>NC_138375.1:17710852-17790863 GCF_054177405.1 Leptonychotes weddellii | reverse complement strand
CCCCTCTAGAACCCTCAGTTTGTTTTTCAGAGTCCATCCTCTCTCATGGTTCGTCCACCCCTCCGATTTCCCCCGCTTCATTCCTCCCCTCCCGCTACCTTCTTCTTCTTCTTTTTTTTTTCTTAACATATCTTGCATTATTTGTCTCAGAGGTACAGAGAACTGCACTTTTATTATGAGTGATTCATGTTCATGTTGAATTAAAGTTTTTGTTATTTGTTTTCTGGTTTGAGTTTTTGTTGTTGTTGTTGTTTTTTTTAAATGATGGATAGTCTGATGTTTTTAAATTTGAATGACAAAGATACTGGCCTAATGATTTAATAGTATTGTAAAGCTACTAAATCAAATAAGTCATAAAATTTTCCAACTTTTCAGAAGGCATATCTTAATTTTAAATACACAAAACAATATTGCTTGGTCTTTTTCTATAAAATTAAAAAAAATGGTTATTGACAGAAAGCTTTTAAATTGTTTTAGTCAAACTCAAAAGGATTTAAAAAATAAAACATGAACTAAAAAGAGTTTTACCAGAATATTGAGCTCTCCTTGGTATTCATGGAAGTCAACACAATGTCCATTAGTGCAGAATAAAAGACATAAAACAATTCAGTGTAAAAAAAAATGCCCTGCATTAATGGAACATTAAAGTTATGATTTAAACCCACAAAATTCAGGAAATTCAAAATTAGAACTCCCAAGGTAACCTTAACAGTGACCTCTTGTGTGTGTATACTGTTTAAAAAAGTGAGATTTTTGCCTTCCTGATCACATACCACTTTGAAAAACAATCTGAAGGGGGAAAAAGGGCACTTCATTTCCTCACAACCACTATATATGTTTAAAGTTTTATACCCACTTAGAAAATCAAACTATCCATTTTTTGCTACCATATGAGCTAATTATGAAATAAGAAGGAGTTTTTAAAACACTATAGAAAGCTGTGGTAGCTACAACATAATGTACACACAGTTGAATCATATGAATCTGGGCTTTCTTTTAAATATAGCCATAAGTGTCTACCTATAAAAACATATTTATAATGTGGAATGACAGTGGGGAACATTATGAAAATTGAACAGCATGTAAGGAGAAGGGAAATAATTGAACTGAGAGTCAAAACTATCATGCTTCATATTTTTAAAATCTATGCTTTTCTGTAAAGATATTTGCTCTCTACAAACATGGCTTCTTCATTTGTAAAATGAGAGGATTGAGTTAAGTGACATCATAGTTTTTTCCAACCTTAAAAGTATATGATCCTGTGACTTCGCATAAATTTACCTTCTAGATGAGAATCATAAATTTGACATCATATTAATCCTTAAGTAAATTATATCAGGGCTTAGTGAAAGATGCCAAGAAAGAAGGTGATGTTGATAAACCACTGGGCTTCCTTTAAGTATGACCAGCCTGTCTCATTGATATTGCCATTTCTTTTGGATCTTTTAGTAAGAAAAAAAAAAAAAGTTAACTCATCTATCTATCCAGACATTAGTCTCTGTGACTGGGGTTAGCGTAGATGTCTTTTAGCAAATTGAAAAACATTCATCATGCCTCCTGGGATGTGTTCCTCAATATAATGGATATGAGATCAAGGACTGTGGAGAAAGGCAATGGTGAAGGAAGGCCCCATCAGTGTCCCCCATGGTATATAGCTCTGCCAAGCAAAGTCACCAAGGGCCATTTTTTAATATGGAAATATATTTATTGAAAAGACAACTGAAAAGGCATATATATATATATATATATATATATATATATATATATATATAGACACACACATACACTTACAGATATGTTTATATGAACTATGGCACAGCAAAACTATTCCAAACTTCTTTGCTTTCCCAGCAGCCAATCAGTATGGCACCTGTTTGTCAGAGGGCTGCCCCAGGCTGCCAAAACCTGTTTTGCCTACATGCACAGAGTGTGTGTAAAATCCCAGAAGTTTCTTGGATTTTACAGTCCCCATGGTGGCTGTTACGTCCTACTGGTGCGTGAATATAAATACTAGTGCTTCCTTGTTTCTCATGGAGCTGTGACCTCCACTGTCTTCACAGAGTTTCCCCGCAAGGCTGAGGCAGAGTTATTTACCCTTCAAAGGATTTTGCTCAATTTCACATCTCGTCCTAATATGTTGCTGGGTTGGTTTGGGGAATCCTAGAATGAAAGAAACCCAGTGTTTAATGATGTGTATATTCCAGAATTGCCTTGAAAGGATGTTGAAGAAGGCAATCAAAAGGCTAAGAGAAGTGGACATGTGAAGAAAGACCTATTATATAAAAGTGGTGAAGCTCTTTCCTGCCAGTCACCTGAAGTATAAATAGTGGTCTACTGGCCCTGTTCCACCATGAGTCTTGTAGCTCCCTGCACCCACTCACCACCAACTCCACCTTCTCCCCAGACCAGCCTGAAGGCACTTGAACTGACGCTGCGATCTGCGCCTGCCTCCAGGAGATTGTCCAGGACATGGGCCACTTGTTCCATCCTCGATTCACTTCAATACATGAGTTAGCCTGATGTCCAATCGAAGGCCTATTAACTAAGCTATAAATTTCTAAAAGCAAGCAAAAACAAAAAATTCATGACTTTTAGTTTTAGTTAGATCAAAGGAAGCAATTGTGCTTTGTTTTTAATTGCATGTGTTTGAACCCTTTGTTGGGGTGAAAATACAATTAGTTCCAAATAATATAGAATAATACAGAGCAACATAGGGATTCTGTCTCAGGGCAGCTCAAGTCTAATAACCATCTGTGAAGTTGAAACTTTGTGTCCAACAATTGCTTCACCCAAGAGCAGAATTAAATCTCCAGGAAAACCAAAATATCTTTGTATTTCCTGTGGTAAATAAAGAATCACTGAGATCACTCGTGGAATACTGGAGGGAGAGGATTTTATGGCCCATTTACATGAAGAGGAATGTTACTCATTGATGAATATACTATGAAGAAAATAATATCACAATGTTACCTAAATATTATTATAAAAAGCCAAGAAACCTCTCTGTTATAGGTGGTATAGATTTAATTGCTGAAAAATTTTTACTAGCTTTTTTTATATAGAGTGGAATAAATTGGAACAACAGCAACTAAGGAGCCTATGATATATCCTCTTCTTATTGAAAAACAAAGCGAATTCTGGAGAAAATAAAATACCTTATAAATCAAAAACATATCTCAACTATTTTCATGTTTGCTTATTATCTTCCAAATATTGTCAATAGGAATACACATATTTTATGGTTGAAATAGTAATGACTGAATCATTCCATATCTGCCTTTTAGTGGAACTTCATTTCTTGTTTATATGTCACAAAAATTTGTATGATTATTTGAAAGACAATAATATTCTACCAAGTTAATGCACTATAATTTACTTAATTTTTTTTTTATTGTAAGACACTTTAGCTATTAGAGAATACACCTCAGGGAATAACCATGTGCATATTGCTTTTTTTTCTCTTCTTGACAAATTTCCAACATGAAATATTTATGACAATACACAAAGTGACATTGTAACTAGTTGAAGGTGAGGAAATGAGTGTTTAAAATTTAGACTGCAGTCTTAACGGAAGGGACTGTCAATGATAAATTATCTACTGAGGTACGAGGACAGAAATCCTGTCTCCTAATGGGTATGCAGACATTTACAAGTAAGCTCCCATAGATGTGCATTACCTATTCAGCACCCCAACCAGTGGTTGCTGAAAGAGTAATAGAGATGTTTTAGATTTAAACATCCATTCAGTGTCACAAAATACTTTTAAGTACCTATCAAACCATTTTTATCACCTTAACCTTCAGATTAAAATATTAGGGAACAAATACTAGTACCTTCACACTGAAACAAAAATATGGATGCTACACATTTTAGCAGGGGAAGCATTGATATTTTTTGAGTGGACACTTTGTTTTGTATAGGTAATAGAATTGGGGGATATTGTTTTCTTATGCAAAGCAAGTGTTCTTACTCTGAAATATCACTGCAGTCAAGGCTAATACCATTTTAACTAATACCCTTCCACCAGCTTGAATGCCTCGTGGTGCTTTCTTTCTCATTCCTAACACAGCTACATTTCTCTGTGGAGGAACCAATCCCCTTATTAACTTTCCTCACAATCACGTCTCAGCCTTTGTGTTTGCTGGCCCTACCATTTGACAGAAACCTCTCTTACAATAGGTAGCAATAACCTGTGAGGAAATCTAATGAACACTTTCCAGTCTCTTCTTATTTGACCTCCCTGCCATATCTGATATTTTTTGATCACTTGCTCCAGGAAATTTTATTTTCCCTTGGCTTCCATGTAGAAAGTCTCTCCTCATTGTCCTATAACTTTGCTATCTTAGCTATTTTTTTTTTCTTGCAGTCTTTTCAGGTTGAGGCTCCCCAAGTTAGTATCCTAGGGTATTGCCTTCTCATTTTACACTTTTTGCCGATGAAAGCCTATTCATTTTCATTACTTAAAAATTACCTTCTCTACACTGATTCTGTAATTTAGATTCCCTGTCCAAACCTATGTAGAGAGTAATAGATAGATTGTAAAGCCAATTTTCTTTCTACATGAATAGCTTAAGTTTGTTTAAAACTGGACCTATTTCCTCATCCCAAGACCAGCTATTTTTATTTCAATATTTGTTCTGATAAGAGGACACCATCATCTACTTAGTTAATCAGCCAGAATAATGTCCTCCTCCCCATCACCACCACCACCACCCTTCTCTCACCACCTACACAGCCAAGTAATTATTGTATACCATCTAAATATCTCTATAATCTTTCTTTCACTTGATGCTCTCTGCTATTCCTTCATAATGCCCTATTTCCTAAGCTATTAAAATATCCTCCTAACTCATATCCTGATAGTTTTGCTCTAATCTTATCTCTTTCCATGTTTCTGCCTCATGCTCAACAAAGAGAATTTTCTAAACCACACATTGGATCAAGTTACATCCTGTTTGATCCACCGAACTTAAATCACCCTAGATTTGTATTTGATTCCATTTAGCTGTCTATTCAATCATACATCCACTCTTTTGACTGAGCCAGTAGTAAAGAGAATACAGAAGTCCTGGTCTCATGGAGCTTATAGTTGAAGATGAAGACTTAAATTTAACTAGCAATGACATATAGACCATAAAAATGAAAGCAGAATTCCTATGGAAGCACATAAATAAAGGACTAGCAATGCTGCAGAGTCAGCCAAAGGCCTTGTGATCAACTGTAACTTGAAAGTTGCATGTGAATTTCCAGTAGCATCTAGTATCTAGTATCTAGATTCACTGAATGTATTTTTAACTCTTTATTCACTGCACTTAGCACAGTGTCTGGCACTTTATGAAAAGAAGGAAAGGAGGAAGGGAGGCAAGAAGGGAGGGAGAAGGAAGGAGGGAGAGGGCAAGGAGAAAGTTATTTGATCAACCTGTGGTATTTTTCTACTGTTTCCATTACAAGAGTGGAATGCTGAAGTAGTAAAAAGACTTCCCATGAAAATAAGTAATCTTCTCTACAGAATCCTTGACAGATGATCATGCAGACTTTGCTTGAACATTCAGTAACTTGAGGCCTATTCTAAGCCAGACCATTGTTTAAAATGTTGAATTTTTAAGACTGACATTGGCCTTAAAACTTCTGTCCATCATAACTAGTTTCTTTTCCCTGAAAGTATGTGAAATAAGTGAAAGAAAGTGTCTCTAGGTACTTTATGTCATTCAGTGCACTTCGCTGGACAGATGTTGTTTGATAATGCCTAGCATAAAACAAAGCACTGATAAAACAAAATATGACAGCCATATTTGTAGCTAATACTGTCTGATTATTCCATTCACTACCTGATCTTATTGGAGGCATGTATGTTTGCCCTTATTTCTTAAAGACTTTGGCTCTTAGTTTGCTGACATTCTTTCTAATATTTCTTTTTTCCTGAACTGTGAGGATTTTAATATCCCCATAGATGATCTTTCTAATACCCTTTACTTGATATTCTCTACAACAGTGAATTACAACACAAACTTCTCTGCCATCCACACTAAGCTTGGTCATACCTGAAACTTCATTACTAATAATTGATAATACTCCACAAACTCAAATTCAAGAATTCCCTTCTCATGTCTACTTGCTCCTCTTATTTCTCTAGACCCCAACTTCAGATTTTCTTTTTTACTCCAATAAGATGAACAACCCATCCATTGTTAGCACTCTTATAAGAAGAGGTACCAGAGGGCTTCTTTTCTATTTTTTCTGACACATGAGCACATAGTAAATTATTTACCGTCTGCAAGCCAAGAAGAGAGATCTTACCAGAACCTTACTATACTGACACCTTGGTCTTGGACTTCCAGCCTTCAGAACTGCAAGGAAATAAATGTGTGTTGTTTAAGCCACCCAGTTTATGGTATTTTGTTATGGTAGCCTGAGTTAAGACAGTACAGCTCTTTAAAGAATATGGGGAGAAGAAGAAGAAAAAAATTTGAAAAAAATTATTATGTTATATAATAATGCATAATTTTTCTCTTAAGACATTATGCCACTATTTTATTTTTAATTAAACTTCCTAAAACCTTGCTTTTCTATCTTTTCTTTCTTTCTTACTTTCTTTCTTTCTTTCTTTCTTTCTTTCTTTCCTGGCCTACTTCCTTAAAGATTTTCTCCATTTTATCTGGAAATTCTTCTTCTTTTCTCAAAGACTTGAGCATATGGTTGCTTATTTTAAGAACTTACTATTTCTTATCTATCCATGTGATCATTCTGCTTTTATTGCTCACAAAATTTTTGACAATATCAGACAGGAAAACAGAGATAGCTGATTGAAGTTCACATTATTGCTTTCATCAGAATCTATACTACTTGGATCTCAAATTGAACAGCATTTTTCTGGATACATTCTGAACACAGCAATTGTAAATTGCCACTCTAAATTATTTGTATTTCATCTTTATTTTTTAAGAAATTCACTGTGGAGGAGAATTCTTATATTTATGGATGGGTTTATTATCTGATTCATTCAACAAAAATACTTTAAAACTTACAGTTATCTGTATCTCACTGAAATTTTATTATTATTTCCTTATATAAAATGTGATGTTTATATACAAGTAAGTATAAGTAATTCACCTTTCGTTCTTTTAGTTCTATGTATTTAAGCAGCACTATTCTTGGACTCTCTGTTCTGATTTCTAGAGCTAAAAAATGAGATTCACTAAGAAATATAAGATATTTCACTATGAAAACAGGCAGTTTTTTAATGCAATTCACCAGGATGTTAGCATTATTTTTATTTTTAATTATTTTATTAAACTATTGTATCCAGTGCTTAAAGGTTAGTGAATTAAAATTCCAATGTAGAATATGAAAAACTTACTGGACGAACATACCAGCAAACTAGAGCCTACAGAAAAAAGATAAGTAAACTTCCATAGATTAATAAACATTATCAAATTTAAAGTGTAATCAGAAAAATAAAATGTTTGAAAGCAATTAACAATGTCTCATTTTGGACAATATCGAACACTATAAGTGTAACTGGAATCCCAGAAATGAAATTATGCAGAAAAATATTTGAAAACATATTGGCTAGAAACTTTACACATTTTTTTAAGATTTTATTAATTTATTTGTCAGAGAGAGAGAGAGAGAAAGCACAACGAGGGGGAGCAGGAGACAAAGGAAGAAGCAGGCCCCCTGCTGAGCAAGGAGCCCGATGCGGGACTCGATTCCAGGACCCTGGGATCATGACCCAAGCCGAAGGCAGACGCCTAACTGACTAAGCCACCCAAGCGTCCCAAAACTTTACACATTTTTTGATAAACCTATTTATCCAAAAGTTTGACTAATGCTAATGATAAATACAAAAAAAAAAAAAAGATGCATAGGTATGTAATAGTTAACATGTTGGAAGCCAACATTGAAAAAAAAGAAAAAAGAAAAGGCAACTAATGAATAAATTTTCTTAAGTATAATGAACAACATATAATGATTGCTTCATTTTCTTCAGAAACAGATCAGAAAACGGGATAACAGCTTTAAAGTCGGAAAATGAAAAAAAAAAGTCAATCTAGAATTCTGTATCACACTAACTTAAAAGTTAATTATAATTTAGATAAGTGAAAGCTCAGAAAACATTGTCTACCAACACATAAAAGAAGAAATGCAAAATAAAAAAATCAGATTAAACCCCCAAAAGAAGGAGAAAGGAAATAATTAAGATAAAAGGAAGGGGAAAAAAAAAAAAAACATAATAAAGAAAAACAATGAAATGCTGAGCTTATTTTTTGAAATTAAACCCAACACGGGTTTGGCGGTCAAAGGGGGAAAAGGAGAATTCTGGGTAACAAATATTCTCATTTTACCTAAAGTAAAAAGAAACTATCTCGATATGACAAAATTTAAAAAAAAAATAGAATCTTATATTTTAATATATATACTATATATATATTATATACTATATATAATATATTTTTAAAAGATGGATTTATTTATTTTTAGAGGGAGGCAGAGAGAGAACACGAGTGGAGGGAGGGATAGAGGGAAAAGGAGAAAATCCTCAAGCCGACTCTGCGCTGAGCACGGAGCCCATCCCAAGACCCTGAGATAATGACCTGAGCCAAAATCAAGAGTCGGTCACTTACCCAACTAAGCCACCCAGGCGCCCCTGGAATATTATTTTATTTAATCATATATCAGATGAAAGAAAGTGTCAACTAGCAAGTGATGCCTAAAATTAATTCAAGGGTAATCAAAATAACATCTATAAGAATTAGTAACTGTTGAGTATGTTTGCGTCTGGGGAGTGTTTGAAGAGAAAGAACATTGAAATAATTTTTATGCCATAGTAAGATAGTTGCTTCTTGGGGAGGGGGAGATAAAGTGCCTATATTATTTTAAAGTTAAAGAAACAGTGCAACAGTATTTCAGTAAAACTAAAAAAAAAAAAAAAAAAAAAAAAAAGCTAGATGATAGTAGAACTAGAAGATATGCCAAGCAGCCAATAAATCATTAGAGTAGCAGCTGTCCTTTATTTTCAAGAGTCCATGTGAAAAGAAAAAAGCATACAAAAATTATGTTGAAGAATTATTTATTGAAGAAGGTTTCAACCTAACCAAGCAGGACATACATGTACACACATGGAAATACACATATGCAAATCCTTGCAAACTACGTACAAATTGAATACACATTCTGCCCTTGAATATATTGCCTCAAACAGAACGAGCTATGTTACAATACCTTATGACTATGATATTCTCAATGTAGAAAAGAACCCCAAAAGCTTTCTGTGCAACAACTGTATATTTTTAATAATACATATTAATATTAATTTACATTTAAAATATTTGAATATAAATATTTAAAGTACAGCTTTAAATGATAATTTCTAAATATCCTGAAACTATTAGCTTTTCAATTTTCACAAATCCTCAAACAAAATGCATTTTGATTATGCTCCCTTTAGCCAACTGTACTAAAGTATATTGATAAAAAGCTGTGTTTATTTTTTTTTACTAAGTTTTAACTTTTAATTCCAGTATAGTTAACACACAGTGCTACATTAGTTTCAGGTGTACAATATTGTGGCTCAGCAATTCTCTATTCAGTGCTCATCATTATAAGTGTACTCTTTAATCCCCGTCATTTATTTCACCTCTTCCTCCACCCACCTCCCCTCTGGTAACCATCAGTTTTTTCTTTATAGTTAAGAGTCTATTTCTTGGTTTCTCTCTCTCTTTTGCTCATTTGCTTTGTTTCTTAAATTCCACATATGAGTGAAATCATGTGGTATTTGTCTTTCTCTGACTTATTTCACTTAGCATTATACTCTTTAGCTTTATCCACATCATTGCAAATGGCAAGATTTCATTATTTTTATGGATAAGTAATATTCCATAGTATATCTATACCAATTTTTTGTTATCTATTCATCCATTGATGGGCACTTGGACTGCTTCCTTAATTTGGCTATTGTAAATAATGCTGCAATAAACATAGGGGTGCATGTATCCCTTCGAATTAATTTTTTTTTTAAAGATTTTATTTATTTGACAGAGAGAGACACAGCGAGAGAGGGAACACAAGCAGGGGGAGTGGGAGAGGGAGAAGTAGGCTCTCGGCCGAGCAGAGAGCCCGACGCGGGGCTTGATCCCAGAACCCCGAGATCAGGACCTGAGCCGAAGGCAGACACCCAACCACTGAGCCACCCAGGCGCCCCTAAATTTTTTTGTACTCTTTGGGTAAATACCCAATAGTGTAATTACTGGATCATAAGTTAGTTTTATTTTTAACTTTTTGAGGAACCTCCATACTGTTTTTCAGACTGACTGTACCAGTTTGCATTCCCACCCACAGTGCAAGAGGGTTCCATTTTCTCCACATCTTTGCCAACACTTGTTTCTTGTGTTGTTGATTTTAGCCATCTGACAGGTGTGAGGTGATATCTCATTGTAGTTTGGATTTGCATTTCCCTGATGATGAGTGATGATGATGATGAGCATCTTTTCATGTGTCTGTTGGCCATCTCTATGTCTTCTTTGGAGAAATGTCTGTTCATGTCTTCTGCCCAGTTTTTAATTGGATTATTTGTTTTTTGGGGTGTTGAGTTGTATCAGGCTTTTTAAAAATATATTTTGGAATACGAACCCTACAAAGCTGGTTTTTTTTAATTGTGACTGGGATTTTTGTTCATTTAGGTCAGATTAATGTTCTCAAGATTTATTTTATTTTTTAAGGAAGTCTCAGAATTTCAGCAGGTGCCCCGCAAGTTGCAGGAAACATTCCACACCCAGTGTCTGCTTTCTAAAGAGATTCTTACAAGAGTGAAAAAGCAGCTAAACTTTAAACAAAAGCTAATATGTTTCGCACCAGCTAAGATATGAATCAAGTATAAAATTTACAAAAACATGTCCTTTTATTACAAAAATAAATAGTGGCTCCTTTATACCTATTAGATTTCTTTAGACAGTTTTCCTTATTGCTAATGTTTTGAGTTAAATGGAAAGCATTTCATGAAAATAAGGGTTATATGTTTTCCATGCCTGTTTATCACACAACCAGAAGATCATTCTAGTATTGTTCCTGTCTGTTGAGACTCCTAGAATGATTTTTCACATCAGTTCACATCAAGAATCCATGTCCATTCAGTGCCTCCTTGTAGCATTCAAGTTCATACTTGTTATATGGCTGTGTTCACTTCATGATTTCCTACCTGCTTTTCATTCTCTTTCTTGCTTCCAGCCTTTCTTACAAGCTCTTTCTTCTGTCTAGGGTGATCACTGACTCTTCCCTCTTTCTAAACCTGTAACTCTTTAGCTTCTCATATAACCTGGATGAAATTGTAAAATTTGGTTTAGATTGCAAATGAGCATGAATGCTAGGTCAGGTTCAGCAAAATTACTTTCTCTGTGTTTTTGCCATAATTAACAAACTAGGTGCCCAAATGGTGAATGAACAAGAATACAAAGGAAGAGACTGTCACCCTATGTTCTCTTACTAAGCTAAGACTTTCAGACATTTGGTTAATATGAAAACTGAAGTAAACAGAGAGAAAACAGGTTTGTTGTTTTTAAACCCCTGATGACTTTTGCATGATCCACTAAAACTAATCATTTATTTACTTCCACAGGGAGAACTTCACTGAATCCCTAGACAATTCTAAATCAGTATTCCTTATAATAAAATGTTTAACTGCCCACTTTACTTACCCTACTCTCAACTTTTTGAGCAGAGGGTAAAAGGGCCTACATTTGTATCTAGCAGAGTATCTAACATTAGCAGGCACTCAACAAATATTTATTTATGTATCCTAATATTTCTTTTTTTTTTTTAAAGATTTTATTTATTTATTTGACAGAGAGAGACACAGCGAGAGGGAACACAAGCAGGGGGAGCGGGAGAGGGAGAAGCAGGCTTCCCACCGAGCAGGGAGCCTGATGTGGGGCTCGATCCCAGGACCCTGGGATCATGACCTGAGCCGAAGGCAGACGCTTAACGACTGAGCCACCCAGGCGCCCCTGTATCCTAATATTTCTTATGTGCTACTATGTATCAAGTTGTTAATAGAAAATGAATAGAGAGTAAGAGAGGCAATATTTTGGTAAAATCCTATCTCAAAAAAACAAAAACAAAAACAAAACAAAACTGAACCACCTTCCAGGAAATAACTACTGATGAGCAAGTTTTTTTTTTTTTTTTTTAATGGACTTCTCATCTTCAAAAATAGAAGGTGGAAGACAAAGGGAGAACATCTATAGACTACTGAGAAGTTAAAACTGGATTTAACTATCATGTCCCTGACCAAAATATCAAACTTATCTGGCAAAAGAAAGGCATATATGAACAACAACAAAAATTAAGAGAATTCAATTAAGAACATGATTTCAACAGGGAAGTTAAAAGGAGAGGGTAAGCAGTGGTGGTGATCAATGAGTCTTGAAATGCATTTAGTTTAATGTAAATGGATGAATGTGCAATATAAGTGGAAAGGAAAAACTAATAAGTACCCTGAAAAATAAAATAAAATAAAATAAAATAAAATAAAATAAACTATCCCCACACAAAACAAGCAATTGGAGGAAGGTCTCTAGGAGGTGAACAAGATTATTAAGGTTTATTTCCCTAAAGGAAAAAAAAATGTCTTATTTCACAGCATTGCCCCCAATAATTTTTGCTCCTCATTAGTCATGCATGCTCTTCATTGCTTGGTATGTGAGCAGAGTATTCTCAACAGAGACAATAAAGCTAAATAGTAGGCACAACTTCTGCTTGCTGAAAGGTTGTCAGATGATGGTGGGAAAAACACATTTTTAAATAGAAAATAGAAAAATGCTCAGGAAGCTGTGAACTTTAGAAGTGACTTTATGCATGCAAAAGGGAGACCAGGAAGACAGATGTTTTCTGGAAAGGGATCAGTATGAAGGGGGAAGGGTAGGAAGTTTTTAATAGGATTGAGTTTATTGTTTTAGGTTAAGTCTTAGCTCTCTGCTGTTTCCTGGAAGCATGGCCATCAGAGAAGCACTACCAGCTGCCACCGCAGACTCCTGAAGCAACTGTGGAATAGCAAATAGCTAGACTGTCCCTGAAAAAGTGCCAATTGTGTCTCTCTCCCCAACCGCCCTCACGCGCATGTACACACTCTCTCTCTCTCTCTCTCTCTCACACACACACAGAACAGATTTACTGCACATTTTTTTAATTGAAAGGATGCAAATGTGTCTTTTTCTTACCATATCAAAGTTGAATATGTATCTGCAGAAGAAAAATATCCGTCTTTTTAACAGATAAACTGAAACCCATCTCTGTGTAGAGAAAGGATTTAGGTCTCCATGCCCTGCTGCAAACACAGTCATTAGAATACAAGGATAATTAAGCAGTTTTCAAATCCAATGGGAAAGAGTGGGATCAAATGTACCCTCAGCTGGCATGGGGAGCTGGGAACTGGCATCTGTGGCTTGTAATTCCAACCCTTATGTTGTAAGGGAAAATTCTCATACTCTATTAGGGTCTATTTTCAATTGATCATTGTCTCTTTCAGTTGTTTCATTTAAAAGCCTTGTAATTAACCTTTACCTAGAGGTTTCATTTGCAGAAAGGGATGGCATATTTTTGGCTGTGTTGTTTGAGGAGCAGAATGAGATCAATACAATCAATAAGATTAAAATAGAATGTATTCAAATTGTTCAATGCAATTGGACACATTTGACAGATCTTAGCATATTAAAGATGAGATTGAGGAAATAAGTTAATTTCAATTTATAATAATAATGAAAGAGCAAACTAAATAAAGAACAAGCTACCCAAGGGAAAAAAAATCTTGCAGAGCTTTCTTTTGCCTCACTAAATTGAGTTGACAACTGTGCTGGGATTTCTAGTCTACTTGTTATCACTACCATCACTATCACTGGGTCACCTTGTCATACATCACATTAGTTGCACACACTTCTGTAGAAACTGCAATAATCAGTATACATCCAGACAGGTTTCACTGTCATCTCTCCAAAATATTATTGACCAAATGGAAGTAATTCAATGTATTAGCCAAGATTAGGACCTTCAAAGTTCAATCACAATTTTAAAAAAAATTAGAAAACACACATACTTGATGCTTCTAAACAAATTGAGATTTAAAAAATAGCAACATTTTCATAAGGTCAGATTCATTTACCTATTGTTCTTGTTCTCTCCTTTCTCTGTCACTTTGGGAAAAGGTGGTATCAGAAACAGCATATCAGCCAACAAATAAATTTCATGAACCAATGTTATACCAATTCATTAATTTTGCTAAATATTCTTCTCTCATTTGTAATTTGTATGATAGCATTAGGGATGATACAATGGGGAGAGAGAAATGGAGAAAAAAAGTTCTGGATATAATTTGCAAATAACTCCAAGTGAAGAAGAAATTTCCATACTGTTCATCATATGTCTTAAAATATATATATAAACCATTTCTCTTAATTTACAAAATAATGCTACAAATGCAAAAAAAAAAAGTAGAAGAATTATATTTTCCCTGCTATTAGAATGAACTGGTTTTGCGTTATTAATAGACCCAAACAGCTTTTACTAGTATCACTCCCATGTCACAATGTGTTGACACATTATGTATTTTCTAACACATTTGGAATGCTAGGTTTCCCTAGTGAATCTCAATATCTCAGAGGATGAAAACAAAATCTGAACACTGTCAGAAACATCCAAATCTGCTCTAATTTAGAGACTCAATGGACTGCCCAATTGCCTTGAGATGTTCATTATGTGAGAAGATATAAACCTTTTTCAAGTTTTTACTTATTTAATTATTTAACTTTCATTTTTGGCACTTCATTTTCTGCTATTGTATTTGCCATCATTCTTGTTTGCTAGGTCGCATAACCGAAATAAATAACAGGAAACAGGAAACTTTAAAAAAATTGTGAAATTCTTAAAGAAATAAACTATATTATAAATGAGTATACTAATCACTACTGTTAGCTTTTGTGAACTTCACTCCATCATTATACATCTCGGGTATATGGATAGAGAGAAAATTAAAATATGCATATATCATTAAATATTGTTTGAATACCTGATTCTCAATACCTACATTCTAGCCAGTATTTGGATTTAATAATTCTCCACAGTTAGATATTTGAATTGCTTCTAGCTTTTTGCAATCAGTGTTGCCAAGTACATTCACAAATACAACTTACTCTCTCCACTTATTATTATTTCCTCAGTAGCGGTTCCTACAAATGAAATAACATGGTCTAAATTACTGAAATTTTTATATATGTGTCCTCTAATTTTACTTTAGAGAAAGACAATCTGCCAAAGTGGAAAAGGCACAAAACTTCATGAGTTAGGAATTTAACACCCAGTTACATTGTTTAGCAGTTACTTTGGAAATTTACTTAAACTATTTGAGCTTCAGTTTCCTTGTCTAGTACAAGAAGAATATAAACTCTACTCTAGAAATTCCTTGATATATATATATATATATATATATTTTTACACACACACACAAGTGACTACCATAATGTCTGGCAAAATGTAGTGTTTATAACTGGCAAATATTACTATTGAAACCTACAAGCACTGAATTATGGTTGAGAACTTGTCCTCTAGGGAAGACAGCTTGAAAATGAATACTGGCTCTTCTACTCCACTGATTATGAAAACTTAAACAAGTTTTGAATCTCTCTATGCCTATATTTATTAATAATAATAATGCCTATTTCAGAAGGGTGTTGTGAGGATTAATTGAACAGTTAACTAAAGTCCTAGAAAAATGTCCTGCACATAAGATATGCTCAATAAATATGTGCTACTACATTATTTTTAATACTTCCATGTTCACTTATCACCTACTTAAGGCTATATCTTTTTTTTTAAAGATTTTATTTATTTGACAGAGAGAGATACAACGAGAGAGGGAACACAAGCAGCGGGAGTGGGAGAGGGAGAAGCAGGCTCCCCGCGGAGCAGGGAGCCCGATGCAGGGCTCGATCCCAGGACCCTGGGACCATGACCTGAGCCGAAGGCAGACGCTTAACGACTGAGCCACCCAGGCACCCCAAAGCTATATCTTTATTTATTTATTTATTTATTTTAAATATTTTATTTATTTATTTGTGTGAGAGAGAATGAGAGAGAGCACATGAGAGGGGGGAGGGTCAGAGGGAGAAGCAGACTCCCTGCCGAGCAGGGAGCCCGATGTGGGACTCGATCCAGGAACTCTGGGATCATGACCTGAGCCGAAGGCAGTCGCTTAACCAACTGAGCCACCCAGGCGCCTTATATCTTTTTTTTTTAAAAAAAAGATTTTATTTATGTATTTGAGAGAGAGAGAAAGAGAGCATGAGTGGGAGGAGGGGCAGAGGGAGAGGGAGAAGCAGGCTACCCACTGAGCAGGGAGCCCAACATGGGGCTCCAATCCAGGACTCCGGGATCATGACCAGAGCCAAAGGCAGATGCTTAACCAACTGAGCCACCCAGGCACCCCTTAAGGCTATACTTTATTTTTAAAAAGTACATTTTTTGCAAGTGCCTTATTTATGAAAGAGTAGTTTCTTTTTATCTTATTTTGGTTATTGTTGTATTGAGTATCTTTCATTTATATTCTTGGAATTGACTAATTCTACACATTTTTCTCTATGTGATGGTAATTAAAAATGTTTATGTATATGGATTTTAACCCTTTGTCTTTCATATTTTCTTGCAATTTTTTTCCTAGTTTTATATGTTAACTTTGTTGATGTTTTGCTGTTGTCGTATTTCCTTTGTAGATTGTCAAATCTAGGAAGTATCTTTTGGTTCTGCTTTTCTTTTTTGCAGGTAAATGGGAGTTCATTGATGTTCAGTTTAAAAGGACTTTATTTATTTTTAATAGAGGTCAGAACATTATATTTTGTAATTTCATCAGCTACATTTAACTCTTTAACTAGTGCCCTTTATGCATTTTATGTATTTATTAATTTGATACTGTGTGCTTTGGACTGAATGTTTGTTTCCCCAAAAACTCATGTTGAATCCCTGATCCTCATTTGGAGGTGGGGAGTCTTTGGAAAGTAATTTATTCATGAGAGTGGAGCCCTCCAGAAGGGATTAGCATTCCTACAAGAAAACACAGGAGAAAAATTAACTCTCTCCACCATGTGAAGATAGAGCAAGAAGGTGTTCATCTGCAAACCAGGAAGAAGGTCGACGCTAGAAACCAAACTCATTGGCCCCTCGATCTTGCACTTGCCAGCCTTTCAGAATTGTGAGAAATAAATATTGCTTAAGCCGTATAGTCTATGGTATTTGTTGTAGCAACTTGAGCTGACTAAAACACTGGAGAAAGCTTAATATAAAATTTATATTACAAAGAGTCAATTTGTATGGAACCACAAAGGACCCAGAATAGCCAAAGCAGCCTTGAAAAAGAAAAGCAAACCTGGAGGCATCACAATTCCAGACTTCAAGCTATATTACAAAGCTATAGTAATCAAAACAGTATGTACTGGCACAAAAATAGACATATAGATCAATAGAACAGAATAGAAAACCCAGAAATGAACCCACAACTATATGGTAATTAATCTTGGACAAAGCAGGAATGAATACCCATTGGGAAAAAGACAGTCTCTTCAACAAATTGTGTTGGGAAAACTGGACAACATACAGAAGAATGAAACTGGACCACTTTCCTATACCATACACAAAAATAAATTCAAAATGGATGAAAGACCTAAATTTGAGACTTGAAACCATAAAAATCCTAGAGGAGAACACAGGTGGTAACTTTTTTGACATCAGACATAGCGACTTCTTTCTAGATATGTCTCCTGAAGCAAGGGAACAAAAGCAAAAATAAACTATTGGGGCAACATCAAAATAAAAAGCTTCTGCACGGTGAAGGAAATAATCAACACAACTAAAAGGCAACCTATGGAATGGGAGAAGATATTTGCAAATGACATCTGATAAAGGGTCAGTATATAAAATATATAAAGAACTAATAACACCCCAAAAACATAAAATCCAATTAAAAATGGGCAAAAGACATGAATAGGTATTTCTCCAAAGAAGAGTGACAGGGAGGCCAACAGACACATGCAAAGATGCTCAACATCACTCATCATCGGGGAAATGCAAATCAAAACTACAATGAGATATCACCTCACACTGGTCAAAATGGCTAAAATCAACAACACAAGAAATAACAGGAGCTGGTGAGGATGTGGAGAAAGGGGAACCCTCTTGCAAAGTTGATGGGAATGCAATTTCCACTCTGGAAAACAGTATGGAAGTTCCTCAGAAAGTTAAAAGTAGAACCACCCTATGATCCAGCAATTGCACTACTAGGTATTTACCCAAAGAATACAAAAACACTAATTCAAAGGGATACATGCACCCCAATGTATAGCAGGATTATCTACAATAGCCAAATTATAGAAAGAGCCCAGTTGTATATCAACTGATGAATGAATAAAGAAGTGTTATACATACATACATATATACATATGTACATACAATGGAATATTACTCAGCCATAAAAAAGGATGAAATCTTGCCATTTGCAGCGACATGGATAGAGCTAGAAAATATAATGGTAAGTGAAATCAGTCAGTCATTGAAAGATAAATACCATATGATTTCACTTATATGTGGAATTTAAGAAACAAAACAAATGAGCAAAGAGGGGGGAAAAAGAGAAAGAGAGGCAAACTAAGAAACAGAGTCTTAACTATAGAGAACAATCTGACAGTTATCAGAAGAGAGGTGGGGGGATAGGTGAACTAGGTGATGGGGACTAGGAGTCCACTTGTTGTGATGAGTATCAGGTGTTATATGGAAGTTTTGAATCACTATATTCTGCACCTGAAACTCATATTACACTATGTTAACTAACTAGAATTTAAATAAAACTTTAAAAAACCCCAAAGAGTCAATTTAATAAAAGCCACTTCTAAATAGTTATCTTCCCCCAATGCATTTGTGATGATTTTTAAATTATATTGTCTTATCTATTCCATTCCATTGATTCCTCATAATTAAACAGTGCCACATTATTTTGCTTTTGTAGCTTCTTTGTTTTTATATGAGAGGACAAGTCTCATAATTTTTTTCTTCTGCTCTGAGGCATTTAAGTGGTCATATTCATTTTTATAAGAATATAGAAATATATATATATGTATAAAAATATAGTAACTTTTAATTACAATCTCAGTATTTATTTTTGTCTTTCTATGTAATGATATTTGTATTAATTTTAATAATTCTGGAGAACAGTACATTTAAATTTTTTACTGGTAAAATTGAAATATTTATCAAACTTCCACAAATCTTTGAAAAATATATAGTATGGCTAAAATTACTGGATTACTGGTTATCTTATTATCGTTTGACTCTCAATTTGAGATTGTATTTATAATATTATAGAAATTAGGTACTTATTGAGAAAAGCAGAGTAATTTGTACCTTTCAATCAAAAGTATTTATGAAAGACCATATTGGATTATATTTGTGTACAAAGGGTTAAAGGTCTACATACCTTCTATCCAACTAGGAAGATTGCTAACCCATTTAATTAGCCTCAGCAGAAATGATAAAAGTAGAATGAAAATTTCAAATTTACTTAATCTTGGATAAAGAGGAGTGCATAAGTTTCAAAAAAAAATTTTATCTGAGCTCTCTTGAGATCATTGAAGGCAAATAATTTAGTGGTCTCAAATCTAAATAATTATCACTTATCCACTTTACCTAGGAATAAACATACATGAGAGCACTACATCAGATATAAATTATTTTAAGGTTGGGCGCCTGGGTGGCTCAGTTGGTTAAGCGACTGCCTTCGGCTCAGGTCATGATCCTGGAGTCCCAGGATTGAGTCCCGCATCGGGCTCCCTGCTTGGCAGGGAGTCTGCTTCTCCCTCTGACCCTCCTCCCTCTCATGCTCTCTGTCTCTCATTCTCTGTCTCTCATATAAATAAATAAAATCTTAAAAAAAATGATTTTAAGGTTATTCTTGGATCATCTCATCCACAATGTTTTAAAAAACAATCAACACATAAGACTTTTGCTCCAGTTAGTACTAATTTCTCACTGAGAAAATATGTAAAACAATTATCTGCATAATGTCTCTAGTTTAATATATGATAATATTTAATGAGAAGAGTGTATTCACTCAACACTCATGAAACACCAGTATTCTTTTAATATTAATGAATGCAACTTCAAATACACTAACTTAGTAGTGAACATATTCAACTTCCTTATTTGTGTTATTTCAAAATACATATATATCTCCAGCAGTAACTTAATTAAAAAACAGTGATCATGACATTATCTATAAATGAAATAGGTTAAACTAGGGATAAGTTTCCTCCCAGAAACAAAATATACATAGTCTTATATGCAAAATGAAAATTTTAAATTTTAATTTCATCTTCTCATGGTTTAAAAAATCTTGTCTATTTAACCCTGTATGTGAACATTTATTCCAGCAAATCAACAATTACTTAGCTAGAAAAATTGAACATGTCAGATAAACATACTCCAAAGCTTTCTTTCCACTTTCATGTTTTTATCTGGATTATGAATTTGACGTTTTGGGGTGTTTTTTTTAAGATTGATTTATTTATTTGACAGAGAGAGAGAGCGCACACAAGCAGGGGGAGCGGCAGGCAGAGGGAGAGGGAGAAGCAGGCTTCCCGCTGAGCTGGGAGCCCCATGTGGGACTCTATTCCAGGACGCTGGGACCATGACCTGAGCTGAAGGCAGATGCTCAACCGACTAAGCTACCCAGCCGTCCCTGAATCTGACATTTTAGAGACAGTGTTTAATTGCCAAACCATATAATCATTCTCTATGAGTCTTATTATAGAGAACTAATTAACAATAACCAAAATCATAGCTCACTGAACTTCTAGGATTATTGTTTTTATAGTCAGTCTGTGGATAATGTGATGTTGTCCAAAATAAGGTTAACAGAGGAAAATATGCAGTTTTCAAAAAAAAAAAAGCCACAGTATACAATGTTCTTAGATGTGAAGCCTAGTTCTTATGGATTTCAGAAGTAGATTTATTTACACATACAGTGGGATAATTTGAATATATGATCAAGTTCAATAGATAATGACAATATACATGATTTTCAGCAAGATTATGCTCCGAGACCACATATTGAAGACAACCCCAGACACATGCATACACATGCATGCATACACATGCATGCGTACACAGAAACCCACCTCATAATAGTTTCAATTAACAATAGAAATATAGAACAGAAATAATAGAAAATAATTTTCTGAGTTCACCTATAACATAACCACTTCCATAATCCATAATCAGAATTTAAACATAAATCAGACTATGGGGCTGAAGTTTCAAGCCTCCTAGCCCTCGGCAGTCATACAATAGAGAGGAGAAGAAAGTTTCCCTCTGTAATAAACCATTCCTCTTAGAAGTCATAGAGATGTTATTGTGTGTGTATGTGTTTAAAAGAAAATTAAGGGGTGGGGGGCCTGGGTTGCTCAGTCGGTTGAGTATCCAACGCTTGATTTCAGCTCAAGTCATGAACTCAGAGTCCTAGGATCCAGCCTCGTGTTGGGCTCTGCACTCGGAGATTCTCTCCCTTTTCCCCTCTCCCTGCTTGCTCTCTCTCTCTCAAATAAATAAATCTTTTAAAAAAAGGAAAATTAGGAGCTGTAAGATAAATGTAACAAGAATTTACAAAACTGACAGTGGGAGTAGCAGTATTTTAGCAGGAACAACTACACAATTTTAGAATTAAGAAAGTATATCAGTTCTCAAATTGAAAGAACACTCTAATTCACTCTAGTATACTCACATTCTTCTATGAGCCCTAGATTGAGTCAAGGAAAAGTTTAAAATTATTATACGGAAATATCCTAATAGTGAGACCCAGACAAGTGTCCCAAACTTGAAATCTTCTGCAGTATAGAAGTAGATCAGATACCCTAAAATATTTTATTTTATTATTATTTTTTTTAAAGATTTCATTTATTTATTTGAGAGAGAGAATGAGATAGAGAGAGAGAGCATGAGAGGGAGGAGGGTCAGAGGGAGAAGCAGACTCCCTACCAAGCAGGGAGCCCGATGCGGGACTCGATCCCAGGACTCCAGGATCATGACCTGAGCCGAAGGCAGTCGCTTAACCAACTGAGCCACCCAGGCGCCCCATACCCTAAAATATTTTAAAAATCACAATCAATACTGTGTTGTAACCTATTGTGCTATTTGCTTAATGCAGGGGATTCATCTTCCCACATTTAGAACAAAGGGGTTCTAAGAACATTAAACATGAGAATTAAATATGTCAAAGATCATTGCATCTGAATACAGTTATCATCAGATAGTGAAAGTGAGACTATTAGTGGCCCTGCCAGTTGAAATTTATCCTGTTCAAGGAAGAGGAAAATGTAGTTGGAAGAAAAAAAAAAATGCTCACTGTAATTTGTCAAGCCACATCCTTCAGGTATCTCAATTAACTCTTTTCTCATACTTCAATAATTTAGCCATATTTCAAGGATTTGAACACGATTCAGGACCACTAGAAGGAGATTTATAAGGAGAGCAGTAACAAACTCAAGAGTAAATAGTGCCCATGTGTCCTGAAGGAGTTAATATAACTTCCAAAGAAAATTAACTTCGCAGAAGAGAGTAAGGCTTTAAGAGCTTCTGACTTTCTTTTCTATCTTGATGAAGGCCAAAAATCCCATTAAAGTTACCATTTACCTCATATTACAGCTAGTTCAGATTCTTTTGCTCTGGGCAAAGGGAGAAATAAGAAGAAAACACAACAACAACAACAAAAATCACCAAGTGACTATCCTAAAGCAATTTGTCTCAAATATGTAATGTGCACCTTATCTCTCTCTTTTCTTTGCATGGATCTATTCCGTTTGAAGATATATGTTTTGTTTTGTCATGTTGTGTTGTGTTTTTTAAATTTAATTTAATTTAATTATGTTATGTTAGTCACCATACAATACATCATTAGTTTTTGATGTAGTGATCCATGGTTCATTGTTTTCATATAACACCCAGTGCTCCATGCAGTATGAAGATATATGTTTTGAATACTGAAATAGAAGAAAAATTTTGAAGTATAAACAATTGTAAGATCATATATTCAACTTGTAATCAATCATATTCAAGTGTGAGATAGTCAATTCAGTGGGAAAAGGAGAATTTTTGAGAAATCATAGCTATGTCCTGTTACTTAAATTGCTGACAGGACCGAAAATATACCTGGGAACATCTCTTAGTACAGGTGGCAAGTCAAGGCAGCAGATATTTAAGTGTAAATAGTAGAAGGTCACACACTCATGAGTGCACACACATATGCTGAAAACCAACAGGGTATCGGGGGAAACAAAGTTCAGTGGAGGTGAGACCACAAAAAAATCTATACACAAGCATATCATTTAGCCTAGATTATCAACACAAAGTGTTTTCTGATCCTTGTCTTTAATTGATCTGTCCTCATAAGTAGTGAAATGAAATATTTTAAGAAGTGGCATTTCCCGATATATTATTTACAGTATATCACTTTTAAGTTACTCTCTGCCATCTAGGGGTATTTTTCATATATGTAAGTATTTACATAATAATTGTGCTGTTTTAAATCCATAAACTTTCAGCCTTTTTAGTTAACCTGTGGAGAACACTGATTCTATGTTCTTCCCTGTTAACTGATCAAATCCCCAAATGAAAAGAGAGAGTAAGGAGCAGAAGGAGGCAGAGAGAGAGCTGAAAAAACAGTAAAAGTTTACTGTGATGATTCCTGGTACAGGGACAGATACAAATTCTGAAGAAAAGGTGCTCAACATTCAATGTGGTGCCAGCAAGTGGGGTTTTGTTTTTTTTATTTTTTATTTATTTATTTTTTAAGATTTTATTTATTTATTTGACCGAGAAGCGACACAGCAACAGAGGGAACACAAGCAGGGGGAGTGGGAGAGGGAGAAGCAGGCTTCCCACCGAGCAGGGAGCCCGATGTGGGACTCGATCCCAGGACCCTGGGACCATGACCTGAGCCGAAGGCAGATGCTTAACGACTGAGCCACCCAGGCGCCCCTCCTTTTTTTTTTTTTTTTTCAATACTGAAAGATAAGATGCAAGAGGAAAGGGATCATGACTAATTTTACTCCCTTCTACATCTCCAGTGTTGAGTAGAAGGTCAGTAAGCATTTGTTGAATGCATGAGTGAATGAATGAGCTTCACAGGGAGGAGAAGCAGGCTCCCCACTGAGCAGGGAGCCCGATGCGGGGCTCGATCCCAGGACCCTGGGATCATGACCTGAGCCAAAGGCAGACGCTTAACGACTGAGCCACCCAGGCGCCCCAGCAAGTGGGGTTTTGATAGACACATCAAGAGCATGAGTTATTTGTTCCTTACATAAAGATTCTCATATATACCCAAATCTAGTTTTATATTTTGTATATAAAATTCAGCATCTGTGGAGTATATTATTAATACTGCTTTGCAAAGCCTTGCAACAAAATGGAATTATTTTAAACTAGAAGACAGCTTACCCTGAAGCAGGACTATTATCATCTTCTGGGATCTAAACTCTACTTTTATACCCCATCATTGAGAAAAATCCTACACCAGCTTATGTGAAGTAAACGGAAAAATCATTAGACCACTAGCAGTAGCTCTGGAGGGATGCCGGCCCCCTTTGAGCATAACATATAGGCCTCCATGACAGAACTGATTCTCCCAACTCAGTTCATTCTTCCGGTACTTGTGCTCCTCATTGCTACTGGATCATTTACTGGATCAGCAGAGGAAGATCTAGGACAAGTCTCTACTGAGACTGTTGCTATTGTTACTTCTCTATGTGGAAACATAGGAGCTCCATTGGCAATTTAAGAGTATCCCAGTTGATGTACTCAAAGTATGCTTTATTTGGGGGTTAAATGCATTATTAACTTAGACAATTTTGAGTATCAGTTGAGTGGCAAATGATTAGTGAACACATTTGGATTCTTTTGGTTCACGAATAAGCTTCTTGCTGGGCCTTTTATATTTTCTGACACTTCTTGAATTTGGATTATGTTTACATTTTTGTTGTTGTTCTATGTATTTCCATATTTTTCTGCCCAAACTCACTCATTTTAAGCTAGCAATGAGTTTTCATAATAAATAAATCTGTGGTTCTATGTCAGGGACCATTAGTTTATTAGTAGAAACCACTGGTCTTTGTTACTCTCCTTTCCTACAAATAATAGGCATGCATTTTAAGGGCACCTGGTGACTCAATCGGTTAAGTGGCTGACTTCGCCTCAGGTCATGATCTCGGGGTCCTGGGGCTGAACCCTGCATTGGGCTCCCCAGTTAGTGAGGAAACTGCTTCTCTTCCTCTCGTTCTGCGCCTCACCCCGCTCGTGTGCACGCATTCTCTCTCTCTTCTCAAGTAAATAAATAAAATCTTTAAAAAAATAGGCAGGTATTTTAAGGAGAAGCTTATAAGGCCTCCACCTTAGCAGTTTAACACACTGATATTGTTGTAATGACAGAGTTATTGATTCAAGTATCTATGGTGGGAGATGTTTCTGTATGTGAGTCCTTATAGTGTTCCTATCTCTTCTTTCTATCACAGGCCAGATCATACTGTATTCATGGATGCATGTTCTACTCATACAGAAGATTATTGGTTTCAATTATTTGCCAACTAATATGTTACAATTATGCAGAAAATATGTCTAGAACAAAGGCTCCAGATACATAGTTAAACAAAATTAGAAACAAACTTGTTGGTTTCTTCAAATCTGATTCAATCAATGGTCTTGTTCATTCGTTCATTCATTTAATTTTAAAAAATGCATCTCTTACCCACAAGGTGTTAAGTGTGCCTCTAAATAGTAGGTATCATCTAGTGAACAAATCCTAGTCTCTTCTCCTAGGGGGAGATGGTTGTGGGGGTAGAGAATGAGGTAAGGTCAAACAAATCAAAAGGGAATTTTAATAGTGTAGCAATTTCAGTGATGCTAACTCAATTCATATCTCACAATCTGTATTCCATCTAGTTCAAAATTGCCTTTGATATGAGCACACACAGAAATTCTACTTTGACAGCTACCCCATCAAATAGCTCAGAAAGCTTAAAACAACCATCTCTCCCTTGACTTCCATATATGATCAAATCACAAACTAAAGTCAAACTTCTATCTCTTTAATCGAGCTAGGTTTTTGTTTGTTTGTTTTGTTTTGTTTTTCCTCCAGAATCTTCACAGTAGCTCCAGTGCCCTGAACTGGGGCATTGGGGCATCAGCAGGAACTATGCCTGAACATTTGCCCCAACTCTCCACTCCGAACTGTTCTATAAAGAAGGAAAGAAGTAACACCAACTATCCAGTCCTGCATTATCCAACCCAGGCAGGGATTGTTCCTGAGGAAGGAAGTCACTAATGGTGCATTTGCTACCAGCTCCTCTGGAACTACTGATTCAGCCATACAAGTCCCTACCTATTTTTCATCCAAAGAGAATAAGAGCAATTCATTTTGGTCTCACAATATTATATAAATTGTAGGAACTTAAGTTTGTGAAAGTCAGAGCAGAACAATCACCTCAGTACTTATGTCTTGAAAATGTGGTTATATCAGAAGCCAGACCCCCACATGTATTGACTCATTTCTTTCTAAGTTCCAGTCATAGAAATTGCAATTGAATTATATGGGTGATGTTAGTAAATCATAATGGTTTTCTGTTCTACACATGCAGAACCATACTGTGATATTCCTGATTTCATTTACATTTTAAATTAAGGTATTCTCAATAATTAAACTTAAGTTCACTAAAACAGAGTCTCTGTGAGGGCAGAGGATTTTTTTTCTTTATTCATTTGCTTTTACATTCTTAGTACCTAGAAAAATGGCAGGCACATGACAGGTGTTTAATATATGTTGAGTGAAAAAATAAATCTATTTTTTTCTCCTTTTCATTCCCCTTCCATGAGACAAACAACAAATTCTGAAGAAAATTCTTTTGCACAGATTTCCACTTTCTATCATTTCTTCCCATTTACCTCAAAATGAGAAAATTAAGAACACTTTAGGAAACATGGGATAAAATTACTACCATGATGGGTTTATAAAATCCACAATGCTTAAGGACTCTCTCAGCTGTCAGTAACAAAAATCCAACTCCAAAGATTTAATATGCAACTAAATTATTGTTTCACAAAGCTGACAAAAACCCAATGAAATATTCTTTAGATATGGCTGAATAGATGCTTCTATTATGTCCTAAGGGATTTGACTTTTTTTTTCCTATCTCTCTCTTAGTAAAGTTTTTCTTTTCACTGACTTTATTCTTCAACAGACTTCTGCATATGGATTCAAGATGCCCAGTGGCATAACCAGACTTACATGACATTATAGGTTGAGTTTCCAGAGAAAGAAAAAGTGTGTTTCCTGATACATTGCTCTGATAAATGTCCAAGGAGAAATAAGACAGTCTCAACATAATTTACATGGACAGCCCTGAACCAAACACTGGACTGCTAAGCTTGGGACTCCTGCTGATTTTGGGCTGGAGGGAAAGTTCAGTAAAATTAACTCTACCCATGAACTAGGTAGACAGAAAAATATTGCCAACCACTCATAGCCCACAAGACACTGCAAAATTTCATTCTTGCTTTCTTCTTTGCCACACCTCAGCCCACTTTCTTTCTTGTTCCTCATTATCTTTGTTTCAAAAAGATTGGCTTTATTTTTTCTTTCCTAAATTCATCAAAGTGCATTCAGTTTGGAAAGATTTTACACATGCTGTTCTGTCTATCTGGAATATTCTTCCTTTTCCATTCTTTTCATCCTGACCACTTCATATTCGTCTGGCAACCCTCAATTTAGTGATTACTTTTTCATGGAATCCATCGATGGTATTCTAGTTTAGGCAAAATCCCTTGATCCATGCTCCCTGTTAGAAAATGTATATGCTTCTTTTCAGAACTTGTCATTATTGTAATTACTTATTTTCTAAATATGTGTTGGCATTTGATCCCTTTACCTGCAGGAGGATAGCATTCCAGACCATCATCTTCCTCAGTGTTGCTCCAGCTTATGACACACTGTCTGGCACATGGTAGACATTAAAAATCTTTATTAATGAGTCAAAGAAATGATTGGATTATTAAATGTTGAATAATTGGCTAGGCCAGTGGAAGAACATTTTTTTTTTTTATTAAGAGCTAGATAGTAAATTTTTTGGCTTTGTAGGACACACAGTTTCTGTCAAATATTCTTCTTTGTATTTTGCTTGTTTGTCTCTCTGCCTTTTTACAATAATTTTAAAATATAAAAAAAACGTTCTTATTGCTAAGCCATAGTAAACAGGTCACTGACCAGAATCGGCCTGTGGGTAATGGTTTGCCCACCTCTGCATTAGTATACTAGTGGTTATAATTCGTTTTGTAATTGCATAATTACAGTGAGATTCTAACTTCATTCCTTTATTTTTTATTTATTTATTTATTTATTGTTTTGCTTTGGTTTTGTTTCTGAGTTGGGCACTTAACTTTATACTCTAAATAAATACTACTTCTGTTCTCAGCAGTACCCAAGCTAGGATCATATTGTTGTGTTTTCTTTTCAAATCTATTTGTTATCAAATTTTTCTTTCCGCAAAATGCATGTGCATTTCTTCTAATCTCCTGCTATTTGTGCCACACTCTGTGCCTTTTCCATTCTTCAGTCAAGTGTACCTGCTGCCCTGACTTCTTATGGTTGTTTCCAATTTTTATGCTGCATCATCATTCCTTCTACTTTCTATAGTGTATAGTATAAAATTTCAGTAGAAGGAGAAATGTTTATTTAAAATAAACTGAGTAAAACAGCCATTTCTAGATACTAACACCAGGGAAATAGGCATGCCATCTGCCCTCCATAAGGAGCTCTTTGCCTGAGGGACATAGCCATATCACCCAGGTAAGCTCTTACTCATGTGTAAATTGTACAGCAACCTACAAATCGTGGTTGTCATGCTAGACCTTCTGTTCTTTTGATGCCCTCAGTTCTATAGTGCATTTTCCATCCTTTTTTCCCCCTACTGTATATACTTTGACATCTCTTCCCCTGGAAGACAACAACCACTAGTCTTGTGAATGGGAAACTTAGAACATCTTACCCATTATTTTCTTGTGCCTTCAGTATCTCAGTATAAGTTGCAAGATTTTTTTTAAGGAAAAAGATGGCATTTAAAGTACTGCTGTTACATAATTAGAGGGTAATAAGGCAAAACTCAAAACATGCATGTATAAGTATTTTAAATGTCATCCCTTGTGAATGCATGATTTATAAAAATAAGTGAGCATGCTGTGTCTTGCAAACTTAAAAAAAAAAGAACCTGTCATCAACTTACTCAAAAAAGAATCAAACTGTGGCAAAAATAAAGTGCTTCCCCAAATTTAGTATGGGCAGCTATAAACAACACATAGTTTAATAGCTCTTCATCCAATATGACAAATGTGATATTGAGATAAATTTTACATACAATAAACTGCAGAGAACTTAATTTAATGAGTTTCTCTAAATGCAGACACCTATGTAAACACCAACACAATTAAGACGAAAGATGTTTTCATCCCCCCAGAAAGTTCTTTTATGCCCACTTCAAACTAATCCTCCTCCACTCATAAGTAAACCCTATTCTTATTTCTATCTACACAGAATTAGTTTTGCTTATTCTTGAACTTCATATAAATTGAATCATAGAGTATGTATTATTTTGTTTCTGACTTTTTTATCATAATGTTTTGAGATTCGTCTGTGTTTGTTTTAAAGGTCCATTCCTTTCATTGCAGAGGATTATTCCATTGTGTAAATAAGGGGTCATGAATATATCCAATTAGTTCATCCATTACCCAGTTGGAGGACTTTTGAGCTATCAGTTTTTATCCGCTATTAATAAAGCTGCTACAAACACTCATGAGCAAGTTTTGTTTGGTGGACCTAGGTGTTTATTTCACTTAGCTGAATACCTAGAAGTACATTTGCTGCTTTATAGGGTAGGTATATCTCTAAGTTTTAAGATATTGCCAAACCCATTTCCAAAGTGGTTGTGCTGTTTTACATTCCCATCAACAACGTTTGTGAGAGTCGGTTGCTCCAATCCTTGTAAAAACTTAATGCATACAGTATTTTTAATTTTACCCATTTTATTAGGTAGGAGATAGTTTCATATGTATTTCTCTGATGACTCATGATGTTGAGTACTTAGTGGCATCTTGGCCTTTCATATAATTTCCTTTTGGTGTTTCATATAATTTCCTTTATAATTTTTAAGCTACTTCATTTGTTACTATGTACTGTTATTATCAGTCTATAGGAAGTCTATATATCCTGAATATAAATATCTGGCATACGTATTCTTGTCTAGCTTATTCATTTACTTAAGTAAGTTCCAAAAAGCAGTGAAAATCTTTTCTAAATAGGCTTTTTATTTTAAAACAATTTTGTATATACACACAAATTGCAAAGATAGTACAAGAATCCCCATATATTCCATATCCAGTTTCCTTTATTAAAAATATCTTATATTAGGGCGCCTGGGTGGCTCAGATGGTTAAGCGTCTGCCTTCGGCTTAGGTCATGATCCCAGGGTCCTGGGATCGAGTCCCGCATCGGGCTCTCTGCTCCTTGGGAGCCTGCTTCTTCCTCTGCCTCTCTCTCTCTCTGTCTCTCATGAATAAATAAATAAAAATCTTAAAAAAAAAATCTTATATTAGTATGGTACATTTGTTACTGTTAAATGAAGCAATATCAATGCACTATTAGTAACCAAAGTTCATACTTTTTCAGATTTCTTTAAGTTTTCTTTTTCCCCTAGTATCTTTCTTCTGCTGTAGGATTCCATCCAGGATAAATATTATATGTAGTAGCTTTGTCTTCTTAGGCTCCTCTCGGTTGTGACTGTTTAAGTGTCTTTGATGACCTTAACTGTTTTAAGAAGTGCTGGTCAAGGATTTTGTAGAATGTCTCTCAAGTGGGATTTGACTAATATTTTTCTCACAATTAGACTGAAGTTATATATATATTTGAGAGGAACACCATGAAGATCAAGTGCCATTTTCATCACATCATTAGATACATACTATCAACCTAACTTACTTGTTGACATTGACCTCGATGAACTGGCTGAGGAAATATTTGTGAGGTTTCTCCACTGTAAAAGTTACACGCCTTTCCCCTTCTCATTCCTTACTCTATTATTTGGAAGAGATTCACTATGCACAACCCAAATTAAGGGGTGAAAAGTGAAGGGTGGCACCCTGAAGGGAATGTTTGCATAAATGGTTTGGAATTCTTTGGCACTGGAGATCTGGCTTTTCCCCCATTACTTATTGATTCAATAATTTATTTTTATCAGTATGAACTCATGGATGTATATTTAATACTTCGGGTTAAAATACAACACTTTGTGAATTTTTTTTGCTCAAAATGTTCTAGCTTTGTCTTTTGGGAAAGTTTTCCGTTGACCCCTGTGTCCCTTTAACATACAACATACAGCCTCATTTTCTTCAAGTGTATATGTGTGTGTTTATGATGTTTATTGATTTATCTATAATTAATCCAGTTTATTTTTAGAGCAATTTTAGAGCTAACAGGAAAACTGAGCAGAAAACAGAGATCTCATATTTCTCCTTTCCCACTTACCCAGCTTCCCTTATTATTATTTTGCATTAGTGAGGCGTATTGTTATAATTGATGAGCCAATCTTGATACATTATTACCTAAAGCCCATAGTTTACAAGAGTTCCCTCTTTGTGTTGTACATTCTGTGGGTTTTGACAATTGTATAATGTTAATATCTACCATTACAGTTTCATACACAATAGTTTTACTATCCTAAATATCCCCTGTGCTCTATTTATCCCTCCCCATACCTTAACTGAACCCACAGCAGATTGTTCTCTCTCTACAGTTTTACTTTTTCTAGAATGTCATTTAGTTGGAATCATATAGTATGTAGCCCTTTCAGACTCTCTTCTTTGTTTTTTGTTTTTTTTTTTTTAAGATTTATTTATTTATTTGAGAGAGAGAGGAAGTGGGGGGAGGGGCAGATGGCCCTTTCAAGAATCGAATTTCAAGTAGACTCCACACTGAGCGCACAGCCCAACACAGGGCTCGATCCCATGACCCATGAGACCTGAGCCAAAACCAAGAGTTGGATGTTTAACCAACTGAGCCACCCAGGCACCCCCAGACTCTCTTCCTTCAGTTAGCAATATGCATTTAAGATTCTTCTATGTCTTTAACGACTTGATAGCTCATTTCTTTTTGTTACTAAATAACATTCTGTTGTATGACTAAATAACATTCCACAGTTTATCCATTCACTTATTGAAGAACATCCTGGTTGCTTCTAATTTTGGGCGTTTATGAATAAACCTGTTATAAGCTTTTTTATGCAGATTTTTGAGTGGACATACATTTTCAACTCATTTGAGTAAACACCTGGAAGATTCCTGTATCATATGTTAAGCCTATATTTAGCTTTGTAAGGAACTGCAAATTTCTTCTAAAGTGGCTGTTAACATTTTGTATTCTGACCAGTAATGAATGTGAATTCCTGTTGCTCCATATTCTTGCCAGCATTTGGTGTTAGAAAAGTTTAAGTAACCTGGCTCTCACAGTCTGTCAACAATATTTGTTCACGTACAGTATACCGGATGGAGTATCAGAATTATTAACCAATAACTCCATGTAAAACAACTTTATTAGCTAGAGTACAGTGCTTATGTACAGTTGTTTTTGCTTTTAGTCTTACAGAATCCACTCATTTCCAAAATTATTTGTCAGTACTTTTTTCCTGACTCCCTCCAGGGAGGTTGTTTCATTTATTTGTAATGCAACTAGATTGTTTCATCACAGTCCAGATTCCATTCTCGGATGCCCAGACCTCCTAAATGATGTTTTAAAATTTTCATACATAAACATTTTACTTTTTGTGCTGTAAAATTCTTTGGATTTTGACAAATGCATTATGTCATGTACCCACCATTACATACAGAATAGTTTCATTTCTCTAAAATATTCCCTGTGCTTCACCTATTCATCCTCACTTCCTCTCCAAACTTCTAGAACCCACCATTCTTTTTACTATCCCTGTAATTTTCCTTTTTCAAAATGTCATACCATTGGAATCATACAGGCTATGATGTAGTCTTTGCTGACTGACTTCTTTCACTTATCAGTAAGCGTTTAAGATTCATCCAAGTCTTTTTGTAGCTTAACAGCTGATTTTTATTCAATAAATAATAGTCCATTGTATGGATGCACTACAGTTTGTTAGAAGAATGTGTATTCTGCTGTTGTTGGGTGGAATATTCTATAAATGTCATTTAAATCCAGTCAATTGGTGGTGCTACTGAGGTCAATTGTATCTTTATTGATGTTCTGCCAATTTTATCTATCACTTACTGGCAGAAAGCTATTGAAGTCTGATTAGAATAGTGGATTTCTTTATCTTTCAGTTCTATCAGATTTGGCCTTGTGTATTTTGCTGTTTTATTGTTAGCTGTATGGATGTTTGGGATTGTTATGTCGTCTTGGAGAATCATCTATTTATCAAAATATAATATCTCCTGTTTTTCTTGATAATTTTTTCTGAAGTCTGCTTCACTTGAAATTAAAATAGCTATTCCAGGGGTTTTTTGTGTGTTTGTGTTTTGTTTGTTTGTTTGTTTAATTCACATTTTCAATAATTATTGGCATAGTTGGACTAATATCTATTATGTTGTAACTGTTTCCTATTCATTAGTTTTGTTCTTTGCCCTCTGCCCCTTCATTTTCTGCTTTCTCTGGCTTTAATTGAGACCTTGATGCAGTTTCATTGGCCTCCCCTCTTTGCATTAAGAAAAAGAATAGTATTTGCCCTAAATTTTGGAATATAGATTTTTAACTAATTTAAGTCTACCTTCAACTAGCACTATTCCACTTCATATATAATACAGGTAACTTATAACAGCAGATTCTTAATTCCTTCCTCTAATCCCTCATGACATTACTGCCATTCATTTCACATATATATGCTGTAATCACCCAATACTTTGTTACTATTATTCCCTTAAATGAACCTTTATCTTTTACATAAAATAAGAATAAGAAATATAAAAGATTTATATTATCTTCATTTATTTCTTCCCTGACATTATTCCTCTTCTTATGAAAATTTGAGTTTCTGGCTTATATTCTTTTCTTTCCCCTTGAGAACTTCTTTTAACATTTCTTGCATGACCAGGAGTTCTACTACTTTTTGTTTGTCTGAGAAAATCTATTTCTCCTCACTTTTGAAGGGAAATTCTCCTTGACATAGAATTGTAGGTTGGCATTTTTTTGCTTTTGCTTTGTTTGTTTGTTTGTTTTTCTAACAATTTAAATATATTAGTTTTTTTTTCTGTTATTGTTTGCATAGTTTCTGAGGAGAGGCCCGTTGTAATTCTTTGCCTTGTTCCTCTTTATATAAGTTTTTTTTTTTTCCTCTGACTTTCAAGATTTTCCCTTTGTCATTGGTTTCCTGCATTTTGAAAACCTATTTTTGTTTATGTTTTTGAATTTATTTTGCTTGACAGTCTCTGAGCTTCCTAAATCTGTACTTTAATGTCTGTCTTTAATTTTAAAGAGTTCTTGACCATCAATTCTACAAATATTTCTTCTCCTCTACTCTCTTTTTTCTCCTTTTAGTGTATCAATTATATGTTATACTTTTCAAAATTGTCCCACACATCTTGGATGCTCTCTAATGTTCTTTTTTCCCTCATTTTTTAATCTTTCATTTCAGTTTAGGAAGTTTCTATTGACTTATCTTCAAGCTCATGGTGCTTTCTTTGGCTATGTCTGGGCTACTGATGAGTCTATCCAAAACATTCTTCAATCTGTTACAGTGTTTGTAATTTCTAGAATGTTTTTCTGATTCTTTCTTAGTTTCTCTCTCTCTGCTAGTATTACCCATTGATTGAATGTTTTCTGTTATTTTCATTAGAGCCCTTAATATATCAATCATAGTTACTTTAAATTCCCTGTCTGATAATTCCAACATCTGTGTCAAATTCAAGTCTAGTTCTGATACTTGTTCTGTGTCTTCAGATTTTTTTTCTTGCATTTTGGCATGCTTTCTAATATTTGTTGAAAACCAAACATGTTTAAAGGGTTCTAGAACCTTAGGTAAATAGGCTTTCTGGTGCAAGGCTTTGTGGTATTCTGGCTAGGGTTAAGCTGAGTTTAATGTTTGCTAACGGTGTAGGTGCCAGAAGCTTCAAATTCCTCTTGTTTTCTTGTTGCCATCTTAACATGGGGCTTCCCTCAGACAGTCTGCTTCTTGCCCTTATTTTCAGCAGCAATGCATTATTATTATGCTAAAGTCCTGTTGGTATGGGGAAGGGAAGCCTTTTAAAATCTTAAGACTACATCTCTTTTAGTGGGCCTCTGTCCCTAGGTTTTTACTTTCAAAGTGTCTTTTTAAGTGGTATTATATCCTCCCCCTTATCTGGAAATAGGATCGTTATGGGAGATGAAATTGGAGGAAACTCTTCTCTCACTGGGATAAGGCTTTAGTAAAACATTGTTACCCTGGAGAGTAGGCCTTGTAGTGGGGAATGCTTTAGGCATATTTCACAATGATTAATTTTTTTCCACTGCCAGAACCTTGAGGGGATCTTTGAGAACCTGGTGAGTTTTCTGAAGATAAAGTGCACAAACTTGTGGAGCACCTCCACCCCCAAGGCCATACCCTCAGAAGTTTTTCACTCTCAAACTAGTCCACATTCAACTCCAAAAATTCATGAAAATTACCTTTAAATGTCCTTCAAGTTTATGGCTTCAGTGTCTGTATTCCATATAAGCAAATCTCAGCCTTGAATCTCTGGATTCACCTGTCTTTCCAGATTTCAGAATGGAGATTTGCTTTGCAACCTCAGGTCTTTGATGGAGCCACAAAAAGTAATTTAATTTCAGTTTGTTAACTCAATTCTTGATGTAAATACAGATATGATAACTTACAAGTTTTTTACATATTTGGACTGAAACCCAAAATTTGAATATTTTAATTTTGAAAAAATCAAATTTATAAGTTTTTTCTTCCATGTTTCTTTTTTTTTTTTTCTATGTTCCATTTTTTACCCCTTTTATTCTAAGAAATCTTTATCTACCCCAAGGTCATAAGATTCTTTCCTACATTTTCTTCTGGAAGTTTTATAGTTTTAACATTTATGTTTAGGCTTGCCATCCATCTTAAATTAATTGTTGTCAGTGGAATTAAGCGAGGATTTAGGAGCTTTTTTCCCCTACATTTATGAGTTGATGCAGCACCATTTGTTGAAATAAAATGCACAGCATAGGGAATAGAGTCAATGGTATTGTTAATTGCATTGTATGGTGACAGAGGGTAGCTACACTTGTGGTAAGTATAGCATAATGTATAGAGAAATGGAATCAGTATGGTGTACACCTGAAACTAATGTAGCATTGTGTGTAGATTATACTCAAATTAATTTTTTTTTTAAAGAAAGGATATTCTGGACACCTGGGTGGTGCATTCAGTTGGGCATCTGACTCTTGGTTTTGATTCAGGTCTTAATCTCAGGGTTGTGAGGTTGAACCCTGCATTGGGCTCCATGATGAGTGTGGAGTCTGCTTCAGATTTGAGATTCTCTCTCTCCCTCTCCCTTTGCCTCTCCCCCACTCAAATAAATAAATAAATCTTAAAAAAGAAAAAGACATTCATTCTGAATTTCTTGCACTCTTGTTGAAAATCAATCATCTATATAGATGTGGGCTACTATTAGTTTCTGTCTTCTGCTTCATTGATCAAGCTTACAAAACTTAGGTCAATACCACAGTGTCTTATTCCTGAATCTTTATAATGTTTTAATATTTGTATTAAACAGTCATTTATTTTTAAAAATAATTTAAAAGAAACACAAGTATTACCTTTTATATTTCCCCATATACTTATTTTTTGGATGCTCTTCACTTCATTCTATAGATTCAAGTTCCTATCTTGTGCTCTTGTGCAATTTTCCTTTTCTTATGAAGAATTTTCTTTAGCATTGCTTGTAGTGCAGGAATTTCCTCAATATTTGTTTTTTCTAAATTGTTTTTATTTTGTATTCTTTTTAAAAGGAGGTCTACATTGGATATTGAATTTTGAAATGACAATTACCTTTTCATTTTGTTGTATTGGTTTATTAATGATAAAAAGTCTACTGTCTTTCCTATCATTGTTTCCTGGATATAATGGACTTTTCTTTTTAAAACTAATTTCAAGATTTTTCTAGCTCTGATTTTCAATGATTTGCTCATGTGGGCCTTTCTTCACCCTATATAATTGTCTTTTGCTGAGCTTCTTAGATTTCTAATATAATGTTTTCACCAAATTTGCAAGACTTTCAGTAATTATTTTTTCAAATAAGTTTTTTTCTTTCCCATTCTTTTTCTTTATTCATTCTGTTCTTTCAATTAGATATGTACTAGTCTGGTTGATAGTTCTCACAACTCACTGAAATTGTATTCCTTTTCATTTTTCATTTTTTGGTTTGATTTTCTCTTTGTATTTCATGTTGGATCTTCATTAAATTTTATAATCCTTACTTGTGACATCTCCAATCTGCTATTAAGTCCATGCATTCTTTCTTAAATTTCAGATATTATAGCTCTCATATAGAACTTTTACTTGATTCTTTGGTGTAGTTTCTACTTATTTTTTGAGATAGTCTGTTTGCTTATTATGACCATATTTTTTGTATAAGTCCATGAACTTAAGAATTTAATACTTAGTCAGTCTAAGGAGTGCCTGGCTGGCTCAGTTGGTAGACCATGTGACTTTAAATCTCGGGCTTGGTCTTTTTTTTAAGATTTTATTTATTTATTTATTTATTTATTTATTTATTTGAGAGAGAGAGAGAAACAGCATGAGAGGGGAGAGGGCCAGAGGGAGAAGCAGGCTCCCCGCTGAGCTGGGAGCCCGATGTGGGACTCGATCCCAGGATTCTGGGATCATGACCTGAGCCGAAGGCAGTTGCTTAACCAACTGAGCTACCCAGGCACCTTAAATCTCAGGCTTGTAAATTCAAGCCTCAAGCTGGGTGTAGAGATTACTTAAAAATAAAATTTAAAAAAAAGAATGTATAATACCTGCTTTGTATTTTTTTTTTATTACTTCATAGCAAATTACACAAACTTAGCTGCTTAAAATAATAGCCATTCATCATCTCACATTTTTTAAGGTCATTATTCCTGGTACCCTCTATTAGTGTCTGCCAGATGCATAGGCTCCCACAAGTCTGAAATCAGGGTATTAGATGGCCTGGGCTCTTGTTTCCTGGCTCTGGGAAAGAATCCATTTCCAAGTTCATTCCTGTCTTTGGCAGATAAATTTATCTGTGGTTGTAGGACCAAAGTAACCACTGTCTTTCTAGCTCATGGCCTAAGGCTACTTTCAGCTTTTAAATAACTCACATCCTAGAACCCACTTCAGGTTTTGCATTTGGCCCCTCCATCTTAAAAACCAGTACTAATGTTTCAAAATTTTTTGTAATCCAAATCAAGAAGATAGAAGACTGTTTACTGATTTAAATGTTAATCTCATCCAAACATATTCTCCAAGTTGTCAAGCAAGATTGATCACCACAAGTAGTAACCTTAATTTTATCTGCTTTATGTCTTTTCCCCTGTTACATGATTTGATCATGGTTATGATAGCTCATAATTTATAGTCCCAGGAATTAGGACAGAAAATCTTGGTAAGCCACTTTAGGATTCTGCCTCCCACATGTTTTAAAGTTCTTGTCTGTTCATTTTAACACCCATGTTAACTCAACTTCTATTTATATGGACTGCTTTTTCTCTTGATCTTTGGTCGCATTTCCTGTTATTTCATGTCTAGTTACTTCTCACTATAAACTGGATAGTGTATACGACGGTGTGGAGAGACTAAATTTGTTATCATCCTTGAAAATATGTTTATCATCTTTTTCTAGTACAAAATCTAATTACTGGCTGTCAGCTTAAATTTATTGAAGCTTGGTGTCATGCTTTCTTTTCTTCTTTAGTCCTGCAATGTAGTCTTAATTTTAAGGTGCGGTGATTCTAAGTCTTAAATGATACATCTGAAATATTTTCTATGTCTCTGCTAATGTTTTGAGGTTCACACTTCATACTTTGTTTCTTCTATGGCTTGGCAGTTTTAGTTTTCCAATAGTTATTTTCTGGCAGCCTTCTCAAAGTCTCCCTTTAACATGAGCAAGTCAGGATCCATTCAAGAACTTAAAGGGACTTGTATGCAAATTGTAGAATTGCCCCTTTTGGGTGGCTTCCTTCTTTACAGGGCTTCCTTCCTCAATTTCCAGTCAGTCTGGCAGCCAGAACTCTTCTGACACCTTAAATTAATAAGACTGCATCTTTCTACTTGAGTTCTACTCAGTTTATACCCTGGAGACTGAGGATGTCACTCACATTAAAGTATTGTAAGAATTTCACTTGGTATACTTTTTTTTTTTATTATTTTAAAGTTGGCATTTACTCAAATTTCTATCTGATTTTCTTTCCTTGTGCTTTCCTTTTAGTGATTTTCTATTTCCTTTCCTGAAATAATTAAGTTTTATTTGTTTATTCATTTAGTTAATTTTATATTTTGTCCTCTCTGTGAGATTTGTCTGATACCAGCTGATACTGAGCTGTGTTGTTATTACTGAACCAGAACCTCCTATTGACATTTTATCTACAATGCTAGCAAATATTTAGATGATGATGATAATAATAATGATAATAACTCCTTAATTTTGGTTTGTCCATAAAATTGGAAATTCATTTTAAATTTATTTAATTTTCTATGCAAACTATACATACACATAAACTTGTACATGTATTCATATGCACATACATATACATATACATCTTAATAGAAATGGGATTCTCTACAACTGCACTTGGAGGATGTATTCAAATCATTAGACGACATTTAATTTGCCCTATACAAAATAAGTAGTGTTGGGCCTTATCTAATCATGTGTCCTCTTCAAATTGTTTGTTTCTTTAAGATCTAATTCAATTTCTATCTGCCAAATGAAGAATTCTTCCACAACCGTTAACACTCACTGATATTTAAAACATGATTTAGCACTACATTTCATACTGACTTGGCTTTCTCACTTCTTGAGTCATATACATTACTCATGACTCTTCAACTTGAAAGCAAAATTTTTCCAGATAAGTACAAAGTTAAAGGCTATTTTTTTAAAATGGTTCATAGTGGAATTGAAAGAACTTAAGATCTATATTCAAATAGATGTAACTTGTAGCTCTGACCTAACACTTGGCTGTGTGACTTTGACACACTTCTTAAATTTTCTGGCCTCATTTTCCCCCTCTGAAAATTGTACTTGAGAGTGTTCTATGAATTGTAATGTGGTCTATGTTATTCTTTTTCTAGAATCATATATTAATGTTTCAGATATACTTTGTTTTCAATAATCTTTGCTGATTGAGTGATAATTATATTATCTTATATGACCCAGTGTACTGTCCAAAAGCTAATTAGATCTGTGCGCTTTTGCTATTGCAACACTTTCAACAAGCAAAATGTAACACTTTTTGATAATAGTCCTAAATGATATATCCCTGATATCAACAATAAAGATTGCATAGCTATTTTAAAACATGCAGAAGATATCAAATTGGATACACCACTGTGGCTGAAAATTTCCAATGTGAAATGAGTAGGATGGTGAGAAACAGAATTTCTAAAACTTTAAATTTGATTTGAAATGAGACCAGGCTTATCAGTTTTGTGCTTTGCCTCAACTATCTGGATGAAATGCCTGTCTTAGTAAACAGATTTAGCATTGGAAAATTTAGAAAGTTTTCCTTGGGGGAAGGGTAAGAAAACCAGGCCTCTTTTTTTTCCCCCCAAATATTAATTATTATGCAAACCTCATGTTAAGTTGTGAAATCTCTAACAACTATAATAATTAGATTGAAATCAGAAAAAAAAATGAAGTGGTACTTTATTTAGTTTACCATAATATATAAGCTTATATATGACAAATTTATCCCTAGATACTGACTCGCTCAGCATCTGAAAAGTGTGAAATAGGGGTGCCTGGGTGGCTGAGTCGTTAAGCATCTGCCTTCAGCTCAGGTCATGACCCCAGGGTCCTGGGATCGAGCCCCGCATCTGGCTCCCTGCTCAGCAGGGAGCCTGCTTCTCCCTCTCCCACCCCCCCTGCTTGTGTTCTCTCTCTTGCTGTCTCTCTCTCTGTCAAATAAATAAAAATAAAAATCTTTTTAAAAAAGTGTGAAATAATTTGCACAAACACCATATTATGGTTAGCCTATGATTTAGATGAGAAATCTAAGACACTCAATTAATTTAGTTATGTTGTTATAATATTCTTCTATATTTTACCATAGCTCTCTGTTCACTGCAGCCATCTTATTGATCTATTTTTAGGTGAAAACAAATCTGGAAAAATTTGTAAGCCATATCTTGACAATTATGGAGAGATAAAGCAGCTTTTTAATAGTCATGTCTGTGCTTATTATAATGGGATAATGAAATTATATTTTTTGGATTACTGCATCTTTAATTCTGTGTAATTCTAATCAAACAGATTTGCAAAGATCCAGAATAAAACTTTAGGTAGATGGTTTTGATCAATGCAGTTTTAATTGCTGAAAAACAGTTAAAGGACAATTGAAAATGTTAGAACGAGTTATAACCTGAACTTGTTAAATATAGTAAGTTTATCTTCTTTTTAAAGGAAAAGGTGTACTGAATATGAAAAATCGACTGGACCTTTTAAATTGTCTCCTTAATTTTTTTCCCATTTTTTCTTCTCTGTAAGCTGAGAAACAGCTTAGTGGGTTTTCCTGAGGATGATGATGATGATGATGATGATGATAAACATGATTTTTATCAGGTAACATATTTGAAGAGTGCCACATTAGGCTCTAACATAGGTGGGGGACTCTGTAAAGAAAGGGCCACTTTGCTGTTGCTATTATTCACTGGACAGTAGATTACTAAAGTTACATTTGGAAAAGAAAGAAAATCAAAAATGTTGATGACATCATTAATAGAAGAAAACAAATGTTATAATTATTTAAATGTTATTATACCTATGCTGAGTTTTAATCTTTGGTTTTGTAATACTGGCAATTTTCGGGCGCCTGGGTGGCTCAGTCGGTTAAGCGGCTGCCTTCGGCTCAGGTCATGATCCCAGGGTCCTGGGATCAAGTCCCGCATCAGGCTCCCCGCTCTGCGGGGAGCCTGCTTCTCCCCCTCCCTCTGCCTACTTGTGTTCTCTCTCTATCTCTCTGTCAAATAAATAAATAAAATCTTTAAAAAAAAATACTGGCAATTTTCATTTTGTATATGATAAGAACAGATTTACATATTTCCCTTCTACTTCCATTAATTACCTTATTCTGAAGTGTAAATTACCTCTTTTAATTCTTAAAACAAAGCTATGAGGTAGGCCTATTGTGTTCCCCATTTTGCAGATGAGGAAAATGAGTCGTAGGAAGGATAAATGATTTTCTTAGCATTTCACAGCTAGTTGACAGCAAAGCCAATATTTGGACTCTGGAATTTTGCATGCAAGGTCTATGTTTTTAACCACTTCACCATGCTTCCCAAGAGTTAATGAGCCTTTTGTAGAAAAGAGCTCCAAAAAGTACAAACAGGAAGCTGAATGCTAAAATGGCCATGATATGTGGTATTGAAGAAACTCTTGTTTTCCTACTCCATTAGTCTCTCAGAGACTTCTAAGCTGCTGAGGTCATCAAAAGAAAATAAAGACTGTTATTTGAGTCTTTCTATGGGCACATGGGTGCCTAAAACTGCTAACCACGAAGACAGATACATGAGTAATTTTTTTTTTTAACCTGGAATGGCCCTAGTTAATGTGAGAAGATATATACACTTTACATTTTTAAAAAGGGAAAATGCACTAGCAATACACTTAGTTAAAGGATAAGGAAGATATTTTTGGGTAGAGGTATATTGAGAGAGTAATGAGGGCATAGAGGAGTCGCTACAGAGGAGAATGGCAATTCATGGAAGAGAGAGAAAGTAATTTGAGAAATATTTCTGTGGAGTATAGGCTTATTTTAGTTTTGATACCTATATGTAAAAGAATGGAGCTGTTGATAAATTATTACAGGTTTTATAAATGCACTCTGATTTTGAACTGCAAAAGAAATACTCATACACATACTGCACACACACGCTGAGAGCCAGATATGGCCACCATCCTCACTGAAAAACCTCTGTTTCTGCTTTAAGCTAACACTGGAGAGTACATCTTAGCATTTTTCTAGATGAAACCCATTCTACAAGGCATTACTGAAAAAATGTTAATTTGAGTGAATGTGTTATTGGATATACTAGCAATGGAGTTCTCTTATGACACAAGAGAGCATTTCCCGTGTAAACTCCCATTCAGCATCTACTTCAAACCAGCTGTCTTGGGAGGCTTCCCCTAAAGAGATTGAAATTGGGGTCCTTGCCTACATTTTTTTTTCCCCATATGGAGCAGCTTAGCTCATGCTTAACTTCCTCAGTCCTAGGCTTTAGTTGAAACACTAGATTGGAAGGCTCTCTGAACCACTTTACAGTGATAATCATCCAACAAAATTAGCTCCCTCCCTGGAAAAAAAAAGCTGCATTACTATTAAAAAGATATCACATTTGGCCATATTGATATGTAAACATATCCTGAATACATAAGTAAATACATAAAAATTATTTTTCAAGAAAATATATAGGCATATACTATTTTTTAACCCAAATAATTTAAAAATGGCTATTTAAGGGCTTTTCCCCTGAGAACTCTAAGAAATGAAGTTTTATGGTTATATATTCTTTAAATATTTGATTTACTTAAATGCAACACAATACATGGAGTAATTCTACATATCCTTCATAAAATGAAGTGAATTTAAAATCTTTTTTAAATACTAATGATAATTCATTTTCTATGATTAAAGCTATGTTTGATTTACTGATAACTAATATTCATATAGTAATTTTTAAAATCAAAATACAAATATGTATGTGTGTGTTTTCAAGGAAAACAATATACTAGCTTTTATTTTCCAGACTTTTTGAAATGAACACACACACACACACACATATATATGTGTATATATATATATTTTAAAGATTTTTATTTGTCAGAGAGAGAACACAAGCAGGGGGAGCAGCAGAGGGAGAGGGAGAAGCAGGCTCCTCACTGAGCAAGGAGCCCGATACGGGACTCGATCCCAGGACCCTGGGATCATGACCTGAGCCGAAGGCAGACGCTTAACGACTGAGCCACCCAGGCGTCCCAGAACACAAAGATATTTTAAAGTAAGCCAAAATATTAGAAAGTTTTTACTATATACCATTGAAGCAGTTGATTTTCAGGAAGACTAGACCAGATTTGGCAAAGCTCATTATGAATGCAACACTGTTTTGCGTTTATAAGGGAGATTACCTACCTTATTCCCATAAAACTTCTAATGATTTCAAATATATTTTCAGGCTGTTGTAATTTTTTTAAGTTGTATATTACTGTGGTAAGAACACAACATGAAATCAACCCTCTTCATAAATTTTTCAGGGCACAAAACGGTATTGTTAATTATAGGTATCATGTTGTACACAAGATCTCCAGGGCTTGTTCATCTTGCCTAAGTGAAACTTTATGCCTGTTGATTAGAAACTTCCCGTTTCCCCCTTCCCTAGCCCTGGCAACCACCATTCCACATGTGATTCTATGAATTTGACTCCTTAAGGAACCTCGCATAAGTAATCATCTTTCCATGACTGGATTATTTCACTTACCATAATGTCCTCCAGCTTCATCTATGTTGTCTCATATTGCAGAATTTCCTCCTTTTTTAAGATGGAATAATATCCCATTGCATGTACACACCACATTTTTTAACCCGCTCATCTGTCAATGGACATTTAGAATGTTTCCACAACTTGGTTCTTGTGAATAGTGCTGTAGGGCTGCTAACACCACTTTGATATCCTGATTTCAATTCTTTTGGGTATATACCCTCAAGTGCAATTGTTGGGTCATACGGTAGTTCAACTTTTAGTTTTTTTGAGGAAACTGCATGCTGTTTTCCGTAGCAGCAGCTGTATTTTTAAAGTATTAACAATACTGAGAGTAATACAGAAGGAGATAGAGACATTTTTTTCCCCTCCATTTTATAGATGAGGAAATGGAGGTAGAGAGCATTTAAGTCATTTGCACAATGCCACTCAGCTACTGAGTGACAGAACCATGATGCTATGGCAAGAACTACTGCACATTCTCTAATGTGAAGTAATACAATGAAATATTTTGTCTCTTCTCCCATTGACAACACAAATTCTAATCACCACTGTTATGTCACTGTCAGTGACCCCAAGATGAAAGAAAAAAAAAAGAGACAAGAAAAAATAATGTTCAGGGCTCTGCCTAACACAGTTAGCTCTACAAATATACTGAGACTGGTATCTTACCTCCCAAACAAATATATCTCAGTTTAGACATTATCAGTGAAGCACCAAAGACACATACAAATGCTTCACTTAGACTAGAAGTTTCTAAATGAAACCATGCCTATTTCTCTGGATAGACCTGGTCAGTATCTACCTTAAACTGAAATTTGCTTAACTCAGGACTAAAAATCAGCGGAGTTTTTCCAAAACCTACCAAAAATATTATTTAACATTTTAAAAACAAGTTGACTGCATTTTTAAAAATTTCGAGTAGTTGTATTGGTTTGTTGCTGTAGCCACAAATACAAAACTCATATATTTTAAAGCAGCAAACCATAGCTTTATATTACATAATATTTTATACACACTGTGCTATTTTATGTATTCTCTTCAGTCCCCTAAAAGTGTCATTGAGTCAGGAATGATTGTTTGGCAGTTTTACATTTATAATTGACCAACAGTGAAAATGTAAATGGGAGAAAAAATGTAAGATGTTGTCAGATGGTGATCAATTTATAGTACAATTTTTCCATGTAATGTTCTATAATTGAAACAATATTTGGAAGACATTATCTTAGAAGAACTTTTTCCTGAGGGCATACATATGGAGCATTTTCCAAATTGCCTTTGTTAAAATTTTATTGAAAACAAATTATTTAAAAATTTTATTAATATTAACCCTTCAGAGCAATGAGTAGTACTTTTATGATGATAATGATATTGAGCACACAAGCAACTAGAAATAACTCTATGCTTGTATATGATTTCCTATTAAGAATATGGTAGTGAACAATAGTTTTACATAAATCTCCTTAGTTCTTAAGTCTGTGTGGGTTTTAAAAACTGAACATGGGCAAAACAAACAAACAAACAAAAACAAACATCCCCAAGCCTATAAAGCCTGAGCTAATAATCTCCCACAGGTCTTCATTATAGCTCCTACCTTCATTCAGTACCACAGATTAGAAACTTGTAAAACCTAGATTTAGATGAAGTTTCTCAGGGAAGGCATGAAAATGAAGGAACTGAAATCAAAAGTCCTCAGCTGCTTTCCAGTTTATACTTGAAAAATAAAAACCATTGGCCTTCTAAACTCTTCATTTGCTTTTGTTGATTTTTGTGTATTTGGTTTTTGAAAAAAATACCATAAGCTAAAACTCGATATTATTTTGGCTTCTTTATGGACTTATTATTCTGTGCTCTACTGTACTTTTTGCAGATAAGGAGATGAAAATTTCTTTGGGGAATTGAAACATACCCTGGACCAAAAGTAATAATATTTTAAACTCTATTTCAGAGAAAATTATCATGATGAAAGCTTCTTTCTAGTCTACATTGACCCATGTGCCTTAACCTTTGTCAAATAAGTTACAGCCTACAGAGCCGCAGTAATTCTACATGGGACATAAAAACTGGTTTTTCAATTGGTGAGGCCACGGTAAATCAAAACAAAACAGCTGAGGTCATTGGTTTGTTTTCCACTGTCCCATTAATTCCATCAATCAGCCATAGGTTGGTACCCTAACCTTGGAGAGTGATCCTGAAAATGTGAATATTTATTTTCTTAAATTTGGGGAGTGGGGTAAGACAGTGTAAATGGAAATATGCAAATAGATCATCAGTCTTTCATTAAAAGAAAAAAAGGATAAAACTGCAAAGTCTACAAAAGGAGGTTGATGAGCAGTATCACCCAAAGGACTCTACATAAAGGTGCATTATTCGCACAAATGCCTGTTCTTGAAGATTTAATCCTCCTACTTCAAACATACAGCTCCACGTTAACAAGTGCCTTAGTCCCCAAAGGACATGTGATTCACTGTGCTTCTAATTCTGTGACAGCATGCACAAGAATAAATAAATGCTTAAGTATTCATTTGTTTGACAGGTCCCAATTTTGCTAAAAATCAGCATGTTAATACTGAGCAAGGATTAATAATTTTCTGACTCATTTTATTGAACTTTCAAACAGTGATTTTGGAAGGCTTACTCCCAAGGTTCCAACCAGACCTAAGATTTTATGATTTAGTGAGTTAGTTAACAATCAACATGGTATAAAAGAGGTCACATAATGTAGTCACAGACTAAAGGTAGAACATGCAGCAATCAGAGAACACTGTTAAATATCACAATTCGCCCTTTCTGAAATGTTTGCTATAGGGCATCAGAAAATTTTCGTTAAAGTGATAGCTAAATACTAAGACATAAAAACTGGTTATTTACCTTATTTTTTAAAGATTTATTTATTTATTTGAGAGGGAGAGGGTGCACAAGCCAGGGGGATGGGCAGCAGGAGAGGGAGAAGCAGACTTTCCAATGAGTAGGGAGCCCTGGGGCTCGATCCCAGGACCCTGAGATCATGAGCCAAGCTGAAAGCAGAGGCTTAATCAACTGAGCCACCCAGGTTATAAGTTATTTAACTTATAACTAAAATGTCTTGTAGCAAATGAATGGAATACGTTAAAATCAGTAACTTTATGATTTAGTTTAGTGAGAAAAAATAAGACCTATACAGAACAATCATTAATTAAATGTTTGGAAAGCAAAATTGAACATTTTTATTTTGACATTACTAAATTTTATGTGCAGGAAAGAAAATAACCCTGTTGATTAATGATGATTTTGACATGGACAAAATTGTGGTTTCCCTTGCATGACTATTGACCACATCTCACATTAATTTTTTAAAAACAATGAGGTTAACAGAAGCTATTCTGCATCAGTAATTTTAGATGATTTCAATAAATTAACAGAATAATAATTTAATACTATTATTTTCAAAATTCTGCATTTTGTAGAATGTACGCATTTTATTGTGAAACAGAAAGAAGCATTATTTTAGCTTTAAATGATATTTTTTATATTTAGATACAAATTAGCATATTTTATTATCATATTATTAATTCAATAACTAGGTCATGGCTCAGTTGGTACTAATATTTATTACCAACTATTTACTATTTAATATGACATTTTTTTCTATCTATGTGGTGCTCTTCACACTACGTACTTATAATCATTCACCCAGATGTGCATGCCTACACGACAGCATCAAAGGTCAGTATCAACACAGTAAATCTTGTAGGAACACAAATTAACATGCAGAAAGCTCACATGCCCACGCAAGAAAGAACATTATTTTTTTTCTTTAAGAATTTCTAAACTTGTGATAATACTTCAGATATTTGATGATAATTTATAAAACACATGATCAAAATAATTTCATTACTTGCATTAAACTTATTTTCTCAATAGGTGTTTTAATGGGGGTTTATGCAGATCAGTAAAGGTTTAAAAATACTACTTGGCTGTAATATAATAAGAGATATACACATTTAAGTTACATTGAACTAAATATTATGTACAAATTTTTAATTTATAATAAATTAAATTTAAATTTATATACTTCATATGAGTTTTGAGAGCGTTTATTATTGAGATCTACTTTTCAACAAGACGGCAGTTATTGTAAATGTTTTAATTAAATACAAATTATCTTTGACTTTATTCTGATTCATTCACTTTTTAATTTAATTTTAAGTATGCACATCTAGGCCTCCTCATTCCTGATACAGTGTTCCTCTAAAATACAATGCTGTCATTTTTTAATTAATGAAAACAATAATAGTCGTTTTTAATGTTAGAAACCTGTCACTTAATAGGCCAAATGTCCTCATTCCCACTTAACATCACCTGAGAACCAATTACCATTGCTTAGAAAATTAAAGAGCAGAATTTTAGAATACCGAAATCTCATCTCAATGAATATGCATATACCTTCAAAATATTCTTATTTAGGTTATCAAATTAGTTTTATTTAAAAAGTCATTAACTAGAAATGAAAGTGAAAAATGTATAGTTTGCAGGCTGGTTAGGAAGACAGGTAAGAAGAAGATGATGAAGATAGGAACTTCTGGGTGAGCAACACAGAACTGTGGCATCGAGCATGAAAATGGCCTTTTCTCAACTATTATTCTGAAGTTTTTCAGTCAATGAAAACAATACTAGTCACATATGATGCTGAAGACAGGGTAAAAGAGATAAATTCAACATATGGGAGGTGTGGAAATGTAAGAAATGTTTAAAAATCACAAATGAAATCCATTCCTTTATATCTTCTAGCTTTTAGAGTCTGACCTCATCCTTGGCTCATTCATCCTCAGGGTCAGTAACTGGGCCAGGTCCTTCTCAGGCTGCCATCCAACTGGTTCTCTTCTTCTGTTTCCATATCTCTTTTTAAACTGAAAAATGTTCTCTGCTTTTAAAGACTCATATGATTATATTGAGTCTGACAGAATAGTGCAGGATGAACTCTTCATCTCAAAATCCTTAACTGAAATACATTTGCAAAGCCCCTCTTATTATGTAAGACGATATATTCACAAGTTCCAAGGATTGGGATGTGGACATCTTTGGGGGCCAATCTTCTACCTACAACATACGCCTCCTTACCCTGCTTTATTTTTACATATAGCACTTACCACCATCTGTGGTTATTATATGCTTGTTCATTTGCTTACTGCTTGTCTCCTCTTAGCTGAACACAAGCTTCTTGAGAACAAAGACTTCGTATATTTTCTTTATCGATGTATCCCCAAGGCCTAGAACAGTCCCTGGGATATGGGAGGCATTAAAGAAATATTTGTTAAGTGAATAAATAAATCAGGTGTATTTAATAACTAAAATAAATATTTATGACCAGGAATAGTAGACTTAATATTGAAATTAAGAAATATCGCTAAAGGGCTACCTGGGTGGCTCAGTTGGTTAAGAGGTAGACTCTTGATTTCAGCTCAGGTCATGATTTCAGGGTTGTGAGATTGAGCCCCGTGTCAGGCTCTGTACTGGGCATGGAGCCTTCCTAAGTTTCTCTCTCTCTGTCTCCCTCTGCCCCTCCCTCTCTCTCTCTAACGAAAAAGAAAGAAAAGAAATATTGCCCAAGAAATTTGTGACTTCATTTAAATACAAGAATATGTAATGAAATGGTGTAATGAAATAATATATGTCATATGTTTTTATTATAGCAATCTGTTTGCAAACTAACACATCCCCCAAACCCATCCAAGGAACTGTAAGTTAAGTAAATAAAAATGAACAAATCCTATATTGAAAGTTTATAACCAGATGACACTTTTATTCTTTAAGAAATACAAAGCACGTGGAGCGCCTGGGTGGCTCAGTTGTTCAAGCATCTGCCTTCGGCTCAGGTCATGATCCCAGGGTCCTGGGATCGAGTCCCACATCGGGCTCCCGGCTCGGCGGGGAGTCTGCTTCTCCCTCTCTCTCTGCCTGCCACTCTGTCTACTTGTGTTCTCTCTCTCTGTCAAATAAATAAATAAAATCTTAAAAAAAAAAAAGAAAAGAAATACAAAGCACACAATAGCACATTGACTGTTAAGCTAGATTACCTCCCAAAGATTCCAAAGTGTATGTGGTAGGGAGGATTGCTGGAGAAAACAAATGAAGTCCAAACATTTGATACTGAGTATTGCACATCAGCATCTTCTAATGAAAAGTCTTTTCATTTTCTCATTGAAATAATTATCATCTGAATTTAATTCCCTTCAGCTATGGTCAGAAATATAATCTGATTGTTATCATTTAATTTTTCATTATACTTTATTTTTGAGGGATCGCCTATAAACAACATTATATTTTTGTTTGTATGCAAACAAAAATCTACATATTCATGTTTATTGACTTCAAAAATGGGCACATGCCATGTCACCTACACAATGGACTATAAACTAACAAGGACAAAGGCTAAAAGATCATAATATCATCATAAGGATTTTCAAAGTTCTAATAATTAATATCTGCAATGTACTTCCCTTGATAACATCACATAAGCTCTTGTGTGTGACTGTATTTATGCTAAATTTAAATACATTCACCTATTACATACAGTTCACATGGTTGTGTCAATACTGCTAATACACTAAAGATTTCCATTTTCTGATCTGTATGTGCTTACCAATTTCATAAATATTTCAGTGGCTTCTATTTGTGTATAATTTCTTTTTAAGAAGAAAATATAAAAATTAATTAAATGACAGATTATACTGATCAGAGAGACAAAGACAGAGACACTTAAGAATGTATGTAGAACTTTAGTAGGATAGTGAATCATGAAGTCATATTTTAGCACAGTCAACTGTACCCTCCATCCTGGTTTTTTGGTGGGGAAACAGCCCACTATTGTGATGACACCACCTATCCCAAGCCAGGTCCACAAGCCTCCAGTGATGAGGCTGAGCTTGGAGGCCTCCCTATCCTGGGGCTCTGATTCAAACTCAGTACTTTCCCACTTCGAAGTGCCTGCATATCTTCTCCAGTTGAGGCCTTCTCTCCTTGCTACTGCCCTTTCCCAACCCCAGTGCAAGATACAAGAAACTGAAAACATCTAGACTGATTAATATTGGAGTGAGCATGAACTTAATCAAAAAAGTCAAATAGGACTAGATGACTTACAGAGGGAGACATGATTGAGAGAGAAAGGCAGCTCAGGATTAAGACTGAAAAAGGAATTCTTTTCGAGAGAGAGAGGATAGCAAACCATGAGAGACTCTTAACTATAGAGAACAGATTAAAGGTTGCTGGAGGGAGGTGCGTGGGAGATGGGTTAGATGGGTGATGGATATTAAGCACTTGTTTTGATGAGCACTGGGTGTTATATGTAAGTGATGAATCACTAAATTTAAAAAAAAAAGGAATTCTTTTTAATAAATTTTAAAAAAGTACTAATAAGGTTAAAACATACTTTGATGATTGCCATGTCTAGACAAACACATTTAAAAGTTTTAGGGTTATATTATTTGATATGAAGTAACATTGAAAATATTGAGAGTATTGCATCTTAAGTGTTTCCCACAGTTTGGAATTCTTTTTTTTTTTTTTTTCTTTTAGAGAGAGCGTGTGTGCATGAGCTAAGGTAGGGGGCGTAGGCAGAGGGAGAGGGAAGGAATCTTAAGCAGACTCCACGCCTGGTGAGGAACCTGATGCAGGGCTCCACATGGGGCTCAATCTATTGATCCTGAGATCATGACCCAAGCTGAAATCAAGAGTCATTTGCCTAACGGACTGAGCCACCTATACGCCCCTTATTGTTTGGAATTCTATGTTTAGCACTTGTTATATTGTTAAATGATGTTCTCTTGTTTTTCTTAAATATTGGTCATTTTCTTTTTACTTTGGAGGAAGACCATTTTACTGTACTAGAATGATGGCAAATAATAAAAATAAAATTGATAAAGAATACACTTAAAAATTTTCCACTCCTGGGGCGCCTGGGTGGCTCAGATGGTTAAGCGTCTGCCTTCAGCTCAGGTCATGATCCCAGGGTCCTGGGATCGAGTCCCGCATCGGGCTCTCTGCTCCTTGGGAGCCTGCTTCTCCCTCTGCCTCTCTCTCTCTCTGTCTCTCATGAATAAATAAATAAAATCTTAAAAAAAAAATTTCCACTCCTGAGGGCACCTGGGTAGGTTAATCGTTGAGCGACTGCCTTTGGCTCGGGTCATGATCCCGGGGTCCTGGGATCGAGCCCACATCAGGCTCCCTGCTCGGCAGGAAGCCTGCTTCCCCCTCTCCCACTCCCCCTGTTTGTGTTCCCTCTCTCGCTGTGTCTATCTCTGTCAAATAAATAAATAAAATCTTAAAAAAAAAAATTTCCATTCCTGGAACAGTATTCACAGAAATGAACTCAGGAATTTGAGAAGTTATCATTCTTATTCTTGATTTACATTTTTTCTTAAATTTAAATTTAATATTTCATTTATTTATTTATTTACTTATTTATAATGAGCGCAAGCAGGGAGTGGAGGGGCAGAGAGAGAGGGAAAGAGAATCCTAAGCAGGCTCCACACTCAGTGCAGAGCCCAAGCGGGGCTCAATTTCACAACCCTGAGATCATGACCTGAGCTGAAATCAAGAGTTAGAAGCTTAAGCTACTGAGCCACCTAGGTGCCCCAAATTTAGTATTTTAAACTACGCAGTAATTGAACTGGTAATAATTTTAACAAATCACCTAAAATTAGTGTTTGATTGTGTATTTTTTACAAAGACTTTTAATCCATTTGCATTAAATGAGTTAGGATAAGAAATGCAAAATGTTAAGCATTATACTATACTTACCGTGAGATCTTGTATGTAATTGAATAGTTACTGTATCAATCAAAATGATGAAATTTATGATATGTAAATCTTTATCTAAAAATAAGACTCCTCTAAGCAAAGTGAATTTATTTTGGCTCTTGGTTTAACCAAAGGCTGAATGAGATTGTGTTTTAAAAAAAATCTAAATATTAAAAGAAATCTAAGTAATTGTTAAACCTTGTGACTTCTCAGCCAAGGGGTACTTTGATGCAGAGACCATGGTATAAAAAAATAAAATAAATCTTTACATATAAGTTAAATAATGTCATAGTTTACTATATAAATGAACTCTTCCAAAACAGATGTTTTTCCCCATGATTTCCCTAAACTATGGTCTAATAGCAAAGAATTAACAAACGGATCAATAGATATTATTGTTTTGCTTTTTTTGGTGCTGAAATGTGGCTGACAAGTTGACAAAGATTAAAGTACTTTCTCAGGGGCTAGACAGATGTGACTTTTGGAACATTGTAGTAGCTGAAGTATGTTTTGCTCTATTCCAGTGACAGATAACATAAGCAAGATGATGTTCTTAGGGCAACAAAAGAGATACATATATGCATAACATGTCTGATAAATTAGGAATCTATTGTGGCAGGAGTTACAGATATCTGCAGTAATAGTACTGCTTGTCCAATTAGGTGTTAGGAGGGCATGATTTAAGTACAAACAGACAAAACAGGAAATGATTTCATCTCAAAGTCACTGGAATAAAGGACATTCCATCATGTTCTTAATTTCATCTCAAGCCTCACTTCATCTAGGAAATTTCTGTGACCCACTTATCAGCCCCTCATCCTACTTGCGCCTCGCCCCTCACCGCCCCGTTAGGTCAAGACCTTTATAAGCTGCAGTAGAATCAAGCACCTTCCTTTGGAGCACTTACCACAGTGAATAATAATATAATAATTTGTGAGATGAAATAATTATTCTTTTATCCTGCTAGAGAGTGAGCTTTATGTGGTTAAGAGCTATTTGAGTTATTGATTACCATCACATCCCCAGTGCTAACCAAAATTATGCACTTTGTAGCAACTCAATCAGTAGCTGGTGAATAAGTAACTGAATACATGAATGAATGAAATTTTACCTACTGATTTCGTTGAGGCCTTATGCCGATGCTTTGACACGAGAGATCAAATGTTACAGAGTCAAGCCCAGCTTAACACGAGTCAAATACACTTTATTGTCCTTGCTTACTAATGACAGATTTATCGATGTGTTTATCTGTTAAATATCAACATTGATTACCGTTCAAACATTCATCTATGACAGGAACTTTTTAGTCCATGAGTAACATCATTCTGCATCAGCATTGTCAGCTGGTTACAAAGCAGATTCCCTACAAAATCATGAGCCCAATGCAAAATGAAACATGGAGCCCCTTGTTCAAAAGTTATTAAGAAATTCAAGAATGTACCAACAGTGCATTAATCCAAGAGTGTCCCCTTCTTGAGCACAGAATTGTGTGTGACTATGCAGATTGTATACCCATAAAGTGAACCCTGTCTATAAGTTAAAAAGATATTTTTTGGGTTTTCTCTAGTTTTGGAATCTGATTTTATGAAACTCCCCCCTTCCTGTTTCCTCTCATTGTTTCATTCCCACTTCCTCATCACTTCCAATAATGTCATCACATGAAGGATTACACAGGAGTGAGTGTAATCACAAAAGGGGTAAGGACAGATATCTGTATGCAAAGCAAGCTACCACCACCACTGGAGATTATAAGAAAGGAGTTCAGAACTCCTCCTCCTTCTGGTCTGTTCTCTTGGCAACTGTGATAGGACTTTGTTTAATCAACAGGCTGCTGGAATGAAGCATCATGGCCAGGAATTTTCGCTGCCATTCTTCTCCTAGTGTGTTGACTGCCAAAATGAAAACCAAAACTAACATTCATCAGAGTTGTAATATTATTGTATTTTGAAATCTTGAGAGTAACTACTTCTACATTCATGACACACTTGGCAAAATTCCCTTCTTTCTTCCCCTTCATTTACTTTCATGTATCACTTGTCTTCATTTCTGTCTCTCTCATTAGATGGTTAAATCCTTATTTAGCCAGGACCATGGTTATAGCTCTCCTCCACAATTTCATAAATAGCATATGTTTTGCAGTGATTCTGCATATATATACATATATATGTGTGTGTGTTAAAAATAAGTGATTGCATAAACAAATCTCTTATTTGTACACCATGAGTTTTAAGTCAGGGTTTCTTTCCTTTCTAGATTGCTTTAAAGCAGTTGCAACCCAGGGATTCTCAAATTTTACCTCTCAGAATCACCTGAAGACATTTGAAAACACAGAATGCTGACCACTCACATTGTTTAGAACTGACCCTCTGACTTAGTAGGTCTGAGAATCGGCATTTGTAACAAAGTCCCAGGTGATGCTATCATTGATCTGTAGACTGCATTTTGAGAACCACTGTTACAGACAATAAAGAAAAAAAATATTCAGTGACACTGCTAGAGCACAGTACGGCAGACTTCGTCCAAGGAGGCCATTGTGATTTGTGTAGGGACCACTGCAATTGGGTCTTACAGTGGGAAAGAGAGATTCAATTCTGAACAACGTGGGAATTTATAGCCAAGGAGCATGTGGGCATCAGTGGATGGAAAATTACTAAGAGGAAACATCAGGCCTAAGGCGGGTGCAGGAGGGGATTTCTGGCTAATGTGACCTAACAGGATTCTTGTTGAAGGCAGAAAACAGTGATTGGATATCATCTCAGGGGTGGTGGAACATGAAGAACCTGATGAAAAATTGAGGATGATCAGATATTGTTCATAGCTCATTATATAAAAGGTAGGGTTCCCTATGCTTGGTGTCCCTCAGTTATGATGCAGAGACCTCATGTACAACATCCACCTGAGTCCGTCGCAGGCATTGTTCAAATGAGATGTGGGAGACAAAGGAAATTGACACAAATATGACAACCATGCTGCCTTCTATAACTTTTGTCTCTGACTTAGAAGTCGCATATATTTGCTGAGTATCCATGATGATGGCAAGCTAATTTGATACCTTATAAGTAGGTTGAAATACCACAAAATTAAGTATTGACCAATAATAAGGGAAAGAAAGGAAGAGGAATGAAATGATATTTTAAGAAAAATATAAATAAAACAATTGATATGATGTGTCTAATCTTTTTATAATAATTTATTTAAAAATGTTGCCTTTTTTTTTAAAGATTTTATTTATTTGAGAGAGAGAATGAGAGAGAGACAGCATGAAAGGGAGGAGGGTCAGAGGGAGAAGCAGACTCCCCGCTGAGCAGGGAGCCCGATGCGGAACTCGATCCCAGGACTCCAGGATCATGACCTGAGCCGAAGGCAGTTGCTTAACCAACTGAGCCACCCAGGCGCCCAAAATATTGCCTTTTCTTAAAAAGATTCTAAGAAATCTTAGAATTTTTTTCAGTGATCTTATTAATTAAAATGCTGCTTGTACCACTCAGACCTAGTCTTTGCATTAACAATACAACTTAAAATATAAAATTAAAGATTATAGTTTTAGGGGCACCTGGGTGGCTCAGTCAGTTAACCATCCGACGATTTCGGTTCAGGTCATGATCTCAGGGTCATGAGATCGAGCACCCAACCCAGTCAGGTTCTGCACTGGGCATGGAGCCTGCTTAGGATTCTCTCTCCCCCTCTCCATCTGCCCCTCCCCTGCTTGAAATCTCTCTCTCTCTCTCTCTTTCTCAAAAAAAAAAAAAAAGATTATATTTTTGTTCATTAAATGCAATTGCAGACACATTACACTTATGATTTATTGTTTGCCACTATTTTTTTTATTTGAAAGATTTTTCTTTCATTCACTTTTTTAGGCATAAACTGAAATCACAACCTGAGAATGGAAAATTCATTTCTGATTACTTTCACTTCACCAATATTTCAAAATTTAAAATAGGCCACTAACCTTATTCTAGTATGGATGCAAGCAATCAGATTAAGAATTTACTTTTCAATCAACATGAGAAGTATTCAATCTGGTTTTTTTTTTTTCTGTCTTGCTAAGAAGATGCCATTCAATTTACTTGTAAATCTTTTCATATGTAACCCAAAATTTTTACATTAAAAATAGAAGGAAAAAAAATCAAGCAATGTGATTCCGGTTTGATCTAAGAAAATAAGGAGAAAACCAGCCCTGACTTTTATACCTAAAGTACACAGAACACATGGCTTAAAAAGGGGAAGGGGCAGGAAGACCAAAGTAATTTAAGATCAAATGTTCTTTCATTAACGTTTGATTGTTTTTCAAAATAATTACATTTTTGAAAACATAACTGGCTGTTTGATACTTTAACTTTTCCCTGGCTCAATCCTCCCTCTTCCCACTTCCAAGTAACATGATCTAAGAAATGCTGAAATATGATTAAATAGTAGCAATAACAGAAGTTACTTCTGTTACTGTTACAAGCAGAAGTCTCAGTAACAGTAACTTGCAGATAATAGAAACCACTCAACACTTTAGGTGATAATAATAATAGTAATAATAATAATTGCATTTTTAATCTAGATGGTAGTACACATGAACAGCAAGAGAAGGACCAAGCGATTCGTAAGTGTACTTCCAGCCCCAGAATCACACATCCCTTGCTGCCCAATACCACCACCTCAGATAAAGGTGACTACAGAACCATGCTCCCTCCATGGTGTCTGAATCAATGTCTTCCACCTTCTCTTTCTCCTTATTTGACTCAATTTCTAATTTAAGGATCATGAGGACATCTGAGAAACAACATATGAATCACTCCCCACCCCCACCCTGAACACTCACTGCCAGGGGAATGTAATTTTTAGTTTTCCAGACTTACAGTCCATAAGGCAGACTGGAAGGAAAGTAGGAAAAAAAATGTGTCAAAAAACGACGCAAAATTATTTTTCCCCCAATGTATTTGTGGAGGAGGAAGCAGTGTAGACAATCTTTACATTCATCTCATAGCCATAGAGAGAGAACTAGGTTTGATTAATTTCCTGTGATAGTGGAAATTGATATTATTTCTAATACCAGTAGAAGGAACCCAGGAAAGGGTGGCTGAAAAGCTATTGATTTTAACAAGTATGTAGCTCTTTAGTAAGTGACACCTTAAAAATTGACATTCATTGTTTAGCAACAGCATGACAACTTTTAGACATATAATTCCACACAAAATAGATGGTTGTTTTATTTAACTGGTTTTAACAAAATTACAAAATTGAGTATTTCATGCTTGCTGAAGGGGGTCAGCCTTCAGAGAGTCCCATTATTATAATGACAGAACGCTCTTCAATTTCTTGAGTGTTTTATGATTAGAGTAAGGTGTCTTCTGTGCAATTTCTCATTTAGTTTTAAAAGTATAGAAATACGGGCACCTGGATGGCTCAGTTGGTTAAGAGTCTGACTCTTGATTTCAGCTTAGGTCATGATCTCAGTGTTGTGAGATAAAGCCCTGCATGGAGCTCCACATTGGGCATGGAGCCTGCTTAAGATTCTCCCTCTCCCTCTGCCCCTCCCCACCCCTGACAAAAATCTTAAAAAGAAAGTATAGAAATACATTTTTTTCAAGTTTTCATCAGCTTTTGTTTTCTTACAATGGACATGTGACCTCTCCTTACAATGAAGGACACTTATGAGCCATGAATCATTCATCCCATTCATACAGACCTTACTATCTGTTTTCCTGACTTTTTGAGGGCTACCATTTTTTTTTAAAGATTTTATTTATTTATTTGAGAGAGAGAGAATGAGAGACAGAGAGCACGAGAGGGAGGAGGGTCAGAGGGAGAAGCAGACTCCCCACCGAGCAGGGAGCCCAATGCGGGACTCCATCCCGGGACTCCAGGATCATGACCTGAGCCAAAGGCAGTCGCTTAACCAACTGAGCCACCCAGGCGCCCTGAGGGCTACCATTTTTAACATTGGTGACTATAAGAGTTTTATCTAATTCACAGGACTAGTTTACATAATATTTCTAGAAAAAAACACAAAAGAAATAGAGAAATTAGCAGAATTCCAAGTTAACCCATTTACAGAGTGAAAAAAAAAGTAATTGAAAAATTATATCATTTAATAAAACAGAACTCCTTATCAAAGGTTTTAATTTTTAGGTAATGCTCTGTTCTGTATTTTAATTTTTATTACTAAAGCTTATATTCAATAAGATAGCATATGAGGCTCTATTTTAAAAGGAGTGCATTAAGGAAAATAGGATGAGGTTTTTTTTTAAGATTTTATTTATTTATTTGACAGAGAGAGAGATAGCGAGAGCAGAAACACAAGCAGGGGTTGTGGGAGAGGGAGAAGCAGGTTTCCTGCTGAGCAGGGAGCCCGATGTGGGGCTCGATCCCAGGACCCTGGGATCATGACCTGAGCCAAAGGCAGACGCTTCAAGACTGAACCACCCAGGCACCCCCAAAATGGGATAAGTTTTAATCCATTCATTGTTTGAATGCTCTCTCTGTTTCTCATATCTTTATCTCCTGAACTTTGGAATACATAGATGTTTTATCATTTACTAAATATATTACCTGATCCTAAAACAAAATGCAGTAACAGGCAAAACCACTGTTTCATATTTTAAAATATTATTACAATCATTTTGCACAGATACCATTCTCCAATATCATGACAAATTTTAATTTTAGACAAGAATAACATTTTGTTTTTTTCTCTAAAATACCAGAAAATGTACTACTATATGATACATTGATATGACAGCACTGCCATTATTTGTATCCAATTCGGTTATCTCCTCCTCTAATAGTATCAATGACCTTAGCTGGGCAAATGGCTTTCCAAAAAAAATACTATTTCCAAGTCTTTCTCACAACCAATTTGTGACCAAGTATCTAGTTTCCAGCCAATGAAATCATGGAAGAATCCAGGGGCACCTGGGTGGCTCAGATGGTTAAGCGTCTGCCTTCAGCTCAGGTCATGATCTCAGGGCCCAGGGATCGAGCCCCACATCGGGCTCCCTGCTTGGCGGGGAGCCTGCTTCTCCCTCTCCCTCTACTGTTCTCCCTGCTTGTGCTCTCTCGCTCTCTCTGTCAAATAAATAAATAAAATCTTTAAAAAAAAAAAAAAAGATCATAGAAGAATCCAATGGAAGGGAGCATCCTTTTCTTCTTCTTCTTTTTTTTTTTTTAAGATTTTATTCATTTATTCATGACAGACAGAGAGAGAGAGAGGCAGAGGGAGAAGCAGGCTCCCAAGGAGCAGGGAGCCCGATGCGGGACTCGATCCCGGGACCCCGGGATCATGACCTGAGCCGAAGGCAGACGCTTAACCATCTGAGCCACCCAGGTGCCCTTCTTCTTCATTTTATTCCTCTTTCTAAAAAGCAAATGTGGTGGTGACCTCTCTTGAATCATATGTATGAGTTCAAGTCCTTAAGAATATTTAAGCATGAAGACAGAAGAAACCTGAGTTTCTGATGACTACCCAGAGCACCGCAATGATATCAAGTCAGCAATTTATGTAAGAGAAGAACAAACTTCTATCTTGTTAAGAAGCATAATATTATTTTAGGAATTTTTCATCACATCATGTATTTTCATGAATAAAATAGCATTTCACATCTGATCTCAGCCTTTGGTTATTTTATTTATTTATTTTTTAAAGATTTTATTTATTTATTTGACAGAGAGATAGAGTGAGAGCACAAGTAGTCAGAGAGGCAGGCAGAGGGAGAGGGAGAAACAGACTCCACTGAGCAGGGAGCCCGACATGGGGCTCGATCCCAGGACCCTGGGATCATGACCTGAGCCGAAGGCAGCCGCTTAACCAGCTGAGCCACCCAGGCGCCCCATCCTTTGGTTATTTTCTAAACTAGATCCATTTAAATGTAATCCAAACAACTCCTCACATCATGCAGCCATTTATTCTGAAACTAACAACAAATGTATAAAATAGTTAATCTAATAAGAGGCCGGCATATGTGTGCACACCAGCACCCCTGCATTTAATCAAACACTGTATAACATATGGAGAATATGATATTCTATAATTTTTCTTGACAACCAACTTTAATATGTCCATGGCAGTAGTATATCAAATACACACGTATATTAATGTATATTAACAAATACATTGCAGGAGAAAAATGGAATATTTATTTACATATTTATTTTATTTTTACCTGACTCTAAAGTTGAGGCACTCTGTTGAAAACAAAAACAAAACAAAACAAACAAAAAACTATGCGTAAGCAATCCAGAGATGAGTTTTAGAATTCTAGCTCTATTGACACACACATTACAGTTTTCCAGATTTTTGTGCCCTCATCTGTGAAATCAAGAGTTTCAAAAAGTCTCTTTCTGCTCTATCATTTTGTTGAGCAGAAATATTTGCTATTTTAAAATACAAAACTAGTTGGGAACATGGGTCATATAATAACATTTGGTATAATAAAACTTTTTTGAAGTCTAATTTAATATCTTCCTCCCCGTCTCTGTTCCCCCCAGATTTTCTTTCCTTTCTCATTATGCTGACTGTATAAAGGAGCTACTGATGTTGCAATAACCAAATATGTGCCTAGGAGGTGATATGACATCTCAGAAACAGTACTAAACTGGAATTATAAATATATGTAAGTATGTATGTTAGACTTATATAAACATATTTACTATAAATATAAATATAAAATATCAACTCATTACAGTTTTAACTCTATCACTAGTTAGCTCTGTCACCTTAGGCAAGTCATTTAACATTTTTCAGCAGTATTATCTATTCTTATGAGAGTCATCGCTAGACAAGATTATCTTCATAATCCTTCCTCCAGCTTTAAAATTATTTTATAATATATTATTATATCATAGTATGTGTAAAAAAATTATTTACTTTAAAGAGAAATCTACATGTAGCCAGAAAAATATAAAGGTGTTCATTATTTTGTGGAGCTATACTGACATCCTTTGGTAAGGTTTTGACTGAATACATCTTAATGTAGAGATAGATGAATAGAGAGATGGACAATTAGATAGTTAATAAATAGAATCGCCCAGATGTATTTACATCTACCTCCATACACATTTGGGCATGAAACTCAAATTTCTGAGAAAAAAAAAAGATAAAAGGAAAAAAAAAAAAAAGGAGATTGTGGCAAGTCCAAAGTCTAAATATTTTAATAGCATTAACTGCATACTTAAATTATGAATAAAATATTTTATCTATAGAATATAAAAATGCAAAGCATATAAGATTAAGGAGACAAGGCTGCCTCACAGACATTCCAGAACGGTCAGTAAGGTATGTTCTCGTATGACAGTAAGTAATAAAAATAAGGTATTTGGAGAATCAAAAAAGAAAGTTCACTGCACGCAAAAATAAACAAAAGTCGTAAACCTCCACCAAAAATCACTCTGGTAACGCATCAGATCTGTTGCAACGTGACCTGGCACTCCGTTAATACTTGTATTTCAGTAGTCTGGTGGAAGGATGGTGCAGGAATATATATGTCAGAAGAAGTATCTATTAAAGAATTGCAAGCAGCAGTCCTCTTCCTGAGATTGCGTTACGGACGCAGCCGGATTAGATTGGGCTGATTACCTTAGCCTCGAAACAGAGAGTCTTTCTGCCCTGCGGGGGAGGGGAAGCCTTTCATCCACAGCCCTCGCCTCAGATGCGCCCTCCCCTCGCATTCACTTGCAAATAGCTGTGTGCTCGCAAAAGCCAGCACTTCCCCAGTCTCTAACCTTCCCAGGGCGAGTGCTGCCGCTCTATCAGCGGAACCTTTCTCTCCCTGTGAGGAAGGGCTTTTTTCCCCTCCTCTCTCTCTCTCTTTTTTTTCCCCCTTAATCAGAAGCCCTGAATGAAAGCCAATCAGAGAGAGCTCGCCCCCGTGTTCTTCGGTTCCCTGCCGTCCAGAGTTGAAAGTGATGCTGAGAGAAAGCTTGAGTTAGATTGAAGTAGCATCATTGATAGAAAATAACAGCCGAAAACAAACAAAAAGGGGACATAGTGACAATTTCTCCAGGGTGATTTTGGCTGGAACCAACTTCGGTTATCCAGAAGCTGATAAAAGAAAGGTAGGAAGACTTCATCCCTCTCCCCCACTCCTCCTTTTTTTTTTTTTTTTTCCCTAACCCCCTTAAGGTCTTTTATTTTCTTTCCTTGGGGGTGGGGAAATGTTTGTTTTTAAGTTGTATTTAGCAATTATTTTCTAATAATTATCTTTAACACATGAGAAATCAATAAGCATAAAACTATATTAGATTCTAGAAACAACTGCTTTAAATATCTATAAGAGGTAATGTAAAACTAGATAAATTGTATATTATGTTCCACAGTGGGTCTTGATATTAGAGTTTGTGAATTCATTCACTCTGAACAAATGCTACAAATGTATCATGGAGTGTAATTTGTCATGCTTATACTTGTTCGTCTTTATTTTAAAAATCAGTTGAAGAGATAACCTTGTTGCTGTGAACTCTAACATCATCTAACATTACTTTGCATTCCATATGAATGGATTCACTCTGCACTTATTCATAGTCGTAGTTCATTGTACGTTCAATATAAAGAGAAATGACAGGCGGAAGACAGATCCCTTGAAACTGTCAATGGTCACTAAGCATCTACATAAATAAAATAGATTGACATTCATCAGAAATAGAAGAGGCATAATTCCTACATTCACATTTTGTATCTGAGTCAGAAGTGAGAGGGGAAAGGGGAAGAAGGGAGACTAAATGCATGTAGTCAGCAGTTGCAGCATTTATTGTCTCTGCTGCAATAAAATCCATATTTTATGTGGTGTTAAATTAATGCAGCACATTGCAAGTCTAAATGCTTGTCCCCAACAAGTAACAACTGATAGCACTGTTAAGTATGGGCAAAAGCAGTAGTCCGAAAGTGTTTTTATGTCGCTACAATAGAAACCTACCATCTCCTTATCATTAAAAAGAGGAGGGGGGGTCTACAGGTGCAATCAAAGAAAAACATCATTTTAAAACTGCCCTATTATCTTTGCTTCATAACAGCCCCCACCCCAGAAATCTCTTTCCTATAATAGTGGTTCTTCATTCTAGTGAAAGCTTCTGTTATCTAAAACTGTACATCCATTACTCTCAGTTGTTCAGAGATGCATTATTTCTTCTTCTTTTTTCTTAAAGGATCGATATTAAAAATCATCTGTTCCTCCGATGCTGACAACTGTTATACTTCAATGCATATGTTAGTAGACTTTCTCCCTCCACACCATCCCCCTCTCTATCCTTCTTTAAAATGTGGCTACAAGAGCTTCTCTGTGGTGAATAACACTTGGCAAGAGTGTGCTCATTTTTTAGGTCTGGTATGGTGAAGATTTTTAATTAGTAGAACTTTCATGAAAACATTATGTCATTGACAAGAGCTCTAGGTTCATTTTTAGTTAAAGTGATGAAGAAAAAAGGAAGAGGTTGTATCATAGAGAAATAAGTAAATAAGTTGCATAGATCATCTACCTCGTCCCCATTCCCTGGGGTGTAGTAAATGAGGCACATATGTATTCAGTGTGTGATGCATAAGGAAATAGTAATTCATGGGGTGGGGGGAGGACACAAATATAAGCAGAATGTGTCTGTGTTTTAGGAACCTGTCAAATACAAATCCATGCTGATGATAAAAACATAAAGAAATGCTTCTTTCATTTGCTTTCACTTTTTTTCAGCTGTTATTAAAGTATGAGTCAATGTCTGTTTTCATGAAATCAGATACTTTTTTGGTCAAATACTTGCTGCTAACAAATGACTTTCCTGGTGAATGTATATATTCCCTGACTCCAATCAAAGAATAGAATTCCATACACTTATATGTCTTGCGGGGGGAAAAAGCCAGGAAAATAAGAAAGCAACATATAATGTGTATGGCATCCACATGCATATGTATGTTTGTGAGGTCAGTGGTTAAATTCCGTGGTACCTGATCAGTGGTTCAGGTGATATTCCTAGATGTTGATAAAAACTAGCTATTTGGTGATACAAGTACTAGACAGGTATTCAATTTAATATTACACTGTTAGATTTTTTACTACACTGAGATTTTCCTTAAAAAAGAAAAAAAAGGATAGAAAATTAATTTTCTATCTAGGGAGATATATATTTCTGGCACAGTATTAAGAAAGTAGTGTGATCTGAAAGAGGTATGATTTTTTTTTCTTGTTGAAAAAGAGTATATTTGAAACTGAAAGGTTAATTCCCAAATATATGAACCCTGTTCAGACTCTAGGATTCATTTCATGATCTTCACTTAATTTCCCATATGAATAAATAACTGAGGCAGAATATATATTATCTAGGGGATTTTTGGACATATGACTTATTTCCTATGTTTCTTAACCTACTTTGCAGCGAGTGATAACACTGTGTCCTCCTGGAATATGTCATTTTTATACCAAATCATTCCGCTAGGCTGCAGCACACGAACAGCATTAACTCCAATGATGCTGATTCAGCAGCAAAGTGAGCCATGTTTTTGTTAAGTGTTATTATCAGTAAGAGTGTTGCATAGTAAGCAATTAATACAAATCATGGATATAAACCCAGCTATCTCTAGTCTAGCCCTTGGGTTTTAAAAGTATTGGCCATAATGCATTGTTATTTTGACTACGCAAATTGCATTCTAATACTATTACCACATTAGAAGTGTTTATAAAATACTGACAAAAGAGTAACAAAGTATGAGCAGAGAAATACAAATATTATTTATACCAACCATAAGTAATTTTATGCAGCTATTTGACCTCCAAACTTCAGGTCTATGTTTGAAAACTCTTCTTTGATTAACCTAAAATATTATCTGGTTAGGGTTTCCGAAAAGTCACTTTACTAACCATATTATATTTAGCAGTCATGTCTGAAATAGGATGAAGTTAAAAACCCAGTAGCAAGAATGGAGCCCTCATTCCTGTTAGGCTTATACTGAGCAATGGTGATATTGATGAAGCATTGTACTAAGTATATATGGTCCCTCTTACGAATATTTTGAAAAGAAAATCAGAGCCCAAGAAATATCATCATGAACACATATTTGAGAAATGAAAGCAAACATAGCAAAATATATTTTCCCTTTCTTGACACTTTGTTCAGACCAATGAGTTCACTGAGAAAATTTTCTTTTGTCATAATTAAAATAATTTGAAATATGCAGGTAGAAAGAAATCTCCTATATTTGAACATTTTAAAATCTGCCCTCTTTTTTTCTAGTTGAAGCATTTGGATTATGTCCACAGAGCACTAATATAACATTCCCTGCTTTTATCTCTAATAAGTCCAACACTCAAAATTACAGATCTTTTTCATGCATGAGAACGAGAAAATTTCAATCAACAAGGAGTGCCTGTTTTCTGAGATAACAATATCAGCTCAGGGTCACCTCTCTTCTCTTCTTCCTTTCTTGCTATACAGCAGCCTCACTTCACTTGACATTTTAGTATGAGACGTGAAGCCCTTTCAAATCCAGTTGTGTTGTCTTTCGTAAGGATATCTAAAGCATGAGGCCATTTTCGCCTTTGCCATACCTCCTTTGTCACTGCTCACTTCAACTAACTCAAGAGGCAAACATTGTAAGAAAGCATCTATCACATTAAAGTTGTAGATTGCTGGGAATGCATTATCCTTAATGTTATCTTAACATTGATTGTTAAATAATCTGACAGTTTCATAAAAATTGTCTCAAAAAATAACTTTCACTTAACTCTTTACTATCAGTGCAACTTTTTGCAAAAAAAAAAAAAGTAACTTGATTTTTTAAAGAATAAAGATGCTTTGTTTTCACAAATGTCTTTATATTTTTATCCCATTTCTCTCTTGCAGTGCATGTGATGGTCTATCCTCTATATTACTAAGAGACATTTGTTAAACATTACCACATTGGTGGTGGATTTAAAGAAAGGGGATACTAGAAATTGAGTAAGAGTGAATAAAATAAAATTACATTTTACCCCATTTTAAGAAATCAAATGTAGCATTCCTTGAAAATAATGACTGTCTTTGGGAGTTGAAATGCCTTCATATAAAAATCCCTTGTAGTAGAGGGATGTAGTAGAGAGTTTGTCAGTGACATTATAAAGCACTTTACTAAGCCATGTGATCTCTGTATGCTCCCCCCTTCTTTTAGAAAGCAGCCTTTATTCTCCATACTCTACATGATGCACAAATATATAAAGTTAAGTAACATTTTGACTTCAAGACAGAATTAAGCAATAGGCTATAAGGTATAATACAATGTTGCTTCACAACAAGGGATTCAGCTTTAAATGACATGTCTAAGCACTTCAGAGCCCTGCTGATGCTCAGAAATTTTGCAGTGCACACACTCTCTCTCTCTCATCCCCCCTCCTCCCCTTTCCCCTTCTCTCTGTCCCTCTCCCTCCCTCCCTTGTCCCCTCCTTCATTTATGGCAATTACCAAGGTCCTTGAATGAGTGTTCCATGTGCTTTTAAAAAATACTACCTTATATGAAATAATATTTCTGTAAATCCTGTGATTTTTATAGCCAGTATTCTATCATTGTCACATTATATATTTGATTTATTACATTACTAGCATAAAGTGTTATATATAGCATATAGCATAAAGTGTATGACAGTTCAGTTGGCTGATTCATGTCCTTTAAAACGAAAGCAATTCTTTTAGATGTCCTAACACCTAGGCTTTTAAGGAATTGAAATTGGCACCAATGTAGTTTACTGCACTAGCAAGCCAAGTATGGGAAATTCAGCATTTATTAATGAACTTCTCCAAAGTATCAGAATGTAGAATGCATAGACATTAGTTATTATATTCAGTACATCAGTTTATTGATTGGGAATCTTTGTTGATTTACTGTAACAGAAGATATTGAAATAGTTTGACAGTCTTGGTTTTAAAAATAAGTTAAACATAAATTGCACTTTCCAGGAAGCAGTCTTTCATTAGACATGTTGATTCTTCTTTGTTGCATGATACAAATATTGCCAATTTGTAATGTAAGAATGTAAACTGATATATAATGAGCAAGTGTCTATTGTAGATATTGTAAAGAACTAGCATTGCTCCTTCTCATTTTCAGTAGAAAATTTGAGAAACGTAAACTGTAACCATAATCAAGTTAAGCAGAATGTATGGGAAATTAAAGTAATCAATAAACTGAATAGAGTAAATGTTTTAACTTGGGTTATTCTGGCAATTCTCTGCAATGTTGATGCAGGACTTATAAATACAAGAATCAAAGTTGAAATTTGACATAGTTATATGAATAGATCAAAGGCAATCAATATATTTGCCTAGGTTATTGAGTAAATTTTTTGCATAATGCTAATATAAATTTTTAAAATGTGACTGATTCTCTTTTTGTATGTAACTCTACTCCCAATAAAACCAAGTTAAATCAACTCCATTTGAAAACCGTGGTAACTTCTGGGATCTCTAAAAGTAATGCATGTTTCCATAATTCTTGAATCAGACTTTAAATTTAGATAAAGCACATAATATTTCTGGATAATTTAACTTACAAGCATTGGTTTTAAATTAATAGTGTTTCATTTAGGTAGATTTGAAAATATTTGTACTATCTGAGAGACTTTACTGATTTTGTGTTTACCATGTAAATCTAAATGTAGAATATATTTATTATTTTATTTAAAATATTTGCTTTAAATAAATTACAATATTAAAATTTTACTACCTCTAACTCATTGGTTAAATCTATTGCTGATAAAATAAATAATATGAATTACATATACTTTTAATACCAACAGTATAGTATTTATTTGCTTTATCAATTACATAAAGAAAAGGAAAGAAACCATTGGAATAAAATATGTCGACTTATTTAATCAAATAAACAAAAATTGAGTACACAATGACTAACAATTAGCCTACTCAAGTATAAAATTTTCTTCTTTTCTTTCTTTTTTTTCTTTTTGGACTTCTTCCTAAATAATGGTAAGTTGGGGGTTCTTATTGCTCTGTAGTCTTGAGCAGTATTTTGTCATTAGAGTGACTTTTTGAAGTTTAGTCTCTGGAGAGAGAAAACCACTAATATGCACATTTATTCTGTCTACATCTAGCTTCCTAAATTTGAGTACAGTGCCCCCCTGCATCCACAGTTTTGCTTTCCACAGCTTCAGTTACCCACAGTCAACTGTCATCTAAAAGCAGATTATCCTCTGTCTGACATATCCTCACAAGGTCACTAGTAGCCTAATGCTATGACACAGTGCTGACGTCATTCACCACATGGGCATCTTACCACCTAGAAGAAGGATGAGTACAGATATTTTGAGAGGGAGAGACCACATTCATGTAACTTTTACTATAGTATATTGTTATAATTGTCCTATTTTATTATTCAGTGTTAATCTCTTACTGTGCCTATATAAATTGGAATTTATCACAAATATGTATGTATCAGAAAAAACAGAGTATGTGTAGCGTTTGGTACCGTCTGCAGTTTCAGCCATCCACTGGGGATCTTGGAAAGTATTCCCAGCAGGTGAAGGGGGACTGCTGTAAAAGCCTTTGCCCATAATTAAAAACCTATGGAAAGTCTTATTTCTTGATCAATTCCTTCACCAAGGCTTCAGCTGTTCTTTTGGAGATTTGTTCAACATTACATCTTAAATACAAGCATGTACCTCGACTTTTTCTTCGTGAGTGTGTGTGTGTGTGTGTAATATGTATACATATATTATGTGTGTATATGTATACGTATGTGTATGCATACATATATTACACACATATATGTACATATACATACACATATACACACACATATATGTGTGTACTATATATATATATTCCTTCTGAAATAAAGAGTGGAGATTTTCTATAGCATTTCTCTATGAAACAAAGGAGGGGGTTTTTTTGGGTTTTTTTCCTACTGACATAAAACTTTTTGGATGGATGCAAGTAAAAAAATGAGAACTCTCCATGTTGTCTAAGAATCTCTTCGGTTCTGGCTATTATGCCTTTTAAAATATATGCCCAAATTTTCCGCATTTAATATCTAGGTAATTCTACATTTTGAAAATTAATCAGTTCACTTTATTTTATAGGTAGGGTCTGGATCAAACCCATTTCTGGGCAAGTCCAAGATTTAAAAAAAAAGTGTCGATGAGAAGAGCCTTGTCCTTTGTAGAAGCAAACTAAGATGTCCCATATAAACCATCATCCTCAAAAAATCCTTATGGGAATTATCAATTTTTAATAGTGGCAACAGGCTAAGCACTATGATAATGTAAAATTCACAATCATTAATTTAACTGTCTTTGGTCTTAGGCTATCATATTCTTTTGCATGTTATATTTTTCATTTTCATTTTACTTTATAAATTTAAATAATTTCCTAGAATCTAAACAATAACTTACTCAATTTTCCCTCAGCTTCTAATTGATTTTATTCATTTTGGAGGAAGTTTCTATGAGCCAGTCCCTTAGTGCCACATCCAGAGATATAAAGATTAACCCAATGCTAATTTTGTACTTGAGGAGAGGTGGTTCTAATGTAAGATATTCACAATAAATATTCACAATAAATATATTCACAGTAAATATTACATGAGTTATAATAGAAATATTAGGCAGTTGTTTTAAATGTTTCAATTTTCATAGAAGAGCAGTGAATTAGGTACCAGATTGTCATTTAGGCAGTCACCCATTTCTCCACCTAACACAAAATCTTCAGTTTTAATTTTCTATTCTTTAAACTACTAAAGAAACCTCTCAGTATCTTGTTTAATTCATTCATTCTTTCATTCCTCCATTTGGCACATACACTTTAAGTGCCTACCATAAGCCAGACACCACAAGCATCCAGAGATACACACATGGAGAGAGAGAGAAAAACCAAACCAAACCAAACAAGACGTCTGCTACAGTGAGGCATGAGATGAATAATCGCATGATTTGTTATTATTGCCCAGTTTTGATTAGAAGGATGAGTACTACATACTTTTAAAATGAATGATATGGGGCTCCTATTTTTTGAAAAATTGTATTCAAAACCACATGATATCTTTCAAGAAAATGTCAGAATGCATTAGATTAGTTTCAAGAAACATTTTTCTGTACCCTCAGATTCATTCAGCGGACTCCTGAAAGTGGATTCTGAATTGGTGCTTCAATTAGGAGCCACCATCTTGGTTGGTGATCTATGTTATACTTCACATTTACAGTAGCCAATTGTCATCTTGCATCAAGGACTCAAATTTGAGACTAATATGCCCATCCCAGACAAGAAGCCTAATAAAATGATATATCTGAAGATCAAGTAGACACCCAAATTCTATTGCTAAAAATTGTTAACAGAAGCTCTCATATCCCCTCAAGTAATTAAAATATTCACTGCCAGAGAAGCCATTGAGTTTGAAACTTGGTCACTCTGTGAAAAAGTTTTTCTGATATGATATTCTGTTTTTGTGAGGACACCTGATGAAGGTCATGTTTAATAGGGAGACCACATAGTGATAAGGCTACATGCCAGAAGCACTGAGATTGTCTTTCTTGGAATAATAAGATTGGCAAGATTGCCTTTCCTAGAATTTCTTTGATGAATAAAAGCATGGACTGTGGCACCAAGCTGTCTGGCTTCAAATCCTGTCACTTACTATATATTTAATATTTAATATTCCTGATAGGTTTTCATCTGTAAAATGAGGTGAATAATTGTACTTACATAATAGTCAATTGTTATGATTTTTAAAAATTATACATGTAAAATACAATCCCTGAAAATAGGTGTTCTAGTGCTACATATTATTGTGACCTATTATTTTTACTGGTATTCTTATTACTATATATAAATTCATGTGATCTATGCTTTTTTTTTTGAAAAATTTTTTTAGAGATTTTATTTATTTGAGAGAGAGGAGGCGGGGAGAGAGAGCAGGAATGAGGGTGGGAGGGGCAGAAGGAGAGGGAGAAGCAGACTCCCAGCTGAGCAGGGAGCCTGATGCGGGGCTCCATCCCAGGAGGACCCTGGGGTCACGACCTGAGCCAAAAGCAGACACTTAACGCACTGAGCCACCCAGGTGCTTCTAGTCTATGCTTTTTAAAATTAGTATCGAAAGCACTTATTTTAAAGCATAGCATACAATATGACTTGGGTTACCACTTTTTCAAAGTTTTTGAAAGTTTTAACTTATCTCATATAATAATAATTGTGTGCTTGAGTTGAAATGAAAATCCTTGGTGTTTTAAGTCAGATTCTGCCACTAATTCTACTGATAACATCATAAACTCTTTATTCCAATTTTTTTTTATTTGTGAAATGGAAGCTGTTAGGTTCATTCCCTAATGATTGTGAAAATGTTGGTTGCATAAAGAGATAAGGTAACCTGAAAACTTAAATTACATTCTCAGAATCACATATAGTAATTGCATGGACTAGGGAATTAATGGATATGAATTTTGAAAATGGTGTTAAGGACCCAAAAAGGGGACAGAGGAGGGAGAAAGCATTAGAAAGATAAAGACTTACAGTTGTGAGTTCCATAAGCCACATAAACTCATTCAGGTGAAACAACCATTTCTGAATACACTGCAGTAATAGTTCTTTTCACAGATTCTCCTTCTTGAGGTCAGAGTAATGAGAATTAGAACAAGAATGATGAACAGAAGCAGTGCATTACAGAAATAATCCCATTAAAGTTTGGATACCCATAGATCTCAAGAGTAATTCTGCAGTCTATATTACAAGCTGAAAGGTCAGTGGACTACCGCTTTCTTAGATGAGGTTCCAGAAACTGTCTGATGAAGACATAGAGTCTGCAGCAAAATGTGAAAATTTTAACGGGTTTTATTTAGATAATTCTTTCTTTTCATCCTTCATATTTAAGGTGATATGAAAATCAACTTAAAATCACTTTTTTTTTCTTCCTGTCTTGGGGCTCTATATGGTAATTTAAAAAGCATCTGAAATGAATTTTATGGGTTACAAAAATAAACCAGAACATTAAGGTCATAAAATATATATTTCTGTGAGTCCACAAATATCTTCCATTTTAAAACTTCATTTTTAAAATCTAACATTATATCACAGTTTTCATTTTTTTAAGGTTTCTTTATAACCTGGGACTAATTAATATACTTATTTTAGAAGTTTACATGTTGAAAGAATATACTTAGTACTTTATTATCCAACCACATATGAAGGAGAGGTGAGTCATCATAGAGACTATAAAACCTAGCCAACAGATGTAATTTTCTGAACATGATAATCTTCATTTTTTGTCATAGCTATAGATTTATATTTATTATATATTTATTTTACTTATTTAATCAAATTCACTGTCTTCTTATGTCATCTTTATTAAATGCTGTGATTATTTAATAGCATTCATTTTTTTCCCCTGACTTCATTATATTTGGCTAAGTGATTTAATTTTATGGCTGATTAAGATGTCTAACTTAAAATATGTTAATGTTATACATTTTAGTTTACTAGATTTTCTCAAAGTATGTACTTTTAGAATTAAGCCTTCCAAAGATTAAAAATTAGACCAGCTTCCTCTTCAATTTTAAAATTCTTTATGCTAGAGAAAAATTCATTAACTTGCAGGTATTTTCATTTAGTTGGAAATCAAGTGAAAATCAAATTGTACAAAATTAGATGAGAAATTAATTATAAAACCCAAACAAAAGGGATGTTGTCGAATAATTAACTATGCAGGCTAAATAATCATTTCCCTTCAAAATCCTTCAAATTCTTCAAGGTTTTCAACAATTTGATGTGTTGTTTTGAATAGCTGCATTTTAAAATACTATAAATTTTACTTCAAAAATTAATTAGAAAGTTGAAATGAGTTTATATTTCTGAAGTATTGTCCCATTTATAGGGTAAATTATTGCTGATATTTCTGGTAAAATTCTATTCACCGCTTAAGAGGTAAAATAATATACTTAGGTCTTTGGAGCCACCTTGTGGCCATATCATAGTATATTAAGGAATGCTCTGGTTTCAGATTCTTTTCCAACTAAACATTGCCTTGGAAACACTGAAACTGATGTGAACTTAAGGGTTATGACATAGCATTAAAAATGGATCCTTTTAGATGAATCCAACTTAATTTTTACATGTACATGTGAGGTTATAAAAATATTGTTTTGTAAAAATCTAAACAAGATATTTTAAACATTTTTGAAGCAAGATATAATTTTTAACCTAAAATATATTCTGTTGTGTAGCTGCAGATCTACTCGAATGACTCCTTAAATGTTTAACTTTCTCAAGCAAAATTTCTTCCAACATCTTCTGGTGTGCAACATAAAGAAATCAGAGACTGCATTATTGCAAAACTTAAATGTAAATATGCAGACTGCATGAAAAGCAAACATGATTGCTACTGAATGTGCTTTTCAATTGAGCTCATTGGAAGTTTAGGGAGACAAATTTGTTTGCTTTCATTTTCCTTAAATACTAGAATAATTTGTACTTTGTGTGTCATAATGTAACCTCCAAACGTCAATCCTTTTTTACTTTTTTTTTTTTTATAACCTAATAACAAACTTGGATGAGAGCAGGACCCATAGTTACTGTTTCTCTTATTTACAAGGTAATACCTACACTTAAAAACAGAACAATACAATTATTTTCCAGAAACTAGAAATAAGCACTTCTAGATTTTAAAATCTGGAACGGTCATCACTTACACGGTCTTACTCCTCATTGTTTACTTTATTCTCTACAGGTAAAAATAAAGAAATTTGATTAGAATAAATTTTCTTCACACATTGCCTATAGCAAAATATGAGAAAAAAATTTTCCTTTGATTTATTTCTATGTTTAGAACTATATCTATAGTTACCTCTATTTCTCTATTTATCTGTCTCTCTGGGCACATTTATGTTACCATCCTGAAGTAACAGTGTTCATCATCATCATCTTCATCATCATCATCATCATCATCACCACCTGACTAGACTTCAATTCCAAGACTGGTTGTGGGATAGCATATTCACATTTACAGCCCACAGTGTGAACAGTTCCTGAATTGTCTGTCTTTGGGTCACTGGGATGATTAACTTTAATTAAAAGAATAGAGCTCAATGAGAACTGAAGACAAACTCATAAAATTACAAAAAAAAATCTTATGACGGTTATCTCTATGTTACATCTTTTTTTTTAAAAGATTTTATTTATTTATTTGACAGAGAGAGAGAGAGCGAGAGCAGGAGCACAAGCAGGGGAGTGGGAGAGGGAGAAGCAGGCTTCCCGCCGAGCAGGGTGCCCGATGCGGGGCTCGATCCTGGGACCCTGGGATCATGACCTGAGCCGAAGGCAGACGCTTAACGACTGAGGCACCCAGACGCCCCTCTATGTTACATCTTAAAGCCATACGGTGTCCATCTTTATAGAGCAAATCATTTTCTCTCTCTATTTTGAACATGCCAGGTTGCCTCTTAATGTAAATCAAGTGGTCAGGGCATGTCATTTCTCATGCACAACCCAATAATCTGACTGAAAACAAAGATTACTTTGCTTCCCATTAAGCTATATTCCCTCTGTCAACAAAAGTGCTTCTATTCTAAGAGATATTACTATTGATTTGCTTTTATTCCTAAAAGACTGCTAGGGTTTGTTTTTTTTCTGTGCAATGCCGCACACTGTGTTATTTCAGATAAACATATGAAGTATTTATTCCAACTCCAAAAGGGAGACAGAAATTGAAATGTTGTGTTTAAGAGTTTAGAAATGTTTAAAATTTAAGTTAAAACTTTTGATCGTGTCATATTCACATTTAGTGCTCTTGATTTGGGCAAAGTTTTTTTGCAGAATGGATAGTAAATGGATAATCATAAATATGGAGAGAGACCTATAAAAACACCTGCCCTGGTGGTAAAAAACCAAGAAACAACCCAAACCACTTTGAGTTAAAAATTTCTAGTTCCTTCTTAATTTTATTTTATTTTATTTATTTATTTATTTTTAAAGATTTTATTTATTTATTTGACAGACACAGCGAGAGAGGGAACACAAGCAGGGGGAGTGGGAGAGGGAGAAGCAGGCTTCCTGCAGAGCAGGGAGCCCAATGCGGGGCTCGATCCCAGGACCCTGGGATCATGACTTGAGCCGAAGGCAGACGCTTAACGACTGAGCCACCCAGGTGCCCTCCTTCTTAATTTTAGTGTAAAACATAGCATACCTACTTAGCCTAGATAATTTAGCCTCAAGTGATAAGAGAGATGTCCATCATTAACCATTGTTCCTAAGACCATATTTAAACATTTTATCATTTTTACTTAGGGCTAAAAATAATTGTAAATCTTAACTCTCCCCGCAGTATGATTATTTGATTAATCTTTTTAATTCTAACTCTATAAAAATTATAAAATTCATCCTTTTTCTGAGTCCAAATCAATGCTACAGAAGAGGTTCAAATTACATCTTTCCTTCTCAGTTCAACCATATATTTTTTAGAGCTTTTAATATGTTTTATGGAGTTTGCTAGGAACTTGGGAAACAGTTATGGATAATTTGGTCCTTTCCTCAGTGAGATGAAATTATAGTAGAAGAAAGCAATATTTAAAGTTAAATACAGGGGTGACTGGGTGATGCTTTTGGTTAAGCATCACACTCTTCATTTCAGCTCAGGTTGTGATCTCAGGGTCCTGAGATAGAGCCCTCATGTTGGGTTCTGCACTCAGGGTGGAGTCTGCTTAAGACTCTCTCTCCCGGGCACGTGGGTGGTTCAGTTGGTTAAGCGACTGGGATCGAGTCCCACATCAGGCAATTTAATCATAGAGGAGATGAAGGGGAACTTGAAAGGTGTTATTTCATTAATATCATTCATTATTTAATTGGTTATTAAAGGTGAAACTAATGAAATAAGAGACATGAGTATGTGTAGATCCAAACGTCCTACGTGATTTCTCTCTCCCTGTTCTAATCGTTCTTAAAATACATTTTTCTTAATTCATTTTTCTTATAATTATTCAGTTACTATTACTGATTTTTCATTATGAAGAAGGCAATAAATTGGGTACCAAGATGTGATGGAAAATAAGTAATATTCAAACTTTCTAACCTCAAATGCCTTCTGGAGGCAACTTTAACAAATATATATTTAAAGAAAGAAAAAATATTATTGATTCTATAGAAAACCATTTACCAACTGTAAGGACATTGAAGTCTAGCTCAAGACAAAAGCTGTTAGAGGCCCTGGCAGTCTGTCTGTCCATCCTTCCCTCCCTCTGTCCAGGACCCCTGGCCCAGTAGCACAAACAGGAGGCTGGGGTCCGGGAGGGTCCACGCTCCCCTAGGGCCTCTCCTCCCTCTCTCTCTCTCTCCTAACTTCTCTGCGTCTGAAGAACTCGAAGGATGTGCCTTGCTTGCTGCTGGGCTGTGTCCTCCACACCGCGGAGCTAGTGGGGAGGGCTCCCTGCTCTCCCAGGGTGCTGGTGGGAGGTGCGCCTGGGCTTTGGGGGAGCTGTGCGTGCAACGTGGGCACACCAGCCGGGTGACGGCGGTGGGTGCAGGGCGTGCATGCCAGGCTGCGTGTGGCCCGTGTGAGGGGGTGCCTGACCCTCCCTCCCCAGGGCCCTCCCCCATCCAAATTCTCGCGGACGCTTCTTTTTTTTTTTTAAAGATTTTATTTATTTGAGAGAGAGAGAATGAGAGAGAGCGAGCACATGAGAAGGGGGAGGGTCAGAGGGAGAAGCAGATTCCCTGCCGAGCAGGGAGCCCGATGCGGGACTCGATCCCGGGACTCCAGGATCATGACCTGAGCCGAAGGCAGTCCTTTAACCAACTGAGCCACCCAGGTGCCCCCACTATCTCTTCTTTAACCAAAGGCAATTTTCTCTTTTAGAGGCACGAACTCTAAAGCAGTTTTTTTCTCAAATTGATTGATTATCTTATTCACTTAATATGCAAAACTGACCCCATCCCAGACCTACTGCATTGGAATTTTTGGACTTACGGTATGGCCTTTCATATTTTAAAATTCTTGCTGGATGATTTGAGCGTGCACACCAGATAAATAATTGTAACTAGAAAACACTGTGTTATTTTTATGTCTGAGCCTATAGACGGATGACAAAATTAAAAGGGAAAGTTTCATAAATACTTTGAAAATAACAAGTATTTTTTTTCTTGAAACTAACCACATTGAAGGGGATATTACTCATTTTGAAATATACACATTTTTATTTGATTATTTTTAATTGATTATTGCTTTATAGCCATTTATTGTTTTAAGAACCTATACTGAGATAAATATAATAGAAAAAGTAAGAGACATAGTATGTTATTTAGAAACAAAGTAGCACAGGCAATACTTGGTGGTATATAATTAAGCACTAAAATGACTCTAAACCGCTAAGTATTAGGAATCATTACTATAATTTCGAAAGTTGAAGTAATGGGGGAGATGGATTTGTTATTTGACCTCTGCCTGGAGGATGTATAGAATGTATGCAAAAGGCAGTCATTTCACAATTTTTATCACTGTGAACTAAAAACAGGACTGAATATGGAAAATTGGTTGGTTGCTAAGGAACAAAGCTGGGTTTATGCTGAGAATACTGTATGTATGAAGAAACTTGCAAACAAGGGGTTCAGACATGATTAAAAAGTTCACAAAAGATGTACTATTTTAAATCTCTTTTAAAAAAGGTGTTGTTTTATCCCAAATTCATTAGGACAAATAAGGTTGAAAAAATAATCAACCATTATTCTTGGCATTTTAAATGACTCAAATGGTGGTGTTGATATCAACTGAGTGCTTCAAAGTCAACCAGCAAGCGTGCCGATGGAATTATGCTAATAAATAGTATGTCTTGATCTATCTTCCCATTCTCCATCACTAGCAGTTTTCTTGTATGTGCTCTTGAACACATGTATGCTCTGAGTCACGACGTGATGTCTGAGATTTTCCTCCACTCCATACATGGTTCCTTATGGCTTGATCGCTGTTTAGCACATTCTACCACTAATAGAAGTATAATTTTCTCTAGTCTATGTGTGCTGATGGGATCTGGTGTTCCAAAGCTATTAAAACTAGTGATAGTGACAGTAATGAGTTAGCATCTTTGATGTGTCAGATAGCTTCTGACAATCAATTAAAAAATAAATAAAAATGTGTATATTTCAAAATGAGTAATATCCCCAGCTTGCATTCCCACCAACAGTGTAGGAGGGTTCCCCTTTCTCCGCATCCCCACCAACATCTGTCATTTCCTGACTTGTTAATTTTAGCCATTCTGACTGGTATGAGGTGGTATCTCACTGAGGTTTTGATTTGGATTTCCCTGATGCCGAGCAATGTTGAGCACTTTTTCATGTGTCTGTTGGCCATTTGGATGTCTTCTTTGGAAAAATGTCTGTTCATGTCTTCTGCCCATTTCTTGATTGGATTCTTTGTTCTTTGGGTGTTGAGTTTGATGAGTTCTTTATAGATTTTGGATACTAGCCCTTTATCTGATATGTCATTTGCAAATATCTTCTCC
>NC_138375.1:17694978-17710352 GCF_054177405.1 Leptonychotes weddellii | reverse complement strand
ATGGCATACCAGCATCTTCAAAAAGTATTGTAGAGGTTTTTCCCTGTTAGCTAGGAATGCTGCTAAGAGATTATTCAGTTAAAAAAGCTTCCCTATTTCCATGGGCATGATTAGACCCATGAGTATTGGTATTTGAGAGCAAATCTGAGAGTATTTGAGAGCAAATAATACCAATGGACCATCAGATGCAAGATGTAATTTCTATAATTAATAGTGGTTCAAAAGAGCATTTTTCAATGACTAATTGATATAGTCTCTAGGACTGAAATAGATGTACAGCCCTTCAAGATCTGCAAGAATTATATAACTGAAAATCCTTTAGGTTGGTCAGGCAGAAAAATGACTCTCCAACTACAACAGAGATTTGTGTCTTCAGCCAAATTTCAGAACTGTGTCACTTCAAAGACTCAGAGACCAGTGAATGATTAAGTATTTGACCACACCTGGGTAATAACCATGATAACATAGAAATATCTTCTACCTAGTTTTTCCAAATGAGATTTTCTGGGTTAACTGTGAACTAGGAGGACAGAAATAGCTAGACATTTTGAGAACTTTGATAAAATTTTCAAGCTTATGAAAATACTTAGGGACCTAAAAGATTTTCTGATCCACTACCCAGAATGGGGACAAATGAGTGTTAAAATGGACTTTTGATCTAATTTCATCTCATGATCAGCTCAGTGAAGCCTCAAACCTATCCAATATCAATGTACACAGTTTCTGGGCATATTATTGAAATGAACATGCTCAGAAACTGGAAGAAAATCCCCAATAGATAGCTAGCATTCATTTCTTTTTCCTCTTTCTTTTTAAATATTTAATTTCATATTCAGATTTTTATACTCCACTCCTACCTTGTCAGCTCATGTACCTAAAGGAAAGACTTAACCATATCCAATTTTACAAATTCCAGTAATCCCATGCCCCTTGTTCTTGATGGCTTCAAGGATAGAATTCCAAGAGGATCTCTTTAGTTATTCCTATGACAGATCTCTTTCACTCTTTCTCTCTTTCCTGCCTGCTAGTCATTAAGAAGAAAGCATGTAACCTAGATTACTACTATTTTACAACCATAAGGGGCCTTATCACTGGAAGAATTCAAAACTGTGAATGAAAAAACAAATGCAGAAGAAACCAGGTTCTTAAACAGCATAGAATCCCTATATCAGACAACTGTAAGGTTGACCCCTCTCTGGTCTTCTAGTTAACAGAACCAATAAATTATTTTAGAGATGGAACTAGATTCACTAACTAGAAGTTCACTAAAATTTGCAAACAAAATCATCCTAACTTTCTATGACCAGCCGTGGATGCATTAACTGAAAATAAAATGGCATTTGTTGGTTTAACTCTATATACAGAACAATTATAATTACATTAATTATGAAATTTTTTCTAGCCCAGGTGTTTAATTTTTTCTTTTTCTTTTTTTTTTTAAATGATTTTATTTATTTATTTGACAGAGAGAGACACAGCGAGAGAGGGAACACAAGCAAGGGGGAGTGGGAGAGGGAGAAGCGGGCTTCCCGCTGAGCGGGGAGCCCGATGCGGGGCTCGATCCCAGGACCCTGGGATCATGACCTGAGCCGAAGGCACACGCTTAACCGACTGAGCCACCCAGGCACCCCTGTTTAATTTTTTCTTGATGAGAAAGCAATTTTTTATTAAACAAGAAGAATTCTGGCCATCTTAACATTGAATATGAAAAAAAAAATCATGATACCATTACTCACTTGGTAAATGTGAGATATTTCTAAATAAATTTCCAGTTAAGAAGATATTTAATGATCACTTCAGTGCAATTCATACTTCCTGAGAATTTGCCATTTGAATCCCTAAGGGTGTGTTGTGTTAAAGGTAATATCTTATTCATTAGAACCACTAAGACATTTCATAAGGGGTTTAAAATTTATCAAAGGACTTACTTATTAATGTTGTGTCATAGATTTTACCTGTTATTTAAGGGTTTTAAAAATAGTTTCAAAAAAAACATAAGGATTTGAAATTTTGAACATCTGAGTCTTAAGTCTAAACCACAAATTTATCCAGTGAATAGTTTAAAACCTATAACTTCACTAATATAATTCATAAATCTAGTACACAATGTCAGGTATTTTAAGTTAAATAATTTACATCCAATTTTCTTCCTAAAGTTGAGATGCTCACATGTAATTTATATTCAATTTTGTAGAAAAGAATCTAATTTACATCTTGCTGAAATGTGTAAATGGGTGCTTAGAGTTACCCTTTCAATGCTCTTGCCCTTTCAATTTAAAGATATAAGTTAACAAACACTTGTATAAATATTTAAGGATTAGGAAATTCACATCACTAGTATATATACTCTTACTAATTAAAAAATAAACTCATGTTTTGAGTTATTTTTAAGTTTGACTGTTTTCGTAGATTACTGAACAATCCTACAGAACACACTAAAACAATAAAGAACAACACATAAAAATTAAAAGTTTGACAGAGGCTCTTGAAATTTGCAAATAACTGAAAATTTTAAAAATCAAGAAAAAAATTTTAAATACATATTGAGGATGATTAAGAATATAGGAAATTTATTACCGACACTATGCAATGCCTCTAGATACTTCTTAATATATCATTTAATTTCAGTATAAAATAACCTCTACAAAAGAAAGAGAAGTCTAATTAAAGAAAATGAAATGTCTTCTAGATACTGATTTCAAGATCATGAATAAACATTCGATTAAACTGTTCTAATATTCAAGCATTACTTAGATAATTATACACTATAACTTCTTTTTCCATCTATAATTCTATGAAGTGGTCAGCATCAATTAATGGACCACCTGTTTAAACAGTTAAATGGTTCTCAGATAGAACCAGTACTTCCTTGAAATCACTAATTCAGAATATAATTAAGATCAGAGCTTAAAAGATATAGTAAGTACAAATTTAGATCCTTAATAAAAATATAAAATTCAAAAAAGAAAAAGGGGTTCATGCTTGTCCACTTAATATTTGTGCATAAAAATAGTATAGTCAAATGAATCCTAATAGTGCATTTAAATTAGTAAATATTATGTTAATTGAAAATATGTAAAATATAAGTGGCAATAAAGCACTCAGCAACCAGCTTTACAGAATTTGCATGTTCAACCACAGTTGTCCCCTTAACTGGTTTGAACTTTTGCTTCATAACTAATTAGCCTTCAGTAACATTCCAAAGAGTGCGGTTTCCTCGGACCAAAAAATTACTGCCATCAAGACCATGTCAAATTATTTTAACCCAATATCACCCCAAATTATGCTTATAATAATAGCTCATTTTTTTCAGAGATGGGCTCTTGAATGAACAAATGATAAATCACCTTATGATCTATATAAAATGGATGAGGGGAGGAATGAACTCCTACTAAAGGCACATTGAGATTGGACACTGATGAATTGGGGGGTATAATCTACCTTTTTCACAGCTGCAGGAGATACAGAAAAATCACAAAACATTTTTGACAATGGTATATAAAATGAAGCTGGAGAGAGATTGCTAAAATTCTTAGTCTCTTTGGACTGCTATGGTATAAAAATACCATTGACTTGGTGGCTTAAGAAACAAACATTTATTTTTCATAGTTGTGGATTCTGGGAAGTCCAAGATTAAAGTGCCAGGAGAGTCCATGTCTGCTGATAATCCACTTCCTGGTTCATAGGCTGCCATTTCCTTTTTGTGTCCTCACATGGTGGAAGGGGCAAGGGAGGCCCCTGGGGTCCATCTTATAAGGGCACAAATCTCATTCATAAGGCTATGCCTTCCTCATCTAATCACCTCTCAAAGGCCCCACCTGCAAATACCCTCACATTGAGGATTAGGTTTCAACATAAATCCTGGTAGGATACAAACCTCAGTCTATAGCAGATCTCTTATAATTCTAAAACTGTATGACTCTATGACCAAGAACCCATTTAAAGGTGGCTAACTAGGTTTGTAGGTATATTGATGGTGATGAAATAAAGTAACGTCCTAATGAATCTTCTTACCCCAAAGATACAAGTGTAGTGATCTGAAGGGCCACCTGCACCCCAGTGTTTATAGCAACAATGTCCACAATAGCCAGATGTCCATCGACAGATGACTGGATAAAGAAAATGTGGTGTGTGTATACACACACACACACACACACACACACACACACACAGTGGAATATTACACAGCCATTAAAAATGAAATCTTGCCATTTGCAATGATGTGGATGGAACTAGAGGGTATTAAGCTAAGCGAAATTAGATCAATCAGAGAAAGACAATTATCATATGATCTCACTGATATGTGGAATTTAAGAAACAAGGCAGAGGATCATAGGGGAAGAGAGAAAAAATGAAAAAAGATGAAACCAGAGAGGGAGACAAACCATAAGAGAGTCTTGATCTTGGTAAATAAACTGAGGGTTGCTGGAGGGGAGGAGAGTGGGGGGATGAGGTGGCTGGGTGATAGACACTGGGGAGGGTATGTGCTATGGTGAGCACTGTGAATTGTGTAAGACTGATGAATCACAGACCTGTACCCCTGAAACAAATAATACATCATATAGTAATTAAAAATAATCAATCAATCGATCGATCAGAAAAAAAAATTCCTATATCTGCCTGTGGTCTGAGTCATACATTAGGTACCCAATTATATACATTTTTATATATAATTTTATATGCATAGGCTTTTAAAATTTCTATCTAATTTATAAATTAATTGTAGTTTCTTATTTATCTTTTTATCTACCTCCATACCACTCCTCACCACATCTAACAAAGAAAACAAAAACAAACAAAAAAGAGTGTACCATACAGCATCTTGGAGAAGTTTTCACATATACTCACAGTGACTGATATTTTTCCTTCCTCCCACATCCAAAGAGAAAAGATTGAGCATGTTAAATTCAAATAAATTTCACTAAATACAAGGTATAATCTTCCATTATCAATCATTTTAACCCTTAATCTCCCCCAAAAGTATTCACTGAAAGGATTTGATATTTTTAAGCATCAGGAATTCTTCCTAATCAAAAATTTTCCAAGGCCTTAAAAATTATAAATATTCCTCCCTTTATGTCTTTAAATAGGAAAAAAAAAGTGTTATTCTTAGAAAGTGTATCAGAATATAGAGGTTGCATACTGATAAAACTGTATATTGAAATATGGGATGTGCATTGGTATTTAGAAAGAAAACTGTGTCATGTTTCATGTTGATATAAAATTTTATAGTATATTTGAATATGGAACCATAAGTACTTTGGGAAAAGTGAAGCTACTATTTGATTTCTTCTCAATAGCATGCATGAAGAGAAAATTAAACACAAGCCAAAATGTTTGAAAATCTTTCAAAAATTTTTAATAAGTTCTACAAATGCAATTTGATATTATCAGTCCACACATTTTACTGTTTATATTAATGCCTGTATTTTAAAATATAGCAAACATCGCAAGAGAAATTCAAATAACCAAAAATCAGATTTTAAGCATCACAAATGCTTCAAATGTCTCTCTTTAAAAGAAAAAATAAGTATCATCCTGCACTTCTCTTTCTTGTCCCTCTATAAATACAGCACTGCCATAAAAATTAGTGTATTTCGATGCATATTTTTTCTATTTTTGCTAAAATGTATGTATCCAAAAACAACACATAGCTTAATTTTGTATTGTTTCTACTTATATAGTACAGCACTGGACTTTTTTTTTTAATTTTTGTTACATTGAGATGTGTTCATAAAAAGGAATACTGTTGGCAATAAAATGAATGGGGTATACTCACATGTATTGGCCTAGACACTTCTCTGAAAAATCCTGTAAGTTCTTTCCTTTTCAGTTTTACCATACTGACCCCAGACATAAAGCTCTAATCTCTCACAGATATTAACATTTTTTTGATCATAGTAAACATAACAATAGTTTTTTTAATATTTCTGAACTTAGATATTTCCCTATTGTCCTTTTGTCAGACAGCTCAAATAAAGCAGTTAATTATTTATACTTGCTACATTTTGACAAAACTATATATATTAAAAGAAGATTCCATATTCCATATTAAGATGTACATAATCTTCTTCAATAATTAGGCCTCCAAATGTACTGAGAAAGAGGAGTACTAAGAAGCAATGTTTTTCATTTTGCGTAGAATTAACAAGCCTTCATTATGAATCAATTAAGATAAGAACAAAACTTGTATACGACATATAAAATGTGATTGAGTGCTCTTTGTCCTCAAAATCTGGCCTCTGAATAAAGGAAGGTCTCTAAAAATGAAGCAGCACATTAACACTGCATTTGATATAAAATCATATAAATCAAACTATTTTTCTAGGCGGGTGGTAAGGACCAGACATACACCTGTCAAAGTTCTACTTTTTTGACCTTTATATATTGTTTAGAATTACTCTAGGCAGTCAACTCTGAAAAGGCCAGTTATATATGACCAGAGCCGTGGGGCAAAGCGGGTTTCTGTCCCCCTCTCACAGCCACAGTTCTGTAAATGCTTCCTGTACCGGCCAGTATTCATATGAGACATAAAGAATGTCGACAGAAGAGGTGCAGACAAAATATACAAATTCCAGAAAGCAGCAATTTAGCTGACTGACTAGCTCTGGACAGTTTGTTTTAACTTTTGAAGGTTTATGGAAAATTCTTTTTAGTTTCATCTTATTGTCAAGGCCTAGCTGTCAGCAAAATATACAGGACATTTCGACCTATCAGCATCTGACTTCATATTTTGAGGTTGAAAATGGGATATATCTGCCAACATGTAGCAGGTCCTGGTAGTTCTGCGGCAGTTTAATTCAAGAAGGCACCTCTTCCATCACCTGTTTACTCAAGGACAGTCAGAACTCCCCGGTCAGGGGATCCGTGCCCTTGCCTCTCACCCCTTGCCCACCATTTTGAGGGATATCAGAGCATCAGTGGGGAGAAAGAAAACCAAAGAAGTGATCTAGTCTCCTTGCAAACTCCAGGACTGGTCATCACCTAAAAACCCTACAGAATCCCCATATCCATTCATTTATTTAAACATTCAACCATGCATATAGATTGTGAAGACACAGAGCTGAACAAATCAAACAATATTCTCAGCCAGCCCTGAGCTTACATTTTTACTGGAAGGATTCAAACAAACAAACAAACAAACAAAAACACAATAAATAATACAGCAGGAACAAAACAAGCAAATTCACTGTCATCAAGAAGCTTGATTTCATTGGGAGGATACCAATAACAATCAAATGGAATAAGTTAAATATATAGTATGTTGGACATGAGAAATGCTTAGGAAACACTGAAACTGGATAAATGGCATAGGAAGTGTTGAAGGATTTCTATTTTAAATAGGGATAACAGGGAAAACCTTTCTGAAGGAGTCATGTTTGAGTAAAGACCCAAAGGAAAGGAGGGCGAGCCTGGCTCGGCATATACATAGACATATATACATGATGTATATGTATGTAAAATATAGGTGTGTAAAAATATATATGTAAAGTAGATATATTATATATACATGTGTGTGTATATTTTTATGTGTGTGTGTGTTTGTGTATGAAAATCTTTCCATGCAGAAGGGACATAAAAATACAAAAACTCCACCCAAAGCAGGGGCATAATAGAACATTATATGCTCAGCTAGAAACCAAAATGGCTGAGGTGGTAGTCAGCCCCGGGAAAGCAGGAGAAGTGCTTTGGCTCCTTAAAGTCTTTGGCTTTTACACCAAATGAGACATTTGTGCAGAGGAGTAACATAAGCTCATCTACTGGGGCTGAGAAAAGGTTGAGGTGGGGCAATGGAAACAAAGAGATCCTTTTGAATGCTACTCAATTCAGTTAGAATGAAGACTCCAGAAAAATGTCAGTATAAACAAATTCAAAAGAAACAGGTGACCCTTGACAAAACATATTCATTTAATGTGGTGAAATTTTTTCAGCCTTTGAATGTTGTAAGCAAGAGTACAAATGATGGATGAAGAATATATACATCATATGTGGGCTGTGAGAATTTGCAAGGAGGAAGAAGATAGGATCATGAGGGAAGAAGGGACATTCTCCTAGCTAGCCACATCACATTGATTAGGTCTGTTGATATTAAAAGATCTGTTCTGATAGGCTGCAAAATTTGCAATGCACTAGGATGGATGAGAATGTGCAGAATCAGATGTGTTTTAGCCAAATCACTCTTAGTTCTAATGAGAAGATGGATCGCCACTCTTAATCCCTGTCAGTTTTGACAGTGATGATCATGATGCATTTTAAATCTGCTAACATAGACTCTTAGATACACAGTATGTCTTACTCTTCTTCGGGTCCCCAGTACTTAAAATTTCTAGGATAGAGGAGGCATTTATTTGTGTTGGTAGTACGGCAGCTCTCAGTATTTATGAAACACCAACCATTACTTCATGTATTTTAATTACAAAAAAAAAATACAGGTTGCTAGGGTTGGGGTGAAACCTTCTAATGTCACATTTATATTTTACCAACATCCACCTATTTTTTAAACAAATCTTTACTGGGAATCACTCCATTTTGTAAAACTCAAAAAAATTAAAAAAAAAAGATAGAAATCATTTAATTCCATTCTTTCACTTCAAAAAGAGGATTCTGAGACCAAATAAAGCTCTGCAACTTGCATATTTGACCTTAGTTCTGGCACTTTCTAGGACGTATAAAAATGTGAAGTAGCTTCAAAGAGTGCTGTACTTATAATGCCAAGTATGTGGAAAAGAAGAAAAAAAAAATGGTGTGGCTCTGCCAGAAACAGGTAGTATTTCACCTGCCCTTTGTGTCCTACAGGAAGAAGATACAGGATTGCGGGAAGTGAAGCTACTAGATCAGGGCAGCCTCCTCGTGCTCATTCACAGCCAATTCCACGCCAGAGGTTCCTGCAGACGCAGGGAAGCTAGTCAGGCTCACTCCCGATGGGGGGGACTAGTTTTATGTCACAATCTTGTACAGCTGGAGAGCACACAGCTAATGACCACTCGAGCATTCAAGTGTCTGGTGACTGCATATAAAATATGACATACGATGAGGATAAATAACAGAACAAATGAGCAGTGACAGCCCAAAACATGTAAATTGCATAACAAATTTTAAAAGAGAATGCCACAGTAATGTGCATTCTTATGGTAGAGTATTTCTTTCAAATCATTTAAACAATCAGAGAACTTCTCTTTTCAAATACCTCAAAGCCACGTGAAAGGAAAAATGATGCAACAACAGTGAGGGAGAATAAGAAAACCCCAAATAGAGAGATCTGCAGGTTAGGCAGGAGTTTTTCAATAGCATTTAAGCATCATGTGAACAAAAATATTTATGAAATCAAACAACCCTCTGGTCAGAGTTATCTCTTACCTTGCAGAAAAGGAAAGCTATCAAAAACAAAGCAAGCAGAAGGCAATGCTGAATTCCAAATGCAATTGCAGGGTGAGCTGTACTTTTCAATAACCGCATCTATGTTTTTAGGGATTTGCCTCACAGCATGTGCCTTTTTTTTTCCCCTTCACATAACTGTCAACTATATCAGTGATGAAAATGAAAAATGTATCGCTCAAAACTATTTTTTTGCATTTTCGGAACTGTACCTTACCTAGTGAGAAATGAGAGTTCTTTTTTTTCCCCCTATGAAATACATTTCTATAACATTTCTTCACCATCACAGTATAACAGCAAGTTGAAGAAAAAAACAGGACATAGCCAGATACCCACACAGCAACTGTTTTTTAGAGAGCTCACTAGGTGCTCCAAGGTATAGTAGGGACAAAAATCCAGCCATCAAAGAAGCGCCATCCTATGGTGAGGAAGGACCCACTTTTAGACCAATAACACCCCTCCTCTGCACTGTTTCCTCTGTAGCACTTATCACCATCAGCATATTAAATATTTTTGTTAGATTTTTATAGTGTGATCCCCACCCTTGAATGTGAATTCCATGAGGTCATAGATTTTTACATATGGATTTTTGTCCTACTGCTCAATCAATATATAAATGAATCAATACAAAGTTGCCAAAATTGCTGAAAATTATTTAATCAAATTGTGGGTAAAAAACATAAACAAAGAGGGAGGAAAACATTCTTTCTGAGACATTTAAAGAAAGCTATAATGAGGTGACACGAGACCAGGAATGGTGGTCATGGAGGTATGAGGTTTCTATGTCAGTATATAAAATTATGTGGCTAATTCTTTATTAATCACCACACAAAGGTGAGATCTAAATCATTTCATTTGTATTTCCTACCTCAACCATATCCAAAAGTATTTTTTTAAAATAATTTTGTAATTTCATTTTTGAGATTCTAAATTTAGAAAGGAAATTAGAAGTCAACTCTTCTAAATTTCCAATTTTTGGTGAAAGCAAAATAAACCCAATAGGTATAAAGGCATGTGTTAAAGATCCCTTGGTTGGTGGAAAGGGCAAGACAGGAACTCATATTCTGAAATGCTCACTCTTTTTATTATGAACTTCTATGGCCCACTTGCCTGAGTGTTCTCACGCAATGCTGACTGCATTGCCTCCAAGAAATGTAGTAAAGCTAGAAAATTCTTACAGAAAGACAATGAAACTATTGTTAAAGAAAGGGAGCGACTTTGTATAGGAAGACCTTAAAGATTAGAATCTTCAATCTGGATACTCTGACATCTATTAAATCATGAAGAAGGTTGATAGTGTGAAAGCCAAGCTATCCACAAACTTCAATTATACAAGGTCTAAGGGCATCTTTTGAAGTTTAAAAGAGATAAATTTAGGACAAATAATGGGAAGTGCCATACTACTTTATTTATTAGATAGAGTGCTTATGGAAGTAACACAGCTGAAAATACAATAGGTTCATAAAAGGTTTAGATAAAAAAACATACAATAAATCAATCATAGACTAAGGGAAGTGGCCCAATATACCATTAAAACTGCTTTTATCTTTGTCAAAGTACAGGGCTCTTCTTGCTCTTTAGTTATATTTGAAGTGATCAAGCTTGAACATTTTTACACTGAAATTAAGGAACCAGGTGTCTTGATAACTTGGGCTAAATAGCAAGAGTCGATGTGGTGCAGTTGTCTACACATAACAACTACCCAATAGCTTATTGTTTTTTTTTTAATTTAATTTTTAAAATTTTTAAATTAATTTTATTATGTTATGTTACGTTATGTTAGTCACCATACATTACATCATTAGTTTTTGATGTAGTGTTCCATGATTCATTGTTTACATATAACACCCAGTGCTCCATGCGGTACGTGCCCTCTTTAATACCCATCACCGGACTAACCCATCCCCCCACCCCCTCCCCTCAGTTTGTTTCTCAGGGTCCATAGTCTCTCATGGCTCGTCTCCCCCTCCGATCCGCCCCCCATTTCATTTTTCCCTTCCTACTATCTTCTTTTTTTTTTTTTAACATATATTATTTGTTTCAGAGGTACAGGTCTGTCTTTCATCAGTCTTATACATCAATAGCTAATTGTTGACTGAATTAATTTCCTGTAGTCAGGATAAAATTTCCAAGTGACCATTATAAAAATGTGATTAGATATACTCAACTCTCTCTGAGGGTGCATTCTCTTCAAATGTTTGGATTAAGTCTTTACCTGTAGCAGCAAGATCTGTCTGGTCTGGAATATATACACACATATATTCCCATACCCACAAACATTAAAACATATCAAAGGCTACTTTTCTACCAGATATGCACTATGGTAGTTTATTCTTTTTAGTGCCTCCAAATGGAGAAATAAGGCCCATACTGATGTTTTAGAACATATGTAGAATATTTTTGAAGTAGAGAGAAAAATAGCCACAATTGTTGCCTCTAGGTATGGGGTAAGGGATTCATGTGTCTACAGTTAGAGAACCATCTTAATTGTACTTGTACATTAATTAATACATTGTACATTGTTTTATTAGAAACACGTACTTTCTACCAGATTTTGGTACACGGAAGGCTCTATTTTGAAACATTTTAGTCTCTTGGTGTCAGAAATTTATAAACTTCTCTAATACCATGAGGTCTATCACATTTTAAAATGTTAATCTTAGCTGCAGAAAAAAAAAATACCACCATTATATATTACTCTCACTCAGTAATGGTGATTTGCAGCCACTAAATATCAAGAGATAATTCTGGATTTATCATGGGCTTTTACGTTGAATTGTGTTTCTCTTATCATAATTCCTGCTGCTACACCAATGTAAATGACTTGTAGATAATGTTACTGGAACTACTGGAACGTGTATAAACTAAACAAGAGAGCTTTTTTGGTAAAATGACAAAGATTTGTACCTATAATACAACACAAAAAGTAGTAATTGCGAGCAAAATGGCAGAATTAATAGCATTCAAATTAATATCAATCTTATGGAACAGATTATTTTGGTTCACAAAACCTAATTGGTTGAGTATGAATATGGCACTGATTATTAAAACAGAAATTGTTCAGAGATAGAACATATAGAACAAAGTAAATTCTTGGTTCACTTTTCTCTATTGTGGCAAAACTTTCAAATAATTCATATAATTCATCACAATAGCATTTACAGCTCACTTGGCAAAACCCATAAGATTTAATATTTCCACCTCTGTTCTTTTCTCAGAAACTTAAAATAAGCATGAAAGTGACGATGAGCACAATGGAGAAGTGGGTCCTGGAATAACATAAGAGTAGTTTGTTACAAGATAGTTATTCACCTTCAACATATGATTATATTAAATATATCCACAGTATCATATGAAAGCTCACAGTTTTCAAAATTCATGTAACCTGAATCAGGTTTGAGAAACATTGGTTTATGTCAGAATCTCAACATGGTTTTCTAATGATTAATCTTTATAAAAATATAAAATTCCTCTTATGGTTAGAACCACATGGGAAAAAACAACATTACTGAGTGTTTTCCTGGTGATAACTGTTCAATTTACTAAAGCTCAGTAAGTAGTGTTTGTATGTACATTCACTTACCAGGGCTTTTTTTCTTTATGTTAAGAGACAATGAGTGAGTCAATTTATGTTATGAAGATGAGTTTAAGAGTTTGGAATCTTTCATTTCTCTTATGCTCAATAAGCTTCATGATGATTGACAAGTTTTTTTTAATTAAATATTATTTTGAAAATTAACTCATATTCATAACACTTTCTAAGAAAACAATGTACAATGTATTAATTAATGTACAATGTACAATTAAGATGGTTCTCTAACTGTAGACAAATGAATCCCTTACCCCATACCTAGAGGCAACAATTGTGGCTATTTTTCTCTCTACTTCAAAAATATTCTACATATGTTCTAAAACATCAGTATGGGCCTTCTTTCTCCATTCAGAGACACTAAAAAGAATAAACTACCATAGTATGTTAGGAGCATGGCATGACATCAATGAGGAATTTATGGCTACTTTTTAGGTTGGATGTTTTGGCAAAACTTTTCCTACCTACGTTTCCTTCTCTTCATCACTCATAAATTTTGATAACTCAATTGTATATTCTAATAAAGCAGTGCTGAAAATATGGCACATTTGTTGTACTTTTATATGTTAAACCCCACTTATTTTTAGGCCTATTTTCTCTCATTGAAAAAGAAAATAAAAATAGTCATGGATAAATAGAACTTTTACAAAAAAGAAAACAGGAGTAGAAAAAAATAGATCATACATTTTCTCTGTCAGCTGTGCATACATGTGAACATGAGGTAGATGGTAAGAATAGAGGGTGTGGGAGGGATGGGGTGGCTGGGTGATAAACATTGGGGAGGGTATGTGCTATGGTGAGCACTGTGAATTGTGCAAGACTGTTGAATCACAGATCTGTACCTCTGAAGCAAATAATACATTATATGTTAAAAGAAGAAGAAGAAGAAGAAGAAGAAGAAGAAGAAGAAGAAGAAGAGAAGAAGAAGAAGGAGGAGGAGGAGGAGGAGGTAGCAGGAGGGGAAGAATGAAAGGGGAAAATCAGAGGGGGAGATGAACCATGAGAGACTATGGACTCTGAAAAACAAACTGAGGGTTCTAGAGGGGAGGGGAGTGGGAGGATGGGTTAGCCTGGTGATGGGTATTAAAGAGGGCACGTACTGAATGGAGCACTGGGTGTTATACGCAAACCATGAATCATGGAACACTACATCAAAAACTAATGATGTAATGTATGGTGATTAATATAACAATAAAAAACTGGAAAAAAATAAAATTCTGGGTAACAAAAAAAAAGAGAATAGAGGGGCAGAGATCATATTATTAGTTTGCATTCTGGCTCTATCACCTACTAGCTCTGGGATTTGTGAAAGTCATCTCCCATTTGAAAAATGAAGATAATATTTTCATCTCTTTAATGATGATTAAGAAACATTCTAGGGCGTCTGGGTGGTTCAGTTGTTTAAGCAACTGCCTTTGGCTCAGGTCATGATCCTGGAGTCCCAGGATCGAGTCCCGCATCGGGCTCCCTGCTCAGTGGGGAGTCTGCGTCTCCCTCTGACCAGCTTCCCTCTCATGCTCTCTGTCTCTCATTCTCTCTCTCAAATAAATAAATAAAATCTTAAAAAAAAAGAAAGAAACATCCTAGATGTAAATCACTGTGAACAATGTCTGGCACTTAGAAAATTCTCAATAAATGAGAGTTATAATTATTATGAGGATTATCAATATTCAGTCATTTGCTTTAAAACTTTCTAATAACAGATCTAGCATCTCCTACAAATAATCAGTGTTAGTGAAAGCACAATGATAGCTTTAATTATTAGATAAAGAATATGTAGTGTGTGCCATTAACACTAGCATATTACATGTATTACCTCAGGGGAAATCAGAGGGGGAGACGAAACATGAGAGACTATAGACCCTGAAAAACAAACTGAGAGTTCTAAAGGGGAGGAGGTGGGGCGATGGGTTAGCCTGGTGATGGGTATTAAAGAGGGTACGTACTGCTTGGAGCACTGGGTGTTATGCACAAACAATGAATCATGGAATGCTATATCAAAAACTAATGATGTAATGTATGGTGATTAACATAACAATAAAAATTAAAATAAATAAATAAGCACATGAAATTGATTTTGTCTGAGTTTCCATTTTATAGTGAGGAAAACCTTTACTACTTTTATAGCATGGTACAAATAACACAGGGTTGGGAATTTTAAGACATAAATTCTACTTTGGATTTTGCCAATAACCGGCTATGAGATTAAGAACAAGTTGTTTTCTGGAGGTTCTAGTCTGTTCTGCCTCGCGGCAGCCGCCCCCTTCCACACGATCACGCTGAGCTAGTACCCGGGCTTGGAATCGGGCCGCAACCTCAGCCGCGCCTGCCGCCTTTCACCGCCTCTGGACCATGGACCCCCGCAAAGTGAGCGAGCTTCGGGCCTTCGTGAAAATGTGTAAGCAGGATC
>NC_138375.1:17625449-17694478 GCF_054177405.1 Leptonychotes weddellii | reverse complement strand
TAAAAGTACACATTCTTAATGCTTTTAAAATTATTAAAATATTTAATATTTGATAAAGGTAAGTACAATGAAGCTAAATATCCTTTGTTGGAAAATGACATTTATCCTTCTATATAATAACTGTCCTGACAAGTGCGAGGTGAGATTTCATTGTGGTTTTGAGTTACATTTCCCTGATGGTTAGTGATGTTGAGCATCTTTTCATTACCTATTAGCCATCTGTATGAAGGTATAATTTACATAGAGTAAATTCAACCTTTTTAGTGTAAAATTCTATGAATTTTGACAAATGTATACAATCTCATTGCCACCCTCACAGAAAAGATAGAGAACATTTCCATCTCCCCAAAAGTTCCCTTATGTCACTTTGTGGTAATTAGGGACCTACAACCACTAATCTTTTGTGGTTTGAGTCCCTATATTTCTACTTTTTCAAGAATGTCATATAAATGGAGTTATACCCTATATATGATTTTTAAGTCTGTTTTCTTTTAATGCATTTGAGATTCATTCGTGTTGCTGTATCAGTAGTTCACATATTTCTACTGACAAGGAGCATGCCAGTGAATGGTTGCACCAAAGCTCCTTTGCCCAGCACCCATTTGAGGACATTCAGATTGTTTCCAGTTTTTGATGGTAATGAATTTTGAATAATGTGGGTATGATCATTTACATATATTATAGTTTCATGTGAACAAATGTTTTTATTTCTCTTGGACAAATACCTAGAATGAGAATGTTATATCACATGGTAAGTGCATGTGTAACATTTTAAGAAACCTCAGTTTGTTTTCTAAAGTGGCTATAATATTTTGCATTCCCACCTGCAAAGTATAGAAGTTGCATTTGCTTTGCATCCTTCCCACACTTGCTAATTCTTTTTAAAGTTTATTGTAGCTATTTAATGTAGTATAGTGGTAAACATTGTGGTTTTACTTTTCAAGTTTTTATTAATGGTGAATGATGTTGAACATCTCTTTATGTAATTATTTGGCATAAGTATTTTGTTGTTATTGTTGAGATGTCTGTTCAGGCCTGTGCCCATTTTTAATTGGGTTGTTTAATTATTGACTTTGATTTTTTTTTAATGTAATAAGGATAAATGCTTTATCACATATGTGTTATAATTATTTTGCCCAAGTTTATGACTTGTCTTTTCATTTATTATGTCTCTTATGAAAGGCATAACATATATAAGATAATATACTATATCATTATATATATTAAATATATATTTTTATGTGTGTATATATATGTCTTTGTCTCCTTGATTTAAGATTTTAATAGTCTAAAAAAAAAGCTTAGATAATTGAATTGACATGGCATGTTTCTCTTTACTGAAATTGATATTTAATGCTATAAATATCCTTCTAAGCACTTCTTTAGCTACACCCTATATATTTTAAAATATATCATTTTTAAAAATTTTATTCAGTTTAAAATCAACAACATAAAAAATAACAGGTGTTGGCAAAGATGTGGAGAAAAGGGAACCCCTTGTACTCTTGGTGGGAATGCAATGTGGTGCAGCCACTCTGGAAAACAATATGGAGGTTTTTCAAAAATTAAAAGTAGAACTACCCTATGATGAAGCAATTGCACTACTAGGTATTGACCCAAAGAATACAAAATTACTAATTCAAAGAGATACATGTACTCCAATGTTTACAGCACCATTATCTACAATAGCCAAATCATGGAAACAGCCCAAGTGTCCATCAACTGATGAATGGGTAAAGAATAATGAAATATTATTCAGCCATAAAAAATGCAATCTTGCCATTTGCAATGATGTGGATATATACACTAAAACTATTTTTGATTAGCCTCCAAAATTAGTTAATTTTTTCCAGTTGTGCAATTTTAGTTGTGATTTTGTAATCACACTGCTATTGCAAACTTAGGATGTACATTCGCACTACACACCAGACATATACAATATTTGGGGGGATGGAATTGGAAAGGACCACTACAAGCTTTATGATCTTAAACGATATTTTGTTTTTTGTGTGTCTTGTTATATAGTTTTTTTCCTTTTTTTTTATTATGTTATGTGAATCACCATACATTACATCATTAGTTTTTGATGTAGTGTTCCATGATTCATTGTTTGCGTATAACACCCTGTGCTCCGTTCAGTATGTGCCCTCTTTACTACCCATCACAGGCTAACCCATCCCCCCACCCCCCTCCCCTCTCAAACCCTCAGTTTGATTCTCAGAGTCCATAGTCATATAGTTTTATCATCCTTTTCCCAGTGCTATGGATTCTTATTCTTTAGAGCTTTAAAGTAAATTCAGCATTAGATATATGAGTCCATTGTTGATATATGTGTATGTGCATGCTTGAGTGCGTGTATCCTGCTTGGTTTGCTTTAGAATCCATAGACCAAGAGTACAAGTTGAACTGAATGGTCTTTATAACTAAAGCTGAGGAGGGCAGATACTGATACCTCGACTTATTCACAGTGCTGCTTCCTACACACTCTGATCTCTGTTCCTATGGATATACCACAGATGTTTTATCTCTTCCCTGGTAGTTGTCCTACTCCTATTTTAAAAATTGAAATCAGGGGTGCCTGGATGGCTCAGTCAGTTAAGCTGTCCACTCTTGATTTTGGCTCACGTGGTGACTCAGGGTCCTGGGATCAAGCCACGTGTCGGGCTTCAGGCTATTCGCCAAGTCTGCTTGAGGATTCTGTCTCTCCCTCCACCCCTCCCCCTGATCATGTGCATGTGCTCTTTCTCAAATTAAAAAAAAATAATAATAATAATAAAAAAAATTGAGGTCAGCTCTGGTTTTAGAGTTTTATCATCAAATGAAACTGCTATAATCCAAGATAAGTTATGGAAGTGATCAATGTGTTGTGCTTAAAAAGGTGAATATTCATGTTGGCAAAAGAAATCAGGAGAGATCTTGAATGAATACAGGAGACTTCCATTTTAGAAAATTAGGACTTGAGGTATATGCCTTCTTTGTGACCACTTATTCTCATTCCATAGCTGACTTATGAGAAAAAAAAAAAAAAGGTGAAAATTTAATCTACATTCAACTTCTTTTCTATATCCCCTACTCATCTCCCCACCCCCAGGTATTTATGATTCTTTCTTGGTGGTTGTAGGAGGCAGGAAAATAAGTTAAAAAGTCCCCAAATGGAAATGCATGCTACATAATATTTCCTTTCATTAACTCAGTCCATTAAAAGCCATTCACACAGAAGAACACAAACACACACACAAACACACACACACACACAAACAATAAAAATATGCCTTTTTCCAAGATGTGGAATTCATGTTTGGAGGGATAATCAAGAAGTCAGGATGTAACACCATATAATAAGAATCCCCATGCAGAAATTCAGAACGTATCATGCACACATGGAAGGGGTTATATGCAGAAGATACACCAACCATCCAAGGGAGTTAGGAAATGCTGAGCAGTGTTCTTAAAGTAGTAGTTTGCAGTTAACTTGAGTCAGTCATTTTATAGACTGTGTCTTAATGGTCCAGAATTTAGATGCACTACTTTGTTTCTGGCACTGATCTTAATTCACTAAATTCTTATTAAAATGATGCATCTTTCTAGTTCCCACAGTGATTGTGACTGAATATGGGTCAAGTATATAATTGTTTCAGGAACCAGTTGTTTCCTTTAATATCTGAAAGCTTATAAATTTCATTGCCTTCAATAGTGTAGATTTTTGTTATAGTTACTTTTTTTGTATTACACTGGATTTAGGCACTAAATGATTCAGTAAAACAGACTTATAAACTGTAATGCTTTCTAATGGTTGAAAATAATGACAGACAGGTGTTGATTCCTCCATTGGTGTTTGCACTAAAAAAAGGAAAAAGGCAGATACACATACATGGAAACCAAAACTTTTTAAAATAGGTGGTCATAAAACTCATCACATGAAATACTGAGAGCCCTATTTCAGTTGGGATTCCAAGAGGCACAGCTGAGAATTGACTGATTGTTAGTGATGAGGCCAGGATCAGGGTGTGAAGTTAATCAGAGTAAGGGACAAAAACTACTATATGTAGCCATGCTTTTTTAAGAAAATTTTCACTATTTTTTAATTAACTAATTTTCAGTGTTAATTCTAACTTTCCTTCTAAAGATACAGTTCTTTAAAAAGAAAGACTGCTACTGTACCTTTGTTCTCAAAGGGACTTGAAGAGAAAATTTATACTTAAAATTAAGCATGTCAACGATACGGTTTTTTGTTTGTTTTTATAATTTTATTTAATTATTTGAGAGAAAGAGAGAGTGGGGGGGGCAGAGGGAGAGAGAGAAAGAGAGAATCTCCAGCAGACTCCTCCCTACTGAATGCAGAGCCCACCTTGGGGGCTCCATCCCAGGACCCTGAGATCCTGACCTGAGCCGAAACCAAGAGCTGACCACTTAACCGACTGAGCCACCCAGGCGCCCCTGCCAATGATATGTTTTAAGTCAAAAGCAATTTGTGGAATTTACATGTCCAAACACATTTTTACTAACATTTTTAATAGATATACTTTATCCAGAACCTTACTATATATGTCCAAATAGTTTCATGGTCTATAGTTCAAACACTTCCTGTGGTGTCAGATCTCCCACTTCGAGTGGGTTCATCTTTTCTGCACTCAGCAAACTGGAAGCTAGCCAAGATGTCTTCTCGATAATGGGTATTTAAGTGTAAGTTTTAATCATGATAACATCTATTCATTATTAAATTATGCGAGACAGTTCAGAACAGTGCAAGGGAAGGAAATCTGGTGACCTGAGTTATATTTCTGGTTATGACACTAGCTATTTGAGACTGAGCACATCATGTAACATTACTCTTGAAACTGTTTCCATATCCATCAGATTAAATTATGGGAGAAAAAATTTATTTCTGAAGCTCAGTTCAAAAGTACTTGATCATACGTTTGCTGCTAAGATCAGAGCCAGTTCCTCCATTAGGCATGACAGTGGTTTTATTTCTTTTCAAATCAGAGGTAAAATTTGAACTTTTAGGTCAAAGACAATGCTTTAATATGTGATATTAATATATGTGTCTTTATATGAATGCAATTGTAAAATATATTTGCTATTATTATTTTATCGAGGAAAAAGCCCACAAAGGTAAACTATGTAGGGCCCGTGAAAGTCATAATGAAGTGGGAGAGGGAGATTCTTGCCTCGCAGAGTTGAATGAATCTCACGGACACCGGACAGTGAGTAAAGCGATAGAGTTTTATTAAACAAGGATACAGAAAAAGCTCTCCGGAGTGAGAGGGGTCCCAACAGGGTTGCCAACGTGGGCCTCCACCAACAGTCTTTTATTTCGAACTGACCGGGGAGCTTGTGGCCCTAACATTCTCGTGACATCTTGGTTTGAGTAAGGACTAGTGATAACACCTTTAATGGTTTACTTCCTTTTTAGGGTCTGGGAATTCTTTGCTGGTCACAAGTGACTGTTATAACAAGACCCTACCTCTGACACCTAAGGCAGGGTGGCCTGGTTTGTTCCCTTATCTCTGGTTTCCTTACACCCCCGCATTTTCGGGATTTCTGTGAGCCTGATCCCTTAGCCCCTTACCTATCTGTCCCTATCTAGCCCTGCCTGTCCCTCACTCAGTGAGACCCTTTGGATATATATCGGTGGGTCATATACTCTGTGGATGATTGCCAACGTGTATCTTGGGGTGGGGGGGTAAAGATAAAGGAAGTTTCCAAAGGAATTTTTATATGTTAGAGTAGACTTACAGGATCCTGGGGTTCAGGCTAAGATTGCTTTTGCCCTTAGCAAAGTGTCAACATCCAGGCAGTTAAGTCCCTAGGACATTGTCACTTTGCCTCTTTCAAGGACTTGTCAGCGGATTGTAAATTATAAGGAAATTTTATTTCCATTCCCTTCTACCTTTGTTTCCCACATGACAATGGATAGGTGGGTGATGTTAGGGCTCCAGGAAATTGAGTCTGTGGGTCTCTGGAAGTTAGGCTATTGATAAGAATGCTTTTTTATCTTGTAAATCACTAAGACATTTGTAAACTGAGGGAGACTCCTGTCCTGCAGGACTGTAATCTCTGTAAATTAACCATTTGTTTTTGCTTCCCTTAGTTTCAGCTCAGGGGAGAGTGCCTGAGGAATGTCACACATATCCCACCTGGGGAGTGGGAGGAGATTGCGGGGTGTAAGCTTGTGCTTTGTCCTCAGCTTGCCTTCTGCTTCCTCATTAATAAGACAGGCCTGAGATAGAGAAAATTGTGGCTAAAGAATCAGATGACTTAGGCGATGAAAGTCCTATTTAACACTGAGCCAAGCATTATGAAAAATAGAAAATAAATTACAATCTAGTCCTTTCTGCCCTCAAGAAGATGAAATTTAACGCAATGCTATTCGAATTTTATATTTCAGCTACAGATGCATAATTTAGGAGTTAATCCTTTTTTATGTAATGGGCCTCCACATAGATAAGATAGGCTATCTACAAATGGGCTTTTTAGTATTGTGCAAATATTGAAGCATAATTAGAATTAAAAATTAGTGCTGATAAAATTGTCTGCTTCTTTTATTTAAGCCAGACCGTCTCATAAATGCATGCCAAAAAGATCTGTCTTCTGATTACTGTGCTTATCCACATGTAATAACTATATTTATAAGTGAAGTAGATATTTTATGACCGATAATGTATCTCCACATTTGTACTTTTGACTAATTTTACAAGTTAATGCCACGTCTTCTTGCACTTTTAGGTTTAACAGCAAGAACACAGCTTGTATGTTTGATCCCAAGTTAGAGCCTATGGTATAAATCCACACAGCAGAACATGCTGAAGTGTGTAGTGATTGTATGCTATTTACTAGTACACACACAGGTCTTCACATAAGTAATTTTGAAAGGAAATTATCTTTAAGCATTTTTTTCTTCTAGCCATGGAAACTGTTTCTTGATGTTCTACTAAGCATGCATTAAATGAGGGATGATGCCCTATCTTGGGAAGGAATTCCTAATGAAACTCTCAAGCCCTCTCTCCCCATCTCTTCCTTCATTGCTTTTCAGAAGCAGTTCAAGTCCTGGATCAAAGAAAATTGGGTACCAGATGGCTTTTATCCTAACATCTTTAAGTCACCCTGAGAGCATTCTTGCTACCAATTTCCACATGGTGAAATAAATCCTAGCTACAGTAGAATGAGAATTCCAGGAAGCTGCAGGTGTTATGTCACTGCTAACTTGATCGAAGATCACGGTACATCTGGGACTCTGTCACTTGCTACTGAAGTTAAAAAGGCTGCTGAGTGCAAAGCAGGAACTCTTAGGTGTGATTCTTTAGCTTATTAGTGGGAACCTTAGAGAAAATGGCCACACCAACTTATGTGTCTCACTCAGCAATGCTCTCTTTACTCTTGCGACATGCCCTATCCACCCACTGCCCCAAATTTATGTGCGTTGTATCTGGTTTTGCTAATTATCGTGTTAAAATGTTAGCACGTAGTATAGTGGAGAAGTGTATTGCTGGTTTGTGTGCAGGTCACATTCCTGGGGAATAAAATTAATTTCAAATGGTTTTCCTTGAAGGGGAATTTTAATCTGAGAAGAATTGCAAGGGTCAGAACTTCCTGAAATTCTGTCTGCATTGGTAACAATCCTAGCAATGTTTGATAACTTATCTGATACCAGCAAAACTTTGTGTTACATATTTCATTCAATTGATTTCCGATTTGACTGATGTTTTGTGTGAGTTCTGTGATGTTATATACAAATAGGATGTGAGCATAAAATGCTAAAAATGGCCCTTGACACATTGTTGTGCTTTTTTAGAAAAAGAAACCAAATTTCCTTCTCAGTGAAATGTTATTGAAAGAATAATAATATTCAGTCCAGTTCAAAAATATTTAATACTTTGTGCAATCCCTTTATTTTAACTTGTGATTCAAGACATAAGACCCTGCTTTAAACTTAACAGTCTAAACAGAGATACATATGCAGACACATACTTAAGATAGAGTGATAAATATTCAACTTAGAATTATATATTTCCTGTGACATTAGAGCATAGTAGGTAATGTGTAATGAACTCTTGGAAAATATGATCAAGCATATGGACTCATATTATTTGAGTCCGTAGTGTAGTGCTTTGATTCCATTATCTCACAGTGCTTTATACTAGATGCATAAAATGGTATCAGCTGCATAAAAAGGAAGAATTTAGTATGCACTGGCTCATTTAAATTGTATAAACACACCTGAAAAATGTTCCTTTATTTCTTGATGTTGAAATATCATTAGGCTTTATTGGTGCTGTGAAACTCTAAAAGGATTAACATTGTTCATCCATAGAGGCTTGGATTTAGTCTTAATAATCTTTAGGATTTTCTATTATGATTAAAAATGGCAAAATTGAAGAGAAATTTAAAAGCTAGTACATTGAGATCTTAATCAACATAACCAACTGACTGAAGAATGACTAATTCCTTTTATTAGCCAAGATGGATTACAGCTTAATTGATCATCTGTGATGTCTGGAGACCTAATTAATAATTGAGATGTGTCAAAATGTCTATTATATTATATTCTGTAATCTGCCATTCTTGGCTTACATATTTATAAATAAAATTTACATGTTTTAAGTTTTTTTTTTTTTTTTTGACAGAGAGAGAGACAGTGAGAGAGGGAACACAAGCAGGGGGAGTGGGAGAGGGAGAAGCAGGCTCCCTGCTGAGCAGGGAGCCCGATGCGGGGTTCAATCCCAGGACCCTGGGATCATGACCTGAGCTGAAGGCAGACGCTTAACGACTGAGCCACCCAGGCGCCCCTAAAATTAACATGTTTTAGAGAAAACAATGGTTTTGATAAATATTTCAGAAGAATAATGAAAACTCTCTGGTTGTAAAAATGAAATAAAATTCAGAAAAAGATTTGAAAATGTACATATAAAGGAAAACACAGTTTATAGTTTGAGCAGATTAAATGCTGTAGTGTGCTGACTTGAATCAAACATGTTCTTCTGATTAAAAAAATCTGGAAAAAAGCTGATTCTTTGGAAATAATAATGATCTTCCTGCAGTAGTCACCTTATATTTTATTTTCCCATCAATGTAACAGGCCACATACCTAGCTGTGAGTCATTAAACAGGAAAAAGTCATAAACACATTCTGAAGATGATTTAGGTTTAGAGAGGTCTTCGGGGACTTTTCTTTCTTTCTTTCTTTCTTTTTTTTAAGATTTATTTATTTGACAGAGAGAGACACAGCAAGAGAGGGGACACAAGCAGGGGGAGTGGGAGTGGGAGAGGGAGAAGCAGGCTTCCCGCCGAGCAGGGAGCCCCACGCGGGGGCTCGAGACCAGGACCCTGAGATCATGACCTGAGCGGAAGGCAGACGCTTAACGACTGAGCCACCCAAGCGCCCCACTTTGGGGACTTTTCTATTCAACGTGTGTGGTCCAAGCTCATTGGCATTACAGGGGAGCTTGTTAGAAATACAGAATCTTGTGCTCCACCCTAACTTGCTAAATAAGAATACTGACATCTAACCAGAGCCCTAGGAGATGTGAATTTACTTTAAATTACAGAAATGCAGAATGCTAAGAGATGGTTCAATAATTTTTAAACTTCATGTGATAGTCATACTAAGTTATTTTTGAGATTAAAATAAGGTACTGTGGTTTTGAAAGGATTTCCTGAAAATAAATTTATTAACTGGAAATGACATTATAGAATTTCATTAATTTTTAGCATCTTCATATCAGGAAATAGTTTAACTGTGGTCTCAACTCACTTGATTCCTTCTAATTATAATTCTGTTTACAATTTCAAACAAGCATAGCTCCCTTACATGATTATTTTCATATTCTAAAATTTAGCTTTTATTTTTCATCATAAATAATCCAACCTATTAAGAAAAACTCTTTTATAACATATTTATTACTTAATTCAAGAAATGTTCAGTTAGCACCTATATATTCAAAACAAAATTCACTAGTGAGGGAAATTCAATAAAGTATAAATACCTAGACATGATTTGGAATTATATATTAGTGAGGGAGCAGTTTATATATGTAAAAAGTTACATGTCAGACTTGAAATAATTAGAAATAATGTAATATATATATTTTTAAAATATCACCTGGTTCCAGACACTGCAATGAACTGTAAAGATGTACTTGATTTAATGGAAGTGTCAAAGATATTCTGTATTTTGAGTCAGGTTAGCGGAAGAGTAATTATTTGTGGTATTTATAATGAAGGAGCAATATTTAAAAATGCTAATAACTGGGATTCTAGCTACATAAAACATACCTAGGAAGAATTAACATTGGACAAATTAACTGTTTGTTTCATATAATTTCCTGTTTTTATCTTGTGTGTGTTTATGAATTGTTCTTTTTTTTTTTTTTACAGCATTTTTAGGTTTCTAAGAAATTTAAGATGAAGGTACAGAGATTTCTGATATACCCACTGCCCCCACACATTTATAGTCTCTCCCATTATCAACATCACTTACCAGAATGATATCTATCTATCTATCTATCTATCTATATAGATAGATAGATAGATATAGAGAGAGAGAGAGTTTTTTTTTTTTTTTTTTTACCAAGGATGGACCTACATTGACACATCATAATTGCTTAATGTCCATAGTTTACCTTAGGGTTCAATCTTGGTCTTATATATTCTAAAGGTTTGGACAAATATATAAGGATGAATATATAAGATTGATGGGGATTTTATTGCTATATCCTTTTGATCAGAGATTCTTTTCTCAGCCTTGTCCAATCTACTAGTGAGCCTATCAAAGGCCTTTTTCATTTGCATTACAGTGTTTTTTATCTCTTTCATTTCATTTTAGTTCTTTCTTAGGATTTCTCTGCTTGCTGCCCATCTGTTCTTGTATGCTTTCTACTTTATTAATCAGAACACCTAACGTATTAATTATAGTTGCTTTAAATTCCAACTCTGATAATTCCAACAGTCCTGCCATGTCTGATTCTGATGCTTGCTGTAACTCTTCAGTTTGTGCTTCTTTGCCTTTTAGTATGTCTTGTATTTTTTTTTTTTTTTTTTATAGCTGGACATATATGGGGAAATGGAACTGCTGTGAATAGTCCTATAGTAATGTGATGGGTTAAGTGTAGGGTCGGGGAAGCATTTTATAGCCTATGATTAATACTCTCATTTAGTGAGTCTATGCCCTTGGATTGTGAACTTCACAAACAGTCCTCAGTTGTTTCCTTCTGTAGGTGAAACATGATGGCTAGATAGGACTAAACCATATATTTCCCTTCCCCCAGGTCAATTAGGCTTTGATAATACTCCAGTAAAGTAGGCTCTGGTTAACTAGTTTCCCCTGAGGGCAGATCTTGTTAGGAACAGAGTGATCTGGGCATTTCAAAATGTTTGTTGAGAGCATAGGGAATTTTTCTCAGATTTTACTAGAGGAATCTGGTCAAGCTCCTGCAGGTAAATCTCATAATATTGAGGAGGCCCAGCCCCATCACTGGATGGCCCTGGAGTTTTTAATTTTCAGAGTTGTGTGCACTAAGCCTCCAGTAATTTGTCAGTTACAGTTCATGTTTCCGATACAATACTGGTTCCAAAATGGTTTCTGCTCTTGAGTCTCTGCTGGTAAGTCTTGTTTCCTTTATTCATCTGTCTGTCTCTCCAATTTCAGGAGTACTGGTTTGCCCAGAATCCTTCTATGGATCTTATGGATCCAGAAGAGATGCTGATTTTTCAGTCTGTTCAGCTTTTTGTTGTTAGGTTGGAGTGGTAACTTCAAGCTCCTTACTTGTGGAACAAAAATAATCATTCTTTTTTATTGCTTAGTAACATTCTGTTGTACAGATATACTATACTATAAATTGTTTATCCATTCACCTATAACGTTTGGTTTATTTCCAGGTTTGTTGCTATTATCCATAAATTTCTATAAACATTCATATACAAGTTTTTAAAGATTTATTTATTTATTTGAGGAGGGGAGGGGCAGAGAGAGAGAATCTTTTTTTTTTTTTTAAAGATTTTATTTATTTATTTGACAGAGACAACAGTGAGAGAAGGAACACAAGCAGGGGGAGTGGGGGAGGGAGAAGCAGGCTTCCCGCTGATCAGAGAGCCAGATGCGGGGCTCAATCCCAGGACTCTGGGATTATGACGTGAGCCGAAGGCAGACGCTTAACGACTGAGCCACCCAGGCGCCCCAGAGAGAGAGAATCTTCAAGGAGACTCCCCACTGAGCTTGGAGCCCAACTTAGGGTGCAGGGGGCTCGATCTCACAACCCATGAGATCATGAGCCAAAACCAAAAGTCGGACACTCAACTGACTTGAGCCACCCAGGCACCCCTCATATATAAGGTTTTAGATGAGCATATGCTTTCATTCCTCTTTTAAAAAATATCTGGGAGCAGAAGACTGGATTATATTGTAGATGTATTTTTACAATTTTAAGCATCTGCCAATCCTATTGCAGCTGTAACAATTTACCACAAACTGAGTGTCTTACCACAACATAGATTTATCTATCGCATATCTAGAGGTCAAAAGTCTAAAATTAAGTTGTCCAAGGGGCTGTGTTCCATCTGGAGGCTCTAGAGGAGAATCCACTGCTTTCCTTTTTTTTTTTTTTTTTTAGCTTCTAGGCTTCCTGCATTCTGGCTCCTGCCCTCTTGCTCAAGACACTCTGACCTCTTCTTTAATCTTATCTCATGCTATTGACTCTGATCCTCCTGCCTTCCTCTTATAAGGATCCTATGATTACAGTGATCCCACCTGAATAATCCAGAGGACTCTCCTGAATCTCTACAGTCTTGCAATTAATACCATCTGCAAAGTCCCTTTTACCTTATAAAGTAATATATTCACAGGGTCCACAGGTTCCAGGGGTTAGAATGTGAACATCTTTGAAGGGCCATTATTCAACCTACCACATTGTCGTCCAAGGAGATTATACCATTTTATGTTCCCATCAGTACTGTAGAATAGTTCTACTTCCTCCACATCCTAACACTTGTCATTTTAACTTGTTTTTCTCAAATAATGTACAGTGTTAGATATGTTTTCATGTACTTTTTTGCTTTCTATATTTTTAGGTGAAGTGTCAGTTCAACTATTTTCCCCATTTATTTATTGGGCTTTGTGCCTTTTGATTTTTGGATTTTGAGCATTCTTTGTATATTCTACATATAAGTCTATAATCAAATATGATTTGCAATTTGTTATTAAATATTTCTGGCTTGTCTTTTTTTCTTGAAATATATTTTAGACATATCTTAATGATCTTAAATCAGTATTAAATAATGCATTTTACAGTGTTCAAAGTCATCAAGTTGTATATATTAAACATGTATAACTTTTTGTATGTCAATCATATCTCAAATAAAGTGGTTTAAAAATAAAAATAATATAGCAACAAAAGTATGAAAATATTAGGGTTATATTTCACAAAAAGTGAGCAATATTTGTGTACCGAAATCTGTAAAACATTACTGAGATGAACTCATCAACATAGAGATATACAGGGTTTATAGGTCAGAAGAATCAATGTTGCTTTGATGTCTATTTTCCCCAAATTCATCTAAAGATTCAATGCAATCCCCATCAAAATCCTCACAGGCTTTTATATAGAAATTTCAAGGTAATTATAATTTTTAGAGATTTTATTTATTTTATTTATTTATTTATTCGAGAAGGGAGAGTGAGAGAGTACAAGTGGGGGGCGGGGCAAAGGATGAGGGAGAAGCAGGGAGCCCAACATGGGGCTTGATCCCAGGACCCCAAGATTATGACCTTAGCCAAGGCAGATTTTTAACTGTTTAACTGACTGAGCCACCCAGGAACCCTGAGGTAATTACAAAATTTAAATATAAAAGGCAAAACACCTAAAATAACAACACACACACACACACAAATTAAAAGAGGAGCAAAGTTGAAGGACTAACATTATCTGATTTCAACACTTAAAAATTCCAGTAATCTGGGTGGCTCAGTCCATTGAGCGTCTGCCTTGGGATCAGGTCATGATCCCAGACCCAGCATCAGGCTCCCTGCTCAGCGGGGAGCCTGCTTCTCCCTCTCCCTCTGCTGCTCCCCTGCTTGTCCAGGAGCTCTCTCTCTCTCTCTCAGATAAATAAATAAAATTTTTAAAAAAATAATAAAGTATAGTAACCAAGACAGTGTGCTATTGGTATAAAGATGGACAAATAGATGAATGTAGTAAACTAGAGAGCCTAAAAATAGACCCACACATATGTAGACAAACTGATTTTTGACTAAAGCACAAAGTGGAGAAAGAACAGACTTTTCAATAAATGGAGCTTGGACAACTGAATATTCATAAGCGAAACAAAGAACTTCAATTCATATCTCACACCATATACAAAACTTGATTTAAGTTGGATCATAGACCTCAATGTAACAACTAAGACTATAAAACTTTGAAAAGAAAACATATACATTTTTAAATTTTTTTATTGTTATGTTAATCACCATACATTACATCCTTAGTTTTTGATGTAGTGTTCCATGATTCATTGTTTGCGTATAACACCCAGTGCCCCATGCAGAACGTGCCCTCTTTAACACCCATCATCAGGCTAACCAAAACATAAGAGGGAAATTTTCTGGACCATCAGATAGGCAAAGATTTTTAGATATGGGACCAAAAGCCCAAGGTACTAAAGAAAAAAAGAAAAAAAAATCATAAATCAAAATAATCAAAATTAAAAATTTTTGCTTTTTAAATTTTTACTTAATCTTGTCATTGTTTGAAATGGTTTTATCAAATAATATTTATGTAAAATATATTTTAAACATACCTTAATGATATTAAATCAGTATTAAATAATGCATTTTACTATAGACCCTTCAGGTAACTTATCATTAAATAATAGAAACTAGAGCAATGATGAAAAAAAAAAGATCCCATGCATATGTGGAGCTCCAGTTATTTACCAAAAACTCTTATAGGTAGCATCTCCACCTACTCCTTCCCCAAAATATTGGTCCTTATACTTTTAAAATTATAGATAATGTTATAATTGCATTAAAAATGATCACCAATATATCATACAGGTGTTGAAATATATTTTTAAAATAAAAAAGAGATGAGAATGACTGTTCCTTCAATAAATGTTAAAGCTTTTACAGCAAAGAGCAGATACTCACAAATGACACACTTTCTTCTAACTCTTAGGAACAGTGTGCGTGTCTGGAGAATACCATCCATCATGCCCCATTACATAAAAAGACAAGACATTGTTTTGGTAAATGTTCCTATTACTTAGAATCCAATCAATTTAAGTTTCTGTAAAGTCAGTGCTTTGTAATGTAAAATCATTTTATGTATCAGATAATTTCTATACTCAAAGTATAGCATTACCTGACATTGTTTTTTAATACAGTTTACATGTATCATGTTGAATGCTGTCGAGAGCTCCACTGTCATTTAATACACTCAAGGGAAATACTGATTTCCCATTAATCTTATTTGTAAAGCATGTTTGCATTAATCTTTAAATCTTCTTAATGAAACAAAACCAAAAAGAGTAAGCAGATTGCTTACAGATTGTTGTGGATGAAAGCATAAATGTCAGTGTCAATTCTGGAGTACTTAGAATCCATTGCCATGTTAGAGAAGAGGAATTCAATCCTTTCGGCCCCCAAACCACTTTTTTATAACAAATATTTTATCAGATTCTGAAATAAAAACCATGCCTAAAAGAAAACAAACAAAGACAATCTACAGGGAAGATTTTAAAATAAAAATAATATTGTTAGGATTAGCAATAATATAAATGAAGAATAAAATAATTGTGATTTCAAAATATGTATTTCCATACATAAATGTTGGGGCATAACTATATAGAAAAGGGGATGGTACTCAGATTTTTGAATCAACTTACAGTGTGTTCATTCGTTCAATTCAAATGTTTATTGATCATCTGTGTGCAAGAGTCTGTTGAAGACATTTATTACAGTAACAAAACAGCAGGGAGGCAAATATATCCCCATAAATAAATAAAGCACTTGTAGTATATTTGTACATATGGAATATGAGGGGAGGTTTCAAGAAAGACCTGAAGGAGGCAGGAAACAGAAACACACTAGCAAAATAAAACCAAATAAAATCACATGTCTCTGCCTCCCACCCCTCCACTCTCTCCCTCTCCCCAGTCTAAAAAAATAAATAAATACATAAAAAACATTTAAACATCCTTGCACTGCACAACAGATACATGTTTTCTATAGTTTATTTAAGTCACTATTTTGTTTTCAGTGTTTTCATTTATGTTGTTACACTGAAAAAATTGACATGCAAAATTAACTACATCTCCACTTTATGTATGTTATAATTCTTGAACACTGTTATGACAAAAGAAAAAATAAATGAAAGCATAATATGTCCCTTCCTTAGAATTTGTTTGAAAGAAGTTATTTACCATTATCTTTTCATAAACGTAGACATGTTACTAGACAAGTAATGTCTCCCAAAACTACTCATTATTTTATATAAAAGAGGGAAAGTAAATATTTTGGTTGCTATTAGTTAATCTTTATCACTTTAAGTTTAAAGTGACAGATAACATTCAAAATTTGTCCACTGACTTTTTTTTTATTTGTTTGTTTGTTTGAAGCTTTTGGAAACATGACCAACACTTTGATGAGATGTTGGAAACCAGTTGAAACGCAGTAAAATTCAACCCAGTAAAATAAGACTGCTTTCTTTTCATCCGCGTTGGAAATTTTCAAGAAGTGAACTATGACAATATATCAACTTTTGGTACTGTTTCCACTCTGGGTCTGCCTGCCACATTTCTGTTCTCCAGAGATAATGTTCAGAAGGACTCCCACACCCCAGAAAAGAATTTTAGGTGCACGTGTACCTAGGAGTGATGGCAAAATTCTGCATCGTCAAAAACGTGGTTGGATGTGGAATCAGTTTTTCTTACTGGAAGAATATACAGGATCTGATTATCAATATGTGGGCAAGGTGAGTCTACATTGAAATGGCAAATACTTATCTTCTTTCCTTGTATGTTTTAGGAATATTTGAAGGTTTTTAAGATCATCATTCTAAGAAATTTGATTCTCTAAATATCCCTAAATCAATTATTGTTTATGGAATATATATTATAATTTGAAAAACTGTGGAATACATAAATCCAGCATGATAAAGGTAGAAATTGAATTTGCGAGAATTAATTCTGTCCATTTCCTTATGGACTAAAGAAGTACTAGAAATTGCACTGTTAGAATTTGTAGTTAGAAATCAATGATAGTGAGAAAACTGTATGTCAAGATACCCATTTAAAATGACTACATATATATGTTTCACATTGCTCTTGATTTCAGTAAGGAAGGAAAGACAGTTAAAAGTTGTTTAATATTCTACAGAATGAAAAAGCAAATGTCATTAAAGGTATGACCTAAGGCCCCCCAAAATAGCTTTTTTTTTAAGAAAACTTATTCCAGATATGAGTGTTATTTATTTTTCTTAAGTGTCACTATGGGCACATTTATATAAAGGAAAAATAAATAGAAGACAAGCAGGTAGAAGTAGTTTACTTATTTGCGATATGTGCACATAGACAAGTTTTCATCCTATTTTATTATAAAAGTTAGTGAGGAAAGATAGTTGTGGTGGGGAGTAGAATGAAAAGTAACAATGAATGCTTCTATATACTACACTGTATTCATTTTCAGTTTTCTTTTTTGGCACTATCTGAATGTACTAGAAGTTAGATAATGTCTTAAGAAAGAATTCATGTTCATAGTCATGGTTACTTTTATGGACAATATGAAAATATATCAAAGAAAACAGAGAAATACACTAGCAAAAAAAAAAACAAATATAATCACATGTTAATATATGATTTGTTAACACTGTAAAATTATGATACATTACTGTGATGGAGAATTTTGTATTAACCTAAACTTTAATAGCTTTGTTCAAATGATTAAAATTGTGCTAAAAGTTTTCATCCTCTAAGAAAAACTATTTTTAAACTATTTTTAAAACAATTTTTTGAAAGTATTTTTTCATTGATTTTAAAACACTTGGATATGTTTTTTCATGTTCCAATTATTTCAGTCCTTTTTAAATGTCTGGCAGTAGGACAAAGATGACATTAAAGGTTAAATGTTATGTTGACTAGAAGGAGAAGGAAAAGCAACAGCAATCTGAGCAATCTTATGAGAAAGCACATCATAGCCAGACTTATCACGGGTCTCATCTGACTGGATGCCTAAGATCAGAGGGTTAAGATAAATTTTATGGTTGTTGTGATAGGCAACTTTTAGTTTATGAACGCAATCATGTGCAAATGTAATAACAAAAATCTAGACCAAAGAAACTATAAAGTAAATAGTTTCCTTTGGTTCTTCCTGAACATAGCACTTATTTGACTATTTGCATGTGTTTTCTATCATCTAGTGCATTTTAATGATTTAATAAGTGGTCGATAAATTACCATTACATTATATACTCTCACATGATAGTCAAGTGACTTCTTACATACTTTCATTTGTTCTCTCCCAGAAGAATGTCAACACCTTGAGATCAAAGACCTTTACTTCATACTTCACTTTGTCTCCAGCTCTTTGAGTAGAGCTTAATATTTAGTTGGTTGAATTGACCTGCATTGCACTGAGTTGAATTCCCAGAATCATCTGGTACTACGTGGCTCTTTGGTGGGGAAAACTAGTCTAGAATTTAAATCCCTATGGGCAATTAAAGCTGATAAATACTTGAGATATATGCATCTCGATATATAACCCAAATTTTATTCTTCCTTACTCTGCTTGATAAAAGCAAATTAAAAACCTTATTTAGATGTAAACATGCAGATCTGTGTATGTCAAAAAGGCAATGTGCAATATTTTAATAAACATACATTAAGATGAATATAAAAATTTCAAATCCCCTAAATATTCTTTCCAATAGTACTTACAATAAATTTATTATATATTCATGCTTTCTTTCAGAAATTTCACTTCCAGTTTTACTACCTTTAAAGTAGGAATGTAATACTGATGCTATGTGATTTAATGTCTCTAGGTTAGTTTTTTTTTTTTTTTTAATTTTATTTATTTATTTGACAGAGAGATAGCGAGAGCAGGAACACAAGCAGGGGGAGTGGGAGAGCGAGAAGCAGGCTTCCTGTCGAGCAGGGAGCCCGATGTGGGACTCGATCCCAGGACCCTGGGATCATGACCTGAGCCGAAGGCAGACGCTTAACGACTGAGCCACCCAGGCGCCCGTCTCTAGGTTAGTTTTGATGTAGTAGTAATACATGTTCTAATTACTCGACATATGGGAAGATGATAGATATCCCATTGTAGTGGGAAATATTTGGGGAACTCAGAATAAGAACAGAGAAGAGAGAATCATACTGATGGAGTGAGGACAAGACTGAAAGCACATGTGTGAAGAGGGAGAACATTTTTTTTAATACTAAACTATTTGGGGCCCCTGGGTGGCTCAGTCAGTTAAATGTCTGCCTTTGGCTCAGGCTGAGGTCATGATCTCAGGGTCCTGGGATCTAGCCCCACATGAGGCTCCCTGCAGGGAGCCTGCTTCTCCCTCTCCCCCTCCCCCTGCTTGCACGTGCACTCTTTCTCTCTGTCAAATAAATAAGTAATCTTTAAAAAAAAATTTAAATACTAAACAATTTGCCAACCAAATTCAATAAAGAATGGATGGCATATGATTTCTCAGATAAAAGCCCATTACTACTTAAGGGGTTAAAACAGGGGGATATAACAATTGCTTCTCATTGGGTAAAAGCAGAGGGAAGCTTAGGAAAACATATAACCAACAATCAGAGGAGCTAGGATGTAACCTTGTTTCTACCACTGTTTGTCTCAGAGTTATTCAGAAACCAAGCCAACCAAAAATGAACTCAAAGCATTTCTTTGTTCAGCTCTCAATGATCAAAATTTTCCTCTACATCATTCAATCAAATACATTCTAAACCGAAATATATTTGTTGTAAGTTCTTTTTTTTATTTCCTTCTCAGTGAGATAATCACAAAATTGTGATTTACCTTCCATAGCAAGGGGTTTAAAACTTGAACTTCAAGTAATCTACTTCTGTACTATGTTGTTTTCATTTTGCAACCTTCTATAGTTGTATTACAGTTTTCCAATTTAAGATTTGAGAAACATTGTGATTATAAACTATTTTTATTAGTTTAAGCACAGCTTTTAATCACAGTTTCTTACTGCCTAATTCAGTTGCCCTGGACAAATAATTTTGAAACTCTAGGTTTCAAATATTAAAATAAATAATGACATTAAACTAGATACTCTTGAATTTACTTTAAGCTGTAACAGCAAGACAGTTCTAAGAGAAATACTAATTTTATTTACTGAAAAAAATTTGTCTGCATTTTATGTAATTATTCCCAAGTGGAGAAGAGTATGTTAAAATTAGATTTTTAATCAAAACCAAATACTGAGAAAAGTCCCCAAACACCAAAAATTTAATAATGTACTTGGGTAACAATAAACCTGATTCTGAGTCAGCATAGTAAGACAATTCACTCCAGGAAGTGAAAACTTAAAAATATTTAGGGTAACTCTCTATATTTCTTGATATAATGAAAACAACCAGATGGTGGCAGGTGAGGGGGGTGCTACTGGCCTCTAGTTGGCAGAATCCAAGGATACTGCTAAAAATCCTACAGTGCGCAGGACAGACTTCTGTAGAATTTATGGTTCCTAAGTGTAAACAGTGCCAAGACAGAGAAATCCTGTCCTAGTTTGCCAGTCCCGTTTACATTTTCCCAAACAGCTCAATTTTTACTTCAGTTCTTTCTGGGTTCCTGCTTCTGAACCTGCTCTCAATTATAATTTTATTTCTTCATTCCAGAGTTGCCATGAGTATTCGCTTTTTGAAACTTAGATTTCTTTCAAGGTCTCCTCTCCTTCATGTCCTCTCTAATCCTTAAGGCATACATTTGGTTCCAGCCTCTTGATCATCATTCTCTGTAGACTTGTGGGCTCCACAAACCTACTAGGAATGAAGTATACATTCATTTTTTTCAGTAAATATCTAGAAGGTGTATACTCAGATACTACTACTCTGCTATTAAGTATATGGTGGCAAAAATATAATTTCTCTGCTCACAAATTATCTGCCTTTAATAGAAGGGAAAATAATAAAGCTAACAGCAAGTTATGGGCTCTTTTAATCTCTGATAGAGCACAGAACCCAAAAGCCAAGAACAGAAAAATAAGTGCCAAATATCCCTATGTTCTATCTCTGCAGTACTTGTAAGTAAAGTGGAAATAAAACAGTTTTGGGATTTACATGACATAAATCAATGTTATTAAAAATTGAGATTGGAGAGTCGAGGTATGTACTTCTATTTTTTATTTATCTGTTTATTTCTTTGGAGGTCTTTTAATGTACAAGGCCTCATAAAAGGTGCTCACTGCAGATTTCTGGAAGAGAGATCTTCCAAAAACTGAAAAAAATGTGATCCATGAAAGAATAACTCAACTTTAAACAGAATACCAGAAATGCCAAGTGTGCCCACCATATTAGACCATGTTCCTTATTGCCATATGGTTACAATCAAGTCAAACCTGGTTACAATGGAGATAGAGTAGTTGGAACTAGGATAGAGACAGGAAGCTGCCCCAGCCTCCCCACTGCAGTCTTCCTGGGGTGAACAGATCTGAATCGAGTATGTGGAGAAACTTACACTACGTAAGAGTTCAGGGAATTGCAAACATTTTAATGGACATTGAATGTTCTCTTCAGATAGTTGGATATTTTAATAACTGTAATGATATTGTTCTTGAAACTAAAAATTCCAGGTGACTATATATATATTTTTTTAAATCCAAACAGGACCAAAAAGACCTACATTAAAAAACAAAAACAACAACAGAAAATTGTTTAGCTGTTCAATATATATAGACCTGATTTTAGTGGTGGTATACAATTATTTTCTATTTGGACCTTATTAATTGAAGCCCTGGAAGAAAATAAATCAGGATGATTTGATAGACATTGGCAGAGAATCCTTTAGATTAGATGGTTATAGACCTTCCTGATGAAGGGACTCTTGGACTTTTGGATGAACAGAGACATTATTTCCCTGATACATAAAGACCACAAAATAAAGTGAATATGCATTAGAGTTTTTAAGACCTTTTTACACTAATCCTCAAGCAAGAGGTAATAAAAACATTTTAAATAGGGACATGCCCTGCAGAACCTTGAAAATGTTTTCAAGGCAGACCACCTCTTGGTTTTTAATTCTCAAAACACATATAATATTTATATCTTTCAATACAATGATATTTCAGCCAGCACTTGTATAGGGAAAATATGCTTACATTCTCAAAGCTTGCTATAATATATTAACAAAGCAATATTTAGGAAGGTATTGAATTGCATTCCAGATACACTTGCATTGAAGATAAAACTTCAAAACCACACATAGGTGTTTTGAAGATAACAAAGGCTGTCAAAAAGAATGTATATCCAAGATTTATAAACACAGAGAGAAGCCATATTCATTCATATTAACCTTTAGATGATCAGGTAATACGGGTTTAAGTATTTTACATATTAACATTATAGCATGTTATTTGTATTATACAGGTCTTACTGTATTTTTTAGGAAATTGGTTTTGAGTTTAGGTCAATGTGCGAGCGTTCTGTTTTTTCCCATTTAAAATAAGAGGAAATAGGCTCCCTTTTAGCAGGTTCAAAATATAGCAAAAATAGCAAAATGTCAAATGTTGAATGTTAAAAAAAATAAGATAAATAGAATTAAGTATGGGATGCTCACATGTAAATAGCAACCACAGTCATCCTTTTACTTATAAATTCTTACTGATAGTAGTGATAACATATGTTTACTACACTCTTCCATGAAGTTATTTACATGATGTGTTACCAAATATCAAGATTATTCATATATACATGTCATGACTTCATTTTACAACCTTCTTAAAACACACACACACATACCACCTAAACACATTTACCACACTCCACTGTCCATACTGTCCTCAAGGGATTTGTGGGAAGTCTACCCTCCCATTCTCCGTCTTTTCCCCCTTGAGTTTCCCCCTTTGAGTTACTAACTCAGAAATGCTGTGAATGTTGTGATCTTTTGTTTCCCACCAAAGCCTTCCTTTTGTATATTCCTGTCTCATGTTCACAATTTTATTAATCTGTCCCCACAGAAGCTGCTTCTTCTCTTTTTCTTCAGCTTGTCACATAGCCTCTTTTAAAATCTACCTCCCTATGTTATATCACTTGAACTTATTTTTATTGGAATATATTTTAGATAAAAGATAATTATGGATTTATTCTCTAATTTTTTTTTTCTGTTAGGCCAATGAATTCACAAAGACTAGTAATACTTGGAAGTAGATAGAAGTAAATATTATTAAAATAATAATAGACTGGTAACACAGAATGACTCAAAATTTTTCTGTGCCAAATAAATTTTGAAAAACTTTACCTATTACAGAAAAATAGTCAAATTCAAATAAAAATTTAAATTACAATTTGACCCATCATTTTTCAAATATAAACTTTTAAGAAACATAATCATTTTATAATGAAGATTATGTGAAAATTGAGTCGATTACTTTTAGCAAAAACTTGAGAGAAATCTCTATAGATGAAAAAATGTATTAAATCTCACGTAAATTTGCTCAGCAGAAAGTATCTCAATGTAATTTATCGTAACAGGTGCATGTGTAATGGTCATGAAGCATGGGAAATTATTATTACGGTATTATGAATTTCTACCAAAGCCCTCTCATTTTCTTTCTTGGAGACAATACATAATTATATATTCAATTAAATTTTGTCTCCATTGTACTGAAGAATAAGGTTCTTTCAGTAAAGAAAATCAAAAAGTGGGATGGTATGTTAGTATTTGCTCATCAATGTCTCATACTTGGGTATATGTTCATATATTCAAATTCTCAGTTGCTTCTTATGAACACATGAAAAGGAAGGGACACTTTAATAAATTTTCTGAAGTGAATTGTTAAATTTTCCCATAATGTAGTTACATTTTTACATTCATTTTATTAAAGAATATTATTTAATCTTAATATTTTGTTTTATTATCATTATTATTACTATTGCCATTGTTATTATTGTGATGTTAATTGGGTAACTGTTCGTGGCTTCTCATAATTGTAACTAAAAGCTAAAATAAAGAACAGTATGAACATGTAAGTTTCCATGCAGATGGACTAAATTTAAGAAAGGGAGCAGGGGCCCCTCGGTGGCTCAGTTGGTTAAGCATCTGACTCTGGATTTTGGCTCAGGTTATGAGTTTGGGGTCCTGGGATCAAGCCATGTGCATGTGTGGGACTCTGGCTCAGCGAGGGTCAGCTTCTCTCCCTCTCCCTCTGCCCGCCTCCAATGCATGCATGTGCTCTCTCTTTCTCTCTCTCTAGCTTTGAAATAAATAAATAAATCTTTAAAAAAGAAAAGGGAGCAGTAATTTTGCTGGGATATGATATACATACCTTTGGTTCTCTCTTTAGAACCCAAATCTACAATAGGCAAAGGGTATTTTATGAGTTCAGATTCCCTCTTTAGGTAAAATTCTTTCACTAACTTCACATTTTAAACCATACTTTATGTGTTTATAGATTATATAAAACTATTAAATTTAGAATTTTAAATTAAGATGTTAACTCTCAGCACAGTACTAAAATTATTTTACCAAGTAGGAAATTCTACCAAGTAAGAACATGTACTATTATAGACATTTTTTCTAAAGGAACATTTCCTATTTTGGCTGCTGTTTAGCTTAAAGTCCATCAGTGAACTTCTCAGTTCAGTGTTGTGTCTTCCAAGTACCCCCCCAAAAAGCTCTGAGACCACTGAGTTTTTCAATTTTCCTTGACACCAATTTTGTCACAAACCTGCATCAAATCTAGTACCAAATTTAGTTTGTACGTATGCATTTGACTATTCTGAGTCTAGCAGAGCAGAAGGATGGAGTTGTGAGTCATGAATGAACTGAGCTTCTGCATCCGTGATGGTTGGGTTGAAGGGAAACAATAAAGAGATAAAGTAAAGATCAAGGACATGACTTTTGATTTAAAATCAAGTAACAGAGAGGTAGAGGCAGAGAAGGAGAAGCTGGGTGGTGGGGAAGAGGAGCAAGAGTAGGATTATTATAGAGGCCAAACAAGAGAAAAAGCTCCAAGGAATAGGTAACTAATCTTGTTGTGTAAAGCAAATGCAACCGAAAGACAAGTGTAGCAACTTAAAAAACAGTGTGGACCAAGGAGAAAGATATTCTAATAATCTGAGACAAATGGCAGTCAGATAGATAGCTTTGGTTTAGACAGAAGAAGGCAACACACAGTTTCTCATAGGCATGTTACCATTAGACAAATTAAGTGAAGAGTGAGAGATATTTTGAAATGATGAAGAGCTAGAGATAGGATATTATGATGTGGACAGAAAAAGAGGATGTGAATGTGTACAACAGATGCACTCACTTTCCTTATTAAAAATTAGAATTGAAGGGGCACCTGGGTGACTCAGTAGGTTAAGTGTCTGCTTTCGGCTTGGGTCATGATCCCAGGGTCCTGGGATTGAGCCCCATGTCAGGCTCCCTGCTCAGCAGGGAGTCTGCTTCTCCCTCTCACTCTCCCTCTGTGCTCTCTCTCTCTCTCTCAAATAAATAAATAAATCTTAAAAAATTTAAAAACATTAGAATTGAAAATATCTATTAAACTGACAGTCAGTATCACACATAATCATAATCACCAAACAAAAAGAGTATTCTCACTTAAATCACCAACAGAAATAAAACAATTAAAAACAATCAGCACCTTTCTTCTACTAATATTTAACATACTTCTGGAACCAAAAAAAAAAGTGGTGTAAATATTATTACATATAGTTTTATGATATAATTTATAATAATCTGAAACATCCTGAGATATCCTGATAATGATAATTATAAAATTTGTTTTATTTATGATTACTTAATATTCTAGTAATCGCATCAGGTAGTTTTTTATTATCTCTCATTTACAAGTAAGAAAAATATGTCTGTATTGTCTAAATAAGTTTTCTAAGGGCACCAATCAAGTAACTTGTAGAGCTGGGGTTCTAACCCAGAAAGTATGACTCCAGAGTATATGCTAACCGCTATTACACCTCATTACACCATTCTTATTTTTTTAAAGATTTTATTTATTTATTTGAGAGAGAGAGAGAATGAGAGAGAGAGAGCACATGAGAGGGGCCAGGGTCAGAGGGAGAAGCAGACTCCCTGCTGAGCAGGGAGCCCGATGCGGGACTCGATCCAGGGACTCCAGGATCATGACCTGAGCCAAAGGCAGTCGCTTAACCAACTGAGCCACCCAGGTGCCCCTACAACATTCTTATTTTTATTAATATTATGTGTGTTACCTCACCAAAAAATTATATTCTTATTTAAGCAGTAGAATGGTGAGTATGTTAGCTGACTTTTCTTAATGACATCAACAGAAAACTAAAATTGTGTAGGTAACAAGAATATTCCTTTTTCTTTCTTTCTTTCTTTCTTTCTTTCTTTCTTTCTTTCTTTCTTTCTTTCTTTCTTTTCTTTCTTCCTTCCTTCCTTCCTTCCTTCCTTCCTTCCTTCCTTCCTTCCTTCCTTCCTTCCTTTCTTCCTAAGATTTTATTTATTTGAGAGAGAGAAAGAGCATGATCAGGGAGAGGGGCAGAGGGAGAGGGAGAAGGAGACCCCCCGCTGAGCAGGAAGCCTGACATGGGGCTCAATCCCAGGACTCTGGGATTATGACCCGAACCAAAGGCAGATGCCTAACCAACTGAGCCACCCAGGTACCCCAGGGATATTTCTACCATATTATAGAGATGTCAAATTTATTTTGTCATGTATTTATTATTTAATTTATATATGGAATGGATAATGCTTTCACTTTGTATAAAATTTGAAGGGTAAAATCGAGTATTCAGTTAAAACTAAGACTCCCGCCATGATCCTCATACATCCATAGTTCTCTTCCTAAGAACCAATTGCATTTCCCAGGTGCTTTTTGGCAGTGGGTATATGTTTCAAGAGACATTATAGAACTTCGTAAACACACATGTATGATGTATGTTTTTACATAAATGGTGATGTACTTTATGCAATCTTATTTAATGTGTTTTTTTAACTAAAAAATATGACTTGAGAATCTCAGTTTCAGTACATAAAGATATGCTACATTAAAAAAAAAAACTTTAATAGCTGCATAGTATTCTTTCCTGTGGATGTATCATAATTTGTTTTATCATTTTCCTTTTGACAGGCATTTAGTTATTTTAAAAAATCATTTAGTAATAATAGGAAATTTATTTCACACATTGCTAATATATCTTTAGGAATATGACTAAAAGTGGAGATGCTGAAGCAAAGTCTTGAGAAATTTTAAACTTTCATAGGTATTGCAAAATTGCTCTCCAATGATGTTTCAATTTATCATGCCAACAGCAATGGATGAAAGTAACTATTTCTCCACAATTGTATCCAATCTCTGAATTATCATTTTAAATTTTTCCAGTCTTATGAATGAAAACATATTTCTCTTATTTTAGATAAGGATGAATATTTCTTCATGTGTTTAAAGCATTTCCCATTTATTTAAATGTGTGTTTATATCTTTTACCAATTTTTCTACTGACAAGATAGGTTTTTTTTATCTGTAAGTTCTTATTAACTGATCTTTATTTTTTTTAATTTTCCAATGTAATCCATACAGAAGTTTGAATAAAACACATATCTACACTTTAATGAATAAATATAAATCAATGGAAATGGAAAATTGCTAGCCTTATGAAACCCTCTCTATGGATGTATTAACAACACCATTTATCCCTTATGAAGGTGTCAATAAGCTTCATTTTGTGTTAATAATGCCTTGCTTTTCTTTACAGTTTGAAATTCTATGTAGCCATTCCTAAACAAAATAATAGAGTTTTAAATATTTCTGAAATTAGGTATAATCATTGTTCATATATTCTTTTGTGTCTTTCTTCTTTTGCTCATATAGGTTTATGAAATTAACCCATATTGTTATGCAGAGGATCTCTTTATATAAATATGTTTGGATTTAGTGATATACTATTAATAATGGATCTATGATGTTGTTCCTCCCCACTAGCTTTGCCTATCACTAACAGTGCTTCTTTGAACATCTGAACATGCATCCTGATACGTATGTATATTGAATTAGTTTAGTGTCTATAATTAGGAGTAAAACTGCTCTGTGTCTAGCTTCAATTTTTCCAGATAGTGCCATATTAGTTTCCTAAATTTTAACCAATACATATTCCCACTGGCAGTATATGAGAGTCCCCGTTACTCTAGACATACAAACTTGTTATTTAAAAAATCCCCCCCCAATCTAGTGGTTTAATTTGCATTTTCCTAAATAATAGTGAGATTTCATTTCTGTGAAAACGTTTTTCAAGTGTTTTATCAATTATTTCTCTAAGTCATCTATTCTTTTCTTAGGGATTACTTCATCCCCAAATCCATAATATGTGTGGATCAGGCACCTATTATTTCACTAGGTCGCTGAATAAAAGACACATCCTATGTCATGAAACTCACATTTTTAGTGGAAATGAAGGCAAGTTAAAATAAACATAACAAATCCATTATTCTTATGATATGTTAGAAGATGAAAAGAAAAGAAGAGATAAAACAAGGGGTGAAGAATATTGGCGGATGAGACATAGCAGATGGTAGTCAGATACTTCCTCACTGAGAAGGTGATATCTGAGCAAAGGATTTGAAGGAAGTTAAAGAGGTAACTAAGCAGTTATCAGTGGAATATATATACACACACATATACATATATATATAATTTTTTTTTGCATGAAGAAGAAATAGTTACTGCAAACACTCCAATCAGGAGGTTTCTTGTGAATATTCAAGGAATAGCAAGAACGTGAGTGTGGAACAAAGGAACAAGAAACAGGTGGTGGAAAGGGAAGGCTGAGAGGTAATGGGATGCCCAGATCTTGTAGAGGATAGTAGACAGAATAATGGCCCCCAAAGATATCCACATCTTAATTGTCAGAATTTGTGAATATGTTATTTTAAATAGCAAAACAAGACTATGCAGCTATAATGAAATAAAGGACATTGAAATTGGGAGAGTAGCCTGCTTTACGCAGGTGATCCCAATGTAATCACGTGGGAAGAGGCAAGAGGGTCAGAGTCAGAAAAAAGATGTAACAGTGGAACTCGAGGTTAGGGTGATGAGCTTTGAACATGGAGGGAGCAGTGCAAGCCAAGGGGTGCAAAAAGCTTCCAGAATCTGGAAACCTTGAGGAGGTACCTGAAGCCTCCAGTAAGAATGGAGCCCTGCCAACACCTTGATTTTAAACTTCTGACTTCCAGACCTATAGGAGAATTAATTTGTGTTGTTTTGAACTACTGAGTTTGTGGGAATTTGTTGCAGCAGCAATAGGGGGCTGAGTGTGGACAGGACCTCGTAAGTATTCTGACTTTTACCCTGAGTGAAATGGGAAGATATTGTAGATTTTTTAGCAGAAGACTAGCATTACATGAATTACGTTTTAAAAATGCCATTCTGGCTTCTGGCTTTAAAGTTGATACAAGAGACATTTCTGCAGTATTATACATGGAATGTTAGGGATTGTTATGTATGACTCAAAAAATTTTGGCCCAAGCAACTGGAAAGATGGATTTGCTTTTACTTGAAGTAACTGAGCAGTAGGACTAAGAACTAGAGTTTATCTTTTAGATGTATTAAAACAAATGGAGTTTTGGGCGCCTGGGTGGCTCAGTTGGTTAAGCGACTGCCTTCGGCTCAGGTCATGATCCTGGAGTCCCGGGATCGAGTCCTACATTGGGCCCCCTGCTCGGCAGGGAGTCTGCTTCTCCCTCTCCTGCTCCCCCCTCTTGTGCTCTCTCTCTCTCTCACTCTCTCTCTCAAATAAAAAAAAAAAATCTTAAAAAAAAAACAAACAAATGGAGTTTTGAGAGTTTATATAAGTTCAGGAAAGACTTTCAAGCTGGAACCTCTTAGGAGTCATGAGCATATAGGTGATATTTGAAATCATGAGACTGTATGATATCAAGAAAGTGAGTGTAATGAGAAAAGTGAATGTAGGCTGTTTTCAGGGGCAAACCCACATTGAGATACATGTGAGGTAGAGGAGGATATGCGGGGAGAGAAGAAAAAACAACAAATGCAATGGAGGATGAATATTCCTTGAACTGCAAGGAATACTAAGAGCCTGGGGGTCTTAGAATACAGGTGAAGAAAATGTTTGGAGAAGAGAATGTATTAATTGTGTAAAGAGCTGCTGGAGTATCAAGTATTTGAGTTTTGAATTGAATGCTAACTTTGGAGATTATAGGTGAACTAGTGTTATGGTTTCAATGACATGGCCATTCAGAATTCTTATTGCAGTGGACTTAAAAAGGAGTGAAGAGAGAGAAATTGGAGTAAGTTCATGCCAGCAACTTCAGAGAGTCTTTCAATAAGGAGCAATGTATGCAGCAGTATCTAGCAGGAGAGAATGTTAGTGGGATCGAGAAAAAAAAAAGGAGCTTTTTTTTGTCTTTCTGCACTGAAGAAAACTGTAATGATATATTGAATAAATGATATGAAAGGGAGCATCTTTATTTTGTTCATGATGTTTTTAAAGAGTTCAACATTTTATCATTAATTGTGAAGTTTGTTAGGGTTGTTTTTAAAAATATTTTTATTATGCTAAAGATTGCTTTTTTGTCCTAGTATGCTTTGTTTTTAAGTCATAAGTGAATACGAAATGCTATCAAACGTATTGATGTATCTATTGAGTTGTTTATTTTCCCTTTAATATGTTAATCTGAGGGATTAACTTAAATGATTTTTCTTATTTGAACTAAACTTGTAGATTTGAAAAAATGCACATTTGGTAATGATATAATAGCTTTCCATTATGATATTCCATTTGCTCTTATTTTGTTTAAAATCCTACTGTTGTAAAATCATGTATTTTTATCCAAGATATCACCCTGTGAAATATCTTTGGGTGTATTCCTACCATATTTAGATATCAAAGTTATGATAATCATATAAAATGAGATAGGAAATATTACCACTTTTTCCATTACCTTAAATAATTTGTGTGTATGAATTATAGCTTTCGTGAATGTTAGCTAGAATTCATTAAAAATACCCTATGATAAGTAGTTTTATTGTAAAGAAACCTGGACTCTTATTTTCCTTAACCCTCACAGGGATACTCAAGTTCTCTTTCCTTCTTAGTTTTTGTAAATTGCATTTTTGCTATCTATTAAATATTTTTTGGAAGAAACAAAACAATAATGCAGAAGGGAGTCCCAAAAAGACTAAAAAATATATTGTTTTATTTAAAAATTATTTTAGTTTTACAGAAGAGTTGCAAAAGTGTAGAGAGTTTCTATTAACTGCACACCCAGATTCCCCTATTGTTAAGATTTTAAATGACTACAGTACGTTTGTCACAAGTAATGAACAATATGTATACATTATTATTAACTATACTCCATACTTCACTAAGATTTCATTATATCTTTCCTAATGACCATTTTCTTTTCCAGGATCCTAATAGGAGACCCTATTGCATTTAGCTATCATGTATTCTTAGGCTCGTCTGGACTGTGGAAGTTTCTCATGCTACTTTTGTTTTGGTGACTTTGACATTTTTGAGGTGTACTAATCAGGTATTTTGTAGAATGTCTGTCCATTGAGTTATCCTGATATTTTTCACAAGAGCAGACTGTGGTTATGGGCTTTGGGGATTCTGAAGACCACAGAGGTCAAGTGTCATTCTCAGCATCATATCATGGCCTGGGCAAATGTACAACTTAGAAGTTATTAATTCCAAAAGAAATGTTTACAGAAATACTATTTATAAAATAACAGATGGAAACCTATCCAAACTCCCAACAACAGTATTAGTGTTAGAAGGTAAGTGTCTAGCATGACAAGTCAGATGTAGTTCTGACCTTCCTAAAACTTATGTTTTGACACAACACAAAACATTTTAAAGGAATATAAATAGAGTCAAATGTTTGTTAATTTTTAGACAAAATACCTTTAATTAATTCTTAGAAAGATGGAGCCATAGATTGCTCTAAAATTTCAGACTGAGGATGAAGGGTATACTGAGGGGCAAGTTTACATTTTTATCTCAGATCAGTTTGAGTAACTATTAAGAATTTACTTGAAAATAGTCTCCTTTTTTACAGTTATTCTTCATTCTAGTGGAGACACTTTCTTGGTAAAAGTTCAAAATGATGCATTTCTAAGTTATATATTTACGTATTCAGATAATTTACTTTTAATATGATTATTGATATGTTTAGGTTTGAGTCTATCATCCTGCTTTTTCTATTTGTACTATTTGGTTTTGTTGCTGTTTTTCTCTTTTTATACTTCCTCTTGAAGGAATTGATTTTTTTTATAATCCTGTATTATTACTTTCTGTTTCAGCTTATTAGCTGTAACTCTTCATTTTGTTATCTTAGTGCAGAAGTAGGTAAGCTATGGTTGATGACCTAATTCCAGATGGCAGGCTTTTAGCCTATGACCTAAATAAACATAATTTAAACATGTTTTCAAGGCTGGGTTTTCAAAAAAAGGAGAAGAAGAATATGGTATAGAGACTGTATGTGGTTTTCAAAGTTGAAATATTTATTATCTACCCCTTAACATACACACAAAATGTGCATTGACCCTGTGTTTGTGGTTTGTTTGGGATAACAATACAGGAAGACCTTTTTCTGCATGGTGGTATGGGACTATAAAAATGTCTGTGCAAGCTGAAACCATGTAGTGTGTTCTTAATAATCACTGAGTAAAATTACAACTGTTCTATAACTTTTGAATTGCTTTATTTTTGTCAAAGCTTTTAAAAAAAACCCATCTAATATTTGCTATAAATTTATAGGACATGAAAAAAATATAAAACTAATATTACTGAGTCTGCTATAATTTAAAGATTAGAAATATTGAGAATTAAAGTGTTCTATTTATTTTAAGAAACTTAGAGTAGTTTGAATAGTGCTTACATTCTTCTCATCATATACATGATACGGAGTGAGCATCTTTTTTTTTAATGCTCTGGCAGGTTCTCACACTCTTTTCTGTTTGTTGTTGTAAGATATCTTTAAGAGTTTCTTTAATCTGTAAAGTGAACTAGAGGCTGGATTGTACAAGTATCACAGAATATGTTAGTGCTGTTCATCTCCAACATGAATTACACTATCATTGTCTTTTATGTTCCTTCTTTGCTTTAGATTTACGTATTTTGCATTCTCTTCACTGTTTCTTCTTAGATCTCAGACATTCGTTTAGGAATCAGTTGCCCTAATATTTATTAATACACACACTGGTGACGATATTTTCAGCTTTGCTTATCTGATGATAGTTCTGGCCTTGTGCTAACAAGTCAATTTTTGTGGGTATAGAATTGAGAATGGCGACTACCTCAGGTAACATTTTTCTGTCTCCTGCATTGTTAATGAATTGTTGCTATTGAGAGATCACCTGACAGTCAGCCTCCCCTTTGATGATAACTAAACTATTTTTGTCTGACTGCTCTCAAGTTTTTATCTCAGAGTTCTCTGGTTTACTTGCACATTTTTAATCTGTTTCAAAATATTGGTGAGGGCCAGCCTTTAGGCAGAGCTTCTCCTGGTCAGTTGTTTTATCTTCACCTTTATTATGTATGCATTGACTTTCCTTTATTCCTAGAGCTTCAGTTAAGGTAAATTTCTCTCCGGTTCCATAGCATGAGCAGCTGTTCGTAGCTGTTTAATTTTTGCATGTTGAATCTATATCTTTGGCATTGAATAGTGTGCCTGTTACCCAAGGCGGGCCACAAAACTGAAAAGTGAGTTTTCCTGTATAAACATATTCTCATAGAAAAAGCATCTTTGTGATCTGTTGTTCTACTAACTAGTCTAGGTTTTTACTTTCCATTAGATTTCGTTGCTGCATCGTGTCTTTATTACTTTTACCAATTTATTACTTTTACCATTGTTTATATTCTCTCCAGCATTTTAAATTGTTTTAAACCTAAGTTTTTCCAAGCAATCTATCTACCATGTTTGAAAATGGGAAGTATCTAAGAGTTTTATTATGAGTTTCAACTATATTTTTACCAGTACATATTGTATTTAGCCATTTGAGTATGTATTCCTACACAATTTGATTATTTTTATGAAGTTAAAGTATTTGTTTTGTTACCTGAATTTTCTTCCTGATTCTCTTCTTGGAAACAACTTCTTTTGTTCTTTTTTTTTTTTTTCTCCCTCTCAAAATCTTTTTATTCCACATCCGAAAAATTTAGCAGTTATTTTCTTCAAACGAAGGCTTTCTCTTACACAGGTTCCTTATTTTAATGGTTGTGTTGTGATTAACACTACTGCAGTACAAACATCTACCTCAGGTCCCATTCAAATTTTGCCCCTTTTCCCAGTGACATCCTTTATAAGGAAATGATGCAGCTCACCGTTCTACATTGCATTTAGTTTTCATGCTTCTTTGGTTTCATTCTGTGTTCTGATACAGTTCTCAATCTTTCTTTGACCTCATAACCTTGACATCTTTGAAGAAGACAGGCCAGTTACTTTGTAAAATGTCCTTCAGCTTGGGTTTGTCTGATATTTTCTCCCGATTAGATTTAGGTTATGCATCTTTGGCAGGAGATCACAGAAGCGATGTTGCTCTCATTGCGTCCTATCGGGTGGTACAATATTTCAATGTGTCCTGTTACTGGGGACAACTATGATGATTGGATAAAAATGGCATCTCCCCTGTAAAGTTTTTCTTGTTATTTATTCCCTTTCATATTTTAATTTTAGGTTCACAGCAAAATTGAGAAGTACAGATATTTCTCATAGACACATGCACAGCTGCCCCACTATCAGAATGGTATGTTTGTTACAATTGATGAACCTGTATCAACACATCCTAATAATCCAAAGTTCATAGTTTACCTTATAGTTTACTCTTTATATTGTACATTTTATGGGTTTGGACATGTATAATGACATGTATCCACCATTGTGGAATCATAGGGATTATGTCACTGCCCAGTGCTCCATCTGTTTATCTCTCCCCATTCCCTAACACTGGTAACCAATGATCTTTTTGCCATAGTTTTACCTTTTTCAAAAATGCTATATAGTTGGAATAAAACAGTATGTAGTCTTTTCAGAATGGCTTCTTTTATTTTATAATATGCATTTTTTTAAGGTTTTACCATGTCTTTTCATACCTTTATAGTTCATTTCTTTTTAGTACTGAATGATATTTCATTGTCTGAGTGTACCACAGTTTATTTATCCATTCATCTATGGAAGGACATCTGGTTGATTCCAAGTTTTGGCAGTTATAAATAAAGCTGCTGTAAACATCTGTGTATTGGTTGGACATAAGTTTTCAACTCCTTTGGGTAAATACCAAGGAACACAATTGCTGGATCATCATATTAAGAATTTGTTGTAAGAAACCACCAAATTGGGCGCCTGGGTGGCTCAGATGGTTAAGCGTCTGCCTTCGGCTCAGGTCATGATCCCAGGGTCCTGGGATGGAGTCCCGCATTGGGCTCTCTGCTCCTTGGGAGCCTGCTTCTCCCTCTGCCTCTCTCTCTCTCTGTCTCTCATGAATAAATAAATAAAAATCTTTATAAAAAAAAAAAAAGAAACCACCAAATTGTCTTCCAAAGTGGCTATAACATTTTGCATTTCCACCAACATGTATGAGAGTTCATGTTGTTTCACATCCCCCCAAAACTGGGTGTTGTCAGTGTTCTGGGTTTTGGCCACTCTAATAGATGTGTGGTGGTATCTCTTTGCTATTTTAATTTGCATTTCCCTGATGACATATGATGTAGAGAATACTTTCACATGCTTATTTGCCATCTGTATATCTTCTTTGGTGAAGTATCTTTTAACATCTTTGGCACATTTTTATTTAGGTTGTTTGTTTTCTTATTGTTGAGTTTTCAGAGCTCTTTGTATATTTTAGATATCAGACTTTTATTGGATGTGTCTATCTAATCTTTCTAATAAATTTTCCTTGCTTTTCTTTGTCTAGACTTCTCTTTTGTTTACTGTTTATAGAAAGTTCTACTGTCTCTTTTGTTGTTTCCACTGTTACCGTCCCTTTTTTTTCATTTTATTTTTCTCATTTTTTCCTAGATTCTGTGTATATTTTAGCCCTCTTCTGTGTTATTGGAATATCTTCTATCAAGTCTTGTGTCAATAATTTGGACTTTTTTTTATAGAGAAACACATTTTCTTGTTACAATTTTTAACAATTCATGCCTGTTATCATGCATGTTTTGTTTATTATTTTTATGTGGCTTAAAAAAAACACTTGCTACATTAATTAGTACCTGTATGATATTTTGTAATTCCATATAAATTGTGTTACACTGTAAAAAAAATTCATACCTGTTTCATCATAATTTTCTGATGACCTTTTTTTTGTTTGTATTTTTTGGTCCTTTTTTTTTTCTTAGTCTAGTATAATTATATAGATTCTGAGCTGGTCCCTTTTAACTCATTACTAAATAAAATGCTTTTTTCTGGTCCACTTATTGATATGAAATAAATGAAGCAGAGGCAAGAGTGCAAGGAATTCTCTGATTATGTGGATATGATGTGAGCTAGACATGAGAGTGATGTGAATAAGAGGTAAGATTTTTGTTTATTTGTTAGATTTTACTTCTTTGGAGCCATTCAAGTTTGTGGCTCTAGGACTGTTCAAAATGTAGATTTCTCTTATCTTTCAGTCTCATATTAACATAACTTCCTGCAAATATGACTCTTCTGTTTGATTCATTTTACCCTGCCATGCATGTGTCAAAACAGATCTTCTTTACTCTTGCCATCAACCCACATAACCATTCCTTTTTTTTTTTCTAAATAAGAGGATGTTGATTTTTTTTCTTGTTTCTTGTCATGTAATGTCAAATACCTTGTCAAATTGAACTCTACCAGTGTTTCCTTAGCTCCTCAGCTCCAGTCATTCTTTCTTGATGTTTTTTCTCCTGCCATTTACAATTCACTGTATTTGGCTAGCCTTGGCGTATCACTTGGTTTCTTCAAAGATGGGGCAGATGTTGTTCCATCTAGATTTCCTAAATTCCTTTAGGTTTTTTTGAAGATGAGGAAGAGGAAGATTTCTCTACGTATTGTTATTTTTTAACTGGAATTGCAAGGCAAGTTTCAAAAACCCCATTCTGGATGTGCAGAGAAAGATTGACTTAATTCCTCTAGCTCTGTCCCTTGGGTCATTTTAAGCTCCAAATTAATTTTAGCTTCTGGCCCAGCCAGAGCTCTGGAATTGTACTGACTCCTCCATAGCCATGCAGAAACCAAGGTTTTTTGTTTTTCCTTAAGTCTGGTTTAGTAAAAATATCATGAATTTTTGAACCAGACCAGTTTATATAAATTTGAGTCTACCCTTTCCTGGATTTATTATTTGTATTAGTGTCTTTGTTTTTAGACTAGTCATAGCAGCAGTGTTGTGGTAGAACTAGTTCATGCCTGCTTGCAAGAGCCCATTGTTAATTTTTCAGGATGTTTACATGTCAGTTGATGCCACAGTGGTAGTTTTTTTCCTTTTTTAAATATTTTATTTATCTTATTTGAAAGGGAGAATGAGAGAGAGAGAGAGAGAGCATGAGTGGGGAGAGAGGCAGAGGGAGAGGGAGAAGCAGACTCCCGGCTGAGCAGGGAGCCCGATGTGGGGCTCGATCCCAGGACCCTGAAATCATGCACTGAGCCGAAGGCAGATGCCCAACCATCTGAGCCACCCAGGTGCCCCAGTAGTTTTAAATTAAGTGTAACATGGTATTTACACAACAGAAATTGGCAGACACTACACATCAGGCCTCCTGCCACTGGAGAGCTGGTTGTTAAAGATTTCCAATTCACCACTATATAGCAGCATTTTTTCCCCCCAGGAAGATATCACTGGAACTGAATGTAATAACTTATGGAATATGTTAAGTATGTTTTCTAGCATATTGTAAATACTCAGTAGATGTTAGTAAACTCTTCCCCTTCATGCCTTCCTGCTACTTTACTCTAACCAATATCTTTAGTTCTAATTGACTTTCTTATTGTTTTATTGTTCTTATACTGATCTTGACTCAAAACTGAATGATAATACTTTCCTGGTCTCTGACTTAAATTAATTTATTTTCCTGTCACATAATTCCTCACTTATTCCTTTCTCTGAGGCATTTTCTTTCTGCTGACCCCTGTAGCTTTTAGCATTAATAAATCTCTTCTGAATTTGTCTGTTTATTGTTTTATTTTAATTGAAGCTGTTCCTATTATTTCCTACATCTTGGTTTTTTCCTAACTGCTTAAAATCTTTCCCTTTGTCTCCATAATCTTCAAGGCTCCTTATGAATTTCACTATTAAGATGCACTGAAGCATATAAATTATTAATATATTTACCCTGTATATAACATCCACAACTGACTACCAAAGATGCTGATTATGATGGATGCCACATAAAGTGAGAGAGGATTGTTTCTCCATAAAAACTCTTAAATTGGATTTTAACTGATAACAGAAATTCCATTCTGAGTAACACTCAATGTCTAAAAGAAGCAATGAGTTAATGGACACTGTTTCTTTTCTTTCTTCACATCATGTTTTAGAAAAAGTCATTAGGAAAAAATCTTTATAGGTAAAAAGCCAGCAGGCCTTCAAACCAGCAGCTACTAACACACTCTTCATCTCATATGACTGTAAGCTTGGCCAGGTCATAACTTTCTTTGGAAAAACCAAAGTGATTTCAAAGCATTCACAAAAGTAAGCTTGTAAAATTGGTAAAAAATTAAATGGTTCCAAAGCAAATTAAGTAAAAAATGTGAAGCACAAATGTATTATGAGCAGAATTTTCTAGATTTCTCTAGAAGAGACAGTTTTGAATCTTGAAGTCTGATGAGATAGAAACGCAGAGAGCATTTTACTAACCATAAATTACTTGCAGGAGTGGACAACAAGCAAGTAGTATGTTTTGTTTTGTTTTGTTTTCAGGTAAGGATAACTCTAGAGCTTTGTTTGTTTCAAGTTTTTATATCAATTCTAGTTAATTAAGATACAGTGTAATATTGGTTTCAGGAGTAGAATTTAGTGATTCTTCATTTGCATAGAACACCCAGTGCTCATCACAACAAGTGCCAACCAAGTAGTATGTATTTTGAGTGTTGCATGATGTAGCCTTTCAGAATGTGTATTAGGGAGTTCCTTGGCATGAACACCTATGAAAGGAAGTGTAAGAATTAGAATTGAACGAAGAGAGTTTGTCAGTGACACAGGCCTTGCAACCTCAGCTCACCGCTTTGGCGGAGCTTAAATATCCTATCAGAATCTTCTTTCATTGAATGAAAATGGCCTTATCCTTATACTTTTGCCCATTTTCAGTTAAAACAAAATTGAATAGAAATATTTTATCACTGTTAAAATCATATGTGGATGTTTCTGCAAATTAATATTTCTAAGAAAATAGTAGATCCCCAATGTAACAGAAAACTGGAACATTTTCAGAAAAATATCTCAAGGAAAGCACATACTTGCTCATACAAACACACACGGGGTGACAGTATTTTCCCAATGTAGAATAAAGATTTGAGAAAAAAAAAACTATATATTTGAAATAAATTTACTAGGCCTACCAAAATTTTATAAAAACACCAAATAATTTCAACTAGGAAAAAGTATAGAGTCATTTTAAATATAAATTTGCACAAATTACTTTAGAATGACTTTAATGGTTTTAAGGAAAACCTATGTTTTTGACAATAGAAATTATTTTGAAAATTTTTAGTGAGTCTTCAGGGGCATGGATTTATTGCCTTTCTTTTAGCATATATATGAAAAGCATTACACATCATGTATATTAAAATTAGTATGATAATAAAATTCCTAAAATTATTTATTTTATACATTCCCACAGCAATGCGAAAGCATTACAATTTCTCCACATCCTTGCCAAAACTTTATTTTACTTTCTGTTTTTTAATAGGCATCTCAGTGGATCTCATTGTGGTTTCGATTTTTATGTCTCTCAAGACAAGTGATAGTGGACCTCTTTTCATGGGCTTGTTGGTTGTTGGCCATCCACATATCTTTTTTGGAGAACTGTCTATTAAGTGCTTTGCTCATTTTTCAATTGGGATGTTTATTTAAAATTCTTTCATTTAAAATGATTTTTAAAATGTGAATTAAGAATACATTCTCTATATCCAATATTCCTTTACAGAGGTAATATGTTCAATACATTAATGTTTTCCCTTTGATTCCTATTCTATATTTATTTATTTTTATAACAAACCCACATAAAAAATGTTTGAAGTTCCTTATAATTAAATCTAAAACTAAAAATACATAGTTAAGGCAAACGGTCTTGCAGATAATTTTTCTGGAAAGTAGATCACAGCACTTGTGTTGAATACCATGCTCTGCCTCTAATTCTGTTTATGATTATGGGCAAACACTTACTACCTTGGGTTTCTGGTTTGACTATCACTAAAAATGGAGTATTTGGGTGAGACCAAATTTGGGATACCATTACATTCTATAATTCTATATTAACATAGCTGATAAAATAAAAAGCAAAGAAAAAAATATACACACAGTTACAGAGTTAGAGAAAGGGGATATACTATTTGTTGGCATATTTAAAGTTTCTCAATAAATCTCTTCAAGAAAAGCATTTTTGAATTTTTGTACATAATTTACCTATAACAAAGCACACTGATCTTAGGTGTAGTCTCATGTGTTTTGAAAAATATATATGCCTCAGCAATCACATGAAGAGTAAAACACTTGCATCACTCTAGAAAGTTCCTGTGTTCCTTCTCAGTCAACCCCTCATTGCCTCCCAACAGGCAATGACTGTTCTCATTTCTTCAAACAGAGATTAGTATCTCCTCACTTAGAATTTCCCATAAGTGAATTTAGAGCAGATACTCTTTTATGTGTGGTTTCTTTTTCTCAGAATATTTTTTGAGGATTTTGTGTGCTGTTGTATTTATCAGTGGATCATTGCTAGTTATTGGTGAGTGGTGTTTTGTTGGATTAGTATACCACAATTTGTTTATCCAGTTTCCTGTTGATGGATATTTGGGACCTTTTGTGTACATATATTTTCTCTTTTTTCTTTCTCTCTTTCTTTCTTTCTTTCTCTCTTTCTTTCTTTCTTTCTTTCTTTCTTTCTTTCTTTCTTTCTCTCTGTAAATGCATAAATGCATAGAAGTGAAATTTCTGGATCATGAGCTAGGTACATAGTGAAATTAATGAGCAAATTCTACTTTTCTGAAGTAGTTTATGTACCATTTGATACTCTTGTTCCTAATATATGAGTGCTCCTGGTTGGTTGTTCATCATCTTGAATAACATTGGTGGCTAGTGTCTTAAAAATTGAACCATTCCTTAGAGTTCATAGTGGTAACACAATGTGGTTTTATTTGCATTTCCATGATGACTAATGGCATTGAGTATCTTTAATATAACTTAATAAAATGGCTAATGGCCATTTGTAGATATACCTTTATGTAGTGTCTTTTTGAGTTTTGCCTAATATTTTATTGGGTTTGGGGGCTTCTATAAGTGAGTCATAGGAGTTTTTTTTTTTTTTTAAAGATTTTATTTATTTGACAGAGAGAGATACAGCAAGAGAGGGAACACAAGCAGGGGGAATGGGAGAGGGAGAAGCAGGCTTCCCGCCGAGCAGGGAGCCCGATGCGGGGCTCGATCCCAGGACCCTGGGATCATGACCTGAGCCGAAGGCAGACGCTTAACGACTGAGCCACCCAGGCGCCCCGAGTCATAGGAGTTTTTTATATGTTTTGGATATAAATTCTTTATCACATATATAGTTACTCTGAATGATTTTTTTCCCAGGGTCTCTGGTTGGCTCATTCATTTTCTTTATGTTGAAGAAAATGTTTTAATTTTAATAAAGTCCATTATATATATGTTCTTTTTTCCTTTTATAGAATGCTTACTGAGTCTTGTCTAACAAATTTTTGATTACCTTAAGGTCATGAGGCTTTTCTTCTCCTATATTTGCTTCTGGAAAATTTATAGTTTTATATTTTCTATTTAGATTTGCATACATTTTTGTGTGTAGTGTAGTACATGAATAGAGGTTTCGTTGTTGCTGTTGCTGCTATTGTTCTTCCATATAGAGAATCAGTTGTTCTAGCACAATTTGTGAAAACATTTTCCTTTTCTCACTGAAATCCTGTCATGCTTTAGTCAAAATCAGTTGACCCTGTCCTTATAGTCTAATCATGAATGATTATTTCATTCCATTGATCTACTTGTCTATTATTATGCCATTATGATGTTATCTTGCTTACTGTAGATTCAAAGTAGATTTTGAAATCAAGTATGTGTACCAATTTTGATTTTATTTAAAGTATTTTTTTCTGAGTGGGAGGCAGAGGGGGAGGGAGAGAGAGATTCTCAAGCAGGCTCCACACCCAGCACAGAGCACTTCCCGGGGCTTGATCTTATGACCTGGAGATCAGGACCTGAGCCGAAACCAAGAATCAGATACTTAACGTACTGAGCCACCCACATGCCCCTATTTCAAGTATTTTTGACAATTCCATGGCACTTGTATTTTAAATATACTTTAATTTCACCAAAAATATATTTAATATATACTGAGTATTATTTAGATTTTATTGGATTTATAAATCAGGTTGTATAGAATTAACACTTACATTAATCCGCTTGGGCTGCCATAACAAAATAATATAGACTGTTGGCTTAGACAACAGAAATTTATTTTCTCACCATTCTGGGTTAAAGGTCCCAAATCAAGGCCCGGCAGATTTGGTTTCTGTTGAAAGCTCTCTCTTCCTGGCTTGTAGGTAATTGCTTTCTTACTCTTTTTTCACATGGCCTTTCTTTAGGGTGTGTGCTCATGGAGGCAAAGAGAGAGTGAGTTCTCTATGTCTCTTCTTATAGAGACTCTAATCTTTTAGGATCAGAGCCCCACACTTAGGACCTTATTTAAGCTTAATTACTCCTTAGAGGCCCCATTGCCAAGTACAGCCAAACTGGGGATTAGGGCTTCAACATATGAATTCGAGGTGGACTTAAACATTCAGTCCATAACACATCTTAACATCAAGTCTTCCAATCTATTAACATGTTATATTTTTCCATATATTTGACTTTTTAAATTATATCAATAACATTTTATATATTTAAGTGTAGAGATCTTACATATATTCTGTTAGAGTTTTCCTTCAGTGTTTTATGTTCTTTAATGCTATTATAAAAGGTATGATATTTTAGAGTCAATTTTCCAGGTATATTTTGCTAGTATGCAGAAATACAAATTATTTTGTATTTGACCTTGCATACTGTGGCCTTGATTAATCTATCTAGCAGATCTATTATTTTAAAAAATAGATTGCTTAGGATTTTCCACACAATTAGGTTGTCTGGGTAAAGATCATTTTACACCCCATTTCTTTTCTCTTTTCTCTTTTCCTTCCCTTCTACTCTCTCCTGGACAATTCATTTAAATCTATTGGGGACAGAGCAAACTAGACATTCACTTCTAGGATGGAAAAGGCCTTAGCTGCACAGATGAGGTTTCAGAACCAAATCAGGGTAAGCAAGCATCCTTAGAGATGGCAGCCAGAAATAGAATGTAAGAGACTGTGTAAGGTAAGTAAACTTATATAGGGAGTTGAACTGACAGAGTCAGAGAAGGATGAAGTGGGCATATACAGAGTGGAGTGGTCCAAAATAGGAATCAGAGTATAAGCAGAACGAGGCATTCTGTGTATAAGATGGACCAGTATGAGGTATGGGAGCCTGGGCAGGGAGATGCATTCTCCTTTGAGAGAAGTGATGGCGGTAGATATGGGAGATTTATTACAAACAGGTCTTATTAAATAAGGATAGAGATTAAGGATTGCAGTGAATCTATAGATCAAGTGGGAGGAACTAACACATTAACAATATTAAGTTTTCCTGTCCATGAACGTGGATAGATCTTATATATATTATAGTAGAATTATGCCTAAGTATGTTATTTTGGGAAGTGCCAATGTAAATGGTATTAGGTTTTTAATTACAAATTCCATTTATTTATTGTTGTTCTATAGGAAAGTGATTGACTTTTATATTTTAACCTTATATCCTGCAACTTTACCAAATTTGATTATTGGTTCCAATTTTTTTGATTCAGATTTTCTATGTAGATAATCATGTTATCTGTGAATAAAGACATTTTTTTTCCTTCCTAATCTCTATACCCTTTATATCCTTTTCCATTTCTTGTGTATTGAATTACCTAGAGATTCCAGTACAATGTTGAAAAGGATGGTGAATGGGGATATCCTTTTTAGTTGGAAATCTTTGACTTTCTTATTATAAATACGGTATGCGATTAGCTGTAGTTTTTTGTAGATATTCTTTAATGAGTGAAAAAATTTCCTCTATTTCTTATTTACTGAGAGTTTTTAACATAAATGGGTGATGGATTTGCCAAATGCATTTGTCTATCTATTCATATAATTATGTGACATTTTTTAGCCTGTTGATGAGATTGATTATTTTAATTAAATTTTTGAGTGTTGGATCAGCCTTGCATACCTTGGATATATAAATCCCATTTGATTGTGGTATATAATTCTTTTTATTCATTGACTGGATTCATAATATTTTGTTGAGGAATCTTACATTTATGTTTTTGAGATATTGGCCTGCAGTTGTCTTATAATGCCTTTGTCTAGTTTTGGTATTAAGGTAATGCTGGCTTCAAAGAGGAGTTACAAAGTATTCCCTCTGCTTCTATCTTCTGAAAGAGATTGTAGAGAATTGGTGTAATCTCTACCTTGAATGTTTGGTAGAATTTACCAGTGAAGCCAACTGGACCTGATGCTTTCTGCTTTGTAAGGTCATTAATTATACCATTTCTTTAATATATATACGCCCTGAATATATATATGCCTATAATATATATATATATATATATATATATATATATATATGTGCAAAATATATATTTTGCTTGTGTGAGGTTTGGCAGATTGTGTCTCTCAAGGAATTGATCCATTACATCTAGGTTATCAAATTTGTGCACATAGAATTACTCATAGTATCCTTTATTACACTTTGGTGTCCATGGGATCTGTATGATGTCCCCTCTTTCATTTATGATACTAGTAATTTGTGTCATCTGTTTTTTTTTTTTCTTTAGTTAGCCTAGCTAGGAGCCTATCAATTTTATTGAATTTTTTTCATAAAACCAACTTTTTTTGAGTTGATTTTCTCTATTGACTTCCTGTTTTCAATATCATTGACTTCTGCTCTTTTTTTCTCTTCTACTGCTTACTTTGAAATTAATTTGTTTGCTCTTCTTTTTTTAAGTTCCTAATGTGGAAAGTTAGATAATTGATCTTAGATATTTTTTTCTTTTTTACTATGTGCTTTCAATGCTGTAAATTTCCAAGGATTGCTTTCACTGCATCCCACTCATTTTGATATTTATTAAAAATACTTTTTAAAATTTATCATAATATTCTTATACATGTGTGTTATTTAGAAGTAGGTTGTTTAAAACTGCTTATTTGGGAATATTCCAGTTATATTTCTGTTATTGATTTCTAGTTTAAAATCAATGTGTTCTGAGAGCAGACATTGTATGATTCTATTCCATTAAAAATGTTAAATGTGTTTTTTATGGCTCAGATTGTGGTTTATTTTGATGAATATTCCATGTGAGCCTAAGGAGAATATGTCTTCTGCTGTTGTTGGATCAAGTAGTCTATAGATATCAGTTATATCCAGTGGACTGGTTGTGTTGTTGAGTTCACTATGTCTTTATTGATTTTCTGCCTGTTGATCCTGTCTATTTCTGATAGAGGAGTATTGAAGTCTCTCTGATAGTGGGTTCAGCCATTTCTCCTTGTAATTCTCTCAGTTTTTGCCTCATGTAGGCTGATGCTCTCTTGTTAAGCATGTACACATTATGAATTGTTCTGTCTTCTTGGAGAACTGACCCTTTTATCATTATGTAATGCTCTATTTTATCCCTGATAACTTCCCTTGCTTTGAAGTCTGCTCTGTCTGAAATTAATATAGCTACTCCTTTCTAATACAAACTAAAACTGCTTTTGTTTGATTAGTATTAGCATGGTATATTTTTCTCATTTTTACTTTTAATCTATGTGTCTTTATATTTAAAATGAGTCTCTTGTAGACAACATATACCTAGGTTTTGTTTTTTCATCTACTCTGACAGTCTCTGTCTTTTAATTGGTGGATTTAGACCATTTATGTTCAGAGTGATTATTGATACAGATGCTATAGATATCATATTAGTTACTGTTTCCTATTTGCTGCCATTGTTCTTGGTTCCTATTTTAATCTTCCACTCTTTTTCTGCCTTTTCTGGTTCTAATTGAGCATTTTATATGATTCCATTTTCTCTCTTAGCCTACTGGTTGTACTTTTTTTTTTTATTTTGATTTTTTTCTTAGTGGTTGACTAAAGCTTGCAATATACATTTACAGCTAATCCAAATTCACTTTCAAATAACACTCTACCACTTTTCAAATAGTATGAGAATTTTATAATAACAAAATTCTCATTTCTCCCATGCTTCCTTTGTATAATTGCTGTTACTCATTTTACTTCAATATAAGCACACATAAGCATTTATATGATACATGCATAATCATACACAATTAAATACATTGTTGGTATTATTATTTTGAAAAAAAGTTATCTATCAGATCAATTAAGAATAATAAAAACAAAAAGGTTTTATTTTTCCTTCACTTATTCCTTCTCTAGTGCTGTTGTTTACTTTATATAGAGCTGAACCTACAGTATTTTCCTTCTTTCTAAAGATATTCTCTTAACATTTTTTGCAAGGCAGGTCTACTGGCAACAAAGTCCCTCAATTTTCATTTGAGAATGTCTATTTCTCCTTCACTTTTAAGGGATAATTTTACAGAGTACAGAATTCCAGGTTAGGGTTTTTTGTTTTGTTTTGTTTTGTTTTTTCTGTCAGCACTTTAAATGTTTCCTTCCACTGCCTTCTTCTTTGCATAATTTCATTTCTTTTTCTTTTCTTTCTTTCCTTTTCTCTTCTCTCCTCTCCTCTCCTCTCCTCTCTTCTCTTCTCTTCTCTTCTCTTCTCTTCTCTTCTCTTCTTTTCTCTTCTCTTCTCCTTTCTTTTCTTTTCAAGTAGTCTCCATGCCCAGCATAGAGCCCAATGTAGACTAAAAACATGACCCTGAGATCAAGACCTGAGCTGAGATCAAGAGTCAGATGCGCAACTGACTGAGCCACCCACTTGGGTGGGGTGCTTGCCCCTTCCTTTCATAATTTCTGAGGAGAAGCCAACATGAAACTTATCTTTATTCCTCTATAGGTCAGACTCCTTCTCTTTTCAGTATTATAATTAAACATATGTTATACCTTTTGTAGTGGCCTCTGGGCCTTGAATATTTTGTTCTGCTCATTCCAATCTTTTGTTTTTGCTTTCCAGTTTTTGAAGATTCTGTTCATATATACTCTGGCTCAGAGATTTTCTCCTCAGCCAAGTTCAGTCTCCTAATCAGCCCATCAAAGGCATTCTTCAGTTTTGTGACAATTTTTTGTTGTTGTTATATCTTGCATTTCTTTTTGGTTCTTTCTTGGGATTTCCATCTATCTACTTACATTGCCCATCTGTTCTTGCATGCTGTCTACTTTCTCCATTAGAGCATTTAGTATATTAATCATAGCTATTCTAAATCCCCATTTTGATAATTCTTACATCTCTAATGTCTGGTTCTGATGCTTGCTCTGTCTCTTCAAAATGTGGTTTTGTTCATTTTGTTTGTATTTTGCCTTGTAGTATGCCTTGTATTTTTTTTTTTCTTGATTGTTGGACCTGATTTACTGGATAAATAGTCCTTTGTTAATGTGATGATGAGGTGTGAGGGGAAGGAAAGCATTCTATAAGTGATCCTGTACCTCTGGACTGTGAACCTTACAAATGTTTCTCAGTTCTTTTTCTACTACTTAGATGGGTCAGAATGGCTAGAGGATCCTGGAGTTGAGTGATTAAACTCTCCCAGGTGGAAGGTTAGAGCTGCCTGAAGTTGGGTATTTCCCTTTCCTAGGAAAGTTAGGTTCTGTTAATACCCCAGCAGGTTAGGCTCTAGTTAACTAGTTTCTCCTGAGGGCAGGCCTTGTTAAGCAGAATGCAGTCTCTGGCAGATTTCAAAATAGTTCCTTCTCTCCGTCTCCTGGGAGCCAGAGAGGATTTTTCTCAGATATTTACTGTGGAAACCTGTTCAAACTCCTGGAGGTAAATCTCACAGTATTGTATAGGACTCCCTATAACTGAGTCCTCTTGGTGTTTTTAACTCAGAGTGGGTCTTCACTGTGCTTCCATCAATTCATAATTATAGTTTAGGTGTCCATACCCAGCACAGGTTCCTGTGTTGGTTTCAGCTCATGAATCTCTGATTTGTTAAGCTGAGTCCCCGTGATTCCCTTTCTGCCTCTAATCTTGAGGGCAGTAATTTGCCCTGTGTCTTTCCCTCTTTTAGGGCCCCGAGAAGAGCTGTTGATTGATTCTTTAATCTGTTCAGCTTTTTACTTCTAGTTAAAAGGGAGGAAACTTGTAAGATCTTCATAGGCTGAACTGGAAACCAGAAGTCTATTTATTTATTTATATTTAGAAAATTTTTGATTATGAAGTAAATGCAAATTTATACCAAACAAATATTTATGAAGTAAATAGTAAATAGTATGAAATTTATCTTAAAACCCCTGCTATTTCTGCTTTCAAATTCCATACATATTATGTTGCATTCATATATTTTACTATCTATAAATTTAAACATTAAATGATAAAAATAATACTAGTTAATATTTATTGGAGGCATAGTATATGCCAGTTATTGCTGGGCACTTTCAATGCTAAATTCACACAATGCTTTGCAACACAAGGATTGCTATTTCTACTTTGCCAAGCAGAAAGTGAGGCTTAGAGAAGCTAAGTAATAAAGATACTTATTTAGCTAGTAAATTATGTAGCTAGAATTCAAATGTGGTACCACTATAGTATATTAGTAAATTATGTAAAACATCACAGAGAAAACACAACTTTATTTTATTTCTGTGGATATTATTTTTATTGAATATATAAGTTTATAAGCATTAAATATTCAACCTGAAATTGCTTTACTCTTAAAATACTGACAACTATTTATAGACTCAATAGCTCTGAGTTTCAACTTCAGTGCACATTAACAGCCAAAACTCCTTGAAAACATGATTTAAGCTCCTACAGTGTAGTTTTCATATTTTTAAAGGAAATAATAACATCTGTTTATGCAAGTTGTAATTTTGAAAATCAAAATTAGATAATGAATATGCAAACTTTTTAAAGTCTATCAAGCCGTCTCCAAATGTCCAGCTTTATTACAATTTAGGGCACACACCAGTGAAAAAAACACACTAGCTTATTTAATTCAATGCAAGTTTAATTAAATAAATGAAAAGAAGAATCTAAAGGAAATATTCAGAAATAGAAGTGGCAGTATAAGTAAAGATTACCTGTTGGCCATGTGTTATGTTGGTGGTAGGGCTTCTTTCCCAACATATTTTCCTACTGGCTTGTTTAATATGCCAGAAACATGTAAGCCAAAGGAACTGTAGAGAATATTGCACACATACACACACACACACTGAGAACTGGAAATATTTCCAAAGGAAATATCATTACCTTATTTTAATTTAATCAATAAAAGTAAAGAAAATCTTGCTTTTATTTTTTTCAAAGATTTTATTTTTAAGTAATCTCTACACCCAACGTGGGGTTCAGCCTCACACCCCCAAGATCAAGAGTGGCATGCTCCACAAACTGAGCCAGCCAGGCGCCCTTAAGAAAATCTTGCTTTTGGGCGCCTGGGTGGCTCGGTTGGTTAAGCGACTGCCTTCGGCTCAGGTCATGATCCTGGAGTCCCTGGATCGAGTCCCGCATCGGGCTCCCTGCTCGGCAGGGAGTCTGCTTCTCCCTCTGACCCTCCCCCCTCTCATGTGCTCTCTCTCATTCTCTCTCAAATAAATAAATAAAATCTTTAAAAAAAAAAAACAAAAAACTTCTTTAAAAAAAAAAAAAAGAAAAAAAAGAAAATCTTGCTTTTAGCTGAGCAGCTGGAATCACGTCTTGCTAAGGTAAAATCATCAAAAAGTGTTAAGTTAAAGAAACAAATAGGTGTACACAATTTGGAGATATATTAATGAAAACTGGTAAGTCATTTAAGAGCAATGATATGAAAGTAGCAAAATATTTTTAAAAATCACACTTTAAAACATGGAAAGTATAATCACACATTTAATTTATTCTCTGGCCTAAAACAGTATTACAACTGAAATCTGGCCTATTAAATAAACTTTTTTTTTTAATTTTAATCAGTTAAATAGTTCCAAAAGAAAATTTTCAATCTTTGTTTTTTGAAGAGTGATATTAAACTAGATTGCAACATTTCTTTCTTAGAAAATTGGATTTATGTTCTCAAAGTGTCATTTTGCAACTAGTTTTTTTTTTTCTTCTTCTTTAAAACCTATCAATTACTGTTTTAACTTGTTTTGTTGTCAGATGTATCCATTTTTGGTAATATTTTCACCACAGATTTTCTTGTATTAGAACAGACTGTTCTTCTCTTCCTTTCCCAAGATATGTTTTCAGTTGACCAGAAATTTTGAATTTTCTCTTCCAATAAACATATTTCTCAAGATGGAGTACTACAGTGTGAATCAGTCCAATAGTGAAATGTTTAAAGGAAGTGTTGTTGATTGGATATTGATCTAGGATCAATTTATGTTTATTGTAACAATGCATTCATTGGTTAAAAAAGGCAATTCATTAAGAATGTTTCTTTTATGTGCCTAGATATACATTTGTATATACAGATTCATAGCTAAAAAATCTCAGAACCAAATAATAAATTTCAACAGATGTCTACTCATTACTAAAGTTGGCTGTGATATGCAACTTGGCTAAAGCAAGTTTGTAGGATGATTTGTCTGAAGAGTAAAATAACCATAGCCTATTTTCTTTATCTGTTTATTTCTATTAAACAAGGGGAAAATAATTCCTTTGATATCTATTTTCTAACAGGATGTTTATTTGTGTGCACTAATAAAACAAAATAGGGAATCAAGTGAATGTTTTTATGGGAATAACTGTCTAAAGGGGCCAGTTAAAACAAATAATTCATTCTATGCAGAACTCCCTCCCCCCCCTTTCCCCTCCCCACTAAGCCACCCTAAGCAAAATGTTTGTTTTAAAGGATAGGATAAACTACATCAAAAACTAATGATGTAATGCATGGTGATTAACGTAACATAATAAAATTTAAAAAAATAAAATAAAGGATAGGATACAAAAAAATCACTAAAAAAATAAAAAATAAGATCAGGATGCTGAATGAAATAGGATTAGGACATGCAAAAAGACACCAAATCTTAAAACACTTTAATGTAAAATATTTCAATAACTAATATGATACATTATATTTCATATTGGCAGGTCACAGGGTAAAAATGAAGACTTCTCCATTATCGAACCCTGGATTCTAACATAGTATATATGCTTGTAAGTGTATGTTGACTCAAACTGATCTAAATTATAATAGTCTGGATACCCCTTCTTATAATTTTTCTTTGACTTTTTCTTCTCTGTTCCTTTTTCTCTTTGTATTTCTATACTGACATCTTCATTTCTTGACTTTGACTATTTTCTTTGTTCAATCTCAAAAGCGTAGAGAGAAGGGTCATGAATTTTAATATCTCTTAAAATATATACTTACTCCTTTTGAGGACTGAATAGTTTTCAATATAAAGTGTAGTCATCTAAAATAAAAAATGTAGTATTCTAAATTAGTTCTCCAGACAAATTAGGTTTTTTAAAATTTTCATCCCAATAGATTTTATTACTTACCGATTTCCTTATATTATTTTGTCGTAGTGACCTTGCTTGCTAAACATAAATAATAGTTTGGAAGAATATTTGAAACTATGAATGTTCCAGAAAAATTCAGAATCCCGATAATAGCTTATAATGAACTACTAAAGAATTACAGTTATCTAAATTCTATATGTAATTTCTGTATAACCAAATGTTCTAAGGTGATAAAATATACTAGCACTGTATTAAGCAAGTTCAGTTACAGAAAATTTGCCCAAAAACATAGTAATTCTCAGCATTACTTACTGAAAGTCTTACAGATTTTCAGCACTTAAATGGTCTTTGTTTTAAAATATCCTTATTTTATTATTCTCAATTTAAAGCATACACTTTGTCTTTTTTTTTTCCTGTGCTTATTTTGTCTAATATTTCATAAAATTATAATAGGCACAAAAGTATTTTTATACTTTGCATCTTGTTTCAAAAAACTTGAATTCTGGGGGTGTTAAACATTTTAAGCAAAATATAAAATTTCTTTTTTTAGAAAAGATTTTATTTATTTGTCAGAGAGAGAGAGAGAGCACAAGCAGGGGGAGCAGCGGGCAGAAACAGGCAGAGGGAGAAGCAGGCTCCCCACTGAGCAAGGAGTCTGATGCAGGACTCGATCCCAGGACCCTGGGGTCATGACTTGAGCTGAAGGCAGCCACTTAACTGACTGACTCACCCAGGCATCCCCAAAATATAAAATTTCTATCATGATTTCTCAAAGGAGTTAAAAACAATTAAATTCAATTCTTGCTTGAGAAAACTAATATGCATCATTAGTTACATCTTCAACCCATTCCATTCATCTTATTTTGTTTCATGACTATGCCAATTTTAAAGTAATTGTTAAATTCAGCAGACAGAGCTTTGTTGGAACATCATCAGTTGCTAAAAAAGTTGAAGTACTTATTTATTCTTGTGGACAGAGTTACCTATTGGCAACCTCAGGCCTCTTCCTCCTCCTCCTCTTGCTGCTGTTGTTTGTTGTTGTCCTCCTCCCCCTTAGCCTCCCCCTCTCCCTCCTCCCCCTCTCCTCCCCCTCCCCCTGCCCCTGCCCTCCTCCTCCTCCCCCTCCTCCTCCTCCTTCTCCTCCTCCTCCTCCTCCTCCTCTTTCTTCTTCTTCTTCTTCTTCTTCTTCTTCTTCTTCTTCTTCTTCTTCTTCTTCTTCTTCTTCAACGGACTGGAAATTCATTTCATTTTCTTTTTCCTTGACTAATGGCTAAAGGATGCAAGCAAACAACTTAGTCAAAAATGAAATTAAGCTACGAAATTTTAATGGGGTGTTATCTTTATTTTTATGTGGAGAGGATCCCAATTGCAATTAAGCTTGAAATGATATGGGAATATATTGAACCCTTTTTTCCAGCCAGCAATAGGTTCTATTTTACTAAAAACCGAGAGATACTAAAGTAATTACAAAAGAAAAAAGAGACAGATTTTAATAACCCGACTTTTAGCTGTATTCAAAGTTGTAGAATACAGTACTAACCAGCAGAAAGCCATCAAACCCCCCTCACCACATCGCCACCACACATACACATTAACATTTTTCATAGAATTTAGGCAAAGGAAATGAGGTGGTCTACCAATTTGAAAAGAAGAATACTTTAAGTTATAGTTTATAGTTATGATTTATATAGAAGAAACATGAAAAAAATTGTGATTAAAGTTTATCAGTTTGGTTTTAGATCATTTCAAATGCATGAAAATATATGTAAAAATATTTTTGTGAACAACTCTAGAACAAAAGTGAATGTGTAATAGTTATCAGTGTGCAATAAGAAGAATAAATTATGCTCAATTAATATCCACTGTTATAGGCTGTCATATATATTGTCACATACATTGATCTCTGTTATAGACCAGTGGACTGCTTTTTAATAGAGATGTATTAAATATTTTATCAAATTTTATTAATATTTTAAATCTATTCTTGATAGTTTTCTCGTCATTAAATTTAAAATGTCATCCAAGAAATTACTGTTTAATGGTTAGTTCAATCAAAAATTTTGTTTAATCATTAGAGGTAAAAGAACCTTTAATAGATTTTTCAGTAAGAATGGAGCTTTGACTTAATGATTTTAATTAAACCTTATAAAGAAGGCCTACTGAGCTCATTAATCCTAGAAAATAACTACATTTTATAGACTTTATTTATTTTTAAAAGTTTTTATTTTAATTCCAGTTAGTTAACTTGCAGTGTTATATTAGTTTCAGGCGTGCAATATACTAATTCAGTGCTTCCGTGCATCACTCTGTTCTCATCACAACAAGTGCATCCTTAATCCCCATCACCTATGTAACCCATCCCTGACCCACCTCCTCTCTGGTAAACCATCAGTTTGTTCTCTATTGTTAAGAGTCTCTTTCTTGGTTTGTCTCTGTCTTGCACTACTAGTTATTTGCCCAAAGAATACAAAAATACTAACTCAGAGGGATCCATGTACCCCAATGTTTATAGCAGCACTATCTACAATAGCCAAACTATAGAAAAAGCCCAACTGCCCATCGACTGATGAATAGAAAAAGAAGTGGTATATATACAATGGAATATTACTCAGCCATAAAAAGGAATGAAATCTTGCCATTTGCAACAACATGAATGGAACTAGAGAGTATTATGCTAAGTGAAATAAGTCAGAGAAAGACAAATACCATATGATTTCATTCATATGTGGAATTTAAGAAACAAAACAAATGAGCAAAGGGAAACTTTTTATAGATTTTAAATATGCTAGAAATCTGGCTATTCTACAGCAAAAAAATTAAAATTAACACAACCTTCACAACCTGTTATATTTTATTATATAGTATATTAATTATTATTTTCATGAATATATTATCTTTTATTTAATAATGTAATTCAAACCACACTTATTTATAGAGCATTGGGAGCCTACACTTTCAATCTGATGCAATACAATTGCACTATTTTTTTTTTTTTGAAGGTAGGTTTTGTTCACCATGGCAACCTAGTCAGTCTTGGTTATTTCCTTTCCGACCTAAAAAAAGAAGAAAATAAAAAGACGTGTACAGATTAGAAACAGAGAGAATGATGAGACTTCAGCTGAACAAAGATTATGAAGACTTTATAGGCAACTAAAAGTGGAGTGAGTCACAGGGATAGCTACACCAATCGCCAGAACAGAAGTAAACATGTAATGAGAGTGGTAGGAAAGAAAACTGAGATGGAAGTATTCTTTTCAACTTTAATTTGGACTCATCAGTTATTTAGTTTAATTCCTCCTCAACAGTCAGCTGTATTAATTGGTTTTTCCTTCTGACTGCCCCTCCTCCTACCTCTACTAACAACGTAAGCAAAACATCAATCAGATATCTTCCTAGAAGTGATTATCGCTCTCAAGTGGGTATTACTAAGACCCGATAGTTGTGCATGGTCGTGGCAGTGGAGCTTCACTTCATGTTTCCCATTCACACAGTTTATTTTGAAGTTCTCAATCTTGATAGACATATTCTATCCTTGGAAGACAATTTTTCGTAAATCTCTTACATTTCTTTACTTCTAGGTATTAACAGCCAATTTGCTTAAATTAATTTTCATTACAGAATAGTACAAGTAGAAAATAACTCACTCCCCAGTGGTATTTCAGAGTAGTAGGTAAAAAACTCCGTGTCTCTCTTCCTGGTAAAGATTTGCTTATTCCAGGGCAATAAAGGTAATGCTAGAAATTCTCGTGGGGATTTTCTGGGCTCAGTGTCTTTTAGCTGTGAGACAGACCCACTGTGTGATTCTGCATCACCCCCTTAGGAGTTGGGGAGCAAGGGAAACCAGTACGAACATCAAGTATAGGCAGCCTGCTCTGCTTAGAGTAATAAACTGTCTAAATCTGTTGGGCTCAGTTTGTCATTAGTGGCCAAATCTATGGAAGCAGGTCAAGCTAACCTAGCAGCTGCTACCAAGCATTGCTTAGGAACTGCTTGGCTGCTTGATGATCTTATTTGGACAGCATGTTGTCCGCATGCTCATTTAATGGTCAGGCTTTTAATGAAGGAGAAAACTCATTTAAGCCTCTAATGAACCTTTTACACAAATGTAGAATAACAAAATGTCACTAACAGTTTAGGTAATCCTGTAGCACAAAAAAAGAAGTACCTTATTTAATAAATAGAGCATCACTCTCTGAGGGAACAGAAGTAAGTTGGAGAATAGTTAAGAACTTTAGAATAATTACATAATAAAATTAAATTAAAAATAACTTTAGAATAATTAAATTGTATCTTCTAAGAGAATGGAAAAAATGTAGGACATTTTTATAAAGGAATCATTTGAAACAAATTTTATTTCAAATAATAAAGCAAATTTTAAAAGGGGGTGAAATGGATAAAACAGGGAAAGATACATCCAGAAGATCTAATAAGCTACTACAAACCCAGAAAAAGAGGAAGAGGTAAAGTCAATAGAGAGAGAAAGAACAGAGAGAGAGAACGAGAATAAAGATCAGAAAATGCAGAGATATACAAATATTAAACAGCATGTTTTTCCCCAAAGCTGAGGTCCAACATCAGTGATTAAACTGAAAAGACCACATAAATGATTAAAATGAAGGCACTTAATTTCTAGAACTATTGTTATGAGATTTTAAAACTATGAGGACAAGAACTTTGGATTAAATATACCCAGAATATCTTTTTTTTACTATAATCAAATAAAAATCAGATTCTGACTAGACTTTTCAACAGCAAAAATGGGTGTTAGATTAAAATGGCACATTTCTAAAATTTTCTGAGGAAAAATTATTTGGGACATAACATTATATATCTAGTTAAACTATCAATCAAGACATTTGAAGAAAGCTGTTATTATAAATCATACTGAAAAAATACAAAGCAATTTGAAGGAATTAGAGAATATGTACAGAAAAACTCATAAAAACGACTTTTACGTGTATATAAGATTAACATAATTATATATATTCATATATAATGTATATATAATACAATGTTAATGCATATAAGTGCATATATGTTACACTCAAAAAATAAAAGATTAAGGTTAGCCATTGCTGCCTAGCACCACAAAATGTAATGACTTGTCACAACAATAATCTTATTATTTGCCGTGGTTCCTCCTCTGTAGGTCTGTTTGTCTCTTTGTCTGTCTCTGTCTCTGTGCTTCTCCCTGTGGTTTCTCCATGTGTAGCTGGGATTCCGTAGCACCTGATAGCTTCACAACTGGATTGTTTACGCAGTGGCTCAGGGCCATAGTCCAAGTGTTACATTTCAGAAGGCAGTAACTTTTTCACTTCTTCTTCCCCACCTTTTCTGACACAGCCTAGAAAATTATGCAGCATTACCTCAGCTACATTCTGTTCATTACAAGAGATTCAAGGGGAAAGGATTTAGACTCTGCCACTTGATGGGGATTCCAAAGTGGAGTGTGGAGCTATTTTTCTTGATTAGGCAGTGGCAAGTTATCAGAAAGGGATATAGGCTAGAAATATTGTTGCAACCACCAGTGGAAAATGTTATGTGCTACATGTATATAATTTTTAAAAGTGAATGCACATAGAAAAAAGTTGTCCTTGGAATATAAAGGTATCATATCAACTACAAAATCTCGAGAGGGCATGGAGAAAAATATTAGGAACATAACCTAGAAAGTAAAGCAACAAGACCTCAAGTTGGAAAATCAGAGCTGAGTCACAATAAAATTGAAAGGAAAAACAATGCAGACTGATATCTGAATAATAGGAGCTCCAGAACAGGGAAAATGGAGTGAGAGAGGATATCAATGAAAAACTCTAATTAGAGGGGCGCCTGGGTGGCTCAGTTGGTTAAGCAACTGCCTTCGGCTCAGGTCATGATCCTGGAGTCCCTGGATCGAGTCCCGCATCCCGCATCGGGCTCCCTGCTCGGCAGGGAGTCTGCTTCTCCCTCTGACCCTCCCGACCCTCCCCCCTCTCATGTGCTCTCTCTCTCTCTCAAATAAATAAATAAAAATCTTAAAAAAAAAACAAAAACAAAAACAAAACTTTAATTAGAGTGTCCCAGAACAGAGATAGCAGAATGAAAGCACTTGGTGAGAATCCTGCAATTTTGATAGAAATATACAAACACTAAAGAACAATAGCATACATTTTCAGAAATCTAGACAACAGATTTTTTAAGTTTCCAGAGAAAATAAACCTCTGAGTCTTATACAAAGATCAGACATCAGAAAGACCTCAGATTTCTTTTTTAAGATTTTTTTTTTATGTGTGTGTGTGAGAGAGAGAGAACAAGTGGGGGGCAGAGGCAGAGGGAGAAGCAGACTCCCCACTGAACTGGGAGCCCCATGCAGGCTCGATCCCAGGACCCCGAGATCATGACCTGAGCTGAAAGCAGATACTTAACCAACTTAAGCCACCCAGGCGTCCCTAGACTTCAAATTTCTTTCTTTTTTTTTTTTTTAAGATTTTATTTATTTATTTGAGAGAGAGTGAGAGAGACAAAGAGCACAAGAGGGGGGAGCGGGAGAGGGAGAAGCAGACTCCCTGCTGAGCAGGTAGCCCGATGCGGGACTCTATCCCGGGACTCCAGGATCATGACCTGAGCCGAAGGCAGTCGCTTAACCAACTGAGCCATCCAGGCGCCCTAGACTTCAAATTTCTTAACAGCAATACTACTAATAAGACAATGATGGAGTAGTGTATTTCATATTCCCTAGAAAAATAATATTCAGCTTTGCCTTCCCTGCCCAACAAGAAAATACATGTACATCCAGTATTTAGACGTTACCCCAAAATCTTATAGTAACAACAACAAAAAAGAGGGAAACATCCTGGAGATTGGAGAAGCAAAGAATTCTGGTGAAGAAAGATCTGAAGATAACTAACAGCTGTAAAAAAGTGAATCTCAAACAGCCCCTTTGGGAACATGGTAGGGGCTCTGGGAGATTGTCTTCAGAAGGATGGAAACTGTTTAGCCTCAGCAGCTTGAGAAGAAATACACACAGTTGTGGAAGAGTTTGTGGTCAAAGTAAAGGAAAACACACACACACCCAGAAAACTAAGGATTTCGACAAATACTATTAGTGAAGAAAAGAGAAAGTATGAATAGTAACAAAGATAATGTATGGGAAAGTAAAATTAATCATCATGGGGCTAGAGAAATAGACCCCAAATCAACTCCATGTTTTAAGAGTTGACCTTAATTATATTAACAAAGAAAGGTTGAAAGTAATGCATGGAAAAATACTAACATTTAAAATAAAGAATGGGGTGCCTGGGTGGCTCAGTCGTTAAGCGTCTGCCTTCGGCTCAGGTCATGATCCCAGGGTCCTGGGATCGAGCCCCGCGTCGGGCTCCCTGCTCCGTGGGAAGCCTGCTTCTCCCTCTCCTGCTCCCCCTGCTTGTGTTCCTGCTCTCGCTATCTCTGTCTCTGTCAAATAAATAAATAAAATCTTTAAAAAAATAAAATAAAATAAAGAATGATTAGCAATAAGGTAATAGAAAAAAAGAATTGCTAAAGATACAGTGAGATGGTGCAATCAGAGTATAGAAAAAAGAAGAAAATTATGAAATAGGGTTTAGTAGAAAACTTATATTGATTATAGTTGATCGATGTTGAGCTGCATATATAATGAATTTTCTTCAAATTACTATAATTCAGAATAACACTTTTGCACACTAAAAGCAACTACACTAATTTAAAAAGTACATAAAATGATCCTACTTGATAGAACAGTCTCTGGAAACCTCAAAAGTAGTCTCATGAATTCAGATGGTAAAAATGAGCTAAATGTTGAAACAAAATGTAAAATTATAACAAAGGGCATCAAATGTCCTTAATGTATGGAGATAAAAACAATATTTGAGACTAGGAAGTGTTCTTATGTTTAAGATTATACTCTCTCCAATTTAACCTATAAATTGCAATCCCAATCAAATACTTAGCAAATTTTGTATTTTTTGTTTTGTTTTGTATTTTTAGTAGAAAGGAACATGCTAATGTAAAATACATGTGATCAAGATGAAGAATCCCAAGACAATTTTTTAAAAAGTGGATAATAAAGGGTACTTATTTAAACAGATATCAATCATCATAAAGCTTCGGAAATTGAGTGTGTTTTTAGGTACTTATGCTATAGTAATGCCAACAGACAAATAGAACAAAATACCTGTGGTTATCTAGAAAAAATAATTTTTTTTTGGAGAAGCATCAACTTTTTTGGTCATTTGTGCTTAGAAAAGTGGAGGCTTGCACACCTGAGGATGGTGCTGGGCCTCTTCCCAGTCACTGCTGGTGAAGGGCCCAAAACCAAGCCATCCAGCTCCCTCATGATGTTCAAGAGCAGGGGTGAGGCCCTAACTACGTCCAGCGAAGCCTGACACCGTCCAGCTGCGCATGCTCAGCGGGGTTGTTGGGGTCGTACCTCTCCGGGAAGGTGAACAGCAGCCCGATGCGGATCTGCAGCGAAGAAGGCGAAGCTAAGGCTTTCGGCTGGAAGTCGTCAGCTGTCCACAGCTTGATGTCCAGCAAGCCCTCGGTGGTGCTCTTCTTTTTAGAGCAATGGTAAAAATAAATAAATAAAAAACAAAAGATATGCGTAGTTACATAGAATAACTTTAGGTGATAGAGGGAATTAAAATCAATGGTTTAATATCTACTGTAAGTCTTCATTAGAGAAAAATAGATCTGTTGGTAAAACCGCGCGCACACACACACACACACACAACATTCAGATGGTAAAAGTGAGCTAAATGTCCAAAGAAAAGCTTTAAAGAAATTAAAAGTGAAGACAATGTATGAGGTCATATATATATGACTTTGGGTTAGGAAAATATTTTTTGAGTAAGATACAAGAAGAAATTAGCATAGAAGAAATGACTGATAAATTTGACTACATTAAAATTAAACATTTTCTGAGACAAAAGAAACTATAATCAATGTTGAAAGAAACATACTGGAAGATGACATTTGTGATGGCTTAAGAACAAATTACTAATATTCACATATACAAAGAATTTCTTGCAAGTTGAGAAGAATATGATGCACTGTGCAAGAGATACAAAGGAAAAAAAGATACAAGAGATAAACTGAATGGTTTATAAAACTTAAGTGAGGAAGTGTGTCTCATTCAAAGCAATGGCAAGTGCAAAAGCCTGAGGTAGAAATAAACTTAACATGTTCAAGTAACAGGAAGGTCAGTATGAGTTTAAGTGGTTAAAGGGAGAATGGAAAGAGATGAGATCAACATGACAGGCAAGGGCTCCATCATTAGAAATGTTGTAAATTAGGGTGAGGTGTTTAGTGTTCTAAATGGGATGGGAAGCCATTGCTGAATTTGGGGCAGAGTAGTGGTATGCATCAGTTTGCATTTTTCAATAATCACTGGCTGGTGGGTGGAGAGCGGCAACTGCAAAAGGATGGAAATAGAGGTGGGAGACTGCGTGGAAGCATGGTGACAGGTTAAGGTGATTTATATTGGGATAGCAGCTGTGAAGGCAGTGAAAAGGGATTGGAGATAGATTTTGAAGTCAGAAAGGATTTGCTTATGGAATAAATGAGTAGTTGGGAGGAAAATCAATGACCCCTAGATTTTTAGTTTGAACAACTGCCTTGATAATTACGCAGTTTGCTAAAATGAGAAGAGTTGATTTATGTGGAGGGTGGAAATGAAGCATTCTGTTGAGAACACGCACTAATACTCAAGTTGTAAACATATAAAATATGGAAGAAAAAGGTTCTTCAGGGCGGTGGCATGTGTGAGGATATAAGGAAAGGAGCGAAAGGACAGAGAAGGCTTCAATTGTATGAACTGCAGTTTATTTTATTTTTTTCTGCTTAAAGCAAAAAGGATCTGACATAAATTTGGCAAAATATTGACATTTATGGAATCCTGGCACTCAACTTTTTTGGTTTATGATTCTCTATGCTTTTCTTTATATCCCATTTTCTTTGGGAATTAAAGCCAGATTTGTAAGCCCGGAGTTGATGGTGCATGAAGGGGTCAGATGGAAGGTGGGGAGACATCAAAATAAATTATGCTAACTTTGTAATGAAGTATAATAATCATGCAGAAAAATGTGCATATCAAAACTTCACAATTCAATGTATTGTCACAAACTGGTTTAAATTTAGAATACTCTGATCTTTTATCCCCTCTTCTTTATTTCTATTATGTTATTGTCATGTGCTTTATTTCTACATCCAAAGACATTACTATTATTACTTTGTAAATTCAGTAATCTTTATATTTAACATAATTACAGTTTTGATGTTTTCATTCCCTTCAGAAATTTTATTTGAGATCATTTTCTTCCATCTTGAAAACTTTGGTTTCAGATTTCTTTTACTGAATGCCCATTGGGATAAATACCCTTAGTTTTTTATCTGAAAAATAATTATTTCACTTTCCTTTGTGAAACCTATTTTTGCACAGTGTAGAATTTTAGGTTGGTAGGTATTGTCTGTCACTGCTTTAAGATGTCATTCCATTGTGTTTTGGCTTCCAACATTTCTATTGAGAAACCAGCAATCGGGCGGGATTAAAACTTGCTGCTTTGAAGTTAATGCATCTTTTTTTTTTTCCTGAATACTTTTACAGTTTTCTGTATGTTTTACGTTTTAATTTAAAATGTGACTATAATGGGATTAGTTTGCTTTTACTTTTATTTGTCCCTTTGGAGTTTCTCAGATCTTTTTGTACCTGTTGGTTGTATCTTATACTAGTTTTAAAAAAATCCTTGCCCATTTTCCCTTCAAATATAATTTGTGCTCCATTCTTTCTTTCTGGGAATCCAATTTCATGTGTGTTGCAACTTTTGATTTGATTTCACAAGCATCCGATGATCTTATCTATTTTTTCTCATATATTTTCTCTCTGCATTTCAGTTTCTATATACCGAACTCTAAGTTGGCAACCTCTTTTTACCTTCTAAAAGACTAATCTTGTGTTTTTCTATACCCAATCTGTTGTAAAAACTTTCTATTGATTTATGAAAGCCAGACATTATATTTTTCATTGTAGAATGCTCTTTTGATTTTTTTTTTAAGATTTTATTTATTTATTTGACAGAGAGAGAGACACAGCGAGAGAGGGAACACAAGCAGGGGGAGTGGGAGAGGGAGAAGCAGGCTTCCCGCCTAGCAGGGAGCCTGATGCGGAGCAGGGAGCCTGATGCGGGCTCGATCCCAGGACCCACGACCTGAACCGAAGGCAGACACTTAACGACTGAGCCCCCAGGCGCCCCTTGATTCTTTTTCATTTACATTTTCACTTGTTTTTCCATCTTTTCCTTTCATTTTCAAATGTACATAATTACCTTTCAATTTTGTCTGCTAAATATGTTAATTATTTATAGTCTCTATTCTGTTTTTACTCTCGCATAAGTCATATGATCTTGCCTTTTTGCATGTAGAATAACTTTTTATTCTATTACAAATTATGTATAAAGAATTTAAAGCCTCCAGAATAGGTTATTTTTCACTGGGAAGTCTTCTACGTTTATTGGATTATTTGGTTATCATCTGTGATCATTAATTTTATGTATCAACTTGACTAAAACAGGATGCTCAGTTGTTTGGTCAAACACTAGACATTTCTAGGAAAGTAACTTTTTGATGTAATTAACCTTTATAATCAACAAATTATAATTAAATCAAATTATTCTCCATGATATGGGCAGGCCTCATCCAATCAGCTGGAGGCCTTAAGAGCAAAAACTGAAGCTTTTGAAAGAAACTTAAAACTGTGACATAGAAACCTTACCCGAGTTTCTTGCCTGCTGGCTTGACTGAAGATTACATCAACTCAACTAAATTCTGAGACTTCTGTCCTTCACTACTGATGTTAGCTTTTCTAGCTTTCATTCCCATGAGCCAGTTCCTTATCATTCTCTCCCTGGGTAGAAAAGATAAGATAGAAAGAAAGATTTATAGATATAAATCTCCCATTGGTTCTGTTTTTTTGGAGAACCCTAATACATTAACACATTTTTTTTAAGATTATTTATTTATTTATTTGACAGAGAGAGACACAGCGAGAGAGGGAACACAAGCAGGGGGAATGGGAGAGGGAGAAGGAGGCTTCCCAGCGAGCAGGGAGCCCGATGCGGGGGCTCGATCCCAGGACCCTGGGATCATGACCTGAGCCAAAGGCAGACGCTTTACAACTGGGCCACCCAGGTGCCCCACATTACCACATTTCAATCAGGGATTGAGGAAGATCAGGCTAGAATAGCCGTTTGGTAAGACTGTGTCTACTACAGTTTATTCCTTTCCTGAGAGGGTGAACCCTTCAAGTAAGAGTGGTTCCTAACTCCTCTGCCACAAAATTCTACAGTTCTACCCTTCAAAAAACTAATCATTTGATTGAAGCTGATTCAACAATTGACAGAAATCTCTAGGAGAATAAGCTGTGTTTTGCCACTTAAGCTTTGCATGAAAAAAAATGCATGTCCTGCTTTCTTTTCTCCCTGTTTGTCAAGGAATCAAGCCTGCACTTTTAGCCTGTAGAGGTACTGGGAATTACTGTATGCCCCTAAATGAAAAATTCCTGTATTTCTTCAGGTACAATTTGACATGCCCTGGGAGACTTTCACAGTTCACCTATTTGCTATTGTTTTTCTTTTCAAGTCTAAGAACCCCAAGTCTCTAGGAATGTGGACAGTTATATTCTGGCTTTCAGCCTGGACCTTGAGCCATCTACAGACCCATAATTCAACAAATGTCTTACAGAAAGGCATTTGAGGACCTTCATTTCTCCCATATTTTTACTCCATTACCACAGGAACTCTAAAATCTTTTCTGTTTTCTTCTTACCCCAGAGATATCCTTTTTGGACAATCACAGATTTTTACCTCCACATCCAGCTCAGAATGGGCAAATTCCCAAAGGGAAGAAGAAGCTGCCAGTCCCCAGTTCGTTTTTCTACCATTCTCTCCTCCCAAGTTTTCGTCCATTCAGTTCTTGTTTACACAGTGACTTGGCCTTGGCAATCTGTTTTCTTTGTAATTTATCTGGTTGTTCTATATGTTGGCAGTGGGAATATTGTCCTGCTATTATTACCTAACTACCTTATCCTACTTTTAAGATAAATTACAGATGTTTACAATGACTTACCATATAGTTTCAGAGACAAATTTGGTTTTGCATTTCTATCCCTGGCTCTTCACTGAAAAACTTAAATTCGCCCCCTGGTGATCTATGTATATATCTTATTATCACTGATCCAGTCTCATAGTTAACTGGAATTTCTACTTGCTTATAGCTCCAATCTTTTTCCATATAAAGAATAAAATTTTCTTTACATGCGCTAAAAATATGGAGTTTTCATTATGGACTTCTACTTCCATTTCACTCCACTCAGAATATTTAGCCTTTCCAAGAAAGTAGTACAAAATGAACTCTTTAGTCCTCATGCCTGGGGCATTTGGTGCTGATGTTCATTTCCTTCCACAAATAAATAATTAGGTATTATGTTCTGTGAAATTTTAAGAGTCCAAAGGAATAGAAACTTGGTTCTTATCCTCAAATAAATATATTTGTAGTATATTTAGTTCCATAAAGACTTAAATAAAAATAATAGTTGAAAATTTCTACAGATGTTATGAAATTTTACACACACACATGTAATACATATATGCACACATATCCATATATATACATATTATATATATATACATATTATATATATATATACACATTCATGCAAATACACAAAAATTATAATTGGAGCACAAAGGAAAAAGAGGTTAATTCAGCCTTACAAAGGAATTTGAAATGACTATGAATCAAAGAAGTGGGGAAGGAAACAAGTTATAGACGCATGATATTATCTGGGAACTAGGTTTCCTCATTTAATGAAGATGTAACAGTCTTTCAGTCAAGTGAGCAATTCCCTTTCCTGAAGAGAACATCCATCCTGATTTCTCAATTTCCTTTTTCTGTGTGTTGAAAAACAGAAAGTTGACCTAGAATAGGAGTTTTTAACTTAGTGGTCTGTGACCATATTTCAGAGCATATTTGTACTCTTTGATACTACATATAACATTGTTTTTGTATTTTACACACACACACACGTTTATGTAATTTCTTTTATAAGAGCATTCATAGTCCTTTTTAGATTCTCATTTAAGCAGTGCTTCAAAAAATCCAATGCATGTAAAGATCCAAAGCCCTTTTCATTTGTCTTGACCATAGCACCTAGAGACAGCAGGTAGCTGCCTGGTCCTTCTCCTTTGGGCATCCAATCATGTACTTGCTACTCTATAGCTTTCAAGATGGAAGCACCTTTACAAGTCTTAGAAACCCAACAGCTTCAATACTGCCTCTGTAACAAAATCTCCAAAACTTCTAAGCCCTAAAATATCGCACTTAGAATTCTCACCATTTCCTTCGACTTACATTAGTTCAACCCAGTTCAAGAAATACTTATTTAAATAAATTTCTTCAATGCATAGCTATCCCTAGCCCTTTCTTTCCTTTTACACCTCCTATTTTCAGCCTTACTGGTGAAAAGGAGGGAGGAAGGGTTCTTAGCTGCCCATATAGCCCATAGAAAAGAAGTGATTGTCCTTTATTAATTCTTGTATAATTTCTTTTCACCTTATTGATTGAAAATGAAAATCTCTTAGTTTTAGTTATTTTACATTTCCTTAACAACTATTTAGACATGTATTTACATATATTTGTATATTATAAATATAAGGTGTTTAAGATGACTTCTCCAAGTTTCGGGGAAAAATGAGGTGTAAAATGTTTGATGTCATTCTCACACCACGAGGGGATACTTTGCACAATTTAGTGATTTTCAAAACTATAAGAAGGAAGATGCCAGACTTTTAAAAGAATACGAACCTCCCCTAAAATATTTCCCCAATTATTCTCTTTAGAAAGGATAAACTAATACATCAGAAAGAATATGACTACTGTGTATTATACATACCATTTAAAGTCTTGAAGTAGATAATGTCCTGTAAAACTATGTCTATGGAAAACTTAAATAGATCCCTTCAGTGTAATCTTTGTATCTTTACAGTACTAGCAAAGCAATGCACCCAAGTTGAGACACTTCAAGATGTGTGTTAGCAGCAGTTCTAAAACGATGTCTTCTTGAATTTTACAACACTCTCTGTAAAGAAATCTGACCTGTTGCAGGGTCTCAAGTAATTTCTAATGGCTTTAAAGAGTGCCCCCAAACTACAGGATGATTCCAGATTAGACTCACCAGTTAGGTGGTCAATAAGCAAAAATAACAAAACAAAGCAACAACAACAACAACAACCCCACACAACTTTCAACAGGCTGTACGCTTAGAAGACCAAATAGAAAAAGGAAGCCCTAGTTATTGAATCTAGACCCCATTTTCTTCTTGGAGGACCTTCTCTAGGGAACCCTCTCAAATGTGGATAATAAACCACTTATTTTCTTTCTTTCCTTCTTTCTTTCTTTCTTTCTTTCTTTCTTTCTTTCTTTCTTTCTTTCTTTCTTCTTTCTTTTCTTTTTTTTCTTCTCTTTTCTTTTCTTTTTTACCAGACCCAAAGCTAAGCAGACATCATTATCCATCCATCATGTAATCCTCTATGCTTGCCTCTGGTCCCAGAATAAGATTGTTCAGTAAAGTATTTACCAATCTAAATCATATATTTGGGGTATTTTAAAAGGATCATAATTGTTTTACAATCCTTTTCATTGATAAGCTTTAATTTCTTCTCTCCATTTCTATTTTTGAAGGAAAAATTGTTTTATTGGGATTCATAAAAATTGGCTATATTTTTTCTACACCATTAATATTAAAATAATGCCCAGTCTCAATCTGTAAGCTTTTCATCCTCTAGTTCAAGATCTGCAACCCCTCTTCCCTCTTCTTACCCATTCTCAACAAAATAACTATGTATTTATTTCTGACCAGACTCTGTTTACTTGCTTTAATATGCCTTCAGCTGCTTTCTGATGCCAGCCCATCTTTACTACTATTTTTTTATTGGATACAAATTTGAAGTATTTGATTCAGTGTCTTATTTTGCATTTGATATTGTATTACTCACAAGAGCAATGAGAGCAAAATGCTAATGATGATGCTGCCAGGATAGCACAGCATATTTGCCACATTCAGGATTTTTTTTAAAACAAATATATTGTCTGTTTGAAAGAACAACGGGCATAAAATTATCACTGTACATTAGAAAATCCATTCAACAGTTTCTAATATTTTTAAGTCAATGCACACACACACGAAAAATTGTTAAATTCAGATAGTGAATGTTATAGACCTTGTGACTTGTTCATCAAAATTTATCCTTCAAAGAACTAGTCTAGAGGTGCCTGGGTGGCTCAGATGGTTAAGCGTCTGCCTTCGGTTCAGGTCATGATCCCAGGGTCCTGGGATCAAGCCCCGCATCGGGCTCCCTGCTCAGCGGGGAGCCTGCTTCTCCCTTTCCCTCTGCTCCTCCCCCTACTCATGCTCTCTCTCTCTCAAATGAATAAATACAACCTTAAAAAAAAAAAGACCTAGTCTAACTGTTATGAATATAATTCTAATATTTTATAAACATAATCCAAATTTTCTCTGCTGCCTTTTTCCAATTTTTGGAATGGAACCAAATATCAACAATTACTAATATCCAAAAAAGTATCTATATTCTGAATGAGAAAGAATCTCACACAGCAACATAGATTCCTCTGAACTAGTAGTAATCAGTTTTCTTGGCAGTACTGACAGATATGGTTTTTCACTTTTTTAAAACTTGTTCATTTTCTTCCAGCCAAGGCTGAGAACATAAGGTAAAATCTTTTATCAGTTATTCTTTTGGTAATAAATTATTTAAGGGCGCCTGGGTGGCTCAGTTGGTTAAGCGACTGCCTTCGGCTCAGGTCATGATCCCGGAGTCCTGGGATCGAGTCCCACATCGGGCTCCCGGCTCGGCGGAGAGCCTGCTTCTCCCTCTGACCCTATCCCCTCTCATGCTGTTTCTCTCCCTCTCTCTCTCAAATAAATAAATAAATAAATAAATAAATAATCTAAAAATAAATAAATAAATAAATAAATAAATAAATAAATAAATAAATAATTT
>NC_138375.1:17605380-17624949 GCF_054177405.1 Leptonychotes weddellii | reverse complement strand
AAAAAAAAAAAAAAAGTGGCCTTAAACTAGATAAGCCACAATACCTCTCTTAGGTTACAAACTTTGTTTTAGACAAATACCTTAAGATGACATTTTACATGAAATGTTGTAAAATTAGAGGAAACCTGCCACATTTAAAATTAACAGGCTTTCATTAAATAACTTGTAGTTAAAGTATTTCTTTAAAATCAATGGATTGTTTAGTTTTAATTATTAAGCACGCTACTCGATACAAGCAAATGGGTTATATAATTAACTACATCTAAATAGAAAAGTTAAATAATAGGAAAATGACTTTTAAATGTGCAGCACAGGACTAGTTGTTCTATTTTCATTAATTGTCATGTATCTTGCCATGTCCTTTATCTGCTTGTGAATTTACAATGAACACAGCAGGTTGTGAATTTTTAATAGGCTTTCCTCAAGGAAAGAAAAGGTCAGTATTAACATAAAATTCTTCTTAAAGATTTGTGGCACAAATGTTTCACACAGGAGAACAGGTGTTACTGAGGAACTAAAGCCACAATAATCTGACATTTTTTTCTATGTTTAAAGAAAACTTAATGTCTCACATAATAAAATAGCACAAGGTCAAATCAATACAAAAGTTATTTCAAAGTGGATGCTGTAAGTTACTTGGCACATGATCCATAATCGTATTTCTTGGTAACATAAACAACTGATTTTGTTCAATTAAGTATTTAATAAATCCAAGTATTGATACCTAACATCCAAATAAAAAAAAAGAAGAGTAATGTGAAAGCTATTGTTGCAAGGACTAACTAACCCTGGTCTGATCTTTACTTAGTTAGTAAATGAATCGGAATGTGAAATAAAATTCTATCACACATACAAGGAATGAGGAACATTATACCAGGGTAAGGGTGGGAAAAATATACGAAAGAAGGATAATTAAAATAATAAAGAGCAACTTAAAGAGAAGAGAGGACACTTAAGCAGGAGAATATAATTCAAGAATTTTGTCCACTGGTCTCGTTCTGTAACTGTAAGAAATCAGTAATACCAGCATTCCTGCTATGAGTTAGCTCTTGTCTTGTGAGCGTTTCAAACATGGTTTCAACTCCCCAGGTCTCAGGCGGTCTAGAAATACATCTCTCTGCCTTACAGTAAATATCTGTTGCAGTTTCTTTCTTGTCCAGTTCCCAACATGTTTATTTAAATCATATTTTGATTAACACAGGCCAATGGTAATTTGGGCCCCTTATTCTAGTGTTAGTGTTCTGCAAGAAAATAAGATACTTCTTTTTTTTTTTCCACAAGCTCTAATGGTTTAAGAAAAATGTTTTATAAGTCTGGCTTTTTAAGACCAAAACTTATAAATGCATAGGTCTAATTTGTTTCCCTTAATTATAAGGAAGTAGAAATACTTTCATTTCTTAGTTGCGTGTAACACCCAGTGCTCATCACAGCACGTGCCCTCCTTTTTTTTTTTTTAAGATTTTATTTATTTATTTGACAGAGAGAGAGATAGTGAGAGAAGGAACAAAAGAAGGGGGAGTGGGAGAGGGAGAAGCAGGCTTCCCACTGAGCAGGGAGCCCGATGTGGGGCTTGATCCCAGGACCCTGAGGATCATGACCTGAGCCAAAGGCAGACGCTTAACGACTGAACCACCCAGGCGCCCCCAACACGTGCCCTCCTTAATACTCATTTCTGATTCCTCAAATCACAGTCCAGCTTTTAACCCTCATCTCTCTGATCTTGTTCTATCATGTGCAACTTCCTAATCCCACGGAAACTTCCATAGTATGGGGCCCAATTACAAGACGTAATTTTCTCTTTCTATAGTATAAGTGAAGGTAAAAATCCTGCTGTGATTCATATTTCAAAATTGAACTTTATAATAATTAAGATCTCATCATTCTAGCAATTTTTTTTGCATGTCTAACTGATTAGAATAGCAGAACTGGTCTTAATGATTTACATCTTGCTGTATATCCTTCCCCACTCCAAATCTACATTCTGTATTCACCTAGTGTTCTGTACAGTTTGTAAAAAGCAAAAATTTCCCTAGTTTAAACCTCTACTCATTCTTTATCCAGTAGTTTAAATGATAGCGCTGTAGGAAAGCCTCATACTGCTGTGGGCTAGTTTTGGAGATGTCTTGTGAATTTCATTTGAATTTTCCATAGCACTAGAATAGAATTGCTGATTAACTTTTAGAAGTACTTGATTCTTATGAGAGTAAGCACATATTTCTCAATTACAATTGTTGAATGAATAGACAATAAAAGTCATAACTGTTTGCCTCAAACCACAGTTATCTGATCCAATGATTAATAATATCAATAATCATTTCTTGAATTATTTTGATTCCCAGACAGAATAAGAAACATGCAATGCTTATATCTGCCATTTGGAAAATTGCCATGGTTGCACACTCATGTAATTGGAAAGGTTCCTGGCAACTATGTGTATTTTCAATTACTAAAAAGCATCAATCTTGTGACTTTTTGAGAGTGGTTCCCTGGACAACACAGTCATATGTTACTTCTGAGAGCTTTTTAGCTAAAAGCAGATAGTTCTTGAGTTTCTCAACCTTACCTTGTTGTTTATGAATAGCTAAAAATGCAGTAAAAAGCTATTTGTTCCCTGACTTCTCTTTTTCTTTAAAGAGCATATCCATTTGGGTTTTTTTCCCCCATTATATCTGTAATAATGAGTTATTTGTCCAGAAATCAGAAAAACTGAGTTTGATCCAAATTTGATGGCTTAATGTTAATTACTAAAAACCATTAACTAAAGAGTAGACTGCTTTTATAGACCCAACAATAGCCAGTAATACAACATATTAGTTATAGGTGTATGTTTCTAACATATATTTATTTTAAACAGGTTCAGGTTCATGTAAAAATGATTCCGCAGCCAAGTCCATTGACATAAGCTCCAAAAAAGAAAAAGAAACTTTCAAATAAAAAAATAAAATTCTACTTTAAATAGAAAGTGATCAGTTTAATATTCATATATGCAATTGGATGAAAATGTCTGTTGATGTAAATAAGCTAAAGCAAAATACCAAACCTTATTTAGATAAATATCTAATTCTCTAATTTTTTGCATAATTGAAGGATATTGTCTCCAATTTTAAATTGTCTAGGTTATACCTCATTGTGCCTATTCTGATTTATGACTACATTTTACATGAATTCTTAAAAAAAATGTTTGCAATGATGTCTAACTTATAATAAATGCCTTATAGAACTTTAGCAAATCTACACATTGTTTTCATATTTCTTATCTGATAGAAAAACAAAATAAAAATTTTAAAAACATAATCTCTTACTGCAAATAATCAAACTATGATCCCAGCATAGAAAATGTTTATTGGTTGGATGGTACAATTAAAGAAGAAGTTACAATCCTTGTATTTTACAAAGCCGTGCTCTGTCCCTCCTATACCTAAGCTCCACCATTCAGGGTAAGAGTTCCATGGAGAGCAGGGGATATTCACATTTGGAACCTACACATCAATTTCCAGATTATATTCAAGGTACCTGGGACCCATTATTCCCTGCCCAGACATCCCCAGCTTGCTTTTAGGTCCAAGGAGGCTCTGTCCTTCAGGTCAGTCACCCAAAAGCCGGACTTACCCACTGTTATATGCATCCTGAACCATGGGGACAGTCCTAGTGGGCATCTATTAAAATACAACATAGATGGACTTTGCCCATGAAAATAAAAAATAAAAAATAATATATATATATATTATATATATAAGTAAAAATATATATAAATAAAATAATAAAAAATAAAAAATGAAAACATGGAATCCTGGGTCTCATTTGCACTGGGATGGGTGACACAGTGGGCTGAAATGTCCACATGAATGCCTGCAACACTCTTTGACATGACGAGTGAATTCTGGAAGATAAGTGTTGTGGGCATAGACAAAGGGCAGGAAACAGACATGTTTTGTATTTATTGCCTTTTTCCTGCACAAAACTTGTTTGAGGTTATTAAGAAGATAGATTTGACAAGGTAGGAGCCTATATAGAGCATATTTTATTGTAGAATTTATTAACTTGATTTATAATTTTAAAATAGAGACATCTATTTTTACTCTTTCCCTGAGTCCCAAAAATATCTGTGGGGCAATCTTTTGTGTGTGTGTGTGCATATGTGAACCAAAAATACATAGTGTTTCTAAAATAGGTGCTATGTCTCTTACAACTTTGCCTGTCTTACAGTTAAGACATCTCTAATTCTCCCATGGAAATACAATAACAAATAATAAATTTATAAGAATTTCCTCAATAATATGAGAGTAAAAGAATTTTCCACTCACAGAAAGAGATGAGAGAAGTAATGTTTACACAAGCATGTCAAGACTGATGATACATGTCTTTGTCAAGAGTTAATTGCCTATGAAAATGGTTATTTACCAAGCAAAGCAAAGAGGGGAACTTGTTTGGTTTATTTTTATTACTTTTTTCCATTTAGAGTTAAAATCATACCGATATGTGAGAGGCTAGTCTTATTGTTTAAGACATATAGATGAGTGTGTTCATACTTATTCAACTCTCATTTCAAGAACTAAGATAACTGACCCCATTATTCAGTGATGGGACATGAGAGACTTTTAATTCTTTCAGCATTATGTACTTTTAGACATTATCATGGATGTGCTCTTTTTTATTTCCCCTAGCTTCATTCAGACCAAGATAAAGGAGATGGATCACTCAAATATATTTTATCTGGAGATGGAGCAGGTACTCTTTTTATTATTGATGAAAAAACAGGTGACATTCATGCCACAAGAAGAATTGATAGGGAAGAAAAGGCCTTTTATACTCTGCGTGCACAAGCTATTAACAGAAGAACTTTGAGACCAGTAGAACCAGAGTCTGAGTTTGTGATCAAAATCCATGATATCAATGACAATGAGCCAACGTTCCCAGAAGAAATTTATACAGCTAGTGTTCCAGAAATGTCTGTTGTAGGTAAGTTCATTTATAAGTGTTTTCATGGTATACAAAAAGTATAAAAAATAATTATCAAGAAATTCTTAAAATACTATGATCAGTTAATTGACATCTTCTTTGATTCCCTCCAAAGAGTACTTATTTAATTTCCTCATGTTGAAAATGAGTCAGAAAAAAAAAATCATTTCTTACGTTATGGATTTGTAAATCTTTACAAATAAGTAGATACTTCCCTCAAAAACCCAAGAAAATACCACTGAACTTTAGTAGAAAACTATGAAATACATCCTTGTCACTCAGATTTGTATAACAGCTGTGTAAAATTCTGACACGAAATATATTATAAGCACATTCAGAACGCTGTAGATGTATCTGATTCTTTCATATTAAGTATTTTAAAACATCTTTTAATTATAATCATTATATGTAAAACTCCGCTGATATAAATCCGTTATTCAAATAAACCAGTTGAAATTCCACAATCACATACTGATACAGAATTGAAAATTTAGGTTGTAGAATCTGTAAGACAGAAGGCATGATAAAGCTGTAAGTATAATATTCAAGATAATGAAATTTTCTTTTTCATTGGAAATAAATGAAAGTTGTATTTGTAAGCAAAGAAAGTTCAGACTACTTTATTTTTTTTTTACTAAATAGAGAATGACAAAAAAATAATTATCAGGAAGCAATGATAACATTTTTTAGAGATATATATTTAGACTTAGTAGAATAGATTTATTTCTCAAATGTGGGAGAAGTCATATAAACTGATGAAATAATTCTGATACTTTTAACAGTTGTAACAGCACATTTTCAATTCTGCATTTCTCAAAAGCATTGTTCTGGGATTATTTTTTTTTTTTTAAAGATTTTATTTATTTATTTGACAGAGAGAGAGACACAGCGAGAGAGGGAACACAAGCAGGGGGAGTGGGAGAGGGAGAAGCAGACTTCCCGCGGAGCAGGGAGCCCGATGCGGGGCTCGATCCCAGGACCCTGGAATCATGACCTGAGCCGAAGGCAGACGCTTAACGACTGAGCCACCCAGGCGCCCCTGTTCTGGGATTATTATTTAATATTTACTTCACTAAATCCCAAGGACTTTGGCAATTGCTTTAGTCTAAAGCCCTTTTATATTTCTTGAACTTTATTAAATAGCTTTTAATAGTTCATGGAACTTGGGATCATCTTGGATTGTTTCTAAATTTAGAATTTAATCTATTCATAAAATTGTATTCTAGAGCAGATGTTAATTATTTTTACAGTTAATTAGTGGACAGGAGGAAAGAAGAGCACACCTACTCCTTTGTGATCAGATATGCCCTTTACACTAAACAAATATATTATGTGAAAATGAATTTAAATATCAAACCTGAGCATTTGCAGAGTAACTGCATTTATTATAATCTGATACATTGTAGCATTACTTATGCGTGCATGAAAATATACCTGTTGGCTAACTATGTAGCTGAATTCACAATTTTCCTGTAATAACACTATAAATATGATTTTCTTGTCAATTATATATAAATATTTCTTTAAGAGGTCATTATTAAAGCCAAAATCATTCAAGTCTTCCATGAAAACCAGTGCTTTTGCTCCTCCTTCTGGTACTGTGCAGAACTAAGCTGAATTTGGATACTTCAGGTACTTCTGTGGTGCAAGTCACAGCTACAGATGCCGATGACCCTTCCTATGGGAACAGCGCCAGAGTTATTTACAGCATACTTCAAGGGCAGCCATATTTCTCTGTGGAGCCTGAAACAGGTCAGGAATCATGAATCAGTGTTTGTTCATTTAAGTCTTTATGATCTTTATAAGTAGAAAAAAGGTGGGAAAATAAGAACATTAACAGTAATGCTTACAGAAGAGTAATGATGCCACACTTAAAGATTTAAGAATTCAAAGTTGAATGATTGAGTGAGCTGATCAAAATATACCTGATTTTTATGGTTTTTTTACCTATGAGTTTAGGCAACTAAATAGCACGTATGACCTTCTTTAGGTAACAGAAAAACCACGCAAATGGTAAAATATTTACATTGAATCACTTCTGCAATTTCTAGACAATAAAAATTAATAGCAAAGCATACTTTGTCTTTCAAAAATCACTAGATAGATAATTTGTGGTCTTAGTCAACTACTAGTTGAGATTTTAATGAGGATAACAGAAGTTTTTGTATTTTCTTCAAGGTATCATCAGGACTGCTTTACCAAACATGAACAGAGAAAACAGGGAGCAATATCAAGTGGTAATCCAGGCCAAAGATATGGGCGGCCAGATGGGAGGCTTATCGGGGACTACCACGGTGAACATCACACTGACAGATGTAAATGACAATCCACCTCGCTTCCCCCAGAGTAAGCTGCCTTTCATGGTCTTTCCATAGGGCAAAAGCTTTGGACTGAAAAGAGAAAAGTAAAAAGCAATTGTCAATCATCTAATTTTCAAAACATTGAAAATGTGCTACAAACGTGAAGAAAAGGTGCATATGCTGATGAATTCACTGTTACTAAAATATAAAAATTAAATATTTCAGACATATTTCATTTAGAAGCTGGGGATCTGTGATCACAAAACCTGCATCTATGACTAATCCAAGAACTGTTTCTTTTAGTTAGCAAAAGGAAATAATGTTTTATTGGAAAACAAAGCCCTGCTTCTACAATGAATGTGTTTATTTCCACTTAGAATTCAATAAGAAGGATCCTAACTTGAGGGTAAAATATTTCAGTAAAATATCTAATTTGTCATAATATGAAGACTTAGCCAGAAAGGGCGATAGAAGCCAGAACCTAACAAACTAATCAGACTTGCATTTAATATCACTGGGTCAGACTTGCAGTTACTATTTCTGTGTTTGGAATGGTAATCATACTATAAGATTTTTTTATACTAAAACATTTTGTATTCCTGACCTATTTAGTTATAAAACACTAAATCTATTTAGTGCTACTGTTTTCTACTTCGATCTATTTTTGTTATAAAATGAAACCTTCAAATTCTCAAAAGAGATCAAGAATAGGTTAGGAACCATTAGATTCTGACCGTATAATACATGTATTTATTCTCTCTTTTTATACAAATTTGGTAGAAATGAACGGGCACTCCCAAGAATCAGAAAATTTCCCGCTGACGTGAAAGATCCTATACTTCAAGATGAAATTTATGTTGTTAGAAAAGTGGCATAGGGGCCCCTGGGTGGCTCAGTCATTAAGCGTCTGCCTTCCGCTCGGGTCATGATCCCAGGATCCTGGGATCGAGCCCCGCATCGGGCTCCCTGCTCAGCGAGAAGCCTGCTTCTCCCTCTCCCACTCCCCCTGCTTGTGTTCCCTCTCTCGCTGTGTCTCTCTCTGTCAAATAAATAAATAAAATCTTAAAAAAAAAAAAACTGAAAAAAAAAAGTGGCGTAATATGCAGGCTGTAGTAGGATCTGTGTCCTTAAGTTTAGAATTTGCTGTGTATTAACTTCTAAATTGATCCCCCAATTTTAGTTTGGTTTTAGCTTAAATACTTGTATGATATCATATTAAAATGTAGCTTTTTGTGATATTTATATTTTTATACTAAAGACTACAATGCAGAAGGATTTAGGGTCTAAGAATTCACTCTATTATTTTGACTGTTTAAAAGCATTTTGCTTTTAAACTATGCTATTTTTATCTAACTTTGATTATTAATAATAGTGATGATTTTTTTTTTTAAGATTTTATTTTATTTTTTTGACAGAGAGAGACACAGCGAGAGAGGGAACACAAGCAGGGGGAGTGGGAGAGGGAGAAGCAGGCTTCCTGTGGAGCAGGGAGCCCGATGTGGGGCTCAATCCCAGGACCCTGAGATCATGACCTGAGCCGAAGGCAGATGCTTAACCAACTGAGCCACTCAGGCGCCCCAATAATAGTGATGATTTGAATTGAATTGTTTAAAATCACATGTATAGGAAAATTATAAAATTCACATAGAATTTTTTTTGAGCAGACTAATCTTTTGCTTATTATTTGTGATGATCCTTTTGTTGGATATTAAGTTATATGCCCATTAGGTCTGCTGTTGTGGTGTTTGGCCCAAAACACAGAGCAAAGAGTATTCGTTTATGCCCTTTTCAAATAATCAGATTGCAGCTCCAGATTACCTGTAGCATGGGCAGGGAAAAGAAAACCAATAACAATCCCTAATGGTTCTTTTAGAATAAATCTGAAGATATGCCTAGTTGCATTAAAATTCAAATTTCACATTTTGTATATATTTCTGACCACCTCTTAGCATGAATTTATTATCAGGAGAATGAACATGCAAATCTAGGAGAATAAACCATAACTAATTAATCACATTATCCACAATAAGCAAAAGTAGTCCTCAAAAAAGTATTTTGTCAATAATAAATGACCATTAAGGGGAGTATTATATTTTAAATGCTCAGGAACATATATACACATATGTCAAAAACACAGCTCATCTAAAAATGGTGCATCCAATTAAGCAAATTAGTAGATTCTAATTAAAGGCAAAAATTAGATATTTGAAAAATAATAATGTCCAATGAAAATTCATTTTATATTCTTTCATCTACTACGACACCTTTATTAATTCATTCGATAATTATTTCCTTTCCTTTTGTGAAGTCAGCATTTATGATTGGTATCTGATAGTCACCTTACACAAGCCCTAACGTAATTATAATAGTCATAGCCCTGGTAATAATAATAATATAATGATGATAATAAAAAGAAGCATCAACATAACCTATTTTCTGAATAACATTTTTTGGGGGACACTGTACTGAGTTATTTATTGACCTACTTTATTTAATCCCAATAACTCATTCAGTTCAGTATTATGATCTCCATTTTACAAATGGGGAAACCAAGGTTATAGATGCTAAGGCCAAACTACAAGTAATGAAAGAGGTGGGTTGAAATCCATGTCCAACCCCCTATGTACAATACAATACATTTAGTGGAATTTTAGAGTACCTTGTATCTTGCCTCATTATTTTTTAATTATAGATAGAAACATAATTTGTAGATTTTTATTTTCTCAATTATCTTTTCTGCTATGAATATTTGCAACCATATCTTACTATTGGGAACACTCAGTCATGGCAATTAGAATGTTACTTGATAGTCTAAGTCATCTAATATCCAGAAAACTAGTTTTTAATTTCTAATCATTTCATTAAATAACCAGTGTTTGAAGAGAGTTCCACACTTTATGAAGACCATATGCAGCATAACATTGAGAACTCAGAACTAACCTATTTAGACCCCTTGTTATTATTATTATTATTATTATTATTATTATTATATCCACTGTATGGAAAAATGAAGGCGATTCAGAGTGGAAATGATAGACAACAAACAAATGCTGCTTAATAGAAATATAATGCAAACCAAAAAAGTATGTTCACATATGTAATTCTAAAATTTTTTATCAGCCATATAAAAAAGTTAAAAGAAGCAGAAGACATGTATTTTTACCATATATTTTCTTTAGCCCAATGTTGTCCTTTATACATACCAATATGAAACTTATTCAGATATTTTATATTCTTTTTTCCCCATAATTCTTTGAAATACCCACTTACATCAAGTATTTTCTAGTTGTTCTCAAGTGTCAATTCAGACTAACCACATTTCTTGTCAATAGCTACATGAGGTTTAGTAGCTTGGCTAGCGGCTGCCATATGGGACAGATCTGCAGCAGACTGTGGAGTCATTCTGCATGAGTCCCAATGCTGTCTTCTTCACTTAGTAGCTTTCTCATGTTGGTCAGTTAAACTGAACCCTCTATTTTTCAGTGCCATTCAGTAAACCTGGATAGCAGTGCATACTCCATGGAACAGTGTAAGACTGAACAATTTGACATCTGTGAAGCACTTGGCTCAATGGCTGGCACTAGCGTACTTATGGGTTCAGTAATGTTGATTTGTGCAAGTACTGCTCTATTACTATTATTAGTCAATGTTATAAAAGTAGCCTCAGAACTTAAATGTCCATGTAGATTGGCTGATCCAAATTCAACATTTCCCAGAATGCTATATCTGTGGAAGATAAACATCTCAGTCATTTAGAAGGACAGGGAGAGGTGGAAACTCAGATGTCCTGCTTCATTGTTTACCTTATTTTATTGTGTGGATCTACAGCAGTCATTCTCAGTCAGGGACAATTTTGCCACCCAGAGAACATTTGGTAATGTCTTGAGACATTTTTGCTTGTCTCAACTGGTGGCTACTCCTAGCATCTACTGGGTAGAAGATAGGAATGCTGGTTGACATCCTTACAACTCACATGAAAAAGAGTAACTTGGCCCAAAATGTCAACAGTGCTGTGGTTAGGAAACTTTGATATGTTATATGAGGATCTGTTCAAGTGAAATCATAAATTCATTTACCTAAAAATATTTATTGGGAAAACATGCTTGTACCAAACACTATTATAGAAATGAGATATATGAATTTTGTCAAAAAAAAAAAAAAAGAAAGAAAGTCCTGGTTTTTGTCACTATAACCTTTCATTACAGTAGGGGAGACAGATCAGATGTAAGTAAAAATATTATATACATACGAGGTCTTGGCTCAGTCATGGATAAAAATATGAACATGTGTGTGCCACAGGGAAGAATAAGGGAAGGTCTTGTTCAAGAGGTAATATTTTATCCAAACATGGCAAGATGAAATAGACCCAGCCATAGAAAGAGATGGGAAAAGCCACCAACCAGAGGTAATGGCATGTGAGAGACAATAAGATTGGAAATTGAGTGATGGATGTCAAGAACTAAAGATGGTGTGGCTGGATCATACCAAACAACAGGAGGTTGGTGGGAGATTAGATCAAAGAGCTCTACACTCACAGGGACTTTGACAGTAGTAAATTTTTATTGGTATTAACAAACAGCAAACTTCGGTCAGGTATGCCTGACGTAAGTTATCATCATGGTCTTGTGCTGTTAGAGGTATATGGAGAGGTGAACATTAATATAACATGGGCACCCACCTTTGGTCTGATTCCAAAAGAGGCAATGGATTAGAAGATTAGGGGGCACCTGAAAACTGAGTTCCAAAAGTATTTTCTGCTATTTTGCTCTAGATACTAACTTGTATTATTCACTCTTAAAAAGATACCTCTGTTGAAATTGTCTCATAGTCCTGGGTTAGTTCAAGTGACATAATTTAATTTTTAAAACAATAAGTGAAGAACAAAAATCTATTGCTTACCTTCCACTGACAAGCACTGTGTTTGCACCTAAGCACATGAAGATTAATGTCTTGATTCCTGATTATGAGTGGCTTATTGTCTAGTAGGGGAGAGAATATTTCATTAGGAAATCGTGTGTGATAAAGGAAGTATGCACAGAATGCAATGGGCAAACAGAAGAGCAGCACTTATCCAAATAGGGGGGCAAGGGTCTGAGTACATCATTTACAGTGGAAGCTTTTTTTGGAGAACTTCTCTCTCTCTCTTTCTTTTTTTAAAGGCTTATTTATCTTAGAGAGGGAGAGAGAGAGGGAGAGAGCATGGGCATGGGGAGGGGCAGAGGGAGAAAAAGAACCTCAAGAGACTTCATACTGAGTGTGGAGCTCAACATGGGGCTTGATCCCAGGACCCTGAGATTATGACCTGAGCCTAAGAATCAGATGCTTAACTGACTGAGCCACCCAGGAGCTCTTGGAGAACTTACCTCTTGATTTAAGTCTTTTCTTAAAATTACTACTTAAAACTACTATATGCCATAAAGAGAGGAAAAGAAGAGTTCACCAAGTTGGAAATTAACAAGGTTCTAATTTATGAAAGGGCATATTCTGTGATTCTGTGCAGGAAAAGAAAATGACAAATGCTTCAAAGTGGTTGTGAAGATTTTTTGGTGATGAAATAGTACATGCTTTTAATGTTTGTTTTTCTGTATTTTTTTATTTTTATATATTTTTGTAACTCAGTAATGCTAAAAAAAAAACCCCAAGAATAACAGAATAGAAAGGACAAAAGTGGCAGTTGTTTCCAAGAAGTCCAATTAAAGGAGCACAGGATAGCAGTTATTGGAATTTACATAATGGGAGTAATCGTGGATGATCTTCCCCAGTTGGTTTTAGTTGCAATCATTTTGTAAGAAGCTGGCGGATATTAAGCTGAGGAATAAAAGAAAAGCAGGAAGAGGATTGAAGAAATAATGCCCGTACTTTAAGAAGCTAAGATGAACAAGAAAATAAAATAGAAAAAGAATATATTATAGTAGTTAGAAAGAAATCTTGAATTAAGGGTGGTTTAGTAGATAATTTCTAAAAGCCTCCTATAGCCCAGGCACTAAGTGGGAATTAGGCTACAGTGGCCAACAAAGGACTGAGCTCCTGGTTCAAGGTGTAGACAATAAAGTGATAACGACATGAATATAATGTGATGTCTGCTGGTATGGTAAGGCCTGTGAGGAACATAAAGCAGGTAAGGGGCTAAAGAATGGCAGGGGTGCTCTTTTAGGGAGTATGATTGGGGGGCTTGTCTAAGGAGGCCTGTATAATTTCAGAAACTGAAAATGCATAAAATTAGGCAATTTAGCTTCTCTAGACCTGGGTTCCTACATATAAAATACTGAGGGTGTTACAGCTAAGAAATAAGGTCACATATGTAAGATGTCTTCAGTAGTAACTGTGATATATAATAGGTTCTTGATAAAAATGGATTTCCTCCCCTTCCCTTTTCCTTCTCCAGGAGTATAGCTAATGTTTCTGATCTTACTGTTTTCCTGTCTCTGATGCCCTGCTGCTGTTCTTTTGTGGCCAAAGATTAAATAAAAGCACCTTAAGCCTGGAGAGACCTATAACCTCAGAAGCCACAACAAAATGAATGTGCTTACCTCACAAGAACAAATGAATACTTGCATGAATGAGGCCTCCAGAGCACCTTTTCCCGCTCTTCAATCAGTCAAATGTTCAGTGGTCCTTGAATGTTGCGGTTTCATTGTGTTAACACAGAAGGTGTTACACTTCCTCCTCTGAAATCTAAGCTCCTGATATCCTGCCTGAATAGTTAGTCTCTTTCATCCCATTTCCTTTCTTCTTTCCCTAAACTCAGAAAAGCAAAATACGCTTCATGGAAGAGGTCTATGAAAAGATTAAAGTACTGAAACCTGATCACTGTAGGGCTTGGCAAAACCAACTGGGACAAGATTTGTGTCCAATGGCTTTCTTGTTTTTAAAGATTTATTTAGGGGTGCCTAGGTGGCCTGGTCAGTTAAGCATTTCCCTTCCGCTCGGGTCATTATCCAAGGGTCCTGGGATCCAGCCATGCATCCGGCTCCCTGCTCGGCAGAGTCTGCTTCTCCCTCTTCCTCTGCCACTCCCCCTACATGTCCGCTCTTTCTTTCTCTCTCTCTCTCTCAAATAAATAAATAAAATTTTTAGAAAAAGATTTATTTATTTGAGAGAGAGAGAACAAGCAGGGGGAGGGGCAAATGGAGAGGGAGAGATAATCGCAATAGACTCCCCGCTGAGGGCGGAGCCTGACTTGTGGTAGACTCCCCGCTGGGGGCGGAGCCTGAGTTGTGGGTGGGGAGGCAGGATCTCTTGACCCTGAGATCAGGACCCCATCATGACCTGAGCTGAAACCAACAGTCAGACGCTTAGCCGACTGAGCCACCCAGGCACCCTGGCTTTTTTTTTTTTAAGCATCTCTTGGAAAATGTTATGGTAACTGATTTTCGCCCACAACAGTGTAAGTGATTAAGGAATATCTGATCTGCAGAGACCAGGCTAGTCCCACTATCTTTGCCTTAATAATAGCAGAGAATGCTGTTGGATGAGACTCTCAAATCCATTAAACATAATAAAAGAGACATCAAGAAGGAAGGTCCAGGCTTAGAGAAAAAGCATTTACAAAAGCACTTATGCAGATGGTCAAGGTCCCAGCCAGCCAGCTGGTGCCTAGGTCTTGGCTCTAGTTTTTCGATGGGACAGTATTTCACTAGGACTCAAGAAGAAAGGAAACTAAACATCTGATACCCAGGCGAAAAGCTCTAAGCCACAAATGAGCCTACTCGAGGGCATAGTTCAGGACCATTGCTCTTTATTCACATTTAGATGATTTCCCACACATCTTATCACAGAAACAAAAGGCAGAGAGAGTAGATTATTTTAACATCATCTTAACTGTGGGTATGGGCTCCTGAGAAAACCAACTGTTATAGAAGTATGCCCTTCGTCTACTTAGTATTGAGTCACAGACATGTTTGCACCAAGCTTACAAGTGGGCATCAGGGAGAAGTAAATAGCACATTTCTGTAATGTCAGTTAAGATGAGACTTTTTTGGGGGGGGTGGAGATTTATAAAATGCAAACAAATTGAGTGATAGTTTTATTTGTATTTATTGTTGACTCTCTTAAGATAAGTTTTAGGACATTTTGTATGTAGATAATCTTCAAATATAGAGAATTTGACATGATAATGTATGATGTAAGTTTCCAGATCTATCCCAGGCACACTCAAAAGAGTGAATTTATTGCTGTCTACTATATTTTTTTGCCATGAAATATTAATAGTAACAAAAATCAGTTATTCATTGGGTTATTCATTCTGAAAATTAACACAGAATTTCCCTCTTATAGGAAAGTTTCTATTAAGATAAATTATAGGTAATGGGACACTTTGGGTGTACAAATAAACTTAATGAGACTCTAATTTTCTGACTATTTTAATACCATCTCTGTGTATTCCCATCAAAGTATATCTAAAGATTATACACAACTATAGCCAATTCAGAAGCAATAGTAAACAATTCCAGAATCACTCAGAGTCTACAGAAAGATTTCATATGTATATTTATGTGTTTTATCTGATGACCTAGATTGGCCACTGACTTTTTTTTTTTTTTAATTTTATTTATTTGACAGAGAGAGACACAGCGAGAGAGGGAACACAAGCAGGGGGAGTGGGAGAGGGCGAAGCAGGCTTCCCCGCGGAGCAGGGAGCCCGATGCGGGGCTTGATTCCAGGACCCTGGGATCATGACCTGATCCGAAGGCAGACACTTAACGACTGAGCCACCCAGGCGCCCCAGCCACTGACCTTATTTAGCCTATTAAATTACATAAATATGGGTTATCTGGTTTGCCTAAACTTAAATAAAATAAAGCAGAATTAAAAATAATAGTAATAGGCACAGTGTTACAACATTTACTAAACACTATAAAATATCATACAAATATCAGTTCATTAAAACTTCACATTTATATAATTATAATAATATAACAATATAATTGCTTATGCCTTTCTATTCATTTAAAAAAAAAAAACAGAAACTTGTCAACTTAAGTTACTTGTTCGAAGTTATACAACTGGGAAATAAATAAAAGTCAGATTAGGGATCAAGTTTCTTTGGCTCAAAAACCACTACACCAAGAAAGAAGCTGGTACATCAGAGATTCTCTTTATCTTCCCTGGAGCATTTTGCTTTTCATTAATTCCGTGATTCACTACTTGCATGTAGATTATATAGACAACTTTAGATAGAGTATACTAAATTCTTAAAATGTCTATGAATTTTATACAAACAGGGAAATGAAACCTTTATTGGTTGGTGCTTTTGCAATACTCAGGGACCAAACATGACTGACTTTTTTGCTGGGATCCTTATACTCCTTGGACAGATAAACAAGTTTGCATGAAACAAGGTCTTTCAAGGAAATGTCTATATGATATACGTAGGGATTTAAGACCCATACATTCAGTGAGCTGTGAGACTACCATAATCCCTGCCTGGTACAAGAGAGATTTGATTTAATAAGTGCTGATTTTCGCTTTGTAAATAGAGTCAACCTCTCCTCTACTGAGGATTCCAAGGTAATGTAGGCCTCGGGCTGATCTGCATATTTTAAAATTATCAAGCACATTTCAACTAGAGCAACAGTTAGGTATGTCCCAAGGAAAATGCTTTAGCATGAGAAAGAAGGAACGAAATTGAAATTTGTCTCCTTTTCCCTTTTTCTGTTCTATAATTTATATTGGTTAGATATAACTGTGGTTTTTACTGTGACCACTAAAATATTTGTAGGCTTCTTCCCCATGGTTCTAAAAACTGTAGTTTATAAGAATTACAAATAAATGGTGTTATAGAAGCATTCCTTGTTTATAAAACACTGACTGAAGCCCTACAGTGTGGGCAGGAACTATGCTAGGAAATATTAATAAATTAATAAAGAGGGATATGAGATACGGGATACATCCACAAATGGTTTGTATTTTGAAAAGGTGTATAGACACAAGTTCTCTCTTTCCCCTTCTCTCTCTCTCACACACACACATGCACACATATACACATATCTAGCCTTGTTTGTTACATTGTAGTTTCTCTCACACCCATTGTCTACCTCACTTCTTTTCTTTCTTTTGTATGTAGATATAGATTAAGTGTATATACATATGCATAAGTATAAGTATATGTACACATATATGTACACATGCACATGTATGTGTCCATATGTATATGTTATGTGCACACATAGAATTGGAGAATGATGCAGTACGATCCATGCTATAACTGCCCATTAAAGTCTAAATCATAAAATGATAAACTCTTCAGATGTAAATGGATCAGGAAAGAGAAAATTATTTGGGAGTTGTCTAGGTAGGAAAACTAGGGGCATGGGGGGGGGGGCTTTTCGTTAGGAAGGACAGGAAGATAAAAGGTCGTATCAGGGAAATGAGTACGATTTGGTATGGCTGGACCCCAGGGTTGGCAGCAGGGATGGTGAGATGAGAAGGCAGTGTTAGCATCAGGAAAAGGGATAGATATAAAAATAAAATGCCATATATATTATCTAAAGGAACATTTTTTAAGAGACCACCAGGCACCTTCTTCCTTTTGGCTAATTATCCTGGCAACAATGTAGCACACTGCTCGGATCACAGGAGCAAAAGTTGATGAGAGTCTGAACAAATGCTGAGGAGAAGAGGGGTTTGAGATATATTTAAGTGGGCGATCCACAGGACTTAGTAATTAGGTCGGTAAAAGGTTTGAGGGAGAGAGGAGGGTGAAAGAAAAAGCTATTTTCTAGCTTTCTACCAGAAGAACTTGTTTGAAGAGAGAGACAGGGATTTCAGTTTGATTTGAACATTTTGAATTGAGATGCCTGTGGAAAGACAGTGGGTTTTAAGTATCTAGTAGTGAGATATGTTGATCTCAGGTAGACACATGACATACAAGTGAAAACAGACATGTATGATCTCAGCTAGGCTAAATGCTTAGAGTGACAGGACTGGGGAAATGCACAATATTCCAAGTGTGCTGAAATATATAAATCCCTCAGAGAAATAATGTGCATGGAAATTATACAAAAATCCACTTGACACTCTCCTGTTATCCTATGGAGAGTTGCCTTAGACTAAACTATTTGGCATTTTTGCAAAATGGGATTCAAAGTTCCTCTGGATCCTCCAAGGCAAAGTTGAAAAATACCCCTGGATAGGTATACATATAAATACTTGGATACAAACTAGCTGTGCAAATATGTTTAGCTGTTACAGAGTTTTTAGTGTGCCTTCTGGGAAACACATTGCAAACAGAAGTAGTACCTGATACAATGTAATCTGTTTATGAATGACTAATGTAAGGTTATCTTAACCTCCACAAGTCCTATATACATTCTTGCTTCTATACATTGCAATTGTGTGCATCTATGGATGTCAATTACCTTGGAGACAATTTCCAAGATATGTATCAAGATGGATTTCCTACCCTCTGGAGATCAATGGCAGCTTCTCTAAAAGCTTTGTCCTCTTGCTTTCCTCAGTGAACAGAAAACTAAGACATCACGCAAGCATCTCCTTTTGCTCTAATTTAACTTCAATGCCCAAAGCGAAGTTGGCGATCCACGTCTCCAGTACTCACAAATTTAGGTTTCTGCCTTTCCTCTGGTGAGAGAGTTCATTTGCAAAGCCTCATTCCTTTGTCAGTCTCTGGTGTGACTTTCAGCTCCCCTCTCCTTTCTCCTAAATGCCCATTTAGCATTGCATAATTTCCTTAACTACTGTGCAGTTTCCTCCAAGGAGCTTTATCTTGTTTTTAATTTCTTCCTGTTAAGCTCATTAAAAAACATCTTTTAAACATTATACAATGGAATGGTTTATAATTGTGTCATTTTTCTTAAAGCAAGTATTGTTTGAGATTATTACGCAGCATAGAGATGTTACAATAAGATTACACACAAACAAATAAAAAATTAAACTAATGTTAAATTATTTTGTTGATTCATATATGTGGTGCTTCTTTTTATCACAGTGCTGGAAATGTAGACAGTTCTTACGTAAATGTGAATTGAAACAAGGGCAGGGAACAAAGGAAAAAGACAAATTATATCTCTTTGAACCTTATTGTTTTTTTTGTTTTTTTTTTTTAACCACTGTATACGTATTTATTTGCAACCACCTTTTTTAATGGGCACCTAGTTCTTTTTTTTTTTTATTCTTATGTTAATCCCCATACATTACATCATTAGTTTTAGATGAAGTGTTCCATGATTCATTGTTTGTGCATAACACCCAGTGCTCCATGCAGAATGTGCCCTCCTCAATACCCACCACCAGGCTAACCCATCCTCCCACCCCCCTCCCCTCTAGAACCCTCAGTTTGTTTTTCAGAGTC
>NC_138375.1:17562829-17605280 GCF_054177405.1 Leptonychotes weddellii | reverse complement strand
ATTGTTTTTTATAAACAAAACAAAACTGCAGCTATTTGTTGCTGAGCTCAAAACCTGAGTGTGCCCTTGTTGCCCTCCGCATTGTTTCCTGGCACCTCTTTTATGGTTTCTGAGGATGTCACCTTGTCACAGCAATTACTTTGCCTATCTTTTGTCTTTCCTCCAAAGTGTCTTACCTCGAGCCGTCAATTATTTCTAATTCTAGTACACAAATCTGTAGTGTTTTTAATATTCAAGTGCAAAGGTCCTATTGATCAAAATTTTGGTAAAAATAAGTGACCTGAAATGTTTAGTCTTGAATCCTAGAAAACCAGAAATACATCAAAATTGTTTGAAATCTTCAATAATGAAAATTCAGATGTTGTGAGAGGTTGTCAATAATGGTCTCAAGGTGCACTTACCATGTATTTTTGCCTAGTCCTTGGGAAGTCTTTGCAATATTACCTTTTAGATTTGTACTTCTAAATGTGACTTTCCATATGTGATACAGAAATGTCAGTGCCTCCTTGCATGCCTGCCTTTGTGCTTAAGTCGATAACCAAACTAAGAACATACTCACCAGGAAAAAACATTTATCTGCTCTAAACATTAGAAGAGAAGCAAATGATTCAATCTGACACCTGGGAATGAGTTTAAAACAACTATAAATTGGAATTGATAGGAAAGCGTACCACATAATTAAAGCTCCATCAACTGTAAGATAAAAAATAAGGAGCATGCAAATAGATGTCTTTAAGGAAAAATGAAACGTAAGATGGGTGACAGGAGCTACTTTGCTTTTGTCACCGTATGCATAACAATGTCTGCTTTCTGACGCCCCGCCTGCTGCTCCCCCTATATGGTAAACACCCTTGGAAGCTCTTAGTGAAAGTAATTTCAGTTTTTTTGACAAACTAGGATATCTGTGTTCAATAGACTACTCTTGGAAATGAATTAGGAAATGTAAATGAATAGCTCTTTCATACATTTAAAATATAGAAATGCAGTCTATTAACTTTGAAATTGATCAAATGAATCTCCCTAAATAGGTTTATGAACATAAACATAATTCCAGAGAAAGCATTATCAAATTATATATGTTGGGCACTGAATAAATACTTCTTGAACAAATTAATTACTGAAGTTGCCATATAATTAAAATAATTATGAATGTGTGTATTTTATGTATACAACATATGTATCTTTATAATATAGCTGTTTGAATTACTTAACAGAGAATTGAATCTATACCATTTTGATGAATGGGCTCAATCTTCATCATGACTTTTCTGGAAAGTATGAGACACCTTGAAAACACTTTTATTAATGTTTCAGGGATAAATAAATATATGTATGTTCATGTGTGTACACACACATTCACAACTCACCTACCATATGTGTGTGTGAGTGTGTGTGTGTGTGTGTGTGTCCCTTCCAACAAATTACTGTGGAAGAAAATGGATATATATATAATTTAGACTTATTATAATATGAACCAATGGAAAATGATTGCTTTCCTGTCTAAGTCTCAGAAGGTACTAAAAATTAACACAGATAATGCCTACTCTCCTCAAAAAGAAATACACTTTGCAATGGAGATAAACCCTGCACCAACCACGAAATAAAATGAAGTGATAAATAATTTTGGATCCTTGACCAGAACTATAATGACAAGTTTAAGGCGACAGATTTTCAGAATCTAAGCATGTGCCTAAAAATACATGCAATCTCAAAAATGTCCAAGCTAAAAATAAAAAGTGGGAGAACAAATTCCTGGAGACAACACTCAGTGAAATCTATGTGACAGTAAAATTAATGAAACAATAAAACGTTTGTTCTTTTGTTCTTGCTTGGTCTGTTAAAAGAAGATCCATGATATGGAAACCTTTCACCAGAACCTGATAATCCCTAATACCAGGAACATTTTCTATTTAATTTTTAAAAAATATTTTGCATCAAAGTATTAAGTTTATAGATATTAAAAAAAAAAAAAGGAAAACAAGCTACCTCTTCCATTCTTCCTCACCTGTAGATCTAATCCTTACAGAAAACAACTTTAAACTTGTTTTTTAGTTCATCTAGGTTAAGCTGCAATTCCTTAAGCAATATCTTATTATTTGATGAAATATTTTTATATATTACCTTTGACTTCCTTTTACTATTGATAAAAATGAAGCTCAGTAACATTTCAACCTATTCTCCCCAGATGTAATTATATCAGTGTTTTGTTTTGTTTTGTTTTTTTCTTCCCCATTTCTCTATCAGTTATCTTAGCAAATTTAAATAATATGTGATTAAATTTCTTTTATATCCACCACGCTCAGTCTCTCTTTCTCTGTCCCAGCAGCATTTTCATAGAAGGACTAGATATATAGAGATTTTTTAATTGTCTAAAAAAAACTAGCAATTTTCAAAATGAGCTTATCAAAAAAAACGTATGCAAAAAATACCATATTATTAACTATGTAAAATTTTGATCTTTTGTGCCAAAATGTTTGCTGGAGCATGTCCTGGCTTTCAGGTGTCTCAGAGACAAACCCAGACATTTGATTTCCCCATGCAATAATTTCAACTGTTGAATATTAGAGATCCTCTTCAGCAAAGTTGTATTTTTCCAAGATATTATAGCTTTGTGCTTTTAATGTGCTATGTGCACAGCTGCTCAGTATTTGTCAGTGAGCAGCCCTATAACATTCAGCTTCATTTTGCCAGCCTTCAGGGTTGCACACCTAGAGCCCTCAGTAGTCCCATTCCCACATGGGTGGCTAATCTCTATAGCTTAGGAAATCCTGCCATCCCAGATTTACCCTCTTCGCTTCTGTAATTTGGATACAAAGCTGTCTAGATCTCATGTATTCCCATATCTCTATTTAGCCCCTTATTTTCCTGGAATACATTCTTCATTAGGTTCTTTAAAAAGGCCCAAAGGGAGAGAAATTTGCTGAGTCTAAAACTACCTTTATTCGGTTATCACACTTGATTAATATGCTGGAGAGGTCCAAAATAATTCTATCATCGAATTTTGATCACATTGCTCAATCCTTTTCTAGCATCAGGGGTTACCTTGAAAAGTCCATTGACATTTTAATCTATATCTTTTTTTTTTTTTCTCAACCTCATAGTTAAATATTTGTTTTCAGTTGCGTGTATTGTCTTCCATTTATCCTCTAGCTCACAAATTCCCTCCTTGGATGATCATAATCTTCAGTTTAGCCCATCCATTATTTTTTAACTTCAACTATTATATTGTAAATATCTATTTATTGTATTTGGCTTTATATCAAAAAACCCCAGCCACTTTTTATATTCTCTGGTGAGATTTTTATGACCGCTTTTACTTCTTAAGGCACACTGAATATATTTGAAAATGTTTTTTTATGTGATGACTCCACATTAATTGTTTTGTTGATCTGATTTAGCTGTAGGATTTTATTTGTTTCATTTTTTTGCTTTTGGAATTTTTTATTGTTGTTGCTTTTTAGTGCTTTGCTTTTGTGTTCCTGTGATACTCATGTTTCTTTGTGTTGTTATATATATATAATTGTTACTAGATATCATAATATTATATTAATTTATAATTAATTTATATTAATATCATATAACATATTATACAGCCTAATATATAATTAATATTTATAATATATTATATAATTATATAGATAATATACGAATCCCAAATATATATTTAAATATATGATATAATGATATAATATTTTAACATATATTATTTTAATAATATATAATATATATAGTATATATTATTATAATAATATGTAATATATGTAATATATAATATGTAAATCTGGAATATATATTTGAAATCTGTGAGGTTTGTTGTTGAATCCTAAATGGAAGATGTCTGCATCTGTTAAGTGCTAGGAACACTACCAACACTTTTAAGTGATGCTTGACTTGACAATTATTTGTGGTGTAAGTGGGTTTGCTTGTTTGCTTTAACTTTTCACATAGTATATAATAATTACAAGAGAATATATGTAGTACCACTTTAAATCATTATGAGGACTTTAAAAATAGATTGCATTAACATGTATGCTCCTCAAATTTAATGTTATTTGATATATATATTTATGTATATATAGAGATTATTTATAAATATACATATAGCATTTACATATCACTAAAAACATATTCTTGCATTCTTATTGTTTATGGTTTGTGAAAATAATATCACACTGTATATAATTTTCTGATATATGCCTATTTCCACTTATTATTATGTATCTAAGGTTCATCCATATTTTTCCCACATAACTATAGCTCACAGTTTTCACTTTTGAATTATGTAGGAATGTGTGTTATGTAAAAAGTTTATTTACCTATTCTCATGCTGTCTGACATTTGGGTTCTCTCTCTTTTTTTTTTCATTTTACAAATAGTAATTCCATATGGCATTTCTGCAACTATTCTCATAGGCATTGCTGGATTTTATTTATGCTACTATTTAACTTCACATTATATAATCCCATATTGTTTCCTGTTATGGGTTGAATTGCGTCCCCTAAAAAATATTTTTCCTCTTTTTTTAAGATTGGTTTATTTATTTTAGAATGAGAAAGAGAGAGAGACCTCAAGTGAGGGAGGGACAGAGGAAGAGGGGGAGAGAGAGAGACTCTCAAGCAGACTCTCTGCTGAGTGTGGAGCCTGATGCAGGACACAGGGCAGGATCTCACGACCCTGAGGTCATGACCTGAGCTGAAACCAGGAGTCAGACGCTCCACCAACTATGCCACCCAGGTGCCCCTAAAAAGTATATTTTTAACTATTAAACCTCAGTACATCAAAATGTGCCCTTATATAAAAATAGGGTCTTTATAGAGGTAATCAATTTAAAAGGAGGTCTTTAGGGTTAGGGCTTAATCCAGTAAGACTGGTGTCCTTATAAAAAGGGGTAATTTGGACATAGAGACATTCACACAGGGGAGACACAGGAAGAAGATGGCCATGTAACTGGACTGATGTGCTTATAAGTCAACGAACACCAAGGATTGTTGGCAACCACCAGTCGCTAGAAGAGGGAAAGAAGGATTCTTCCCTATAGCCATGACGGAAAGCATGGCCCTGCCAGATACCTAGATCTCAGACTTCTAGGCTCTAGAACTGTAAGACAAATTCCTATTGTTGTTTTTTTTTTAAATTTTTATTGTTATGTTAATCACCATACATTACATCATTAGTTTTTGATGGTTTTAAGCCACCCAGTTTTTTGTACTTTGTTAAAGCAGCCCTAGCTAATTAATACATTTCCCAAAGTCATTGTGCCAAATTTAACACCCATCAGCTCTGCATAATAGTCCCCATTATATCACATACTTTTAATACTTAGTTTTGTCAGCTTTAATTTTTGTCAGTTTAGTAGGTGTAAAATGGTATCACATCATGGCCTTAATTTGCATTTGCTTGATTAAAATCCAGTATACTTTTGTTTGTCTTTCTTGTTTCCTCTACTATAAACTGTTCATTGTTCATATCCTTGACTAATTTTTCCAGTGGCTTATCTGTCTTTTCTTATGGATCTTTAGAGATACTATGTTTGTCGATATGAAATTATTCTCTTTATTTGTAACATGTGTCACTTTCTCTATATTGTCTTTTATTTATAGAAGCTGTTAATTGGAGCATAGATTGATTTATCAACCTTTTATTTTATGCTTTGTTAATCATTTGTCTTATTTTAGATTTCTTTCCCTTACTAAAGATTGCTAAATTATTGGCCTACATTTATTTGTAAATTAAAGTTCTAGAAACTGTGTGTGTGTATGTGTGTGTGTGTGTGTGAGAGAGAGAGCTGAGGATTGTTGTAGATAACCAAAAAGATACTGGCTTAGAATTTTTAACTAAAGTTTTGCATATGTGAAGGAAATTAAAGAGCAACCTTTGCAGGATAAAGTTGGAAATTAACACATCTCTGTGTCATCACCCTCCCATGTAGGTTAAATCTGTCTTTAGCAATAAAATAATTTGATTAATATACAGATATGACTTAATATTTTGTAGTTCAAGAATTATGCTGAAACATAAAGGAAAAAGAGGAAACTTACAATATTAATTCAAAGAAGTAATCTTATCATAATCAAGGCATAGAAACCTGCAAACTTCTGGAAGGGCTGAATTAATTTTCATTAGTAAATTTCAAAAGCTTATTTGTAAAGATTGTTGATAAAATGTTCCATTAAAATATTAAAGGACTTTTATAAACTAGGGCAGTAATTAAGTTGCAAAATAAAAGAAACTCATGGTTCATAAAAGAAAATCACAAGTACAATTACAGACTGTTAGAAGAGCAGAATCTGGAGAACTGTATATAAATTTATTTACTTAATTCTATCAAAAATCCTATCAAAGTTGTAGTCAGAAACAAATTCGTAATCCTTAATGCCTTCATTATAGGTAAGAATATACTTGAAAAAGCATAGGATTTAAGAAAGTATTAAATAATTTTTTAAATCTTGTTAAAAAATCAGGATAACAAGACTAATTTTTTAAAAAATTGTATTGTATTACCATTGATGGGTATTAAAGAGGGCACGTTCTGCATGGAGCACTGGGTGTTATGCACAAACAATGAATCATGGAACACTACATCAAAAACTAATGATGTAATGTATGGTGATTAACATAACAATAAAAATTAAAAAAATATATTAAAGGACTATTTGTTTGCTAAGAATATGTATATTCATATAAGTACATATGAATATATATATCTATATATATGTGTTTGTGTATCCATATGTGTGTGTGTGTGTGTGTGTGTGTGTGTATCTCAACAGGCATTTGAGGCATTTGGTATGTTGTCCTATATCTTATGGCACCTAACTCCATCATTTTCCTTCCTTTGTGTCTTTATGAGCCAAGTATTTACGACTGTATTTTCATGGAGCTATAATGTCTTTTGTCTTAATGTCTCTCTCCCTTTTGTAAAAAGCACTTTAAAAACAAAGGTGTGGCAAGTGGTAGTGAAGAAGGGTCCTCCCAGGTGGCATAATTTCAGTGGTTTTCTCATCCAGACACAGACTCTCCCTGAAGTCACTGTAGACTGCCTGATGATCCTCTACCATTGTGTTGATGGAAGCCATAGTTTCAGCTCTCTCCCCTAGCTCTTAGGTCTGTAAAAACATTCTTTAGGTTCATTTGAACCCATAGTATGAGTGTAAAATGTCGTGAGGGGTGGTTTGTGTCTAGACCATGTTTCCATGAAAAACACGAGTCCTACTTTATTGTGGAGACTAGTTGCTGCTGTAGAATTAGTCTGTGGATGATTTGGAGGTTGATATATGTCCTCCTTTCTTCAAGAGGCCATAAAAATAATGATCAATGTTATGGAAATAGCAAATATCCTCAGGTCAAAAGGTGACTTCAGTTTTCTAATTACTTTTGTAGTTTCTCATTTTCCATCAATTTGGGGCTTGTACTTTTTTAAATACCTTTGAATGTATATTTCTAGCTCAATTTATGATCCACAGTTATTGTTTTTCAGTTGAACTGAGTTATCTAGCTTGCTTTGCCAGAAGCCTGATTTAATGTTTTTTAATCAACTAATTACTATATTATTGTTGATTAAATTTTCAAAATGATGGACAGTAGTAACAAGTTGATTTTTGTGTTTTTCTATGATCCCATTAATCTGATATCTCAATTTCTGTCTGAGGAAATCCTGATCTTAACTTTCCTTTCCATTCCTCCAATTTAGAACAGCAAATCTCCAAGAAAATTTAGTTTATAATAAAGAAAACACTTGTGACCAGCGTTTGGGCATTAGGGTTGTGTTTCATGCTAGTGGAATAAAATTCTAGACCTTTTCAGAGACAGCGATTAAAATAAAAATGTACAGCTAGTTTCTAAGTGTGAATTTATAAAATCAGTTTTAATATTATAGTAATATTATAATAACATTATGAAATATTTTTTCTATTACAGTACAGGATTTTCCCTTATGCCATAAAAACTTAAACATTAATATTATAAATCATAGCATCTAAATTCCTTTTGAAGGATACAGATATTTTATCTTCAAAACAAAGATCAATCAACAAGTTGAAAGACAATAACTTACTGTTGTATCTATGTTTATGTCAAAGATATCTTTAGATTTCTTATTTCAAATACGAATAGTTACCTTCCTTCTGGCTTTTTGACACATTTGCACATTATGAAGCTAGACTTATTCCATTTAAGTTTTGAATACTACATTATATTCGAAATTATGGTTCTATCTCTATTAAAAGGAACTAGGACTTTGAGATACAGCCAATTTTAGGGCTTGGTCACAGAAAATATAAGATGAACCTGTAACATGTTGTGATGCTAGATATTAAGGAAGTACTCAAAAAAAAAAAAAGTAATGGGGCATCTGGCTGGCTGAGTTGGTAGAGCATTTGGCTCTTGATCTTGGGGTTGTGAGTTCGAGCCCTATGTTCGGTGTAGAAATTCATTTAAAAAAAAAGTGATGGAAGCATGTTGAAAAGGCATTATAAACAACCTAAAAGATCACCCACTGACAAAACCTGTAAGAAATTGCACAAAACGATATATAGGACATAGTATAAAATAAAATGTCCTTGAGTCCATACTGCTAAAAACATATACTAATATAAATAAATAAATGGGGAGAAAGAGCAATTTTTCCTTTCAGGAGAATTCCAAGTAGTAAATGTGAAAAGAAGGAACAAAATAGAAAATCATCATTAGAAAACCACAGTATTAATTATTAAGATCACTGATCAGTACTAAAATTCATGGGCAGATTTTTGAGGAGAAACAGAATATTTGCATAATCTTAAAGTATATCTCCCAAGATATGCATTAATTATTTTAAAAATTCCTTATTAATAAGGGAGGAAACTGACAGAAATACCTTCTTAACCAAGTGATCAAGACATCATATGGTCTCTGGTATATGATACACTGAGAACAGATCACTTCTGTGTACTGTTGACAAAAATATAAAACCTCCATCTAATCATGAGAAAATATAAAACAGACCCAGACTAAAAGACATTTTACAGAGTAACTGACTAGTATTCCTTAAAAGAAGATAAGGAAAGACTGAAAAATTCTCACAGATTGGAGGGAGTAAAAAACATGACAACCAAATGCAAAGTAGGATCTCTGAAAAGGCTTCTTTCCTTCCTTCCTTCCTTCCTTCCTCCTTTATTTTTTGAGGGGGTTGGGGAGAGGGAGAGAGAGAGAGAAAAAGAATCTCAAGCAGACTCCACACTGAGCACAGAGCCAAACGGGATTGACCTCCTGACCCTGAGATCATGACCTGAGCCTAAATCAAGAGTCAGACACTCAACGACTGAGCCACCGAGGCGCCCCTCTCTGAAAAAGCTTTGGAAAAGCTGGTGAAATCCAAATTGGAATTAGTTAATAGTAAAGTGATTAAAATACCATTTCCCAAAACTAAATTTAATGTAAATGATGGTGAACCAAAAATTAAAAATGAACTTGCTAAATGTTATACAGTTAGGTGTGGTGGATCTTGAATTTTAGTCCACTCTATATAACCACTGGACTCTTGTCTGGTTTTGGTATCAGGGTTTTACTGATCTCATAATGAGCTGGGAAAGAGTCCTCATTTTTCTTTTCTCCAGAAGACTTTACATAAGAAGAGAAAATAAGGAATTTTCTGCTTCACGAATGTTCCTTAAAAATATTTGAGCTGCTAAGGGCACCTGGGTGACTCAGTCAGTTAATCGCCTGGCTTTGCCTCAGGTCATGATCCCAGGGTCCTGGGATCTAGTCCTGCATCGGGCTCCATGCTCAGCGGGGAATCTGCTTCTTCCTCTGCCCCCCCCACTCATGTGCACACACTCTCTCTCTCTCTCAAAAATAAGTAAGTAAAATCTTTAAAAAATATTTGAGCTGCTAGTATTTAAGAGGCTAGATCATTTTAAATCATATATCATATATTAAATGATATTTAATCATGTATTAAATCATATTTTAAATCATACTTTATTTCCTCTTTAGTACCTTTGGTATATTTTTAATTATCTTTAGGAATTTACCAGTCTAGCTAGTTAATTTTATTGACATATAAGTAATACTCTCTAATCTTTTAAATCACTACATTTTCTGTAGTTGCATTTCTTTAAAATAATTCCTAATACTTTTTGCCCTTTCTCCCCTTTTCATGAACCATTTTGTCATATATATTTATTTTGTGAGTCCTTTAAAAAAACTCACTTTTGGCATTTTTATTCTCTTGTTCCTATATTTGTTTTCAACTTGATTACTTTCTGTTTTTATCTTAATTATTTCCTTCTTTTTCTTTGATGGTTATTATGTCTTTCTTTTCTAGGTTCTTTTAATGCTTAACTTATTATTTTCAGCTTGTCTTTTCTTTATATAAAAACACATAAAGTTGTAAATTACCTTCTCTAAGTAGAATTGTTTTCTCTGCCCCATGTTTTAATTTCTTTTCATGGATTTTTCAATTATTTTTAGGTCTCTATTTTTGTATATTATTTGAACCATCAGTTACATAGGAATTACTTCTAATTTTCTTTTAACTTTTCAAGAATATGAGTATTTTGGAGTGATCTTTTTCATACTAACCTCTGCCTTAATTGTAGCATGGTCAGAGAATTTAGTTGATATTGATTTGTTAAAATTTATTCAAACATGTCTAATAATTTAATTTTTGATCAAATGGTTCATGGGATTCAATGGTTCATGCCCGCTTCAAAAAAATCTGTATTCTCTAGATTGTGCAGATTTCATATCAAATCATTCATATTATTTTTAAATATTACATATTCTTGGTCTAGTTAAATAATCATTAATTTAAAAAAAGCATTATTATGGCTATATTTCACATATACTCTAGATCTGAGAATAGATAATCGTGGTATTGAAGATTTTAACAGAAAGCAACTTTTATAGATGTTATAAAGTAAATAATGAAATTTAAAAAATCTATCCTAATATCAATAATAAGTGCTTTCAGTAGAGCAGTGATATTATTTTTGTATTTTAGAAAAGCTATTTCTGATACAGTATAATATATCAATTTATCAAGGTGCTGCTTCTATAAAATTTAATTTTTTAAAGAATCTTCTTGCAGTAAATAGGTTGAGTTGGTGATATTCTGTGATAGAAATATTGTGAAACAGATATTTTCAAAAGGAAGAGTCAGAGGTTGCCAGGCAAAGAGTTGTGTGGAAAATCAAACTAAGAAAAGCATACTGGAAAAACCTAAACCTAAAAAAAAAAAAAAAAAACAGTGTCATAGAGAGTATTAATTAAGAGAAAGGATGACAAGACAGAGAAGCCAATTTATGGAGAAGCAGCTTATGTATGTTTTATTTTAAGTATAATGGGACCAATCAAAGAAATTTGAAGCTCTGAATAATTATCCATAAGAGCATTGTTTTCAAAAGGATACTATGGCTGCAGTGTATAATGAGATTATCTGAGATTTGACTGGATTTAGTTAAGTATAGTTGCTGGTAGACAAATTAGAAAGTTTCTCATTTATCCAATACACAAATCAGTATATGGTGGCTACTACATTCAAAGAAACAGAATGAGAAAACAATGGCGGAAAAATACAAAGTCCCTGTTTCGCATTACATCTTCATGGTACGTATGAATAAATAAGTAAATAATATAATGACTAGCTATTGCAAGTAATATGAAGAATGACTGGGAGTGGTATTTTCAATAAGGTTATTTTCAGTAAGGCTATTGATGAAAGCTTATGAGAAGGTCACAACTGAGCAGTCATCTGAAGAAAGTGAGTGAAAGCCATCTGAATATTCAGGGACAGGGATTTCTAGAAGAAACAGCAAAGGTAGAGAGCCAACAGGACAGTAGCCAAGGAATGAGTCGAGAGTTCCTCTCAATAGTGTGTTACCAAAAATAGATGGAGAGGAAAATGTAAAAACAAACAAACAAAAAGAACAGGCTCGCGATTACCTGGGGTGTAGTGGAAGCCGAGTCTTACTGATGTCTCCTAGGAAACGACTTCCCAAACTGAACAGATAGAGGTACCTGTGTTAGGTTGTTAGGGCTGCTATAATTGGGTGGCTTAAACAACAGAAGTTTGTTTTCTCACAGATTTGGAAGCTAAAAGTCTAAGATTGAGGTTCAAGATCAGCAGGGTTGGTTTCTTCTGAGGCCTCTGCTTGGCTTCTAGATGGCTGTCTTCTCCCTGGGTCTTCACATGGTCTCCACTCTCTGCCTGTGTCCAGATTTCCTTTTCTTGTAAGGACACCAGCCATATTGGATTAGAGCCCACCCTAATGATCCCGTTTTACCTTAATTCCCTCAATTACTTCTTTAAAGACCCTGTCTCCTAAAGCAGTCACATTCTGTGGTACTGAATGGGGGTTCGGGCATCAATATATGAAATTTGAGGAGCATAGCCCCCAAACACTTACTGTAACACTGTAACAGTGCCATTTTCTCAGATTCGGTAAATTGCATTGTGGTTACAAGAGGATAGTGGGGGGGGGGATCTTATGTGAGGGGGAATGTCATGTGAGAAACAGAGAGAGAGATTTAGGAAATTGAACTTCGACAAGAAAACTTTGAAAAGTCCAGTTTGGTGCAAATCTTTCATAGAAGTGACTAAAGGAAAATACACTGGGAAAGATATACTCAGGCAAGAACATGATTAGCTAAGAGGTCTGGGCTTTATTGTGTATTTTAAGGAGAATTACTTAGGGTTTATGAGGATGGAGGGGCTATAATCAGAAGTGTGCTTCAGGTCGATTAGTCTGTCAGTAATATGTAGTTTATGATCAGGAGCTAGAACATAAATCCCATTAGCAGTAGAGATTGTTCCCACTGAAAGCTCATCTAGGTGCACTAGGAGCTTAGCTAAAGTCTTGTTTTGCTGTGGAATAGAGAGGAGTTTGTCAGAATTGAGTGTTTTCACAGTGACACTCTGAAGGGCCTCTTTGTATTTCTCCTACAGACTATACTTTGTTTCTCCTGTCACAAAGATAAATAGGATTCCTCCCCACTACAGCTGATTTCATGGAATTTCGTAATGTTCTGTCCTTTAGCTCAAATAACCTAAGAGTAGTAAATAACTAAATACAACAAAGGGAAAATAATTAAATATAAATATTCACTGTATATTCTGGGATTTGTTGTGATTGTATAAGCAAACACAGGTACCTCTCTGCACTCAAAGCTGATCTCTAGTTATTTGTGCAAATGCAAGAAAAGACAATGTGCTCATTTTCAAACCACAATTCTTAACACTCTTAGAGATTGGTACTCAGTATTTGTAATATGCACAGACCCAAGCCTCCCAAATGCCACATTTTCCATTCCTAGACCTTAATTTCGTGTTATCCATACCATGTGTATTCAACTCATTAATCAGTCAACATTGATGTAGAGTTTAAGATTTATAATGTTTTCTCATATACAATTTACCTTTGAATATTCTATTGAGAAACTCTCTCTCTCTCTCTCCCCCTCTTCTATATATTTTGCAGACACCATCCACCTTCGAGTTCTCGAGTCTTCCCCAATTGGCACAGCCATTGGGAGCGTAAAAGCAACTGATGCTGACACAGGGAAAAATGCAGAAGTAGAATACCGAATTATTGATGGTGATGGGACTGATATGTTTGACATCATAACTGAGAAGGACACACAGGAAGGCATCATAACTGTGAAAAAGGTGCACAACATCAGTTTAAATAAGCACCTGCCCATTTAGCAAATAGAGATTTCATTATGTGCTATCCCCTCACGCATTATCCATTAGGAGACGTCACTATCAGTCCAAATGTGATTTATATTGTGCACAAGTATGAGAAACATAAAGCCAAAGTTCTCCTTGAACATTTTGACCAAGTGCTTTTGTTGATTGAAACGTGAAACCTGAGTTCTTACAAAATTTAAAAGGCAAATTAATAGATGTGTGACTCCATTTCTGAGCCTTGTGAATAAAAGCCCCCCGCCCCATAATAACATTGTTTTCTTAAGAAAAAGCAGTTAATAGCTAATAATGGCAATATATCATCCCAGTTGGAGGCATAAAAAGTAGCATGCCATCTATCCAGATGTATGAAGCAATAATTAGAGCTGCTAATAAAAAGAGACGGCGTATTTTGAAAGATAATTTAATTGTTCACATTTTCCCTTCCGCTATATAAATTAAACTTTTCTGCTAATATGTGCTCAGTGATACAGTTTAAAGGTAACTAGTTTTTTTATTGTAGAGTCAGTACCACCATTATAAGAAAAAATTAAGGTCCTGTAAAAGTTAAGGTCCCATAAAAGTTAGATCATATTGAAATGTGCTAAAAACTCTATTGCATGAAGTAACCACTGAAACACTGAGTAATCACAAAACTTTCCAGAGTGTCAGTTGCAAAGGCCAAGGTAGGCAACCAAATGTTTTTAAATGGACAGTGACCAGCAAAGGAGGAAGCAGCTTCTTTGTTGTTTTTCATGCCTGGAAAGTAATAGTAATGCAAGTAAAATCTACTGCTTATCAGATAAAAAAAAAAGGAAGGTTGAAGGAATCTGAATCAACAATGTCTTTTTCTGTTAACAAAACATACCTTTTACAGCTATTTTTTTTTATTCTTATGTTAATCCCCATACATTACATCATTAGTTTTAGATGAAGTGTTCCCTGATTCATTGTTTGTGCATAACACCCAGTGCTCCATGCAGAACGTAGAGGAGTGAGGGAGAGGAGCTTGATTTTATACTTGTGACAGTTACAACGCGTCAATGTTTAAGTTCCATTTTTTTGTTTCATAATGTAACCTAATTACCAAGTTGCTATCAAAGTTTTTGTCTGTTCTTTTTACTCAAGGTTTTCCTTATCTTCAATGTTTCCTACAATGGTTGATAATTTTATATTAGTCTTCAAAATTTTATAGTTTATGTAGTACCTTGCCATTAAACTGAATGGAAATAATCACAACATAAATGTAAAAAGATAACTGAATTTTTTGCTTACAAACATTAAGCAGTCGCCAACACCTCAGCCCACACACATGCACACGTAAACACACAGTCTCCCAGCTCATTTTTTATAACGAGTCACCACATTATGAGATAGGTTTTAATATCCTTTCCAATTTGTCCAAGATTCAAAATCTAATTTTCCTATGTTCTGAAGTTTTACTTATTGAATACATAAAAAATAAAAATTGAACCCTCTCCAATATGTAAAGGTTTTATTACTATTTTTTATTACTTTTAATCATTTACACTGAACAACCTGACAGAACTCAACCAGGCTTTAAAAATCACACTGTGACTTGAAAGGAACATATAATCCAATTTCCCTCACTCTAATTTGGTGATTTGTTTATTTATACAGCCACTTGACTATGAGAGTCGAAGACTTTACACTCTGAAGGTTGAAGCAGAAAATACCCATGTGGATCCACGTTTTTATTACCTGGGACCATTTAAAGATACAACAATTGTAAAAATCTCTGTAGAAGATGTGGATGAACCTCCTATTTTTAGCAGATCCTCTTACCTGTTTGAAGTTCATGAAGATATTGAAGTGGGGACGATCATTGGTACTGTGATGGCAAGGGACCCAGATTCTACTTCTAGCCCCATCAGGTAAGTATGCCTATGTTTCAGATGAAAGAATGGGAATTAAAATAAATATAGAGATCATGAAATTCTATTTATAGCATTTAATACATTAAAATATATGAGTCTTTCCATAAGTTGTACATAAATTTGAGGAGCATAGGTATTTAAAGTGAATTGTCTCTGAATGTTTTGGGGCAAGGCATGCACAGCTTCAACATTTGGTCCAGTTTAAATCATGCCTTTTAGCCTAAAATCTAGCTTGTATCATCTGTCTTTTAGGTATTTGTTGTTCTGACCTGGGTACAGATAAAGGACAATGTGTCAGCTGTGCATTTACAATGTAACTGAATCACTTTATTTGTGCTTTCAGTTATTAAATGATATGTTAAGTTGAGAGATGTAACAGTTAAAAGAATATAATTACAGCAATATTACAATGCAGTTATATTACATTTTAGAAACTCTCCTATACTCCTACCATCAAAGAAGGAAGGTTTTTGTTTGTTGTTTTTGTTTTGGCTGTATCAAAAAATATTTAAAAAAATAGAACATTCCAGAAAGATCACAGTAATTTCCATTTTTTTTTCTTTTTTTGCTTTGCTTTTTTATGGCAGCCTAAAAATATATGGGATGTAATAAACATACAAATGAGAAAGACTCAAAAGTTTTTATTGACATTTGGTCTATCATTTTAAAGAAATACAGATAATCTGTATATAATATTGACCATCAAAATGACTGTTCATTTTAAACTGTTAGTACATCATGTGTTTTGGATTTCATTCGTTTCCCTATTCTCTACAGGTTAATTTTGTCTTCCCCTTGTTCCACATGGACCAGTCAAGTAAGGGTTTAAATGATGGTTAACGGGGCGCCTGGGTGGCTCAGTTGGTTGGGCGACTGCCTTCGGCTCAGGTCATGATCCTGGGGTCCCGGGATCGAGTCCCGCATCGGGCTCCCTGCTCAGCAGGGAGTCTGCTTCTCCCTCTGACCCTCCTCCCTCTCATGCTCTCTGTCTCTCATTCTCTCTCTCGCAAATAAATAAATAAAATCTTTAAAAAAAAAAAAAGGCATAAATGATGGTTAACAATTTCCAAGCACACTTTTTTCTTTTTTTTTTTTTTTAAAGATTTTATTTATTTATTTGACAGAGAGAGAGGGAACACAAGCAGGGGGAGTGGGAGAGGGAGAAGCAGGCTTCCTGCCGAGCAGGGAGCCGGATGTGGGGCTCGATCCCAGGACCCTGGGACCATGACTGAGCCGAAGGCAGACGCTTAACGAATGAGCCACCCAGGTGCCCCCAAGCACACTTTTTTCTGATTCCCAAGAATACAACAGCAGAATGTAGAGGATCTCTAATTTTGTATGCCATGTGACTCTAACTCAAGTTAAAGTTAAAAGTGCTATAGGTTCTGCCACATCTTCAAGTGAAGTCATATTTCATATATATTAAAATTAGCATTTGATTTATTTAATTTTATCTAAATACTTTCTTTTTTGCTTTTATGTTTCTTTTAGTTCCAGTGTAGTTAACATACAGTGTTATATATTTCTGATGTACAATATAGTGACCCAACCGTTCCATCTATTACTCAGTGCTCATCAAGATAAGTGTACTTTCAATCTCAATCACCTGTTTGACCCATTCCCCACCCACCTCCCCTCTGGTAACCATCTGTTTGTTCTCTATAGTTTAGAGTCTGTTTTTGGTTTGTCTCTCTCTCTTCTTTTTTTGTCCATTTGTTTTGTGTCTTAAATTCCACATATGAGTGAAATCATATGGTATTTATCTTTCTCTGATTGACTTACTTCGCTTAGCATTATACTCTCTAGGTCCATCCATGTTGCTTCAAATTGCCTAAATATTTTCTTATATTCACATAGAGCATCACAGGTTACATATATGGTAATCATGTACAGCTCCCAGCTGCCAGCATGACTTCCCCATAATTGCCTCTTCCCCAGTCCATTTGTCTTCATTGAAATTGCTGTATTGCTCAGATATTTTTTTTTCCTTTGAAACTTTTATATAACCAATATACATGTTTAATTTTACCCATTCAATACTTTCCAAGCATTTTCCTGGCATAGCTCCTAAGTAACTGTAACAGGCTATGTGCTGTATTCCTGGTTTTAAAGTGGTCTTTTTTAAATTAAATATAATATTTTTTTAAAAAAAGAGTTCAACTTAAATCCAGTGGTGTTATAAAGTGGCTATATAAAGATATTCTCCTCACAAAGAAATAGATTTTGCATCCTCATACAGACTGATGGTTATTATATGTCAAAATATGTCTGGATTTTGAAACAAAAATGAAATATTTAATCAGAATGCAAGTCTAAGGAAAGAATCCATTTATCTATACTATATGGTAACAGAATTAATGCTTATTAATGACAAAGTCTATGTCATAAAGGTTGTAATATAATTGAATTTATGCTAACTTGATGCATAAAATGCAATTGAATATTTTTGGATAATAATAATGATAGAACTACAGGTTTTATATATATATATATATATATAATCAGGGATTAAACAGCTTTACTAATGCAATGTATTTATGGGATAGATAATATAATATAATATAATATAATATAATATAATATAATATAATACTGGGCATATTATAAATTGTTTAAGTCATATTATGGATGTTAATGCAATAATCAAAGGGATTTACTTTGTTCTGGAAATGATCTTAAAAAGGAAAACAAAAATTAGCACACGTAATTTGCCAATAGAGAATTAGAAAATATAATTATATCATGTTTGAAAAAGAACCAGGATCTCTCTGTATCTTTAAGATAATTTTGCAAAATCCTCTAAATTTTGACATTAGTTTTTAAACTAAATTATAAGAAATAAGACAAAACACACATAAAATGATTTGGCAAGGACAATAATGCTTTATATTGATTTACATATTGCAAATTCACGTCATATTTCTATAGAAATAAGAAAACTTATTTGCCAAAATACCAAAGAATTCAGTTATTCTTTTTTTCATTTAATAAATATTTGTGCATCACCATATCAGATATTAACATATTTCTCAAGAAGTTCTCAGTCTGTTAGGGAAGAAGATTCGGTATGAGAAATAATATTCATTGAGTGCTTACTATACTTCAAGAATGATGCTTGGTTTTTTCATGTTTGATTTTCTGTTTGAAATGTAACTCACATTTTGATGTTGAATTCCTAATACAATGTGGTAAATGATACATTTTGATACTACATTTAGAGATGAGTGGTAAAAGATACCTTGGGACAGAAGGAGACAAATAAGCTTCTACTTTAGGTAATCATGAGACACTCAAAAGAGGAGGTAAATTTATGTTGAGTCTTTCAGTAGTAAAACAATTTTGTCAACTTGAGAGAGAATTTGTGAATTATTCCAGATATAGAGATTCAGTGTTTTGCAAACTTATGTGTGAATGATAAGACATGCAGTTTGAATGCAAAACTGAATTCATATTGTATTAATAGAGAGGGCTAGAGCTTATTAAGGAGATTTGTTAAATAGTGGTCTGTTCCAGTTAGAACTGATTTAAAATAAAAACCCCAAATAAGCAGTCCTCCAAAGTAAAATCACATTAGCTGTATTGATGGCTTAAGTTGTTCTTCTAATGCAATTTATTCAAAACCCAGAATAAGGACTGTAAGTTTCAATTGATTTTTGGAAATATCATACAGGTTTGGAACATTAAAAGAGAAGAGTTTTATGGCACTTTAAAAATTATTTTTTATTATGACTCACAAACTACAATTTAAAAATAGCATTTCATAAAGTTTTCCTAAAAATAAGTGACAGTTGTGGCTTAGGAAAAGATATGCCATTACTGAATGCTACTCCTGGATTTGTCATCTTTGTTTTGCTTTGTTTATTTTTTTAATATGGAGCATTAAATATAACTTGAGGACTATGCTTGCTAACTCAAGGACTATAAAGCATTTGTAAGCCACTAGGATTGTGAAGTGGCAGGAACTGATGAAGGATATAACTATCTTAAACCTTGCCTGACAATCTCCCAAATAATGGGATTTGTCCCAACTATAACAATCTGATTGATAAACTTGGTGTTAGGCTTTTGAATGACACTCAACACAATGTCTTTAATCAATTTGCAGCATAGTTGGTTTCTTATACATATGCTAAGACTTTATTTATTTTTATTTTTTATTTGTTTTCTGAGACTTGACTTGGTAAAAATGTGTGAAAACTCCTACCCCAAATTTTCTGTTTTTAAAACATCTTTAGTTAAAATGTATATATTTTTTTTAATGATACATATGGTTAAAAACTGAAGCTACATGGGTATTATACCATGAAGTTACTAAACATCATCATAGATTGATAACCTACTCATCTGTTGAAACTAATGTTGGCTCCAATTTCATCACTATGAAAAAGACTTTGCTTCTGGGAATGCTTTTTTGTATTTGATCCTTACAGTAATTCCTTAACAGAATTTTCAACTCCTAGGTAAGGTCAGTTGGTAATGCAACCATCTGTAATGCCAACTACTTTGTGGAACAAAAAAATACTTCCCAGTCAGTTGATATGGCAATAGATAGTGATTTAATAAAACAAATATTCAGAAGGCCATCATTTTGAATGCTGAACAAAGTACCAGCTCATGCCTTGGGAAGAGGAGGAAGGTAGAGATGGCGGGTGTGTGTGTGGGGGGCAGTTCCTGATGTGTGTGTGCATGTGTGCGTGATAAATCAATGAAACAGTTTTCATTCTACATCAGTAATAAGTACTCTTACGAAATTATTACATGTTACTCTGTGTGTGTGTTTGCATTACACCATTTTCTCCTACAAACCAATAATATTTCCATGTATTTTTCTTTGCTTTCTATGTTCAGATTTTCCTTGGATCGCCATACTGACCTTGACAGGATTTTTAACATACATTCTGGAAATGGATCCCTTTATACATCAAAGCCACTTGACCGTGAACTATCTCAATGGCACAATCTTACTGTTATAGCTGCTGAAATCAGTAAGATGAATTTTATGTATATAATATTTAACATATATTAGGTTTTATTTCATATTAAAATAATTTATTCTCATTATACACATGAATTGTAATTTTAATCTGTTTTTAAAAGTCTTCAAACTAATACTACAATATATATTAACTAACTTGAATTTAAATAAAATCTTGAAGAAAAAGAATAAAGCATTGATTTCAAGCAAAAAAAAAAAAAAGGCTTTTCAACACCTATAATTCTTTTCAATAGTTTCTATATATACTGAGGGATAGTTATAGGTATCCCAAATCAACATTTAATATTGACTAAAAAAATTATCTAGAATTGGGCACTAAAGATATCCTCTTTTGGGGAAAAATAAATGCATTAGATTTATTACATGGACACTATAAATTAAAATCTATGCTAAATGGTGGGTGCGCACCATTTAACAACAAACATGTATGTAGGTATCATTTCTTCCTTTTTACAGATGAGGAAACCAAGGTATTGTAATAATAGTTAACATTAAGCACTCTATGCCAGGTATTATCCTAAGAATTTTATATTAATTTTCTCCTAGTAATATTTTTATTGACCTTATTTAACAGAGAAGGAACTAAGGCTCCAGAGGTTTTGGTAACTTGCCCGAAGTCACAATGCCAGAATTAGTAAAACTGAGATTTAAAACTAGTCATTCTGTTTCTAGATCCAATACTTAATTCTACATCTAATTTACAAAATTTCATATAAGTAATAAAAGGCAAAGCCAGTATTCAAAATCATATCTGTCTCTAATTGCAAAGTTTCTTGCCCATTCACAGGACTTGCGACGTAATTTGTGGAGCCCATTATAAAATAAAACGTCAGACCTCTTGTTAAAAAATGATTAAGACGGGGCGCCTGGGTGGCTCAGTCATTAAGCATCTGCCTTTGGCTCAGGTCATGATCCCAGGGTCCTGGGATCGAGCCCCACATCGGACTCCCTGCTCAGCGGGAAGCCTGCTTCTCCCTCTCCCACTCCCCCTGCTTGTGTTCCCTCTCACTCGCTGTGTCTTTCTCTCTCTGTCAAATAAATAAAGAAAATCTTTAAAAAAAAAATGATTAAGACATTTAACGTGGCAACAGTAGAGCCTTAAAATAAGCATGGGGCCCTTCTTAGAGTGAGGCCCGGTACAATTACACATGCCTATGAAGCCCCTTTGTCCACTCATGCAAACGTGTTCATGGTCTCTAATTTCTGTACTGTGATTTACTGGAGTAAAGCAACTCTATTTTTAAAAGAAGCATTAATTAGGGACTGAATCATGGTGAAAAACTAAGCCTATAAATTCCAGACCTAAAATACAAAGCTGAATCCACAAACACCTATCAGGGTCAAATTATTTGAAGCCACCATTCCAGGATTTGGAAGGCAGAGCAATGGGGCCAAATTGCCAAAAGTCTCAGAAGGATGGAATGAGGCTGGACAGATCATTAACAATGAATTCAAAACTTCAGGATAAAATAGTAGACTTAGCTTTCTCCTTAAATCTGGCTCTGAAATACAGATTAACTCTACCATCCAAATGACCCAGTTTTTCCATAGTGAGTTATAAATGGCTGTGCCTTTTAAGGCCAACTGAAGATTTTTTTGAGTTTTTCTTTTAAGGAAAGCTTCTATTTCTATTATCTGTTTCCACATCACCACAGTTAGATGTGCCTCACAGGGTCCAATCTGATCATTCCAGAATCATGGTTGTTTGTGCTCTCTGCTTGATTCAAGATCCTAATTCAAGCCTAATGAGTTAGGAATTGCCTTTTCCATTTCAGATACTTTGAGAAATTTAAGTTCTAAAGCTAGCTGAAGTAATTACAATTCTGTAAAAAGCTAAGTCAATTATGTTCTTTTTAAGAACTAAACCTATTTTTTGCCCTTAAGTGAAATCAATTTATGGAGTAACTGCTGGAAATGCCTACCTGCCAAGCCACAAGCAGTCAGAGGCCCATTATGCTGGCCTGGATATTAAATGGATAAGGGAGAGAGGGAAACAGCATATAGGAAATTGTTTTTACTAGATTTTAAGCACTGGGTTTGTGATAAGTGTGCATTACACCAAGCCCTAAGCAGGGCAGAATGACGTTTAAATGTACTTCTTACGAATGCGTTTTCAAGCCCTTCCTCTAACAGTTTAATTCTACATTCCACAGCAGTATATCACATCATATGGCAAGTACTACCTCAGGTAATTATTTAGTGCATTATACCATGAAATAACCTCTCTTTTTCTTCTTCAAAAATATTTTTTAAATGCCATTTGGAAAATAAAAAATCTAAAATGAAGGTCATAATTGGGTCTTAGAAATCCATTGTAGAAACTAATGAGTTCCTCTCACCACATCTGAAAACTTTACTGTAATCATTGCAATACAGTCTGAGAACAGTAGAGCAAAGCTTATGACCAAAGAACTCCATTATCTATACTTAGTCCTTGAGAGTGGAAATTCTTGCCCTAAGCAGGTAGAAAAGATACATCTTTCTAAAGGCTAGGATTTCTAGAAAACCGTTAAGCTTTCCTTTTCTTGGATATGGAAAAGACTGTGAATACATCGGAATGCTTTCACATTATAAGATCCTTTATTGCTGATACATTCTTGCTATAGTCGATTGTGCCTGGATGACTCTGAGAATCAGCTGGTAAATATGCCAACTACCATTCCATATGATGCTTCTTGGAATGCTTTATGTTTTTACTTGTGCATGAGCTGCAACATCTACCAGTAAAAAGATTAATGTAGGCACTGTTGTTTGAGTAGTTGACTCTAGGCCTGATGTTATACAAACACATTTATCCTTGTGGATTTAGCTTTTGATTTGAAGAGACTTTTTGAGCCATCTGTAAAGAAGCTGAGAATCTTCATTTTGTGTCAGGGAACGGACTGACAGTGCAGTATTTTAGATCTGATATTGTCTGATATTGTTCTGCCTCTCTTGACTTCCAACAAGAGTTATATTTATGTCAAGACTATTGAAAGAAATATTTTGCTATGTCCACTAACTATATTAGATGAAAAGCTCTTGCTAGAAAATATGGAAGAATCATAGCTTCCCATTCATACCCATAGCAATGCGTAGCTCTAGGTAAGTTGTGGATTCATTTGTAGGTGAACCCTTTGTAGGTGAACTCTGGCTATTTGCAAATGGTTTAGGACTAGGGGAGGTAGGAAAAGAGTGGGATAGATTTTTTTTTTCTCCTTTCTCCACTGCTCCCCAAATGTAGTCCTCTTCAGACCTGTATGAACTGTAGGGAAACTAGTTAATATATATATTTTTTTATTGTGTGAGAGCTTTGTGTGGAGCAACATAGCATAAGCTGTCAAGTAATGTAAGAAAATGAAAAAAGGTATCACGGTGATAATAAAGATGATCTTAATAGTTGACATGTATTGAGTGCTTACCAACAAACTAATACTTTGATAATAGCTTTTGATAGCTTTCATGCATTAACTGACCTAATTTTTCAAATAACTCCATAGATTAGAAGTTCTATTTTGATTTCTATTGGGTGAATTGAGGCATTAGAGAGATGGAGTAAATTGGCCGAAGGCACACAATGAGTGAATGGTGAATCTGGGAATCCAAGCAGCTCTGTTCTACTCCAGGGTCTGGACTCTACAACTGCCTGACATAGGAAGAAGTGAACAATAGGCAGCAATGCATTAGCAAATGGGAAATCAGAACCTGAGAATGGAAGGCACATGGGTGAAAAAGACTGAGTAAGACTGGAAAGGAGTGTTAAAGAGAGGATGCCTTTCAAAGTTTCTCTTGAAAAAAAGAAGGCAGATAAATACGCTTCACATGGATTTAGAATTCTATCTGCCTTCCTTCATACGACTCAACCTTGTAAAGGTCCCTGCTGAGTAATCAGTTCTTCCATATTATTTTTAAAAGTGCTGACTTCATTATTTTAGTAACATTATAATTACCTGGAGAGAAAGGAGGAGAAATAAATTATTTTGCATAGTAATATCCTCCCTATCTGTACATGACGATATTTTTTACCCTTGTATTTGAAAATTATATAGATAAAATTAGAAAGTCAGATACATTTCACAAAGGCAAATAGTATGATCCATAACCCATGTTAGTAGAGGCCATTTAATAAGATTGCTATTGCCCCTCACTTCATCTGTTATTTGTTTTATTTTGCTTTGTTTTTAGCTAATTACCTCCTTTTCCCTTTTCTATTGATCTTCAGTTTGACTTTCCTGAAGTCCACACAGAAGTTGAACTACCAAAGACTAAGATTTTGATATCACAAAGGCTGATAAATATCAACTGAATTTAAGATGTCAAAACACTCTCAGATACCAATACTAGTGCCTAGAAAGGCCCATTTGTGAGAAAATGCAATTTTGACTAATACAAAGGTGTTACCCAAGGCTAAGCTAAATAGACATTCATATTTTAAAATTCCACTTACAAATCAAGACAATTTTTAATGCATATTTTATGTGAAAACTTTGATGCTCTTGATTTTAGTATTTGTAGCAAAAAAAATCATAATTATTATACTATATGTTACTATTAAGCTAATTTTGTTATACAAAATTGAGCCTGGATTGTTGAAATGGTACCAGTGACAATTAATGAAACATTCAAGTGCTTATATTTTCCTGTAAATTTCCACCCAACTTGTAAAATTAGTAGCTATATATTAAAATTTCCAAAAGGGGAGTTCGGAGTAGCTATTGGAATACATTTTCGCTATTAAAGTAGTCAGGAGGGTAAGTTGTAATATAACAACTACCACTTAGGAGTTAATGACTATGGGCAAGTTAATAGTTTATTTAAAATTATTCCTTCATCCAAAAACTCAGTAAAGCTTAATATAATACTGCATGACAAAGATTTAATAAATATTTGTTCTTATTTTACATATTTGGACCAAGGACGCAAATACAATATGAACTCAATTACACTGGATTGTGCTCTTATTTTAAGAAGATTTTCCAAAATAATAGTAGTTCTCTGGAGGCCAATAATAACTGAATTTATAACTACTTAATTAGACTCTGTAGTAATTTTCTTTATTGTATTTGCTCATTATGTTGGCAGAATGAACGCGATGCTTATTTTTATGTGAGCACTTAATATCCACAAGATGCTTATATAAATGAAATCTGGTGCACAAATGTGTCTTCCTAAACAAATTTTTCCTTTGCCTTTTCTAGACAATCCCAAAGAGATGACTCGCGTGGCTGTTTTTGTGAGGATTTTGGATGTTAACGACAATGCCCCACAATTTGCTGTGTTCTATGATACTTTTGTATGTGAAAACGCGAGACCAGGGCAGGTGAGCACCCATAGGACTTAAAACCTTTGGAAAATTTTAACAGCTTGTTAAATGATTTCTTTTCCCAATCTTAAGAAGAACAAGTAAACAGAGATAAAAATGCTCATGTAAGTCCCAGTAATATAATTAAAAAAAAAAAAGGCTGATATTTTTAGGGTTCTAAATGACACTGTAGCATGTCTCACATTTCTTTTGTGAAGTTCTAATGAAAATATAAGATTTTATTGTTGCCACAAAAATTAAGGCATAAGAAGAAATAACTTTCACTTTTTAAATTTTCACAAACAATACCGGGGGGGGTTGGAAACAAACCTCTGCTGTTTCTCTAGGTAAATATTGATACCTGCTAGAAGAGATGGGAGATGGAAGTTAGGAGAAACACGGCAACAGATTCAATGGATCAGTGAAAGAGTGCATCAATATTCCAATGTATGCAAATGATTTCAAAGCAGGGCCACAGGATTCACTCCTTAAATTTATACTTGTATTTCATCATTATAGCAACACTTAGAGTGCTTAATGACTTAGGTTTTGTCCTTTAAAACATTCTTCCTACATCAGCTTTGTTTACAACTCTTTAAGTCTTTTCCTCAGTGGACTCATTTTGTTGTTTGAAAAGCTCCAGTGTATATGGCTGAAAGAAATGTTCGTAATTGGTTTGAGTGCTATCTTCACAGAAAGAAGCTGCATGTTATAAATAATAATTGGGAATCAAATGTGTTTTATTAAAGAAAGAGTAGCCATCACAAAACTGCATTGTGTTTTGACATCATTTGATGCTCTTTATAAACATCAATGTCGTCGTTACATTTTTATGCAAATTGCATTGTGGGATAACACAAATTCTTCCTTCTGAAGATTCTAGCAGGAATTCAATAGCCTGTCTATTGTTTGAAATGGAGAAATTGCTGCAATTGGATTCATTTTTTTTTATTTGAAAATGTTATGGAAATGTTTAATTTGGAATATTTAAATGACAAAGCAACTTCCGACCTACTTCCTAATGAAACCTTGTTTGCCCTGAAAATACCATTCCAAATAGTCCTCTGCTTGGCGGGCTCAGCATGATATAAGTTGAAGCCTTTTCTCTAAGAGATAAATTACCCGCTTTACAACTGCCGCATGCATAGCTTCCTCTATGGTTATTCTATTTGATTTTCAAGAGATATCTTTTCAGAGCATTTGAGTCATTTTAAATACTGATTTCCAAATGTATTCACAATATACCAAATAAGGGATTGTGTTTTTTTTTTTCCTTATGCCTCTTTAAAAAAAAAAAAAAAGAAACTAAACTAAATCTGGTTCAGTAACTTTATATTTTTTGGATTTTAAAAACCAGTTGGCATATTGCAGGAAAATAATAAAATCAAAGACAATTTTAATTTAAAAAGTAGCCTTTTGACAAACTTGATAGGAATAACATGATTAGTAATTTTTGTCTAATTGGCTGAATGTGCAATAGCCTCCCATAGTAGCTATTTTTAATAAGATCAGTTTGTTAAATGTCATTTTGGTCTCTTGGCTGATAAATGGTCGCTTAAACTAAACTGTTATGTACTCAGTGATGGAATTCTAGATTACAGCAGCCCAGCAGGCAAAACCAAGGTGGTTATTTGGAAAAGTCCTTCACTGAACCTTCCTTGAGATTTATTTGTTAACTCTTGTCTCCCCTCCTTCTAGGAAAGTAGGAGCTTGTTAGGACTTCTGGGTGTAATTTAGTTATTTATAGAGTATTTCAAGCCACGCAATTCTCCTCTGAATTAAGTACTGTTTTAAAACAGCACTGAACATAATAAAATAAATAAATAAATAAAGTAGCACTTCGAACAAGGACATAGGAAATGATTCCATCTATTTGTATGGACAAAATGAGAGGACAGATAAAGTTAATTGCCATCCCCTCTTCCTTTTCTGCCTCTTCCCTTCTCTAAAGGTAGAAGACTTTCCTCCTTGGAAAAGATGCAACTTAAAATTGATGTAAATTAACAGTCACCTCTTGTGCCTGAACTAGGCTACCTTACTCCCCATCTTTTCCACCTCAGAAAGAGTCCCTTGGGAAAGGAGAGGAGAGAAGACTGGCTGTTTCATTTTTCTTTCATTTTCCATCATGCATGCCTCACTCCTTCAGTCAATAAAGCATATTTTAATAATTTTTAATCTTTATGGGAAGGAAATAGTATTTCAGTCTCACAGATTTCCCAGAGAATCTCCCCAGGGAGGACTGCTGCTTGTATTTACCTGAAGATAGTATCTAAGCTCTAGGCCTTTGTCAGACCCCAAATATCCCTTTACATAATTCCATGGAACAATGTGGAGTTACTTACCTAACTGCTACTCTTCCCACTGCAAAACCTAAAGCATTAAAACTTAGTGACCAGTTTTCTTACTTAAATATCTCAAAATCCATTTGTCATCCCACATTCCATCATGGTAACATCACTGAAAAAGCCCTCAAGTTGATTTGAGATTATTTTAGAAGAGCCTAGTAAAAATATGAACCAATTATGTAACAGCTAAGAAGATAAAATATAAATGACTTATCTGGGTCTATTCTTCATATGCTCAAAATGAATACTGGACATCACCAGTGTTTTTTTTTTTTCCTCCATAATTGTGGCAACTTATTTTATTGGAAATGAATCAAAATGAACTTGTGTCCAGTAGTAATAAAATAGCGAGTGCTTATATAGAGAGACCAGGGAGGTGGTTTTATCTCCTTCATGTTGCCAACTTCTGATTTCTATTTTAACACATACTTACATGTATATGGTATATGTACATATGTATATATGTACATACCCATATGTATGTGATATATATACCAAAACAAATAAACAAACATATACCAAAACAAAATATACTTGATTCTTGAACAATGCAGGGTTTATTTCTTTTACAACACTTAAAGAAAATATATCAGTGAATCACTAATTTTGAAACCAACAATGCTATAATCTTTTATTCAAATAACATTTTAATTAAGAATTTTTGTGTAAACCATTATAACTTCTTATAGATATATGCAAAGATGTGGCCATTTTGTTCTCTGAAATGTATTATTTTGGTTCATAAAAATAAACTGAAATTGTAATTTGTAATCACAGTTGAAAATGCATATTTATTTTGAGACATTATATTTTTTAAAAGACCATTAGCTCTACTTTTAAATTTCTTTCATTTTTATCTATATATATACTGACATATTAATCTTAATGATATATATATATAAACATAGAAGTTTTATTAAGTCTTCTACCCTTCTTGATGTTGTTTCATTTGTCATTTTTCCCTTCAATTTATTCTTATAAATCACTATTTAAAAATAAAAATATTTTAGACTGCTCGACAAACAAGTCAGTCAAGAATGATTTTGTAACTGAATTGATACCTCTTAAAGGGCATTAGCAAACACTTTTTATACATTTTTCTCTTTAATTCCTTCACATATGCACCATTTTTGGTTTTGTATTGGATGGGTAAGCCATTAGCAATAAATCCTTGCTTTCTATTTAATCTTAAATTACCTCTAAAATTTCATTAAATAGTTATGTTACATTTTAAAATATACTTTAAGATTATTCAAAGTTTAAATGATTTTTTGGGCTACTTATTCCTAGAGGATAAACATTTATCTTTGTTTGATCCAATTATATTTCTTGTATTATTTTGAAATAAGTGGTTAAAGTTGTAATTAAACAGGGAGTAGCTAAAATTTGTCACATTTTTATTTTTATAAGGTAATTTAAAAGAAAACTAATTGAATACAGAAGAGTTAAAATAACTCCTTAATTTTTTTATAATTATGTAATATTTTAAACTTGAAATCTCTTTTTATATCAACAAAACATCAGTAACAAATATTTTCATCAAATATCCACACCCTGTTAAATAAGTCAAAGCAGTAAAGCATATTCCTTTTAGTTAAGCATAAATTTGGCCATTTATATAGGTATACAAATTGAACAACTTCTGAAGCTCTCTTGCAATATTAAGATATGCAAAAAATTATATAAAATGTTGTTATACATATAAGTTAAGGACAAATTGGATATATATGCAAAAAAGTACACAGCCGTATGTTACATATATATTTGTATAATATTGATCATGTATGTTCAAAGAAGTGATCTGATTATAGTAAAAGGTGTTACATTTTATGCTTTGTTCCCAGATAGCTTCTTATATTGTCTCTTACCCTAAAATAAATCAGAGATGATCTTTATAAAATAACCATTTCCCATGGTATACATATAGTGAATTAAAAAAATTAATTTTATTGACAATGCAAGTAAAGTGAACCATTACTATTAAAGTAGATAATAATCCTCAAGTCTTTCCTTTAAAAAGTTTTGCATAGTATTATCTATAAAATCTGTCCATTCTTTGAATAGTTTTCACTTTTGATAAAGAGGAAAGTCATAATCACAATAGTTTTCTAAATTTTTCCTCCATTAGATAAACTTTTCCAGATCAATGTTTAAATATATATGAAATAACCTATTCATGTCAAATGCTGTATCTAAATTAATAAGACTGCAAAGAATATGATATTGTCATTTATTATTTTGAAGCAATGGATAATATGTAGGAGAAATTGAGAAGGAGGGAGAGAAAGGAACAGAGACAGAGAGAAGCAGAGAGGGAGGGAGGGAAAGAAAGAGAGACTTTGTTAAAGTCAAAGTAATAATAAAAAAGATGGAATAAAATAAAGATACATGCACAAGAAAGAAAATCAACTGCCTTTAAATTTAGACAAAATTGAATGTTAAAAAATTACATATTGTAAAGCAGATTATACCCTCAGAAGTTTGATAAATATGCATTTTTCTCTTTTTTGCAGCTAATACAGACTATAAGCGCAGTAGACAAAGATGACCCCTTAGGTGGACAGAAATTTTTCTTCAGTTTAGCTGCTGTCAATCCAAACTTCACAGTACAGGATAATGAAGGTAAATTTTAGAATGCTGTCATTATGATTTCAGGTGACATTAGCAAGAGCTGTTCTCCAAAGTAACAATTGCTATATGTATTAATTTATTGATCTGTGTTACAAAATGTTGTTTTCATCAGATATTTAATGAGATATTAATTTCTTGCTTCTTTATATATTAATAAGATATACTGTTCATTCTCTTAAATTGCAAAATAATAAAGATGTGAGAGAAATTTCAATATGAGTACTAATGAAAAGACTGAATCTTGAAAACATTAGAAAGGCTGGAAATAATCAGACACACTGGGTAGAGAAATGAATGATTCAGTGAGACCCTTGTGCAAATTTCAATGAGATTTAGCAGCAACAGATTCACCAAAGCCAAAAAGGCATGGAATATGGGTGAGAAGAAATATCCATATTAGTCTGTGAGGGGTTTAAGTGCAAAAGCAGTTGCCAGGGCAAGATACACTGTTCTTCTGTGCAATATGTAAATTTTATAATGTCTCTGTGATAAAAGATACTGAAATTATATTTCTTGCATTCCCAAAGAGGGCAAAAACGTATTTTAGAGGAAAAAAATATGAAAATGCTTACTATTTTGAAAAAGCTGAACAGCTTTATTCTTTGAAAAATATATATGGTAATTATTCTAAAGAAAAGTGTATAGTTAGAGCTGTTTCCCCTTAATAAATTTATGTTAAACTAATTATATCAGTGGATCTTTTGTAAAAAAGGCATACTTGTCTTAGAGTGAGGGTAGATATAGTTATTCTTAAAATGCATTTAATAACTACATTGACATATTTATAATACCTTCATAACAATGTATATCCACTGGCAGAGCTAGATTGCTATATCACCTCTAGGTGTCTTTCAGAATATCAGAAAGAAGTTTAAGATAACAGATAGTTTTACATTAACCCAATTACTGTTTGAGGTATTTGATATGGTGGAAAACTGCACAAATCAGTTGAAAAGAGGGCATCCACTTGTAACATCTGTATACTAAATCGTAGTTTCTGAAATGTCTCTTTTCCATCCCTCTGAACATCTAAAAAACTACGATGCGAAAAATTCTCATAGAGTTGGTAGATAAGATACAAGATGTCTAGTTTCATCTGATTATCAGCAAAACAACACCCATCATTTTATTTGCTGAATCTGGCGTCCTAAATATAGAACTTAGATTAGACATCCTTCGTACTGATTTGACAATATTATACCGCTTTCTAAGTGCATTTTGTTTTATATTTTTGTTAAACTGGACCCCAACAAACCACGTCTCAATTTTAAAAAGCAGTAGAGACTTGAAACAGTGTTATCACAGCATTTCACAGTTACTAGGTAAGCACCTCAAGGCTAATCTTAATTAATTTTTGATAAGTAGTGCCATCTTCCTATATTCAGAAGAGTTCCTGATCTTATATGAGTTACTCAAAGCAAGAGTTGAAGCCCTATGAATATAAATTTGAACATGTCACTATATAGAATACCACTAAAGTCAGATGGAATAAACTCAGTATTCCAAAACTCATTATTCCAGAGTGCATAAACTCACTATTTCGTTATTGAGTGCATTTTGAAAAGAAAATCAAATGACATAGACATCACCTTATTGCTCTTCTTGAGGAAATGCCCTTGTGTTTCTCTACATGTTCATCTTAGAAAACTTTAATTTTATGGTATCATTTTTTAAAATTAATTTCTTGCTTCTGTGATACCACACTTGGAGCTTTTGATTCTTAAGATTCCCATGCTTTTCACTAACTTATAGGTCAAAAGTCTAACTGTATGATGACTTTCTGAATATTTAATAAAATGATTTGAATAGAATGGTTAGTTAAGGGTATAGCTTCGTTTTATTCTTCAATATATTAAAAGTATTGTAGACAAGATTAAGATTTAAAGCCTTTTGAAAAGTTAAAAAAGAATAAGGCAAGAAGTTTCTAAATATACCCATATACCAACATCTGTTGTTTCTTGTGTTGTTGATTTTAGTCATTCTGACAGGTGTGAGGTGATATCTCATTATAGTTTTGAATTGTATTTTCCTGATGATCAGTGATATTGAGCACCTTTTCATGTATCTGTTGGCCATCTGTATGTTTCCTTTGGAACAATGTCTATTCATATCTTCTGCCAACTTTTTAATTAGATTATTTGTTTTTTGTTTTTGTTTTGGAGGGTTATTTGTTTCTTGGATGTTGAGTTTTATAAATTCTTTATATATTTTAGATACTAACCCTTTATTAGATACGTCATTTGCAAATATATTTTCCCATTCCTTAGATAGCCTTTTAGTTTTGTTGACTGTTTCTTTTCGCTGTGTAGAAGCTTTTAATTTTAATGAAGTCCCAATAGTTTTTCTTTGCTTTTGTTTCCTTGGCCTCAGGAGATGTATCTAAAAGGAAGTTGCTATGGCCAGTGTCAAAGAGGTTACTGCCTATGTTCTCCTCTAGGATTTTTATCGTTTCAGGTCTAACTAACATTTAGGTCATTTAGGTCTTTAGTCCATTTTGAATTTATTTTTGTGCTTGACATAAAAAAAATCCAATTTCATTCTTTTGCATTTTGCTGTCCAGTTTTTCCAACACCATTTGTTGAAGAGACTGTCTTTTTCCCATTGGATGTTCTTTACTGCTTTGTTGAACATTAGTTGACCATATAGTTGTGGGTTCATTTCTGGGTTTTCTATTCTGTTCTATTGATCTATATGTCTGTTTTTGTGCCATACTGTTTAGATCACTATAGCTTTTGTAATATAAGTTGAAGTCCAGAATTATGATGCATCCAGATTTGCTTTGCTTTTTCAAGGTTGCTTTAGCTATTTGGGGTCTTTTGTGGTTCCATACAAATTTTAGGATTGTTTGTTCTAGTTGTGGAAAAATGCGGGTGGTATTTTGATAGGGATTGTATTAAATGTGCAGATTGTTTTGGGTGCTGTAGACATTTTAACAATATTTGCTCTTCCAATCCAGGAGCATGGAGTGTCTTTCCATTTCTTTGTGTCATCTTCAATTTCTTTTAACAGTGTTTTATACTTCTCAGAGTAGAGGTCTTTCATCTCTTTGGTTAGGTTTATTCCTAGGTATCTTATGATTTTTGAGGGTTGATTCCTTAATTTCTTTTTCATTATTGGTATATAGAAATGCAACAGATTTCTGTACATTGATTTTGTATCCTGCAACTTTACTAAATTCCATTATCAGTTCTAGTGGTTTTTTGCTGGAGTCTCTTGGGTTATCCATATAGAGTATCATGTCATCTGCAAATAGTGAAAATTTTACTTCTTCCTTATCGATTTGGAGGCCTTTTATTTCTTTTAGTTGTCTGATTGCTGAGGCTCAGACTTCCAGTACTATGTTAAATAACAATGGCAAGAGTGGACATCCCTGTCTTATTCTTGACCATAGATAAAAAGTACTGTTTTTCCCCATTAAGGATGATATTAGTTGTGGGTTTTTCATATATGGTCTTTATGATGTTGAGGTATGTTCCCTCTAAACCTACCTTGTTGAGGGTTTTTATCATGAATGAGTGTTGACTGAGGATGTGGAGAAAGGGGAACCCTATTGCACTATTAGTGGGAATGCAGGTTGGTGGAGCCACTCTGGAAAACAGTATGGAGGTTCCTGAAAAAGTTAAAAATAGAAGTATCCTACGATATAGCAATTGCACTACTAGGTATTTACCCAAAGAATACAAAAATACTAATTCAAAGGGATGCACCCTAATGTTTATAGCAGCGTTATCTACAATAGCCAAATTGTGGAAACAGCGCTAGTATCCATCAACTGATGAATGGGTAAAGAAGAGGTGGTATATATACAAAATGGAATATATATAAAATGGTATATATATAAAATGGAATAATATTCCAAGAATGAAATCTTGGCCATTTGCAATGACATGGGTGGAGCTCCAGAGTATTATGCTAAATAAGCCAGGTAGAGAAAGACAAATACTATATGATTTCATTCATATGTGGAATTCAAGAAACAAAGCAAAGGAGTAAAGGGAAAAAGAGAGAAAGAGAGGCAAACCAAGAAATAACCAAGAAATAAACTTTTACCACAGAGAACAAACTGATGGTTATCAGAGGGGAGGTGGGTGAACAGGTAAAATAGGTGATAGGGATTAAGGAGTGAACTTATGAGGGGCACCAGATATTGTATGGAAGTGATGAATTACTAAATTCTACACCTGAAATTAATATTACACTGTATGTTAACTAACATATAAATAAAAACTTAAGAAAAAGAAAATAGGAAAAAATATATACCCATATGCATATAAATATTTATTTTAGTGTAAGTTAGAGAATGGAAGAATTATATCCTAATACTTTTTGGAAGATAAGTCAAATTTGAAAAATTATCGGACTAAATTTATTTTTTAAATTTGCTTGTGTACATCGTCTATTTTGCTAATCTTCTTTCCTATCTTTTATAGTTAACTGATGTAGTAGAAATAACTTCTTACTAATAATTTAGGAGATTACTGCTTTATGTTCAACCACTATACCTGCCAGAAATGTTCACCTTTTTTTTTTTCCTTGTCCTATTTGATTTAGCAATTGGCTGACTCACTCCCTTCCCTACATTAGCATTTTGAACAGGCTTATGGGATTGGCTAAAGAAGACTAAGTGCATTGGACAAACAGAATAAGAAATTGTCATCCAAGTACATATTGATTTTTAAAAAAATATTATAGGGGCGCCTGGATGGCTCAGTCGGTTAAGCGACTGAGCGCCAGAGTCCTGGGATCAAGCCCTGCATCGGGCTCCCTGCTCAGTGGGAAGCCTACTTCTCCCTCTCCTGCTCCCCCTGCTTGCTCACTCTCTCGCTCTCTTTTTCTGTCAAATAAATAAATTAAAAGAAAAAATCTAAATATTGATTATAAGGGTTAGGTGAAATCTTTTTTATTAAAAGCACAACCTCCATTTAAGGATACTGGGTGTTATCAGATTAAAAAAAATATCTGTAGCAATATATTAGTTAGTAGGATGCTTGGGTTTATTAAATCCTTACATCTGCCTGTGCATTTATTAAGTAATCCATATCAATAGTCATCCACCAATACTTTGAGTTATAGATTGTATTCATTTCAATGGGGAGAAATCAAAGTTCAGAAACATTAAATAACTTGCTGGGGCACCAGGGTAGCTCAGTTGGTTGAGCATCCTATGCTTGATTTAAGCTCAGGTCATGATCTGAGAGTTGTGGGATCGAGCCCTGCATTGGGCTCTGTGCTCAATGTGGAGTCTGCTTGGGATTCTCTCTCTTTCCTCTCCCTCTGCCCCTCCCCCTGCTCACACTCTCTCTTTCAATCTGAAGTAAATAAATAAATAAATAAATAAATAAATAAAATCTTTGAAAGAAAGAAAAAAAGGAAGAAAAAAGAAAGAAAAAAAGGAAGAAGGAAAGAAAGAAAGAAAGAAAGAAAGAAAGAAAGAAAGAAAGAAAGAAAGAAACTTGTTCACCACTGTTCATATATTGTGACTCTTGAATGGTTTTGAGTGAATGATTGATTTTAAAAGTGCAACTACACGTAAAATTTACTCATTCATATTTTTCTTCATGAGTATTGGATTAATGTGTGTTTTCTCTGTGTATGTGTGTGCATATGTATAAACATATATGCATATACAAATAAAAACAATTTACTATGATTTTTTCTTGGTATGCTTATTTATATTTTCTGAAAACTCTGAAAAACAATATGCCATTATCCTCACAGTCCTGGTAAAATGTCCACTTATAAAAATTCACCATCTTAAAGCATTATCTGTGAAAAAGTTAGAAACCTGTCAAATAAGCAATCATAATCAGAGACTCCTCAAATTAATTTATCTTACCTGTATTTTCAAATATTGCATTGTAGGCATGTTACAGGAAAATTGATCTTCATTTAATATTTTACATAAACATCTCTTGTACTGTCAAGCCTTGGTGAGCAGGATGAGAGAAACTTACGGTCCCAAGCCATCTGTAATATGTTAAAATTTATTTTAGATAATACTGCCCGGATTTTAACCAGAAAAAATGGATTCAATAGACACGAAATAAGTACCTATCTCTTGCCTGTGGTGATATCAGACAATGACTACCCGATTCAGAGCAGCACGGGTACTTTGAGCATCCGAGTGTGCACCTGTGACAGCCAAGGTAACATGCAGTCCTGCAGTGCCGAAGCCTTGCTCCTCCCCGCGGGCCTCAGCACGGGAGCGCTCATCGCCATCCTCCTCTGCATCATTATCCTACTGGGTAAGAAACCTCAGAGAGAACGTGATTGGAAGGACGCCTGTGTGGCTCAGTCAGTTAAGCCTTCTCCTTTGGCTCAGGTCATGATCCCGGCGTCTTGGGATCGAGTCCCACGTCGGGCTCCTTGCTCAGTAGGGAACCTGCTTCTCCCTCTGCTTGTGCTCTCTCTCTCTCTCTGACAAATAAATAAAATCTTAAAAAAAAAAAAAATATGAAAGAAAATGTGATTATTTCCTGGACTGTTTACGTTAGTGTATTTGTCTGTAAGAAATTCTCTTATTAAAATAACTCCTCCCCCATTAACTCCAATATCTAAGATAGACCTAAGTTAATGATGAGATGTTGTTTATATTGAAATATTTTATGTGATCAGATAGTTATTACTTTTCTCTCTTAAATTATAAGACCGAAAGTTAGAGATATTCATAACATTTTGCAAGGTTACACAATTCCTGAGTGGCTCAACCAAGGCAAGTTGCTTTGCTGTCTGTTTAACTAGTTTTTCAGGAAATCTGAAGTTTATTTCCAGTTTTTTTTTTTTTATTCAGATGAGGGCTGGTTGGAGCCTTTCCACTGAAATCATGTTAAAATAGCTCTTAACCTGGTTCACTTTTCCCTGCAACAATAATACTTGATTTTATAACCTAGAGCAAATTGCTTTTTAACTGCTTTTGAATGAAAAATCAGATTAAGTTTAATCTCCAGTTGCATTATCTTAAAACTATTGTGCATATTCCTATGACCCTAATAAAAAAGCATTGTATCTGACATTTTAAGAAGCAGTAAAATGAACTTGGATTTTGGAGCCAATCTTAGTTTCATTAGCCTCATTATTAGAACATTTTTTACCGGGTAAGATCACTTGGCTGACAATAAACAATCTAAGGTTTAAAATCTTTACATCATAAATTTATGTGTGTGCATGAATATATGAATTTAAGCAAAGTAAAATGTCATATTTTTCTCAAAGACTTGAAGAATAAACACTTTTTTCTCTCTTAGTGGTGGCCTATTTATTTTTTAACAACTTTGAAGGTCAAGAATACTTACCAATGGATTAAAACCTTATTTTTTCTAGGCATTAAAAAAGTCCCTTCAGAGAGGGTTGAAGGCAGGTAGACTAACTGTCCTAGGTTAATAAAAGAGAAAACAAAAGTTAAGAGCCTTTCCCATACTAATGTAATTCTTTTAGTTCAGTCTGCTATAACCATACCATAGACCCGATGGTTTCAACCCCAGAAATGTATTTCTCATAGTTTTGGAGGCTGGAAATCAAGGCACTGGCAGATTCCAAATTTGGTGAAGGCAAATTTCCTAGTTTCAAGATGGCGGTCTATGCTGAATCACCACATGGCAGACAGCAATCCTCTCTCTTGTTTCTTTTCATAAAAGCACTAATTCAGGGCGCCTGGGTGGCTCAGTTGGTTAAGCGACTGCCTTCGGCTCAGGTCATGATCCTGGAGTCCCGGGATCGAGTCCCGCATCGGGCTCCCTGCTCGGCGGGGAGTCTTCTTCTCCCTCTGACCCTCCCCCCTCTCATGTACTCTCTCTCTCATTCTCGCTCTCTCAAATAAATAAATCTTTAAAAAAAAAAAGTACTAATTCAATTCATGAGGGCTCTACCCTTTGACTTAACTACCCCCTAAAGACCCCACTTCCAAATGCCATCACTTTGGGGATTTAGGCTTTAACATGAATTTTGAGAGGACACATTCGGTTCATAATGATAATAAATCCCATATCCTTTAAATATTTCTTCTAAAGAAGCTAAATAAATATAGATGTTTTATCATACATATACCCGGTAAAATATTTTCCCTCTCTTTTCTTATTTAATTGAATTCAGACCTGTTTCCCTAAATCATCATTTTCAAGGCTCATGTCCCAAGTATTTGGGGATAGTGAATGAGGGTGGAAAACTAGTAACAGCCAGAGAGAATTTAACATTCTCCTATCTTTTATGCTATTATCATCATGATTAATAGAATCATTATATTATTATTATTGATACCTTCTCAGGTATCAGTAGTAGGGAAATGTCCTTTCTGAATGATATACATTTCTATTTGTAAATCTCCAGTTGTTTGAGATATATCTAGCTAAGGTTCCTACATGCTTTCTGTAGGTAATTCAATGTAGAAATTGAAATTCACTCTTTGCTATCATGTGATCTGATAACTTTCTTTTTGGTCTCATGTGTGATATATATTTCCATGTAATACCTCAAAGATTGCTAAACCAATGGTGCCTAATCAGGAGGTCATTTGCCCTTCACTTCTTTTAACAATGTAAGAAAAAAAATTCTATGTAAATCCATCAGCAAAGCTATTTAACCAAAACCAACACTGTATCTTGTGAAGAATGCTGCCTTTTCAATATTGTATAAGGATGTGCAGAATATGGGCATATTTTTGTCGTCCTTAATTGTTTTATTTGAAGCTGAATTCAATTTGTGTTATTTTTTATGTAACACCTTATGTCACTATTCAATGCAAAGTATAAATAATGTCTGTACAATCAGGAACCAACTTTAAACAGTTCTTAGAAAAATAGACAAAATATCTCACTGTATTTGAGAAATATTCCAGATGGCTTTAAAAATACATTAGAAACACTGCTTGCATACCCCACCCATCCTGGCTAAATCCTCAACTGCCTCTCTCCTTGCCACCCCCGCTCCCCCCAACTGATGGAAGTTCAAAATTAATCTAAAAATCCTAGCCTGTCCCCGAAAACCTAAATAACTCAAATTCCTCCACAGTACTTCCGCTCGTTATTTATATAGTGTTTTAGACAGACAGCTAATGAATCTTCTTTTCTTTTTTTTTTTTTCAAGTTATAGTAGTACTGTTTGCAGCTCTGAAAAGGCAGCGAAAGAAAGAGCCTCTGATCTTGTCTAAAGAAGACATCAGAGACAACATTGTGAGCTATAACGATGAAGGTGGTGGCGAGGAAGACACTCAGGCGTTTGACATTGGCACCCTGAGGAACCCCGCAGCGATAGAGGAGAAGAAGCTCCGGCGAGATATTATTCCGGAAACTTTATTTATACCTCGGAGGACTCCCACGGCTCCAGATAACACGGATGTCCGGGATTTCATTAATGAAAGGCTCAAAGAGCATGATCTCGACCCCACCGCGCCTCCCTACGACTCACTTGCAACTTACGCCTACGAAGGAAATGATTCCATTGCAGAATCTCTGAGCTCCTTAGAATCAGGTACTACTGATGGAGACCAAAACTACGATTACCTCCGAGAATGGGGCCCTCGGTTTAATAAGTTGGCAGAAATGTACGGTGGCGGGGAAAGTGACAAAGACTCTTAACCTAGGAGATATATATATATATATATCTATATATATATATTCTATTCAAACAAGAGGAAGTAACTTGACGGACGCCGTCTCCACCACTTCACAATATTTGATATTCAGGAGAATTTTCCTGCCACTCAGCACAATTTTTTCCCATTTACTTTTTAATTTGTTCATTAATTACATTAATTCTTTTTCCTGTAGGATGTCTCATGGAATATATACGAAATTTTATTTAATCACTTCCAAGAGCCAAAGCTATGGAAATTCAGTGTTGTCCATCTTAGAAATAAAACATAATTTCAGAAACATGAACAGGATAGTTCTCCCTTAAGCAACCTCACAAACAAGCCGCTTCTGTTAGATACACGTCCTGCCCTTGCAAATGAAGCTTTTAAAAAGGTGAAGAAAAAATTTAAGGTATATCCTGTTCTGTACATTAAATTAAAAAGAAAAAAACGTACATGTGGTGTTAGTAGGTGTGATTTGCAACCTGGTATACAAACGTTTGTGCAATTTCATTTCATCAAATTCTATCTGCTAATGTTTTATATTTATATTTTTGTATTTATTTTTAAAAAAAATAAACAAGTTTTTACGACTACCTTGTCTCCAGCTTCATTTTTTTCCCTAGGAAGAAAAGTTTCTCCATGGACTCACGATCTTGGTACTACATGACATTGAATGCAGGTAAGGGCACAAAGTCATTAATGGTTACTATCGAGACCTCTAGCCAAATTAACATGATTTACATAAGAATTCTTCTACCAGTGAGTTTTGTTATGCTCTGACTTGTGAAAAAGTTGTCATATTAAAAGTAATAGTCATGTATAGACCACTTAAAAATTTATCACAAGCCAATTTAAAACATGGCCATCTTTATGCTATCTCAAAATATCAGCAATATAGTAATTTTGTTTTGTTCTATTCATTTAAATAATAACTGAAAGAATATAACATTTCTTATTTTTGTATGACATTTGTGCTACTGAGGGTTATAGGTAATAATAGTTTAGACAGATTTCAGACTGAAATAATCCTTTAATGGAAAATACACTTACCTCCCGTGGTGACTTTGAAAATGCATAGTAATGACAACAATAATGCTGAATATTCCATTAAGATACAGCATTGTGATTATGTCAAGTTTTCAAAAATGCATTACATATTTATTTGTAATTAAGTCTGTTTTTCTGTCAATGAATGATTCAATAGAAAGGAAAAAAAATACTGGCAGTTAATTATCTGGAGTTCCTGAGATTTACAGAGGCCAACTGCCACCAACCGATTTCTTGTTTCTCAAGCTCCAAATATGATTTATTTATAAATGGAGCACTCTGTTGGGCCTACACTAGGAAGTCACATTCCCCGCTGAGTGTATCATAAACAATACCAAAGATTTATGTGCTTTCCAGTTAGTGAAAATGCTATGCTTTTGGAGTGAGAGTACAATACTGAAGTATCCTTAATGCAGAATTATTTATTTCAGTCTTCTTGAAGGATATTTTTCCCCCCCAACTTCCAGGGTGAAAAGGCACACACTTCTCTGACTATAGACATTTTAGTTTGCATGGTGATATAATTATAAAAGAAAAACAACCCACGTGCTCTAGTTAAAATCAGTCACATTACAAGGCTGACATATCAAATCATAGTAAAACTTGTTTGACTTCTCATATTCCAAGAACCCATTCATACCACCAAAAGCCTGACTGTTAAAAGGACAGAGCTTAAGGGGAATAACAACTGAAGTGAGGGGAGAGAAAACCCTCAATGCCCTAGGATTATTCATTCAAATAAAATCAACAAAAAAGGGAAAAGTTAGAAGAAGGTATATCTTATGAACATTTCACATTAATTATGATTCAAAATATAATATTCATTTGATTGAAAATTAGTTTAAAAATTTCCGGTGTTAGATATTTTTATTAATATTGCATATCAGTAATTGGAATTCTTATTTGAATATTTTTAATTATCCTCATTCAGATAATTTCAAACTGATATTAACTTGCCCTGTCACTTATTATCACCCACTTTTAATAAATTTAAAAATTGTAGCAGTCATCTCTAGTAT
>NC_138375.1:17534565-17562329 GCF_054177405.1 Leptonychotes weddellii | reverse complement strand
ATATAAGTGGAATCATGCAATACACACTATGCTGTAATTGGCTTCTTTCACTTACCACAAAGTTTTGAAATTCCTCGATGTCACTGTATGCATCAGTTGTTTGTCCATTTTATTACTGGATATGAATTGTTTGAATGCCTCAATTTCTTTATCCATTAGTGGATAGAGTCATTAATGGATATTAGTGTCATTTCCCCTTTTGGTTACTATGAAAGAAGCTTTTGTGAATATTCTCTTGGGAGTAATTGCTGAGTCATGTGTTTAGTGGATTGGAATTGATGTGTCATATTATAGGTCTTATTTACAAGAAATTGCCAAACTATGTTCTGAAGTGACTGTAATATCTAATACTCCCAGTGGAAATGTGAATGGGATTCAATAGCACTCATTCTGACTAACATGATAGTTTCAGACTTTTTTGTTATTAAAGTGAATATGAAGTGCTTTTTCATGGTGGTTTCAATTTGCATCCCTGATGATTGATATTTTGAGCATCTTCCATGGGATTCAGAAGTCTTTTGCACATTTTACAAACTGTTATTCTTATTATTAAGTTATAGGTACGCACACACATGCAAACACAGACATAGATAATTCTGGATACAAGTGTTTTGATAGTTTCACATCTATTGTTTTTTGCTAATTTGTGGATTGCCCTTTTGTTTTATCAATATGTATTTTGAGGAGTAGAAATGTATAATTTTGATAAAGTCAATTTATCCATTTTTTCTTCCATATTTAATGATTTTGGTAATTTTATAAGAAATCTTTACCTACTTAGAAGTTGCAAAGATATCATCCTAAGTTTGCTTCTGAAGCTTTATAGTTTGAACTTTTATATTCAGTTCAATTATCTATTTCAATTTAATTTTTATGAATCATTTGAAGTAGGGATATTGATTTATTTTCCCACATACATATTTTCAGTTGTTTCAGAACATTTGTTGAAGAGAAAAACCTTTCCCCAGTTAATTACCTTATTACTTGGATCAAAATTTAATTGATTATATCTGTTTATGTCTATTTCTGGAATCTCTATTCTGTCCTATTGACCTATTTGCTTACCGCTACATTCTCCTAATTATTTATACTAACTGTGATATTAAAATTAAGCAGTATAAGTCTTCTCTTTTGGTCCTTTGCTTTTGTGTGTCCATTTCAGAATCAATTTGTCAATTTCTACAAGAAAGCCTCTTGAGTTATTTACAGGGATGGACCTTGAATTTTTATATTATTTTTGAGAAGACTTATGTATTAATAGTATTTAAATCCTTTAAATTTATGACATAAACTATCTCTCCATTTATTTAGATTTTCTTTAATTTCTCTCTGCTCTATTTTATAGTTTTCATTATAGTGGGCTTATCGTATTTATTGCAAATATATATATATATATATATATTAGTTTAAGCATTAAATTAAATTAAAAATAAATTGTGAATGGTGTTTTTAAAATGATAACTTCCAATAGTTTACTAGTATACTAATATATAATTAACTCTTTCATATTGATTTGAACCCTATGATCTTGATAAATCCATTTATTAGCAATCTTAGTTCCCCCCAGATTAATTAGTATTTTATATAAATGCAATCATGTTTTCTGCCAATTTTTTTTTTTTATTCTTCTGCTCTTATCTGAACTATTTTTTTCCTTCCTTTTTGCATTGGCTAGGAACTCCAGCACAATATTGAATAGAAGTGAAAGCAGACATCCTTGCTTTGTTCTCAATCAGCTTAAGGAATTTTGTAGTCTGTTTACTAAGTATTATGCTAGCTATAGATTTTTTGTGGAATATTTTATCATGTTAAAGATGTTTCCTTCATAACTATGTCACTGAAGGTGTTTATTATGACTGGGTTTTGAATTTTGTTAAATGCCTTTTCTACATCTATTAAGATGATCAGATCGATTTTATTCTTTATTCTGTTAATGTGGTAAATTACACTGATTGATTTTAAATGTTGAACACATTATTCTAAGTCATTTACAGATGTCAACTCATTCAAACCCCATACCATCTCAGTGTAAAAGTTACTGTTAATTTACCCAAGGTCACTGAGATAATAATAATTTGTCAAAATAAGATTTGACACTGTAAGTTTAACACCTGAATCTATGTTCTTAACCACTACTATATTTAGCAATCTTTTCTAATCAGTCAAATGCATACCATCATTTATTACTTCCACAGAAAATACATACAACTCAAATCTATATTACATATAAATTTTTGTAAGCATTTTGAAACTTTAAAATGATACAACTTTTTTCTAAACTCTCTAAGTTTGAGTATTTGGTGAATTAAAGTGTCTAATCTCTATTACCTTATTGAACAAGAAATAACAAATGTTTCTTCTTGGCAGATATCCTTGTTTCTGTCAACGTCACTTGGTTTCATGATGAGAAAAACAATAATATTTAAAGACTCACTGTCGGTTTGGCAAGCGTTTAAACATGTGAATACATTTTTAAAACCTAATGGTGATCATTTTTTCAATGTGGAAAGTTAAAATTTGTAACAGGTTAGCCCTCCTGGGGATTTGCATTGAATTTTTTAGTTCCTCGGGCCATTTATCTACTGCATTATGTGAACTCACTTTTTTTTCCTTTGATAGTAGTAATGTCAAAAATGCCAGAAGATTATAAAAAATATAAACCTGAAACATATAATTATATTTGTATTTTCATACCAAATGAAATAATTTTTGAGACTTTATCTTATATTAATCTTACCCATTAAGGGATATTAACTGCAGTAAAATGCAGTTATTTTTAATGTTTTTAAAGTACAGTTAAATATATTTATTTCTATAATAAATAATACTTTATCTTGTATAGAATGTTATTTCAAAGTACAATAATATACATTATTTTATTTGATCTCTAATCATTCCTATAACTGATAGATTCTGTTGCATGCTTATTTTATTAGCCATATTTCAAAGGCACCTGCCTTCTGCTGATTTTGAGGTTTTATTCCCATACTGATTCCTTTTCCTGAGTAATTTTTGTCAGTCCTTAACCCTTAAGGATGAGCTACAAATCAACTGATGTCTGGACATCACTAAGTGTTGGTCTCAATTTCCTTAAGAACTTTGTTCAAAGGTCATGGTTTCAAAGCCAAATTGAAACTGTGACCAGGCAGTCCCTTCCTCCAGTCAAATTCTCCTGCTGAATTCTGCCATCCTGCAGCTGTTCCCAATAGGAAGCACCCTAGATGAGGGCACTGTGCTGTTCCCAATCTGCCAAGTACTACTTCAATATTGAGGGTAGGAAGTCTCTCTTCCCATGTGGTGCTCAGACAGCAGCTTCATGCCAAAATAGATCAGGGCTCCCACATGAGAAGCTGTAAGCAACCTGTAATTTAATTCATTGGTATGCAGCCATAGACTAGTGTGGTGGAGTCCAGAAAGATACCAGCAATACCCATACATATTATACCCAATATCTAATATATCTAACTTTATATATAACTCATATATCTAACTTTATATATCTAACTCATATATATATATGAGTTAACTGTTGGTCTCGTATATTTTATGGGTTATGATCAATGCATAATTACGTGTATTCGCCATTATAGTGTCATACAGAATAGTTTCATATATATATATATATATATTCCCCCCGAAAACATGTTTTCTTCAATAACTCAGTTCTGATATTTGACAGGAGTTACTATCTTATACCATAAGCTTTCTCAGGTGAGTTGACCCTTGCAAGGACACTTGTCCTCTTTTCCTAGATTTGGCTTCATTCGGAGTCTACTTAGCATATGCTTTAAAAAAATAAGATTTCTGGTGGAATAAAGATTAAAATGCTTAGTTTATCTGGATATTGTGAGTTTCATAAAAAAATGAGAACTGGGCTCTACCTGAATAGTGTATGAGAGTCCTCCTAGTTATCAAAAGTGGTGAAGCCTGATGAGAATTCATAATGGTATCACTATTCTAGAAAACAGTTTGGTCTTTTCTTATAAAACTAAATATACTCTTAGCATCCTGCAATCATGCCCTTGGTATTTATCCAAGCAAGCTGAAACACATGTCCATACAAAAACCTGCACATGGATGTTTATAGAAGCTTTATTCAAAATTGCCAAAACTTGTAAACACCTACGATGTCTTTCAGTAGGTGAATGTATAAATAAGTATGGTTCAGCACTAAAAGGAAATGAGTCATGAAAAAACATAAAGTTTTGAATGGATTCTACTAAGTGAAAGAAGCCAATCTGAAATGGTTGCATACTGTATGATTCCAACCATATGGCAATCTGGAAAAGGCAAAACCATAGGGATGTAAAAAGATCAGTGGATGCCAGGAATTAGGATGAGGGAGGAAAGGATGAATAGGTGGAGCATAGAGGACTTTTTACGTGGTGAAATTATTCTGCATTATACTATAATGGCGAATATATGTCATTACGCACTTAATCATAACCCATAGAATGTACGAGACTTACAGTTAACTCAATGTAAGCTAAGGATTTGGGGCAATTATGATGTCCCAGTGTAGCATTATTAATTGCAACAAATGTCCCACCACTCTAGTCAGGGGATATTGATAGTGGGGGAGGCTGTCCTATGTGGGACAGAGGGGTAAAAGGAAACTCTGTACTTTCCACTCAATTTTGTTGTGAACTTAAAACTGCTCTAAGAAATAAAGTCTATTTTCTAAGAATGACTAAAGCCATTTCAGCCAGAAAAAATATCTTATCTGAATTAAATACACAGTAAGAGGTAGATCAGCATGCCAGGTGTCTGATAGACCAAACTCTGAGCAGTACCATATCATCACTGGAGATGTAACAATGTAGAGACAATAACTTTTGCTAGTATTTTGTAGAATGTAATACTTTACATACTAGGTTAAATCACATAACATTGGCAAAATCTGACATTTTTGACTAAGAAAAAACTGTTAATTTTATATGGTTCAATCTGATATCAGAAAGTTAACTCTGATTTGTGTTTTCTATAGGAGGGTGAGGCACCAATGTAATTTCTTAGGTTGGTGGTGAATAAAATGAGTCAAAAAAAGGGTAAGTCCAGTGGACTATTTGTGCTTTTCTGAGAGAGTTTTATTGTTGTTGTTGTTGTTGTCTTTTCTTTTCTTTGATTACTGAGAAGTGTACAGAAAACTGAAGCCAAAAGTGAAATACTTAGAAAGCAAGAGAGAGGGAGAGTTTTAATAATGGTACCAAGAGTCCACCTGATTAACATTTAGGGTCTGTAATCAATAGGTATTCAAGAAATTAAGAGAGTATTTTTCTGAAGAGGCATCCATTTGTACACTAGTGTGACTAGATGTCTCGGTTGTGATCTATGCACAACCGAGATTATTAGAAAGGGTCTGGAAATCAGAGAGACCTCCAAATTTAATGGATGCCAAGAATGAGTCAGAGAGATATGAACTGAAAATCATGAAGGATTTTGTACTTCATTTAGGATGATAGGTCATTCTCTAGAGGCATTGGAGATTCATGGGAAAATGAGATCTGATTTACACTTTAGGAATAATTTTATCTGCTGTAAAATTAATTAGTTGGGCACATTAAAGAAGTCAATGACCATTGAGGTGAATGCAGTAGACCAGTCAAGAACCAATAGATGTGGAACCAAACAGTGGTAGTGAAAAATGGACAGTGAAGGAAATTTTGAAAACATTTAATATAGAGTATTAGAGAAAAAAAAAAACAGTTACAATTAACAGATTAAGAAAACCTCACTGGAGAGTTTAAATGGAGGGGATAGGATTAAAGAGGAAACAAGACTTTAAAGTTTTGTGTAGGGATAGTGAGGGAATGTTGTTGTCATTCTTTGAGGAAAAGAAACAAAGAATCAAAGAAGCCCATTTTCAAATAACAACCTCTTTATTAAAGGAACAAATTGTGTTAGGAAGGGTACAATGTTCAGGGTATTGAAAGATAAATATGAGTTTGCAACAAGGAACAAAATAATAAAGTAAGAAATATATACACTCGGGCGCCTGGGTGGCTCAGTTGGTTAAGCGACTGCCTTCGGCTCAGGTCATGATCCTGGAGTCCCTGGATCGAGTCCCGCATCGGGCTCCCTGCTCAGCGGGGAGTCTGCTTCTCCCTCTGACCCTCCCCCCTCTCATGTGCTCTCTCTCATTCTCTCTCTCTCAAATAAATAAATAACATCTTTAAAAAAAAAAAGAAATATATACACACTATCTCTCACTTAACATTCCGTGAAATGAACCAAAAAAGTATTTCACAAGTAAGGATAAACCTATGATGTCTAACAAAACAATGAAAAGCGATGTCACTTTACAGAAATACTGAGGGGAACCCCAACATTTAGAAAGTATACATGTTCACATCTCAAACCTGAAGAAACCACTTCCCAGAATAAGTACAGCAGATAATTACTGCAAAAGTAGGGGCAGCATCAGAGAGTGCCAAACTGACTTGATGCATGCAAGATGCAGCAATGAACTTAAGAAACATCGGTTGTCAAGGCGACTAATGGGGAAAATAGATTTGGAATGGAGAGACCATTTGAGTTTTTCCCATTTTGCTCAGAACTCACAGTAGTGGCACTTGATCATGAGCTGGAGCAGTGTCATTCCTGAGAATGAGGAGATAGAGAAATGTTCTTAGAAGCTAATTATACCCTGAAGGGAGGGAACAGCTCATATCCAGAGGAAATGACCCTGGTACATACCTCTCAGTAGGAGCAGTACATTCTGTCCATCTTATGTAACACCTAGGAACAGACCACAGCAAAGTAGAACTGGAATAGGATTTCCAAATAATAATGTTATTATTAATAATTATATAATATAATATATTAATAATTATATTATTATTATTAAATTAAGTTAGAGTCACCCAATATTGGAAAAAAACTTTTACAGTGAGACTAAAGCAATGAATTAAAACAGTAGAATTAAACAATAAATATAGGAAATAGAAGATTTTAGGATAGATATCATAAAAAATCTTCAAAGATATGTCTTTGGATATTGCATATATAAAAAAGAATCAACTGGGGCCCCTGGGTGGCTCAGATGGTTGAGTGTCCAGCTCTTGATTTCGGCTCAGGTCATGATCTGAGGGTGGTGAGATGGAGATCCCCCTTCCAAGCTCCCCAGAGGTCTCTGAGCTTAGCGGGGAGTCTGCTTGGGAGTCTCCCTCTCTCTCTCTCCCTTTGCCCCTCCCCCTTCACTCATGCGCACTCTCTCTCTAAAACAAACAAATAAATCTTTAAAAAAATAAATAGGAATCAACCAATGAGTTGTAGATTACATTTTTACTTCAACATAATGTAAATTATCAATATGTATAGCATATTGTATTTAAAATACAGTTTAAAATAATTGTTTTCTTTTAATGTAGAAATTTGTAAATTCTTTTATCATGTGGATGTCTTTCCTTATAGTTTCCTAAAGCCTCTTTTTAGTTAGGAGCATACCTAAGTATTTTCAAAATAATGTTCATTGTGTAAGAAAAAGAAATGGAACTCTTTTGCAATACAATCAAGACATGCAACACGTTTTTTTGAATTTGAACTTTTATTTTCTTTTAAGTCTGCATATCTTTAGTTAACATGAATAAAGTCTTATAGTTCATGCCATAGATTTTTTAATGTGAAAATTGTCCAAAGTTATAAGAATGGAATTAAGTTTTATATTGGCACCTAAATTCTTTATCGGTTGAGCATGTAAAGTGCACATTCCAACCTGCATTTCTGAATATGATTATATTAATTTCTCTCTTGCTAGGTGTAAGTTCCTTTGAGAGTAGGCACCATTTTTTATTTATGTTTTTTTCACAGAAACTGTCAATAGGACCTCCATATATATAGTAGACATTCCAACAATGTTTTGTGAATAGATGAAAAAATACATATTTAAAAACTTCTTTAAAATATTTTCTGCATGAACAATGCAGCATCTTCTACAAATGAGTCTTTAAGAGAGTAATTACGTTATTGTGCTAATTTGTTGCACAAAACCATTTTTTAAAGAAATAGTGTTATAATACAGTCAATTGTAAAGCCAGCTCCAGTTGAAAAATGTTCAGGAAGCAGGCTACTTCATCATTTTCAAAGAGAAAATAGCAGAAAATTACTTCTTTCTCACACTGTGCTGTTTCTTATCTCATTCTTTCTACATACGTGAAGATATCAAGAAAAGTTTTCCTTCTTTCTTTTTTTTTTTTTTTTTAACTACTAGGAGATTGTCTGACATCTAGTGGGCACTCACTAAATGTTTGTTGAATTATTACAAGAAAGAAAGTTGAAAATACAAGAGAAAAAAAAATGAGGGCAATGTTATTATGTAAAGTGTCTTAAAATGCCTTAAACTATAGGTGAGATAAGAAGAAGGGGTTGGCATCTGAGAAGCTCCCTGGAGGCACTCCGAGAATGTTCTAGAGGCTAATGCGAATCCAAATATGCACATTCATTTTAAGAATAGGATACATTTATAAAAGAAACATATATTTAGGATTGAGTAAAATAGCCTAATTACAACTTGTTATTTATCCACATAATTTAATAATTTAGTAATAAAGGAAATGTAAAGTTTTGATCCGAATAGGATATATTTTGTATTTCACAGACTATTATTGAGTTAGCAATTCTGTGTTTATTCAGAGGCTTAAAATTAAGAATACTTAACACTGCACAAGCAATCATTTAAAGAATAAGAGAACAAAGAAATAAACATTTCACCTAGAACAGACTAGGTCAAGTGTAACTAGGTTAATAAAGGTTCTAACATTAGAATATGCTGCATACTAAAAACATTCTTTTACCTAAAAACATATATTTTCTATGCTTCTTTAATGTGGATGGCTGTAAATAAACTTATTTGTGCATCTCTATTATTCACAATGGAATTATTTTTTAATGAAAGTTAGTGAGCGTTCTGTTTCTCTTTCTGGAATCTTATATGCTAATATTATTCAAATTTAAGGCCTTCATAAAAGAAAGTCCTAAGTATTTACCCAATGTGCTGCTCAAAGTTGCTGCTAATCCATTCATTTTTGGCCTAAAACCATATACAGGTGCAAAAGTGAATCAGAAAGTGGCTCCAACTAAGAGGGGAGATCTTATGCTCAGTCACTGATGTGTTCACTGGCTATGCAAGCTGCCAAGTACAATTTCACTGGACACCTATATGTGCCTCTGAAAGTCTCTGACCCGCTTCTGATGTGGTCCAAGGCTGCAAAGACAGACGGAATTTCAGGACCTTGAAAGTGAATATATAGATAGGAATATAAAGCAGAATATAAGTCACAATATATAAATATAAATATATAAATCCACACTTGCTCTTCCTTCCAAATAAATTCATACGCATTATCATTTGAGCAGAGTATGTACTTCTACAGTTGCTATTATTAACTAAATGTTAGTCATTAGAATTGGAATCAATTATTTGATTATAAAATTTTCAGTTGTAGTACAATATTATATAACTATACCAAAATATTAGAGAGCCACCTTATTTTCCTGAATTAAAAAAATAAAATAAAGAAATACCTGGGTGAGATGCCCCGCCACAAAAAAATGAAAACACAAAAGACTAATTTGGTTGCCCATGAAAGGAAGTAAATGTGAAAGAAAGTAAAGCCTTTTCTAAAGCTGAATGTATTCAGTAATGCAATATATACTAATTCCTTCCCCCCTTTATTTATTTTTAGACTTAGTTCAAGTTATACCATAATAAACAGTTGTATGTATCAATTGTCTTTTTTCTAGCACATCTAATCACATGAACATATAGGAATAAGAATGATGTATAATTTGGGGTCAACACTGAGACAAACCAAACACAGAGAGATATGAATGAGTTCAAGCACAACATTTTACTTTACGGTTATAGTTCACTTTATAGGACGGTCAACCTATTATTTCATACTTAAGCCAGATATTTAAAAGGACCCATAAATCTGTCATAATATTTTAGAATCCTGACCAACCATATGCATACTTTTATTAATAAAATGAAGAGATTAATCTTTATTTGTTCAGGAGTGGCTTGTTGCCCAGTGCTGGGGACCAAGCACTCTGTGAGCTGCTGAGTGTACAAAGCTGGGTCAGACATGGGTCCCCATCTGCCGGGGGTTGCTGGGGATTGTGACAGCATTGACAAAGCTGTGCCTATAGACGCAAGGGAAAGATGACTAAGTGTGCCTGGAAACTCACAGAAGACTTCACAGGGAAGACACTAGTCTATCTAAAACTTGAAGGAGGAGTTGGTTGCCGTGTGTGGATAAATGTGGAAAGACATTTCACGCAGCAGGGATGATATTTGGAAAGGAAGAAGGCAAAGAACAATTATTTTTTTTCCATCCAAGTTTTTTACTCAGGGAGGTAACAGGTTGATCTTTGCAGGACTCAAACTTCTGTGATTCAAAACACACCATTTCTTCATCCTCCACAATCGCTCCTTTTTAGATTCTCTCTACCAGTCACCTAATCATTAAAAATGAACTATAAGAAACAATTTAATGCTCCCTCTGCTTTCTCATTCCCCTCATGTAGACAGAGCTGTCACATGAATTCCCCCTTCTCCATGTCTACTCCTATTAGGAGACGGGATGGCAGAGGGGACACATTCTGAGTATGAAGTCAGACAGCCAGGGGCTCAGACACTACCTCTCAGACATCTCACATGTTATCAGTTAAGGGTACTAAACCTTGGTTTCATCAGCCTTACAGTGACAGTTAATTTAATGTGTCAACTTGACTAGGCTATGGTGTCCAGTTGTTTGGTCAAACACCAATCTGGCTATTGCTGTCAAGTTATGTATACTTTTTAGATGTGATTAACATTTACAACCAGTAGAATTGAATAAAGCAGATTATCCTCCCTAATGGGAAGGCCAACCAGTTAAGGCTTGAAGAGCAAAAACTGAGGTTTCTGGAAGGAGAAGGAATTCTGCCAGAAGACTGTAACATAGAAATTCTGTCTGCATCTCTAGCCTGCCACCTACCTTGCAGATTTCAGAGTTTCTAGCCCCCACCATCATGGGAGCCAATTCCTTTTTTTTTTTTTTAAGATTTTATTTATTTATTGGAGAGAGAGAGAATGAGAGAGAGCACATGAGAGGGAGGAGGGTCAGAGGGAGAAGCAGACTCCCTGCCGAGCAGGGAGCCCGATGCGGGACTCGATCCAGGGACTCCAGGATCATGACCTGAGCCGAAGGCAGTCGCTTAACCAACTGAGCCACCCAGGCGCCCAATGTCCCTTTCAAATTTAACATTTAAAAGTTGTTTTCTTGCTAAGCCACCTGCCAGATACCCTTCACCTTCCTTTCCCCCAAATAATATTTTGCTCACTCTGCTTGAAAAATCCATGCACTTTAAGATACCTGTTTTTTCGTGTGTGTGCCTTTTCCCTATATCCTACCTGGTACACTTGGCACACTGCTCCAGATACTGTAGGATTCTGATTAAAAGCAGCCTTCTCTGGGAAAGCTCCCCTGACCACCAATCTACCTGCAGACCAAGTGTGTCTTCCTCTTCCTCTGTGTTACCAAAGTAACACATACACACCTCTGTTAGAGTATTTATTACATTCTACTTCAGCTATTTGTGTCTACTCCTTTAGAATATGTAATATATAAAGTCAAAACAAGGACATGCCGTATTTATTTTTCTATTCAATTACTTACCTGAGTATTTGACACACAAAATGCATAGTTGATAAATGAACACATGACTGAAGTGAGTTTGGGAACAAATGGTGAAAAATTAAAAAAAAAAAAAAAAGTCTTGCTTTTTTAAATGCCAACAATGTAGTGATTAAAATAAAATTTTAATTGATTATTTTTTAGTATATAGGCTAGGAATGTTGATAATAAGAAAGAAGTAGGCTAGGCAAAGTGAAATAAAATGTTATTTCTTAATTTAATTACATATGAAAGCCTTTATATTTTCCTGAATTCACAGATTTTGAAAAAAAAAAGAAAAAAAAGCCCTATTTAATCACTTAAATTGGTTAGACATCCTAGAACTTTTAAAATCCACAGGATAGGGCGCCTGGGTGGCTCAGATGGTTAAGCGTCTGCCTTTGGCTCAGGTCATGATCCCAGGGTCCTGGGATCGAGTCCCACATCGGGCTCCCGGCTCAGCGGGGAGCCTGCTTCTCCCTCTGACCCTCTCCCCTCTCATGCTGTTTCTCTCTCGCTCGCTCCCTAAAAAAAATAAATAAAATCTTTAAAATCCACAGGATAATTATATAAATTTCTACTTAGCTTTATATCTCTGACCCAAGAGTCAAAAGGAAGAAAAAGGAAAATTTCTAACTTCAGGCAAAAATAAGCATCCCATTAGTTACTATGAGTCAATTATATTATATAAGCATGAAGTTCTGATAATAATGAACTACATAATGTATGCCTAATGATTCCAAAAATGGAAACAGATTTGCGTAAATACAAGGACTCCATAGCAGTTATATAAGAAAGTACAAACACAGGTTATTATCAAACAGAACATCAGCATGTGAAGTCTGACAGCTTCAGTTACTTCTTCATGTGATACAAATTAAAGAACTCTTACATGCAAAAAAACACAAGAATTTTTTAGTGTGAATATGCATAATGATTTGAGATTATTCAGGCAAATAAACTTCTAATTTCCTTTTAACTCCAAATGATTAGTCAAACATAAATGCATGGAACAACTAATAATAAAGGAAAGCTCTGTGAGGTGTTGTCAAGAGTATGATTTTTTTTTTTTTTAAGTTTTAATTAAAAAAAAATCCCAGGTTCAGTCTCTGACCTTTTCCTTTAGTATTGTTAGGCTTAAGGGCATACCATGTCCTTAATATGCCTCAGTTTTCTCATCGGTAATATGAAGATGAGAATTATTTTCAGATCTTACAGAGCTGACATAAATGTCAAGTATATTAATTCCTATGAAAGTACTTTGACAGTAGTAAAATATAATATTTATATTGCTATTATTAACATTGCTCTTTCTGTTTCTATGATTTTTGACCAAAAGAAATGTGATATGATCCCAGAGGATAAAGCAAAGTATAAGGGAGGGGAAAATAAGGGAAAAAAGAACATTTCATGTATGTTTCTGGAAAAAGTATTTTTAAACTTGGACTTAGAAGTATTATCCATGCTAAAATTTTAGAACGGTATTGCGAAAAGTACACTTGTAGGAAAAAAAGCTTTGAAAGGAGAATAAGTCATAAATTTCTCAGATGCCTGATGTAGTCCAACCATCACTAAATGACTCTGCAGAAAGTTGAAGCTGAAACAATACATTTTAAAGGCATCTGATAAGGGAGTAAGACTTAGAGACGGAGTGCAAACCATTTGTTCTGGAGAAAGGTCAAGATCTGAATTCAAGCCTTCTTACCAACTTCAGGGACAAGAGATAGGATTGAGTTTGTTGTCTAAGATGATTCTGGAATAAAACTGAAGAATGAAGGTACTGAGAAACAGCTTTTGCTGACATTTTCCTTCAGACTCTTAAAGCACAGAACTGTTTTTTTGAAGGTGAATCATTGTGGTCTGAAAATATGCAGTGAATAATCTCAATCTTTTGGTATCAGTTGAGACCTGATTTGTGACCCAGTATGTGATCTATTCTGGAGAAAGTTCCATGTGCACTTGAGAAGAATGAGTATTCTGTTGTTTTAGGGTGGAATGTTCTGTATATATCTATGAAGTCCATCTGGTCCAATGTGTCATTCAAAGCTCTTGTTTCTTTGTTGATCTTCTGCTTAGGTGATCTGCCCATTGCTGTGAATGGAGTGGTGAAGTCTCCTACTATTAGTGTATTATTATCAGTATGTTTCTTTATTTTGGTTACTAGTTGGTTTATGTAATTGGCTGCTCCTAGGTTGGGGGGCATAGATATTTACAATTGTTAGATTTTATTGTTGGATAGACGCTTTAAGTATGATATAGTGTCCTTCCTCATCTCTTATTATAGTCTTTGTTTTAAAATCTAATTCGTCGGGGTGCCTGGGTGGCTCAGTCGTTAAGCATCTGCCTTCGGCTCAGGTCATGATCCCAGGGTCCTGGGATCAAGCCCCACATCGGGCTCCCTGCTTTGCGGGAGGCCTGCTTCTCCCTCTCCCTCTGCTTGTGTTCCCTCTCTTGCTGTGTCTCTCTCTGTCAAATAAATAAAATCTTAAAAAGAAAAAAATAAAATCTGTCTAATATGAGGGTTGCTACCTCAGCTTTTTTTTTTTTTTTGAGGTCCTTTGGCATGGTAAATGGTTCTCTATCCCCTCACTTTCAATCTGGAGGTATCTTTAGATTCAAAATGAGTCTCTTGTAGACAGCATATAGATGGGTCTTGCTTTTTTATCCAATCTGAAACCCTGTGTCTTTTGATGGGAAGATTCAGCCTGTTCACACTGAGAGTAACTATTGAAAGATATGAATTTAGTGCCATTGTATTGCCTGTAAAGTTTCTATAGATTGTCTTTGTTAATTTCTGATCTATATTACTCTTGGGGTCTTTCTTCTTTCTAGAATCCCTCTTAATATTTCTTGCAGGGCTGGCTTGGTGGTCACATATTCTTTCAGTTTCTGCCTGTTCTGGAAACTCTTTATCTCTCCATCCATCCTGAATGACAACCTTGCTGGATAAAGTATTCTTGGCTGTATGTTCTTTTCATTTAGTACCCTGAATATATCTTGCCTGCCCTTTCTGGCTTGCCAGGTCTCTGTGGATAAGTCTGATGTTATTCTAATGTTCCTCCTCCATATGTAAGAAATCTCTTCCCCCTAGCTGCTCTCAGGATAGCTTCCTTGGCTTTAAGATTTGTAAGCTTCATTATTATGTTTTGGGGTGTTGATCTATTTTTACTGATTTTGGGAGGTGTCCTCTCTGCCTTGGGCATGCATGTTTGTTTCCTTCCCCAGAATAGGGAAGCTCTCAGCTATTATTTGCTCAAATATACCTTATAGTCCTCTCTCTCCACCCCCTCAGGGATCCCAATTATTCTGACATTGGAACGTTTCATGGCACAATTGATCTCTCTAAGTCTATTTTCATGGGCTACTAGCTGCCTATCCCTATTTTCCTCAGTTTCCTTCCTTTCTATCAGCTTATCTTCTAGATCTTCTAGAGCACTGATTCACTCTTCTGCCTCATTTACCCTGGATGTTAGAGTATCCAGTTTAGACTGCATCTCATTCATAGCATTTTTAAGTTCAGCCTGATTAGATCTCATTTCGACTCTTAGAGATTCTATATTGGCACTAATGCTTTCTTCAAGCCTATTGACTTTGTGATTGATATCCTGAATTCTATCTCTAACATCTTGCTTACATCTATATCCATTAGTTCTGTGGCAGAGGACACTGTCTCTGGTTCTTTTCTTTGTTGAGAGTCCCTCCTCCTAGTCATTCTGTCGAGGGATGGTTGAGCAAATGAACAGAGTCCAAAATATCAACCACAACCAAAGCAAAATGCACCCTAGAAAAACTCCAGAGTGGTCAGAGGCTACCATAGACATGCAACCAAAGCCAAGATGATCCAAAACAATTAAAAAAAGGGAGGGGATTATAATCTCTTAAGGTGGACAAAGCAGGGTGATCTGCTTGTTCCTGATTAATTTTTGGTCTCTGTGTTAGAAGACACTATATTCCAAAATTGCAAAGAAATCATAATTTATATATATATATCAAGATAAAATTGAATAGAGTGAAAAACCGGCTAGTATGGGGCATAAATCTATAAAACGTAGATGTGAAAAAAAAAGTTAAAAAGCGACTTAAAAACACAAGTTGGAAAATAAGAATCTATTTGAAATGGGAGAAGGGTAAAAAAAAAAAAAAGAACAAAAAAGAAATGCAAAATTTTAGCCTGAGGTATAAACAAGTCATGAGGGAATACCTGAAGCTCCCTATATTATTTTCCCCTGGTGCTGGAGTTTTATAGTCCTGTGAGAAATAAGCTTATCATTCATTTGTTCTTCCAGTCTGTCTGGGGGATGGGCCTGCTGCTCCACTTCTCAGGGGTTTTTGCGTGGTTGGAGTTGCCCCACCCCTTGTCAGGGGGATGGGCTTAATGTGAGCTGGTCATTTTGGCTTTCAGTGCCTCTTTAGAGGATCAGAGCAAATATGGCCCTGCGAGAGTCTCTGGCCCAGAGCCACAAGGTTGAGGTCCCCTTTCTTCAATAAACCCTCCAAGTCAAACTGTCTCCACTTCTGTGTGTACCAAACTCCACAGACTCGTGCTATTCATACCCACTGCAATCCCCCACCCCAGGGAAATTATGGGGACCCGTGAGCATCTCTGTGCTTTGTGACTTTGTAATTGCTATCGGTAGTGGGCTCATGCATGCACCCTTTTCTGTGGATCCCAGTTCATGGCTGGGTGCTGCCCCAGTGTCCTTTCATGGGCCACACTGTCCTGAGAGCTGTTGCACTGTCGTGGACACAAGCTATTTTATATCTCCCTTGGGATGTTAAACAGCCCACACCTTCTAGTATTTTCAGGGTGGTCAGGCAGAGAGCGGTCTCCCTACCAGCCTGGCTCATGGTTTATGGTGATTAGAGCTGAGAGTCCCTTCTGGGCTCGCTGACCATAACCAGTCTCCCCACTCCACTGCTTGGGCACTCTATCAGTTCAGGCTCCCCTGTTTTTTCTGAGTCTCCTGGATTCCTGAGACCACAATGATCCACCTAGAATTCTGCCCTATTCATCCCCTGTGCCTTTTTCAGAAAGGGTGTCTCTCACCAGAGCAGATTTCCAGGGGTCCCTGTTTTTTGCTCTGGTATTATACCACTTTCCAGTGGCTGGCTTATGGAGGCTCCCTCCCTCCTCCATTTATCTTCTGATATCTCCCCTGAGGATTCAAGATTCCACACCTCCTACCTTGCAAAAAGTTGTTTTTCTGCTTTTAAGGTTATATTTGTAGTGGGTTTTTCATATATGGCCTTTATTATGTTAAAGCATGTTCCCCCTAAACCTACTTTGTTGAAGGTTTTTATCATGAATGGATATTGTACTTTGTCAAGTGCTTTTTCTGCATCTATTAAAATGATCATATAGTTCTTATCCCTTCTTTTATTAGTATGGTATATCTGGTTGATTGAATTGCAAATATTGAACCACTCTTGCAACCCAGGAATAAATCTTATTTGATCTTGGTGAATGATTCTCTTAATGTATTTTTGGATTCAGTTTGCTACTATTTTATTGAGAATTTTTGCATCTATGTTAATCAGTTATATTCTCCTATAGTTCTCTTTTTTAGTGGAGTCTTTATTTAGTTTTGGTATCAGGGCAATGCTGGTCTCATAGAATGAATTTGGAAGTTTTCCTTCCTTTCCGATTTTTTGGAATAGTTTGAGAAGAATAAGTATTAACTCTTCTTTAATTGTTTGGTAAAATTTGCCTGTGAAGCCATCTGGCTGTGGACTTTTGTTTGTTGGGAGATTTTTTTTATACTGATTCAATTTCTCTGCTGGTTATTGATCTGCTTAAGTTTTTTTATTTCTTACTGTTTCAGTTTTGGTAGTTCATATATTTCCAGGAATTTATTTATTTCTTCCAAGTTGTCCAATTTGTTGGCACATAGTTTTTCATAATATTCCCTTGTAATTGTTTGTGTTTCTGTGGTCTTGGTTGTTATTTCTCCCCCTCTCATTTGTGATTTTATTTATTTGGGTACTTTTTTCTTTCTTTCTTTCTTTCTTTCTTTCTTTCTTTCTTTCTTTCTTTCTTTCTTTCATTCTTTCTTTCTTTCTTTCTTTCATTCTTTCTTGCTAAGTCTGCTCAAGGTTTATCAATTAAAAAATGGGCAGAGGACATGAATAGACATTTTTCCAAAGAAGACATACATATGGCCAAGAGTCAAATGAAAAGATGCTCAACATCACTCATTGATAAGGAAAATCTGTGTCCTAAGATGGCCGACCGAGCCAGCGAGAGAGTCCCAGTCCTTGCCCTGGGGCTCTTCCGGGTTCTTCTCCCTGCTCTGCTTCATGCATGTGCCAAAAGTGCCAAGTATGCGAAAGTAGATGTGTATAAATTGCCCCTTTTGTTTGTGCTTGGGGCTCAGACCTTTGGAGACCACTCTCCTCTGAGCCCACTGGCATTAAATAAACATCCTATCCTCCAAGGTCTCTGGGTGCCACTTGGTTCTTCTGTCGGGCAATCCAGTCCAGGCTCCCTAACATCATCATCAGGGAAATACAAATCAAAACTATGATGAGATATGACCTCACACCTGTCAGGATGGCTAAAATCAACAACACAAGAAACAACAAGTGTTGGCAAGCATGTGGAGAAATAGGAATCCTCCTGCACTCTTGGTGGGAATGCAAACCGGTGCAGCCACGCTGGAACACAGTATGGAGGTTCCTAAAAAAGTTAAAAATAGAACTACCCTATGATCCAGCAATTACACTGCTAGGTATTTACCCAAAGAATATATGCTAGGTATTTAGCCAAAGAGATACATGCACCCCAATGTTTATAGCAGCATTATCTACAAAAGTCAAATTATGGAAACATCTCAAATGTTCACCGACTAATGAATTAATGGATAAAGAATATGTGGTGTGTGTGTGTATACATATATATATATATATATATATACTCAGCCATAAAAAAGTGAAATCTTGCCATTTACAACTATGTGGGTGGAGTTAGAGAGTATTATGCTAAGAAAAATAAGTCAATCAGAGAGACAAATACCATATGATTTCACTCATATGTGGAATTTAAGAAATAAAACACAAATGAGTATAAGGAAAAAAAAAAGAGAGGCAACCAGGAAACAGAGTCTTGACTATAGAGGACAAACTCATGATTTTCAGAGGGGAGGTCGGTGGGGTGATGGTGAAATAGGTGATGGGGACTAAGTAATGCACTTGTGATGAGCACCGGGTGTTGTATGGAAGTTTTGAACCACTAAATTGTACACCTGAAACTAATATTACACTGTATGTTAACTAATTGGAATTTAAATAAATCTTAAAAAAATAAGGTCAAAAAATAGCTTGTACTGAATGTTAAAATAAATGAAGTACTATAAATTATTCATAAGAACCTATTAAGAAATACGAAGCAAATATTTTTTCTTTTTCTAATTGTATAGTCAATTTTAAAAAAATAAGTAAGTGGAATATTGTTAATGAAATGTTACCGAGTGGTGGTGAGAAACTTGAGCCAGAGGAACTTTCATATCAATTAGTCATGAGCTGCCTGAGAAGTCTTGCTTGATTGGAACAATGGATTTGTCTCACTTTAGGTCTGTACTGTTTGAGATATTGTACATTGTGCCAATTCCAATACACCAAGAGCAAGTGGCTGTAAATTTCAGGAAATCTATTCTCTGGCACCCTGGGAAAAAGTTACAATAAGGCTGATGAAGGTTAAACAGACCATATATTTTAGTTGAGGCTACAAATCTATAGTAAGCTCCAGCCAATAAAAACAGGTAATATCTCCAGTTGAAAAGAAAAGAAAAAATACCAAAGCCTCCTTAGGGTTATTGTAAAAGATAAAATCTTTTTAAAAAGTGATGAAATCTTGACATAATAAGAATTTATTTTCTTTTGCATTTATTATATCTGGATCCCTTTTATTCTGTGTAAATTCTTTAATGTTTATGTTTATCTACCTGTAACTGTGTTTTATTTTTTTAAGGAAAATAAAGACCCTTTGGAAAATGATTCAGCTTAGTGTTTCCTTGGTTTATATCATCTATACCAGTAGTTTGTGTGTAGTGGTCACAAAATATCTCAGTGGTGATAAATGGCATCTATTGAAAAAATATGATTACTAAATAAAAAGAAAGGTCAACAGATCAGAAGAAACCTCCTTTGAATATTCTGGCAAAGGAGAAGAAGCAAGAGCACTTACAAAAAAAAAAAAAGGCACTGTAGAAAGAACCTGCTACAGAGAAGATACTGATTATCATTAAATTTTAATTAATGGGAACATGTAATGTTAAAGAGGGATTAGACTTCCTATTCTATTTGTTTCATATTTTTTATTCAGGATGTCACCTCAACTTTTGCTTTCTCTTAGTTGATTCTCAAATATTTTGATTTATGTTTGTTTTTGAAGGCCATCTTCCAAGGCATTTTTGCATGTCTTGTGATAGCTTTTGTTGCTAACTCTATTTTCAAGGATGTATGTATAACAAAAAGCCTTGGATGATAGAAGTCATGTCTCCCTTTGAGGGTAGAGGGCAGGTATGTTTCCTGACAAGTCTGATAAAAATGATGTCTCCATCTGGGGCAAAGTTTGGTCAGGTTTGTTAGCAACCCCTTCATAAGACAGGGTTTTCTTAAGCTTGGAGTTCCTTAGCTGTTGCAAAAATCCACTGTATGTTCTTTGTACAATTGGGGCCACTTCCAGATTAACTCAGTAATCTTGGTTGGGGGGACAAGTGGAATCCAATGCAAATATAGAATCATACTGCCTAATGCTTAGTGAATAATACAGTTCTTTATTTGTGGCCCAAGAGACTCATGTCCTCCGTCAGAATCTGTGGAACTGTGGTAGATTAACTTCATAGTTCTCTACACTTGTAATGGTATATTCCTTTTGTGAGGAATGGCACAAAGAGAACACAGGCAGAGTGCACTTATGGCCTGCAAACCCACTGCTAAAAAGCAGAAGTAATAGCCTCTTGAATGTGACAGGAAAAATGTTTATTTTAAATATTTCAAAAGTTCATGGGTAAGAAGAGTTCTTGTTTTTAAATAAGTAGTTATTTTGGATAAAATAGTTAAGCAAAATATCTACTTTTGATGGGGTAATGTTTCTCAGTGGCCAAAGATGAACAGACTATTTTTGTGATAAGGTGAGGAATGTTCTTTATAGAGGAGATCTACACTAAAAGTAAATAGTGATCATTTGCAGGGATTGCTATAGAACCTGCTGCTTCAGATAACATCTTAAAATCAAAATTTCCCACTTACTTCCCCCTTTTAAGCAAATGGGAAAAAATTCCCAGTGTTGATCAAAACTACTGTTAAATTTTAGTCATTCACATCTCTGTTCCTAGCCACATTCATAATGAAGGTGAATGTTCAGATAATAAAAGCCTTCTGCCTGGCAGAAGCTCATGATCATTTAGTTGGATGTTAGCTTTAATTCCCCCTTTAGGTGCTGCACACAGTAAAAAATTCCAGCCACATCATATGGTCTCACTCATATGTGGAACATAAGAAATAGAGTGGACAACCACAGAGGAAGGCAGGGAAAACTGAATGGGAAGAAATCAGAGAGGGAGACAAACCATGAGAGACTCTGGACTCTGGGAAACAAATTGAGGGTTACAGAAGGGATGGGGGTGGGGGTATGGGGTAGCTGGGTGATGGGTATTAAAGAGGGCACGTGTTGTGATGAGCACTGGGTGTTATACACAATTGTTGAACACTACATCAAAATCTAATGATATACTATATGTTGGCTAACTGAACATAATGTAAAAATGGGAATGGGATAAAAAAAAATTCCATCCCCTCCATTTTTTCAGAACCTGATATTGAGTGATCATTCCTGTTGGCATGTTTTGGCTATTGTGGAAAATTCCTCATGATGATTCTGTATCTAATAAACATTAGATAAACTAAAATATTTCATGAATGTTTCTGAGTATTACTTCTGTCTCATTTGCCTCCTTTTTTCCTGATTTACTATTTAAAAATACTGGGAACATTGTATATGAAAGGGTCATATGTGTAATTAAAAATATAGAAATTCTCTTGCAAAGTCTAAATTCACAGTTTATGATAAGCATAAGCATATGTTTTGTTGTGTATTGTAGTCATGAGGACCCAGTGATTTTAATTTTTTTATGTATTACCTTGTCTTGTCTACTCTATGTGTAGCATGATTTGTATTGAATTGACCTAAAACACTATGTATGTATATTTCCTTATGATCATGGTTCCTCTTCTTGATTGTCTCTCATAATTAAACAATCAGATGATGGCCCTATAACTCATCTTCACACATTATCTGATTTCAGCCCATAATCAAAGAACTCTTCTATTTACCTACATACAAATATATGAGGCAGTCGACAACTCATTTTTGTACAGTGAAGCTAAGTGAATATCTGTGACAGAATTTCTTACTCTTTTTAACTCATCTTGAGTATTTATATTTGTTTCTCAACCTTAAATATATTTCTTTCCTCTCCAACCAAAATGAGATAAATGTCAGACTTTGGATTTGATTTAAATTTACACCAACCTCTTTCATCTCAAATGCACACATCTCATCTGTGACTGCTTATCACTGAGATGACTGAAAGCAATTGCTTTAAGTGCCTAACTCAATTTATCTACATCCATCTGTAGAACTTTGGTGCCACACTCATATATATCACCATGCTCCATGCTTCTGTGATTCTCTCTATGGAGACTATAAGTCTCATGAGGCGTGCACTTGGCACTTGTCTTGAATCACTGTATTAACCTAACCCCACTGCCTTTCCCTTACAAGACTGAATGAAGAAATTATAGACAAGTGTCAAAATTGAAGACTTAGGAAATATTGAGTATTTGTTATGTGAATGAAAGCTAATATGCATTTTGAAAGAAAAAATAACATTTGAGAAGTTTATTCCCTTAACTATTAAAATATTTTTTCCTTGTCCACTAATCACCTTTCTTGTTCTTCAACCACAGCAGATCCAATATAATTTACACACTTAACTTTTATCTATGTAAATACAAGAGATGAGAATGAACAAAATAAATAATGATCAAAATCCTCTTAGAATAACATCAATTTTAATATGTGAAATTTAACTTTGAATATCAAAAATAGTTTTCACCTTAACACTATTAAAAATTAACATTGCCACAGTAATCTGGGAGTGTTTTTGTCTAATGTAACCATGTCAAATTTAAACTTGTCAAATTTCTCTTTATACATAAAAATTTCATAATACTTTGGTCTACAGAATAATTATAGATTTTGACTCAAACTAGAAATAAACAAAATGCATTCTTTAAAACAAATGTTTATCTCTTTTCTCAATAAATTCCAGTACTCCTCTATGAAAAGTTTGCCTAATAGCTTAAAAAGACTACAAAATAATGTCATAGTTTGACTATAGTCCAACTTATTGTTGTTTTTTTTTATAATCTTTTTTTTTTAAAGATTTTATTTATTTATTTACTTGAGAGAGAGAGAAACAGCATGAGAGGGGATAGGGTCAGAGGGAGAAGCAGGCTCTCCGCCGAGCCGGGAGCCCGATGTGGGACTCGATCCCAGGACTCCGGGATCATGACCTGACCCGAAGGCAGTCGCTTAACCAACTGAGCCACCCAGGCGCCCCAACTTATTGTTTTAACAAGAATTTGATTAGCTTAATAGACATTGCAGCAAACCAAATGCTAGTTAATTTCAAAGTAGGAGGTTCTTTCATAAGTTTTATCCTTTGAAATTACTTTTATATGACTGAATTGAGTGTAAACATATGTCACTAGATCTTCCAAGTAAGGTAGCATTTACTGTTACATTGAACTATTTCCAAACATGATCTAACACCAAACTATTATTAAGCCATATCCTGGTACATTTCTTAGTTAAATATAACAGTATATTTTACCGTCAAGGTAGCAGGTCCAGGACACATTGGCAGTGGCATGAGGGGAGGAGGGAAATCCAGTGACTCTACACCTGTGCAAGCCTAGGAGCAGTTCTGCCTTGTACTTCCAGGGAAAGTTGAGAAACCTCCCTCCAGCACCCCACTCCTTGAGCTCAGGAGAGGCCAATGTATGAGCCTTCAGTCCTAATTTGAGGATTAGGGTGGATCTGCAAGTGCCTGCCAGATATGGTTAGGGCAACTTCAGTTCACAAGCAGTGAACTTGCTTCTATACTCCTTTCTTCCAGCCATGCATTGTTTTCATCAGTAAAATTCACAGAAGTTATTCTCAGGTCACCTGTTTGGTTAAGACTCTGCTTCTTAATCTTAAATTAGTTGACCTGCAACAGCCCTAAAGAAAATGAGGTTCTGAGCAGAATCATGATTTAAGTAGAACTATACCTTAGGAAGTAGTGTTTGTGATGGACTGAAGAGAATAAAGGAAGACTAGAGGAGTAAAAGAAACTATTTTAGGAGTCCAGGTAAGAAAGGAAGAGGCATCTGAACACAAAAATTGATAGAAAAATGCAGAGGAAAGGATGCTTTGAGAGGACACTGACTTCTTTAGGGTTTGCTATGGAGTGAAAGAATCTACCAGATAGATACATTGATTTTAACTCAATATGTACATAATAACAATACTTCAAAATTATAAAGCATTAATTGATAGAACTAAAAAGAAAATTACCTGTTCCATATTAATAACAGGAGACATTAATTCACTTTAACTTGTAGATCCAACAGACAAAAATAACCAATAATAGCATAGATTTTTCACAATACAGCTAATAAACTTGAGCTACATTTCAGATGTAAAACATTGTGCCCAACATCAACAGAAGGTACATTATTTTCATGTAAAAATGAAATAGTTTCCAAAATTGATCATATGATAGATTATTATACATTTGTTTTTGAGATTCAATATATTTTAAAGATGTAAAATCACTTAGAAAATGCTCTCTAATCACTGTGGATTTAATAATTACTAGATATTTTCTGTTTGAAAATGAAGTTTTGGATCAAAGAAGAAATCACAAAGAAACTGAAAATAATTTGAACTGCCTGATCAGAAAGAAATGACAGGGGGTACAAGTAAAGTAGTGTTTAACTAGAAGCTAAAAGCCATAAATGCATATATTAAAAAAGAGAAAGACTAAAATCCAATGATTTAACATTCTTTTATAAAAGTAGAAAAATAAATCAAACTCAAAGTAGAAATAATTAAAAATAAAAATAATCAAATAAATAACAATAACAAAACCCAGACCTACAGTAGAGAAAAATCAAAACCAAAAATCCATTCTCTGAAAAGATTAAAAAACTTGATAAATCTCACATACTGCTGTCAGCTCAATCTACTAAAGCTGAGCCTTGTTTTTCAGCACTTCTAATTCTGGGCTTATATGCACCTCTGCAAATGTAAACATATGTTCACCAAAAGACTTGAACCTTAATGTTCATAGGAGCCTGTTCTTAATAGCTCCAAACTGGAAATTGACAAATGTCCATTAACTATAGAATAGATAAATGGTAGTATATTTATATAATTTAATATCTTCCATAAATGAGAATACATAACATATAACTACACACAATAACTTGGATGGATCTTACCAATATGATGTTGAGCAAATAACCCAACCCAAAGGGATGCGTCATGAATTATTTTCTTTATCTGAAGTTGAAACACCACATAAAAGTGAACTCTATTGTTTAAGAAAAAATAGTGGTAAACCTCATTGAGCTAGAGATTGAGCCTGAGGAGAAAGTAAAAGGGGATTCCCTGGAAGACTGGTGAGTGCTGGTTATAAGGGTAGGTTTCACTTTGTGAAACTTGGAGAAAAATAACATGTGCACTTCTCTGTAGACATTTTATCACTTAATACATTTACTAAAAATATAAATCAATCATATTTAGTGTAATATTTGTATATGTACTTCACTGTACACATATAGTATTCACATTCAGTTGAAACCCATAGTATTAAATTTTCTGAATACACCTGTTTTGTCTTTTGAAGTGCCTCCAGAATAAAAGCAAGCACAACATTTAAGAGTGACATAACATGAAGATCTTACTATGATCTCATACTGTAGAGCAAAGTTCTTTAATATATAAGCATAACAAAGACACTTTTGTACTAAAACAAACCCAAATATGAAAGATTATTTGATGTAGATAAAATATTGGCAAAAAATGGGAGAAAAGACTAACACTTTTAAAGTAGTTTATTTCAAAAAGGCAGCACTTTTATGTTTGAAATCTTTATTCATCTCATAGTATTGATATGGACATATACCTTCAAGTAATGTTTATTAATTTTTTTAATACTGCTGGATTTAACATGATAAAAATTAATTTAGTAAAATATTATTTGAGGGTATATATTTATACCATCACTGTGAGATAAATAAAAACTCCAAAAATAAAAAAATGGTACTTCTTTAAAACAAGAGAGGCCACCACATAGCCTTTGACATGGAACTATTCCTTACAAGTCCAACCAGCCAGAAAAAAATTGCCCACAGGAACCATGAAAAAGCTGCTTCCTGAACTTGTATGGAGAAGTAAACAGTATGCACTATGCAAGACATGAAAATGCACTGCTCAGCTCTCATGTTGGAGGATCCTAAGTGACTTGCTGACCCTCTTTTCCATAGCTATGCTTGGGCCATGTCCACATTTCCTGTAGACCACCATGGCCAAAAATAGCAAGAGTATTAAGGTCAGTCTATTAGAAAGAGAAGCAGGGTAACTTTAATGGGCAACCTTGGCGGTGTCTGTGGCAGTTGAAACAAGGTATCTATGGAGGTTAGATTTCTATCTTCCCTCAGATTGAGAGGGGCATTATCTTCCTTCATGATTACATTTCAAAGAGATGGGCTCCAGGTCCTTGAGAAAGACAGGCTAGTTTCTCTTCTTACAGTTGCATTGTTAGTGTATAAGAAAGCAACTGATTTCTGTGCATTGATTTTGTATCCTGCCACATTACTGAATTGCTGTATGAGTTCTAATAATTTGGGGGTGGAGTCTTTTGGGTTTTCCACATAAAGTATCATGTCATCTGCGAAAAGAGAGAGTTTGACTTCTTCTTTGTCAATTTGAATAGCTTTTATTTCTTTTTGTTGTCTGATAGCTGTTGCTAGGACTTCTAGTACTATGTTGAACAATAGTGGCGAGAGTGGGTATCATTGATGTGTTCCTGATCTTAAAGGAAACGCTCTCAGCTTTTTCCCATTGAGGATGATATTCGCTGTGGGTTTTTCATAGATGGATTTTATGAACTTGAGGAATGTTCCCTCTATCCCTATACTCTGAAGAGTTTTAATCAGGAAAGATGCTGTATTTTGTCAAATGCTTTTTCTGCATCAAGAGAGGACCATATGGTTCTTCTCCCTCCTCTTATTAATCTGTTCTACTGATTGATTTGCGAATGTTGAACCAACCTTGCATCCCGGGGATAAATCCCACTTGGTCGTAGTGGATGACACTTTTAATGTATTGTTGGATCCTATTAGCTAGGCTTTTGTTGAGGATTTTGGAATCCATATTCATCAGGGATATTGGTCTAAAATTCTCTTTTTTGATGGGGTCTTTGCCTGGTTTGGGGGTTAAGGTAATGCTGGCCTCAAAGGATGAGTCTGGAAGCTTTCCTTCTGTTTCTATTTTTTGAAGCAGCTTCAGTAGAATAGGTATTATTTCTTCTTTGAATGTTTGGTAGAATTCCCCAAGGAATCCATCAGGTCCTGGACTCTTGTTTTTTGGGAGGTTTGAATAAACCTAACCAAAGAAGTAAAGGATCTATACTCTAGGAACTACAGAACACTCGTGAAAAAAATTGAAGAAGACACAAAAAGATGGAAAAACATTCCATGCTCATGGATCAGAAGAATAACATTGTTAAAATGTCTATGCTACCCAGAGCAATCTATACCTTTAATGACATCCCGATCAAAATTCCAATGACATTTTTCAATGTGCTGGAACAAATAATCCTGAGATTTGTATGGAATCAGAAAAGACCCTGAATCACCAAGGAAATGTTGAAAAAGAAAAACAAAGCTGGGAGCATCATGTTGCCCAATTTCAAGCTGTATTACAAAGCCATGATCATCAAGACAGTATGGTACTGGCACAGAAACAGATGTATAGACCAATGGAACAGAATA
>NC_138375.1:17527144-17534065 GCF_054177405.1 Leptonychotes weddellii | reverse complement strand
GGCTGGGTGATAGACATTGGGGAAGGTATGTGCTATGGTGAGTGCTGTGAATTGTGCAAGACTGTTGAATCACAGATCTGTACCTCTGAAACAAATAATACAATATATTTAAAAAAAAGAAGAAGAAGAAGATAGCAGGAGGGGACGAATGAAGTGGGGGAAATCAGAGGGGGAGACGAATCATGAGAGATGATGGACTCTGAAAAACAAACTGAGGGTTCTAGAGGGGAGGGGGTGTGGGAGGATGGGTTACCCTGGTGATGGGTATTAAAGAGGGCACATACTGCATGGAGCACTGGGTGTTATACACAAACAATGAATCATGGAACACTACATCAAAAACTGATGATGTAATGTACGGTGATTAACATAACAATAAAAAGGTAAAAAAAGGGAAATTCAAATCAAAACCACATTGAGATACCACCTTACACCAGTTAGAATGGCAAAAATGGACAGGGAAAGAAACAACAAATGTTGGAGAGATTGTGGAGGAAGGGGAACCCTCTTAAAATGTTGGTGGGAATGCAAGTTGGTACAACCACTTTGGAAAACAGTGTGGAAGTTCCTCAAAAATTAAAAATGGAGCTACCCTATGACCCAGCAATTGCAATCCTGGGTATTTACCCCAAAGACACAGATGTAGTGAAAAGAAGGGCCATATGTACCCCAATGTTCATAGCAACAATGTCTGCAATAGCCAAACTGTGAAAAGAGCCGAGATGCCCTTCAACAATCGAATGGATAAAGAAGATGTGGTCCATATATACAATGGAATATCACTCAGCCATCAGAAAGGATGAATACTCAAGTTCTACATCAACATGGAGGGGACTATAGGATATTATGCTAAGTGAAATAAGTCAAACAGAGAAAGTCAATTATCATATGGTTTCACTTATTTGTGGAACATAAAGAATAGCATGGAGAACATTAGGAGAAGGAAGGGAAAAATGAAGGGGTGGGGAAATTAGAGGGAGAGAGGAACCATGAGAGACTATGGACTCTGAGAAACAACCAGGTTTTAGAGGAGAGAGGGGTGAGGGGATGGGTTAGCCCGGTGATGGGTATTAAGGAGGGCTCGTACTGCTTAGAGCACTGGGTGTTATACGAAAACAATGGATCGTGGATCATCACATCAAAAAGTAATGATGTATTGTATGGTGACTACCATAACATAATAAAATATTTAAAAAAAAAAAAGAAAGAAAGAAAGACAGGCTAGGGTTGTAAAATTGCCAGGAGGTTATTAAAAAGATTTACATCTCAAAAGAGCAAACAAAGAAATTACAAAGACATGTTTTCTGAAGAAAAGAGAGGGAAGGGACCTCTATTTTTAGGCCATTTGGGTTCTGTAAGGGCTTTGGCAGTCTATAGGAAATGGGACCATGGCATGCACGTAATTGTGACAACAAAGGAGGGTCAGGGAACTAGACCAGTCTAAAATTTAGTCCAGCTGAGGGGAATGTCAAAGGCATCTTGTTTACCTCCTAGGACTTGTCTCCACTTCTGTTCCCTTTCTCATCTCTTTATGTATGTCCCATCTTGAATTCTTCTCAGTGGACCTAAACTATCACAGCACAGTATTACATTCATCTCTCTCATGAAATAAACTATGTAGCTTTCTTAAAATAATATCTGCCATGCACAATATGAGAGTATCAGAGAGCTTGCTGACACACATATAGCTCATGTGAATAAAAAACTTGCTCTAGACTGACACAGTTAATGCTCTAAGGCTTGAGTTTGTTGAACACAGGGTACCAGATTTCAGTTCCCCTGGAGTCCCCAGATCATGGATCCCGTGGTTAGAACAAAAGTCATTAGCTTTGGCTCTTATAGTTATCTGTGTTGCCACTAGTCCACACTACTAACTGATCTTGTTGACTGCAGTGGTCTTATCTTCCAACTTCATTCTTCTTATCGTCTGAATAAACACACACACATACACACGCACACACACACACACACCTCACATGGGCACAAACATCCTCTTTTAAAACAATCACTGTATGTATTCCTTTAAAGTTTTATTGGATTTAAACAAAGGTGATTCTAAAGTAAATATTGTATTTACCATAAAGGATAGATGGTACACAAAACCGGATATATACTTTCTTGATTGTATATTACCATGTCAGTAATATAGGCATGAAAAATGATAATTTCTCACAATATTTATATCATTTTCTAGATTTTATTTTTAAGAACTTCATTTAACCTACTATGATATTAATAATGACTTACATTAACTGCTAAACCTTTAGTTAATCACTGGTATGCTTTCAGTTATTTGAATATATTGGGCATGAATAATTAATTTTTTCAGTTCTCATTTTAATATCTTTCATTATTGAGCCTGCAGAAATTCCCCACCTTCACCCACGACACACATACACACATGCATGTGCACACATACACACACACAGGAGTAAAGCCATTTCTACCATACTTTCTTTTCCCTTTCACTGTTTTATGTAGTGTTAGGGGAAACTTGAAGGAACTTAATTTATTTGGGACTTATGATATGCCCAGAAATCGCACATGTCATCTCAAATATGTCAACTCGGTTATTTTTTCTAATGATATTAACACACACTGTGTGGTTAGGATTACCATTCATATTTGTAAAGAGTTTAAAAGCTAAATCTGGGAAGAAAAAACTTGTTCAGGTTCTCCATTAGAAAGGAATTAAATTCAGGCCTGTCTGACTGCAAAGACCATGACTTTCCACTGTACGACCTATCTCCATTTTCATTATACTATTGAAGTCATCAACCAAGGAATGCATATAAACTTAGCAGTATATAGTAGAGTGACATGTTTATATATTTTATTAGCATTAAAATAAGCTAATGGGTATTGCCATATTACTGAGATATATGTTGCATAGTCTTAATGGTTATTGCAATATTAATAAGATATGAAAGAGAATTTTTGTAGTGGTGATTGCAATTTTAAGAAGATATATGAGGAAGTTTATAGGCTACAAAAAAATAAACATGCTGAAGGAAAGTACTGTCATAATGCATATTCCAAGAATAGCACTGCTTGAATGGTTATGGATTACAAAAGTAATTTCACTGGAAAGTTTTAATGTCTGTTAAGTGTAAATTTAAAATGATATAGAAAAGATACACATAAATGATCTTCTTGTCTTCAGTCTCTCCCTGTTTCAGTCCATCTACTAGAGCTGTCTTCTTCCTAAAATATAACTTTGCTTTTATTAAATCAGTTTTCCACGTTACACCAGTTTCATTGCCATCAGCATTGACAGGAGAATAAAGGCCATTTCTGTAAACTGAGATAATAAGCCTTTCATGACCTGACTCTCACCTAAATTTCTCCTGTTCAACCCTACATTATTTCTTTCTTGAACAAATTTTATTTACTTGCCGTGCATAAACCCTCATTACGTATCTATTTTCCTAAGCTGTTGATGATAGCCTAAATTTAAAAAGTCCTTCTATGTACTTTTAGCCTTTTCAAATTATATGATTTAAAGTTTAGTCCAGCTGAGGGGAATGTCAAAGGCATCTTGTTTACCTCCCAGGACTTGTCTCCACTTCTGTTCCCTCTTTCATAGCTTATCCCTGCCTAGCTTATCTTTCCAATAAGCATATGTTAGAAATATTTTCTGAGTACTATTTGAAGTAGTATTTTTTCCAGCACAGTTTTTAATTGTGTATTGCTTAGGTATAGAAACAACTGATTTTTCTACAATAAATATATATGGACTCTTTGGTTATATTTTATGGTTTGCAGATTGTATCTGACATGCTGATGACATAATCTGCAAAGAAGTCAGCTTTGCTTATGTCTTTCTGATCCTCAGGTGTATCATTAGGGTATACAGGCAGACGTCATTTCCTTGTGCTTAGAGATATTGCACTGTTCACAAATTGAAGGTCTGTGGCCACTCTGCATGCAGCAAGTCTATCGGTGCCATTTTCCCAACAGCATTTGCTCACTTCATGTCTGTAGCACATTTTGGTAACTCACAATATTCCAAAACTTTTCATTATTATTTAACTTGTTATGGTGATCTGTGATCAGTGATTACAACTCCCTGAAAGCTCAGATGATGGTTAGCACTTTTTTAGCAATAAAGTATTTTTAAATTAAGATATGTACATTTATTTATTTTTTTAGACACAGTACCATTATACACTTAGTAGACTACAGTGAAGTGTAAGCACAACTTCTACATCCACTGGGAAGCCAAAAAACTTCATTTGACTCACTTTATTGTGATCTTCACATTATTGCAATGGTCTGGAACTGAGCCACCTTATATGTGAGGTAAGCCTGTCTGTGAGCAAGGCTGGGAGGGCTTGTAAGGAGGCGCGGGCGCAGGTGATCGTATGGGGCTCGCTGCCTCCACCAAGATGCTCAGCACAGTAGCAAACACAAGTGATCAGAGAGGGCACCTGAAAAATGGTGCTGATTATTCTAAAAAGTGAAAAGCTTACAAATGTTTACTATTAACTGTGGCTGCTGCAAGGTTTGGTAGATTCTCCTATTATTAAGGTAATTAATTTCCCTTCTATTCCTAGTTAATAAGATATTTTAATTTAAATCCTGATTGAGTATCTTTAATGACATCTCTGCATATTTTGAAATGATCTTATATTTTTCTGGTGGTCTGTTAATGTGGTGATTTGCATCACTAGCTTATTTAGTGTTAACTTGTTCCTGCATTTCGGCAAATAAATAATAAGATCCTGTTTGCTTTTTAACTATTGCTAATTTACTTAAGGCCTCTGTATCAAAATTCGTAAGTGAGAGTAAACCATTATTTTTCATTCTCATTCCTGTTCTAGTCCAGTTTATTGATAGAAAAATAACACTCTTGATGCCTAATAAGGCTTTTTCAAGTAATTAAACAAGGAGATCATTAGCCTGCAGTGGCTGTAAAACATTGGTTGCCTACATAAGCAAATGAAACTTAAGCCAAAGTCAATACACTCAAATATGAGGAAATGAAACTTAAGAACAATTAATCTCAGGGATGCCTCGGTGGCTCAGTCAGTTAAGCATCTGACTTCAGCTCAGGTCATGATCTCAGGATCCTGGGATCCATCCCCATGTGGAGCCTCAAGCTCAGATCCTCACTTAGTGGGAAGTCTGCTTCTCCCTCTGTTCCTCCCCCCACTCATGCACACTCTGTCTCTCAAATAAATAAATAAAATCTTAAATAAATAAATAATAAATAAATAAGAACAACTAATCACAAACAGCCAGATAGGCTTTCCCAAATAAGGCAATTGCTGAAGCAAGAGACGAACAAATTATATATACATGTATATATACAATATAAAACTATATATATGTATATGTAATTTGCTTTGCTTCCACATCTTTGCCATAAAAGCCTTTCACTACCTTCTGTCCGTGGAGTGCTCCTAACCAGTTTTGGTTTGGCTCTATCTCATTGTAATTGATGTTTGTTCAAATAAATTCTTGTAAATGTAATGTGCCTCAGTTTATCTTTTAACAGACTTTTGCTTTAAAGTTATTTTTTCTAATGATATTATAACAATGACAATTTTCCTTTACTTAGAATTTTCCTGCTATAATATTCTTAAAACACATCTACCTTGTATGTGGCAATTTAGACCATTTTTATTGTAATTTTCAATGTGTTAGGACTAATTTCCACCATTATAATTTGTGTGTTCCTTTACTCAGTCTTTTTATGCTTTTTTTTTTTTTCTGATATCTTTGGCCTTTGGATGTTTCTTTATTTTTTCACCTCTCCATAGACTTGTTTAAAATTTATACATTGTTATTCTTTTCCTTAAAAGGCTACTTTTGAAATTTTATCATGTATCCTAGACTTGACAAAATTTATTTATTTATTTATTTGACTTAACAAGTTTTAAAAATAATATATACGATCTTAAAATAATCTGCTCTGGGGTAGCACAGATTTGGATATGATACAATTGGTAACTAATTTCTTTCCTCAGCAATCCCTAAGATACTATATTAATGTTTCAATAACTTACTCTACATATTGATATGCCAGGATCTAATTGCTTTAAAAACTTCTCATCACATTTAGTTCCCTGAAGTTTTACTGAGATACACTGACATTCAGATTTATCCTACTTAAAACTGCCTTTTGAATCTGAGAAGTTATTTCTTTCATAAAATTATTCCTTTGCCATCTCTCCATTCCTTCTATTGCCTTCCAAGACAATTCCTACTAGGCATGCTAAATAGCCTCCTGGTTCATTATATTCCCTTTTATATTTTTCCTTCTTTCTGGCTATACTATAACGTGTATCTCAATTTCAGGTCTTTCTATTTTTTCAGCTGAGTTGAATTTGCTGTTTAAAATTCAATAAGCTTCAATGATTCAAACTTAATAACACTCTTAGAGATCCCATTTAAGTAATTTTAAAATCATCTTGTCTCTTTGGATATTTATATGTTTGAATTTCTTATATGTTTAATTTCTTTTTTTTTTTAAAGATTTTATTTATTTGAGAGAGAGAGAATGAGAGAGAGAGCACATGAGAGGGGGGAGGGTCAGAGGGTGAAGCAGACTCCCTGCTGAGCAGGGAGCCCTATGTGGGACTCAATCCAGGGACTCCAGATTGTGACCTGAGCCGAAGGCAGCCGCTTAACCAACTGAGCCACCCAGGTGCCCATATGTTTAAATTAAATCAATTAAATGTTGTTATTTAAAATTATATTAAATATTTCTATAATCTTTGGTTCTTGAGAGTTTAATTATTTTACTAATATATCACTCATGATATATTTTCTTTTTTCCTTTGGCCTAGATATTAATACTTTGTCAATTTTATATAGGTACAGATTATTTCTTTAAAAATGTTATTTTTAGGGGCGCCTGGGTGGCTCAGTTGGTTAAGCGACTGCCTTCGGCTCAGGTCATGATCCTGGAGTCCC
>NC_138375.1:17515937-17527044 GCF_054177405.1 Leptonychotes weddellii | reverse complement strand
TGCAAACTATAAACTTAAATTTAATTTTCTATATGCAGAAGGCATTATCCAACATCAATTTTTGAATACCTAACATTTACCTCACAGATTTGAAATGTCAAATTTATGATATAATAAATTTCCATATGGGGGAAAAAAGAAAGGGATAGCCAGCATGAGCTGCTGGCTTTCTGCCAAAAATAGGGATGCTTCTTCAGAAGTGCAAGGAGAGAAAGAAGTATGTGGATCTGGAAAACTGACATAAAATTCTGTGTGAAAATCCTTTAGAAATAGAAGACATTTAAGAAAAAATGTCATCAGGATATAGTGTGTGTCTTTGGGGTATTATCAGAAAAAGGTAATAGTAGAAAATCTTTCTATGTACTGCAGTGCTTTGTTTAAATCTTGGACTGTTTTATTGCGAATGTCTCATTTGTAATCTACTTTGTATTTTCCTATATTAAAGAAATATTGCAGTGATAATATCAATAGATTCAGAAAAATATTTTGATAAATTAATTTTACATGTGTGATTTTAAAAAACACACTCAATATAAAGGAATAAAAGGGAACATTCTAAACCTATGATGCCTATATTACATGCACTTAAAACAATTATTAAAATCTGTGGAGTAACTAAAATGCATTTCTTTTAAACTTGGAGAAAGAATTTATAAAAGCATGTCTGTCATTACTGTTATCATTCAAGTTGAACCTTGCAAGTCTTTTTAAATACAAAATAACGCTGTGAGAAAATGTATGATATCTCTTAAAGTGAGAGAAGATTAATTTTTTTTTATTATTTGCAGATTTTATCAGGCACATTAAAAAAATCTATCATTCCCAGTAAGTTATTTTATGGATATTGACAAACTGATTCCAAAGTTTATATGGAAAGGCAAAAGACCCAGAATAACAAATATAATATTGAAGGAGAAGAATGAAATAGGAGGACAGATGCTATCCAACTTCAAGACTTACTATAAAGCTAAAGTAATCAAGAGAATATTTCACAGGTGAAGGAATAGACAAATAGATCAATGTAAAGGAATACAGAGTCCAGAAATAGACCTCCACAAATATAGTCAACTGACTTTTGACAATGTAGCAAAAGCAATGCAATAGAACAAGATATTTTCTTAAACAAATCGTGCTGGAATAACTGGACATCCACATGCAAAGAAATGAATCTAGACAGAGCTTACATCCTCCACAAATTAACTCAAAATGGATCACAGACCAAAATGTAAACACAAAACTACAAAACCCTTAGAAGATAATAACATAGGAGAAAACTGGTATGACTTGGGTATGATGCCTTTTTAGATACAGTATCAAAGACACCACCCATGAAAGAAATGACTGATAAGCTGGACTACTACAATTGAAAACTTCTGCTCTGTGAAAGACAGTATCAAAAAAATGAGAAGACAAAGTGGGAGAAATTATTTGTAAAGGACCCATCTGATAAAGGACTATTATCCAAAATATCCAAAGAACTCTTAAACATCAAAAATACAAAAACTGTGGTTAAAAAATAGGCTAAATATCAACAAACATCACGTAAAAGAAAATATACTGGTGGCAAATAAGTACATGAAAAGATGAATAAGTACACATATCATCAGGGAAATGCAAATTAGAACAACAAAGAAATCACTGCACACCTATTAGGATAGTCTAAATACAGAACACTGAGAACACCAAATTTGGTGATGAGGAGAAGCAACAGGAACTTCCATATTTTGCTTGTGGGAATGCAAATGGCATAGCCACTTTGGAAAACAGTTTGATGGTTTCTTGCAAAACTAAACAGACTTGTCAAAGAATTGAGCATTCATGATTCTTGATATATACCCAAAAGAAGTGAAAATTTATGTCCATGCAAAAAGTTACATATGGATATTATAGCAGCTTTATTCATAATCGCCCAAACTTGGAAGCAACCAATATGTCCTTCAGTAGGTGAATAAATAAGTAAATTGTAGTATTTCCAGACAATGGAATATTATTTATCACAAAAAAATGAGCTATCAAGTCATGGAACAACATGGAGGGACTTCAAGTATATTACTTTTTTTTTTTTTTAAGATTTTATTTATTTATTTGACAGAGAGAGACACAGCGAGAGAGGGAATACAAGCAGGGGGAGTCGGAGAGGGAGAAGCAGGCTTCCTGCTGAGCAGGGAGCCCGATGCGGGGCTCGATCCCAGGACCTGGAATCATGACCTGAGCCGAAGGCAGACGCTTAACGACTGAGCCACCCAGGCACCCCAACTTCAAGTATATTACTAAGTGAAAGAATTCAATCTGAAAAGCCTATATATTGTATGCTTCTGACTATAAGACATTCTGGAAAAGGCAAAACTCTGAATATAATAAAATAATCCATGATTGCCAGAGTTGGAGGCAGGGAGGAATGATTAGGCAGAGGACATTTGGGGCAGTGAAAATACTCTGTGTGGTATTATAATAATGGGTATACATCCTTATACATTTACCTAAGCCCATAGAATGTACAACATCAACATTGAAGCCTAATGTTCTTAGGGTGATTATGATGTGTTAAAGTAGGTTTATCCTTGGTAAAAAATTTAACATTCTGTTACTGATGTTGCTGATGGGAAGGTTATACATGTGTGGGGGCAGAGGGTATTGGGAAATCTCTGTACCTTACTCTCAATTTTGTTGTAAACTCAAAGTTCTCTTAAAAAATAATAAAGTCTTAAAAAAATACATCAGAATCTGAAAATAAGAATTGATGAAAGTTCATCATAATTGTAAAATATAAGTCAGCTTGCAAAATTTAATTTTATGTAGAATAGCACTTTTTATATAAGCCAAAATGAAGATTGATATTATTAGAAACCAAAAAAAGTAAATTATTTAAGAATTAATACATAAAAAAGGCACAAGACAATAAGAAAACATGTCAGTAAGCAATGTAAAGAAGATTTGATTAAAAAATAGACAAACTAGCTCACGAGTTACACATTTTTTCATTGTAAAGTTTTAATTGCCCATCCTCCCAGTAACAGATAAATATATTTAAATTAAAAAATCCAATTATGTATCTTTAGCAACTCTACACATTTATATTTTTTTTTAAAAAGTAGAAGTCCATTACAAATTAACTTCTTAAGAGCAAAGAAGTATATATAAAATGAAGGTCTTATTTTAATTCCAGTATTGTTAACAGACAGTGTTATATTAGTTTCAGGTGTACAATATAGTGATTCAACATTCCCATACAACACCCAGTGCTCATCACACCAAGTGCACTCCTTAATCGCCATCACCTATTTCATTCATCCTCCACCCACCTCCCCTTTGGTAACCATCAGTTTGTTCTTTAGTTAAGAGTCTGTTTCTTGGCTTGTCTCTCTCTCTTTTTTTTCTTTGCTTATTTGTTTTGTTTCTTATATTCCACATATGAGTGAATGCATATGGTATTTGTCTTTCATTGACTGATTTATTTCACTTAGAATTATATTCTTTAGTTCTAGTAATGTTGTTGCAAATGGCAAGATTTCATTCTTTTTATGGCTGAATAATATTCCATTGAATATATATACCACTCCTTCTTTATCCATTCATTTACCAATGGACACTTAGTCTGCTTCCATAATATGGATATTGTAAATACTGCTGCAATAAACATAGCGTACATGTATCCTTTTGAATTAGTGTTTTTGTATTCTCTGGGTAAATACCCAATGGTGTGATTACTGGATCATAGAGTAGTTCTATTTTTAACTTTTTGAGGAAACTCCATACTGTTTTCTTCATTGGCTGCTCCAATTTGCATTCCCATAAACACTGCAAGAGGGTTCCTTTTTCTCCACATCCTTGCCAACACTTGCTGTTTCTTTTGTTTTTAATTTTAGTCATTCTGACAGGTGTGAGGTGATATCTCCTTCTAGTTCTGATTTGCATTTCCCTGATGATAAGTGATGATGAGCATCTTTTCATGTGTCTGTTGACCATATGTCTGCCTTCTTTGGAGAAATGTCTGTTCATGTCTTTTGTGCACTTTTTTTTTTTTTAAAGATTTTATTTATTTATTTGAGAGAGAGAATGAGATAGAGAGAGAGAGCATGAGATGGGGGAGGGTCAGAGGGAGAAGCAGACTCCCTGCTGAGCAGGGAGCCCGATGCGGGACTCGATCCCGGGACTCCAGGATCGTGACCTGAGCTGAAGGCAGTCGCTTAACCAACTGAGCCACCCAGGCGCCCTCTTTTGTGCACTTTTTAATTGAGTTATTATTAGTAGTATTTTTTTGGTGTTGAGTTGTATCAGTTTTTTATAGATTTTGGGTACTAACCACTTCTTGGGTATGTTATTTAAAAATAACTTCTCCCATTAGGTAGGATGTCTTTTAGTTTTGTTGTTTTGTTTTTTTTTCTTTGCTGTGCAGAAACTTTTTATTTTGATGTAGCCCTAATAATTTATTTTTGCTTTTATTTCCCTGTCTCAGGGAAATAAAACAGGTCCTCTGGCTTTGCAGCAGGACAACAGGATCCTAGGAGAGATTGAGTAGTTTCCTCTCATCCAGGGTGCAAAGTAATCTTATAACTTTAAAAGTGTAAAAGTCCATTACCAATCAATTTCTTAAGGGCAAAAAAGTAAAAATCAACATAGGTATAAAAGTATACTACAAAGCCATATATATATTTTTTTAATTGTTCTGCCAAAAAAATCAGGAAAATAAAAGGCTAAAGAAATATACCAGAAAGTTCAGAAATATAAGTGCATAGGTAGATATATGACAAAGATGTTAACTGAAATATATAGAAAGGGGTGGAATTTTTAGTAGTTGGTTTAAAGCAATCTGACACATTACATGCAAGAAAATAAATGGCCTCTACAGTTGGTAACTAGAGTGTATTTTGGGGTATGAAAAGGAATTTGGAAACAACATAATTTTTTATTGCAGGACAATATCAGACAAACACTAAGGAATATAGTGAACAGGAAACTAGATGTCTATTCAGCAATGTAGATTGAACTCACAAACATGATGCATGAGAAAGATCGAGAAGTGAAAAATGTACATGGCAAAATATTCATGTAAATTAAGCACTACATACCCAGGATAAAAACTACAGCTAAAGGTATGTGCTCAAAGGCATATACTAAAGGACATTTAATGTTTTTTGAGGAGCACATCTACTGGAGTTAGGGAAATAACAGTGGAAATTAAGAATAAAGTGGAAAGAAGGAGGAGGAAAAGATGGCAAAGGAGTAGGGGACCCTATTCCAACCGTTCCCCTGAATTGAGCTTCATATCCACCAGACCACTCTGAACACCCACAAAATCAGCCTGAGATGTAAGAAGATATATCTGGATCTCTACAAACAGAATATCTTAGGCAGTTGGTTTCAAGGTATCAAGTGGGGAGCTATGATTGCACAGGCAGATATTGGAAGATAAACAGAAAGGGGAGGGAGCTGAGGGGATCTTGAACCACTGGTGAGCAAAAGCCTCCCATGCTGGGGACCAGGCACAGCCTTGAAGACTGGTAGCGGCAGGGAAAAGACTTTAGGGCAGCCCCCCAGACTGATACCTGGAGTGGCGGGGCTGCACCTATAAACTGGGTGTGGCTGGCAGTTTTAGAGGCACAAAGGGCAGAGACATGCCCCCATGCCCCACCTGAAGGTGAGGACTGGGAAAGCTGCTGAGGGTCACACAACCCAGGGCACTGCAGTTTATAGCAGCACAGACAGAAACAGAGATAGTGTGGCCTGGAGAGCTCATTGAAGAACAGACTGTGATCTCTGCTCTGAGTCAGAGAGTTAGAAATGATCTCTTCTGCTCTGACTCTTGGAAGAGACATGGAAAGCCACCAGAGAACAAAAGCCCAAAAAAGCGGTTTTCACTGAGCCCATCCCCCCCCCAACAGGGGGCAGGGCAACTCTGTCCAAACAGGGTTGCCTGAGTAACAGTGCAGCAGGCCCCTTCCCCAGAAGACAGGCTGGGAGAACAAGAGGCTGACAACCCTAAGGTCCCTATAAAACAGGTGCATCTTGCTTGGGTTGTGGTCAATAATTTGGGCTCTGTACATTCCCTCAACCACCCCTCAACAGAATGACTAGGAGGAGGAGCCCCCCAAATAGGAAAGACTCAGAGACTGTGATTTCTGCCACAGATTTACAAATGGATACAGATATAACCAAGTTGTCAGAAATGAACTTCAGGGTAACAATTATGAAGACAATAGCTAGAATGGAGAAATCGATTAATGGCAACATGGAGTCTCTAAGGGCAGAAATGAAAGCTGAACTGGCAGAACTTAAAAATGCTATCAATGAAATACAATCTAATCTAGATATCTAACAGCTAGAGTAAGTGAGGCAGAAGAACGAATTAGTGATCTAGAAGAGCAATTGATAGAAAAGAAGAAAAAAGAGGAGGCCAGGGAGAAACAACTCAAAATCCATGAAAACAGAATCGGAGAAATAAGTGACACCATGAAAGGTTCCAAAGTCAGAATTATTGGGATCCCTGAGAGGGTGGAGAGAGAGAGGGGACTAGAAAATATATTTGAGCAAATCATAGCTGAGAACTTCCCTAATCTGGGGAATGAAACAAACATTCAGGTCCGAGAGGTAGAAAGGACCCCTCCCAAGATCAAGGAAAACAGGCCAGTGCCCTGGCATGTAATAGTAAAACTCGCAAATCGTAGAATCAAGGAAACCATATTAAGGACAGTTAGGGGGAAGAGATTCCTTAGATACAGAGGGAGGAACATCAGAATAACGTCAGAACTATCCATAGAGACCAGGCAAACCAGAAATGGCTGGCAAGACATATTCAGGATATTAATAAGAAGAACATGCAGCCAAGAATACTTTATCTGGCAAAGCTGTCATTTAGAATGGATGGAGAGATGTAGAGCTTCCAAAACAAGCAGAAACTGAAAGAATATGTGACACTAAGCTAGCCCTGCAAGAAATATTAAGGGGGGCTCTATAAAAGGAGAAAGACCCCAAGAGTGATATAGAACAGAAATTTACAGAGACAATCTATAGAAACATGGACTTCACAGACAACATGATGAAAATAAATTCTTATCTTTCAATAATCACTCTCAGTGTGAACAGTCTAAATGATTCCATAAAACGGCACAGGGCTGCAGATTGGATAAAAAGAGAGGACCCATCCATATGCTGTGTACAAGAGACTCATTTTGAACCTAAAGATACATCCAGACTGAAAGTGAAGGGATGGAGATCCATCTTCCATGACAAAGGACATCAAAAGAATGCTGGGGTAGCAGGAAACAACAGATGTTGGTGGGGATGTGGAGAATGGCGAACCCTCCTACACTGTTGGTGGGAATGCAAGCTGGTGCAACCACTCTGGAAAAAAGTATGGAGGTTCCCCAAAAAGTTCAAAATAGGGCTACCATATGATCCAGAAATTTTACTACTGGGTATTTACCCCAAAGATACAAATGTAGGGATCCAAAGGGGTACGTTCACCCCGATGTTTATAGCAGCAATGTCCACAATAGCCAAACTATAGAAAGAGCCAAGATGTCCATCAACAGATGAATGGATAAAGAAGATGTGGTATATATATATACAACATGGAATATTATGCAGCCATCAAAAGGAATGAGATCTTGCCATTTGCAATGACGTGGATGGAACTGGAGGGTGTTATGCTGAGTGAAATAAGTCAATCAGAGAAAGACATGTATCATATGACCTCACTGATATGAGGAATTCTTAATCTCAAGAAACAAACTGAGAGTTGCTGGAGTTGGGGGGGGTGGAAGGGATGGGGTGGCTGGGTGATAGACATCGGGGAGGGTATGTGCTATGGTGAGTTCTGTGAATTGTGCAAGACGGTTGAATCACAGATCTGTACCTCTGAAAAAAATAATGCAATATATGTTAAGGAAAAAAAAAAAAAGTAGCAGGAGGGGAAGAATGAAAGGGAGGAAATCGGAGGGGGAGATGAACCATGAGAGATGATGGACTCTGAAAAACTAACTGAGGGTTCTAGTGGGGAGGGGCATGGGAGGATGGGTTAGCCAGGTGATGGGTATTAAAAAGGGCATATTCTGCATGGAGCACTGGGTGTTATGAACAAACAAGGAATCATGGAACACTACATCAAAAACTAATGATGTAATGTGTGGTGATTAACATAACAATAAAAAACTTAAAAAAAAAGAAAGCTGATGTAGCAATTCTTATATCAGACAAATTAGATTTTAAGCTAAAGACTGTAGTTAGAGACACAGAAGAACACTATATCATTCTTAAAGGGTTTACCCCCCAAGAAGATCTATCAGTTGTAAATATCTACACCCCCAACGTGGGAGCAGCCATCTTCATAAGCCAACTGTTAACCAAAATAGTCATATTGATAATAATATGTTAATTGTAGGAGACCTCAATACTCCACTCTCATCAATGGACAGATCATCTACATAGAAAATCAACAAAGAAACAAGAGCTTTGAATGACACACTGGACCAGATGGACTTCATAGATATATACAGAACATTCCACCCTAAAACAACAGAATACTCATTCTTCTCAAGCACACACAGAACTTTCTCCAGAATAGACCACATACTGGGTCACAAATCAGGTCTCAACCGATACAAAAAGATTGGAAGATTATTCCCTGCAAATTCTTAGACCGTAATGTTTTAAAACTGGAACTCAATCACAAGAAAAAATTTGGCAGAGATTCAAACACTTAGAAGCTAAAGACCACTCTGCTCAAGAATGTTTGGGTCAACCAGGAAATCAAAGAAGAACTTAAACAATTCATGGAAACCAATGAGAATGAAAACACATTGGTCCAAAACCTATGGGGTACTGAAAAGGTGGTCCTAAGGGGGAAATACATAGCCATCCAAGCCTCAATCAAAAAAATAGAAAAACCCTAAATTCACCAACTAACTCTATAGACCTTAAAGAACTAGAAAAAAGACAACAAATGATGCCTAAGCCATGCATTAGAAGAGAAATAATTAAGATTAGAGCAGAGGTCAATGAATTAGAAACCAGAAACACAATAGATCATATCAACAAAACTAGAAGCTGGTTCTTTGAAAGAATTAATAAGATCGATAAACCACAAGCCAGACTTATCCAAAAGAAAAGAGAAAAGGACCCAAATTAATAAAATTATGAATGAAAGGGGAGAGATCACGACTAACACCAAGGAAATAGAAACAATTATTAGAAATTATTATCAACAACTAAATGCCAATAAATTAAGAAACCTTGAAGAAATGGCTGTCTTCCTGGAAACCCATGAGGTACCAAGACTGAAACAGGAAGAAATTGACAACCTGAATAGGCCAATAACCAGTGACGAGATTGAAGCAGTGATCAAAAACCTCCCAAAAACAAGAGTCCAGGGCCTGATGGATTCCCTGGGGAATTCTACCAAACATTCAAAGAAGAAATAATACCTATTCTACTGAAGCTGCTTCAAAAAATAGAAACAGAAGGAAAGCTTCCAGACTCATTCTATGAGGTCAGCACTACCTTAACCCCCAAACCAGACAAAGACCCCATCAAAAAGGAGAATTTCAGACCAATATCCCTGATGAATATGGATTCCAAAATTCTCAACAGAATCCTGGCTAATAGGATCCAATAATACATTAAAAGGATCATCCACCACGACCAAGTGGGATTTATCCCTGGGATGCAAGGGTGGTTCAACATTTTCAGATCAATCAATGTGAGAGAGCACATTAATAAGAGGAGAGAGAAGAACCATATGGTCCTTTCAATTCATGCAGAAAAAGCATTTGACAAGATACAATATCCTTTCCTGATTAAAACTCTGAATTCAGAGTATAGGGATGTAGGGAACATTCTTCAAGTTCATAAAATCCATCTATGAAAAACCCACAGTGAATATCATTCTCAATGGGGAAAAGCTGAAGAGCCTTTCCCTTAAGATCAGGAACACGTCAAGGATGCCCACTCTTGCCACTTTCATTCAACATAGTACTAGAAGTCCTAGCAACAGCTATCAGACAACAAAAAGAAATAAAAGCTATTCAAATTGGCAAAGAAGAAGTCAAACTCCCTATTTTCGCAGATGACATGATACTTTATGGGAAAATCCAAAAGACTCTACCCCCAAATTACTAGAACTCATACAGCAATTTAGTAATGTGGCAGGATACAAAATTAATGTACAGAAATCAGTTGCTTTCTTCTACACTAACAATGCAACTGTAGAAAGAGAAATTAGAGAAACGATTCCATTTACAATAGCACCAAAAACCATAAGATACCTCAGAATAAACCTAACCAAAGAGGTAAAGGATCTATACTCTAGGAACTACAGAACACTTGTGAAAAAAATTGAAGAAGACACAAAAAGATGGAAAAACATCCCATGCTCATGGATCGGAAGAATAAACATTGTTAAAATGTCTATGCTACCCAGAGCAATCTATACCTTCAATGCCATCCCAATCAAAATTCCAATGACATTTTTCAAAGTGCTGGAACAAACAATCCTAACATTTGTATGGAATCAGAAAAGACCCCAAATCGCCAAGGAGATGTTGAAAAAGAAAAACAAAGCTGGGGGCATCACATTGCCCAATATCAAGCTATATTACAAAGCAGTGATCACCAAGACAGTATGGTACTGACACAAAAACAGACATATAGACCAACGGAACAGAATAGACAGCCCAGATATGGACCCTCAACTCTATGGTCAAATAACCTTCGACAAAGCAGAAAAAAATATGCCATGGAAAAAAGACAGCGTCTTCAACAAATGTTGCTGGGAAAATTGGACAGCTATATACAGAAGAATGAAACTCAACCATTCTCTAACACCATACACACAGATAAACTCAAAATGGATGAAAGGCCTCTATGTGAGACAAGAATCCATCAAAATCCTAGAGAACATAGGCAGTAACCTCTTAGACATCGGCCACAGCAACTTCTTTCAAGATACATCTCCAAAGGCAAGTGAAACAAAAGGGAAAATGAACTTTTGGGATTTCATCAAGATAAAAAGCTTCTGCACAGCAAAGGAAACAGTCAACAAAACAAAGAGGCAACCCACAGAATGCAAGAAGATATTTGCAAATGACACTACAGATAAAGGGCTTGTATC
>NC_138375.1:17462609-17515837 GCF_054177405.1 Leptonychotes weddellii | reverse complement strand
AATGGCAATAATTGACAAGGCAAGAAACAACAAATGTTGGAGAGGTTGTGGAGAAAGGGGTACCCTCTTACAATGTTGGTGGGAATGCAAGTTGGTACAGCCACTTTGGAAAACAGTGTGGAGGTACCTCAGAAAATTAAAAATAGAACTACCCTATGACCCAGCAATTGCACTCCTGAGTATTTACCCCAAAGACACAGATGTAGTGAAAAGAAGGGCCATATGTACCCCAATGTTCATAGCAACAATGTCTGCGATAGCCAAACTGTGGAAAGAGCCGAGATGCCCTTCAACAGATGAATGGATAAAGAAGATGTGGTCCATATATACAATGGAATATTTCTCAGCCATCAGAAAGGATGGATACCCAACTTTTACATCTACATGGGTGGGGCTGGAGGAGATTATGCTAAGTGAAATAAGTCAAGCAGAGAAAGTCAGTTATCATATGGTTTCACTTATTTGTGGAACATAAGGAATAGCATGGAGGACATTAGGAGAAGGAAGGGGAAATCGGAGGGGGAGATGAACCATGAGAGATTATGGACTCTGAGAAACAAACTAAGGGTTTTAGAGGGAAGGGGGATGGGGGGATAGGTTAGCATGGTGATGGGTATTAAGGAGGGCACACACTGCATTGAGCACTGAGTGTTATATGAAAACAGTGAATCATGGAACACTATGTCAAAAACGAATGATGTACTCTATGGTGACATAATAAAATAAAATTGAATTAAAAAATAATGATAATAATGTGCTGTAAACAAGAGCATACCTCTGGCATTTTAAATTAGAATATAAATTATTGAGTAAACTAATTAATATTATTTTGGTTTGGGGCTCTAGCTTCTGTTTCATCTATATTTGGTTTATTTCCACATTAATAACACATTCTTGAACTACTTTTATTCATTTTAAATGTTACCTTCCAGAGTTCTTACTCCCTCACTTTATTCATCATTTTCAAATCTTCTTGTGGAAAAGGTCATCAAGTCGAAGTTAATGCCCTAGCTCACGTATGAGTCCTAATAACAGCTCCCCTTCAGTAGATACAGCTGATTGGATGCATAGAAAAAGTGGCCACCTTAGTGCTTGGTGGGATGGAGTATTGCCAAGGATGCCAGATACACTTGAAATACAATGACTTGATTAATATCATAACAACTTTTTTTGTATGTTGTAAACAATGCCCAAGGCAATTGACAAAGAAGTCTGGGTCATCCACTGGAGTTCACAAATGTTGAGGGATTATCAAATTGATTATATTGACTCCTCCCTCTAAGTGAAGTTTCTAAATATGCTTTGGTTTGTGTGGATCCTGAATCTGGCCTAACCTAAGTTTACCCTGCTGCTGCCCAAACGAGGCTACCACCATTAGGGGATTAGAAAAACTGTGCATCATGTACAGATACCCTCACTGAATAGATAGCGATTGGGCATCACATTTCAAAGGTCATGATATGCTAGTCTGGGGAAAAGAATATGACACTGAATAGATCTCCCATATAATCTACAAGCAGCAGGGTTGGTAGAAATAAAGAATGGAATATTTGCGCAGAGGATGAATTTACTAACAATAAAACCACATTGGCTGAGTGGACTAAAGTACTATACCAGGCTTTAATAAGTCTGAATAATCAACCAGCAGGGTCTGTTGCCTTATATGCCAGACTGATTCAAAGGGATGCATGTACCCCAATGTTTATAGCAGCATTATCAACAATAGCCAGATTATGGAAAGAGCCCAAAAGTCCATGGACTGATGAACGGATAAGAAGTATATATATATATATAGGAGTATTAATCAACCATAAAAAAACAATGAAATCTTGCCATTAGCAATGATGTGGAAGGAGCTAGAGAGTATTATGCTAGGTGAAATAAATCAGTCAGAGAAAGACAAATACCATATACACTTACTCATGTGGAATTCAAGAAACAAAACAAATGAACATGGGGAGAAAAAAGAGAGAAGTAAACCATAAAACAAACTCTTAACTATAGAGAACAAACTGAGGGTTACTGGCAGGGAAGTGGGTCGGGGGATGGGTTAAATGGATGATGGGTATTAAGGAGGGCACTTGTGTTGAGCACTGGGTGCTGTATGTAAGTGATGAGTCACTAAATTCTACACCTGGAACTAATATTACACTGTGTGTTATCTAACTGGAATCTAAATAAAAACTTGAAACTACAAAAAAAAAAAAAGAAAGAAAGAAATAGAAGTAGAAAAGGCTTTATCTACTAGAATTTGCAATGTGATGTCCCACCAGGATGGGTGAATTACTTTGCACCCTGGATGAGGGGAAACTACTCAATCTCTACTAGGATCCTGTTGTTCTGCTGCAGACCAGACTGTTGAAATGCACTATGCCTGAAATGAAACATGCATCATTGAAAGAAGAGAGGAAATGAGGGGCCTGGTCTAGTACATCTTGCTCCCAGTCCATCTCCTTATCCCTGACTGTGCCCCCATTCCTAGCCAACATGTACGGTATGAACAACCTGGTCAAGTTCCTAAAGCTGCCAATCTCCTCAAGACTAAGTGGCATGTTCTGTTTTCCACTGGTATGATCATTTGGCTGCCATCATTTTTTCCCCTCCATTTGTCTGGAAGATATTTTGGCACACAGAGAAGCCCTCACTAAGTTCATTCAACAAGCCTTAAATGATAGTCAACAAAGCCTGTCCTTATTGACCGTTGGAATATCTCTAATGAAATAAAAGCTTTCCTCCAAAACAGGAATGTCTTGTACATTATTACAGCCTTGCAAGGAGGCATTTATGCCATTATCCATGTGTTCATAGCCGATGAGTCTGCTTATGTATCATCTTTAGTAAATCACATTTTATGTCATTTTACCCTGAGTGATTCAACCACCAGTCTAGAGCCTTAATAATTCAGTTTTTCAGATCATAAGGGTCTTGGTAGAAAAAAAATGTTACTTATTTTGGGGATCATTATCTTGATCTGTGTATTCTCTTGCATGGACCTATATTGTTGCTGTGGTATCTGCCTCTAATGCAGCCAGATAGCTGCTAAATGAGCCATCTCCAAGATAATGAAACCACTTGCTGACCACTCAGGGTACACTGAAAGAGAAGGGGACTTATAAGATTGTAAAAGCAGGTCTGAGGGGTCGAGTTTCAGAGAAGGTAATCAGGAGGATGTGATTGCCAGTCAATCCAATAGCTGGACACAGGTAATCGGAATTCCTCACCCTTTCCTATCCTTGCAATGTACATTTCATCTACCATTCCCAGACTCAGAGCTGTTTCAAGGTTGTAGTCTTGAGAGAGTAAGAAATTGTTGAAACTATTGGACTGAATATGTGATTGCACCCAGTGAAACCTCTATAATATACGTTTAGGATTCCAGCAGGTGGATGCAGAGATCTACTCATCTTTTGGCTGCCCAAGACAAGCTGTGTATGTGTTCTCTTGATTATTAAATCTTACAGAACCAACACTTCTAAAATAACACATTTTAGAATTTGCCTGAAATTTATCTCTTTTTTTCTGAAAAACTGTTAAATTTTTGTATCTTTTAAAAAAATAAATCATTTTGTTGTTGCTGTCATATAATTGCTTAATATACTTGATCTATATTTTCTGCTGCTCTACACACTTAGCAGTCATGGGATAATCTCTATTTGATAATACCTAGTATTAATTCAGTGTATCCTATATGTATGTAAATTGAGTTATCTACTATTTTACTTATTTTGAGCTGTCATTTTCCAGATCTCATGTTAGGGCTCTAAAATAAAATATTTCAAAAAGTTGTTAATTTTATTATTTGAATAAATGATAAAATATGTTTTTAACAGTCCACCTTGGCCAGATTTCTTAGTGTGGAGTCATCTTTGACTACTTTTACAATTATTTTATGGGTTTTTGTGATTCATATGTTCTGTGTTTCTGAAAGAAATATAGCAACTAATTTTTAGGGGACTTTTAAGCCTTATTTTAATATTTACTGGAAGAAGTTTACTATTATTAATCTAGTTATACTCTTGTATGCCTTTTTTTCCTTGTATGCCTGTTTTTAAAATGTGTGCTTACACATATTTTTCTTGATAATGTTTACCCAAGTTTTATGCATGTTATTTAAAAATTTTACTATTGTTTTCAATTTTATACCTTAATACTTAGTAACTTCCTCCATTTTTTTAAAAAATTAATTTCCTGAGGAGAAAATTTTGTTGAAATAGATTAAGTTTTACATGTTTTCTGGCAAAACAGCTTTTATGGTTTTTTTTGGATATGTTCTCTTTATAAAAGTGTGTCAGTGTTTTCACTTTTATTACTATGAGAAGATATATTTATACTTTAAAATTAGTTTTGATACTTTTTTTGTAGATGCACTGTCTTCAGGGAGCACAGTCTACAAGAAAGTGCATTTTGAAATTTGTTGGCCTTTCTTCTGTGACCTAGTGCATCATCAAATTTTCTGTGTGGTTTGTGTATCTTGAAAAAATCAGATATAGGTTTGTTGAGTGCAAATTTGTTTATATGAAATTTGTTTATATGAGTATTATGCTAAGTTTCCTCAAACCCTTTGCATTTTGCTTATGTTTTGACTCCTTTGTCTCTTAATCTCACAAATCAGCCCTTCTGAGACACCTGTATTAAAATTTTTCAGATGCATCTCAGCTGCATAATTATTTTAAGGTCTTTTAAAAATGAATGGCTCAAAAAAAAATGAATGGCTCACAGGTAATTTTTGACATTTTTAGACTTCATGTTGAGGCTTTCACTTTTTAAAGTGATTTGATTAATTCATAATAATGATAAATTGATAGATATTATGTTTGGATTTGTCCTGCAATCTTATTTTTTTATATTATTTTTTTATTATGTTATGTTAGTCACCATACAGTACTTCACTAGTTTTTGATGTAGTGTTTCATGACTCATTGTTTGCGTAAAACACCCAGCGTTCATTGCAATATGTGCCCTCCTTAATACCTATCACGCAATCTTATTTTTTTTATTTTAGGCTTGCTTTTCTTTTCACATATTCATCTGTTTTTACTTTTTAAAGTTTAAATTTTTGATATCTTGAAAATTTATTTTGATGAACGCTTACGTTAGTATTCAGATTTTTTCTTTAAATCATTTTCCGTGTGTATCAACAATATCAATTAAAATTTTTTTGCATTGCTTTTCAGTTTGTCCTTTTTTGTATACTAAATTTCCATCACATTTATATCTATTTTGTACCCTCTATTATATTCAATTAACCCTGCATTATTTATATATGAGTGTCAAACTTTTCTAATTATTACACCTTTAATCATTTGCTGTTTATTTTTTCAGAATTTTCCCAGATATCCAATTATATTTATTATTTATGTAATATTTATATTTTTTTCTAATTCAATTATCACTTTGTAGGTGCTTTAGCTGAGCTTAAATTTATAGATAAGAGAAATTTCTCTACTTATAATATTTAAAACATGAGTATTTCTACCCAAGAAAAAAACTTTTTTCATTCTTTGAAGTTTTATTTTGTCTTTGTTATTTTAATTTTCAGTTTATTTTTATTATTTAACATAATCTTGTATTTATCTAGTTTGGCACTTCCTTTATTGTTGTTATTATAAAGGTCAATTTTTTTCATTACATTCTTTTAAAAAATAATAATTGGTATTGAGTGCTATTTAGTGTTTATTTTTAAAAATTACTATATTCCTTCAGTTTAGTTGTGTAACTTATTCTAAAAATTTCCTAAAGTTTGTGTGTAAGCTTGGATTATAAAATAGATCCAAGGCTGGTGATTTGTCAAATGAGTATGTTAAAGAAGAAAAAGCAGTAGAAAATATCAAAAACGGGCACCTGAGTGGCACAGTCGGTTAACCTTCTGACTGTTGGTTTTGGCCCAGGTCATGATCTCAGGGTCATAAGATCGAGCTCCACATCAGGTTCCACAGTCAGCACAGAGTCTGCTTGAGATTCTCCCTCTCCCTCTGCCCCTCCTGCTGTGCTCTCTCTCTCTCTCTCTAAAATAAATAAATAAATCTAAAAAAAGAAAATATTAAAAAGCAACAGGTTTTAATTATGAAATATAAGATTAAGTTTATACAGAGATGGAGGAAGCCAGAACATGAAGATGGATTGGATCTCAAAAGAGGTAAAATCATTTATGTGAATGTATTTTATCTAGAAGAAAAAGAGGGAGTTAATATCTTTCTGGGAGACTCAGAGTGTAATATTAGGAGGGGGTAAGAAGGTTGAGTGAAGGTCAATAAGAAGATCGGGGTATTGGTTATTTAAGAATGTGGTTGATTCATCTTTGTGAACAATGAAGTTACCAAGCATGATGAAAGGGTTTGTGGGGAAGAAGAAGGTTGTCTCATGAAGTTTCTATTTGTTTTGCTGTATTATTCTGACAGGTTTTACTGACATCAAATTAAATCTTGTGGAAAAAAATCATGTTTCTGCACCTTTCTTTTCATTTACATTACATTTTCTATATTTCTCCTGACTAAAATCATCATCACCATCATTATCATAATTATATACTTGATATTCTTAATAGAAATACTCTACTCTAATGCTATCATGAGGCTTGAGTATTCTAATCCCATTTTGTTATTTTTTAAGTTATTTTTAATAAGGAGAAAGATTTATACAGACTTATTATACAGATTTATTTCATAATGTGTTATTATGTCTAGGAAATGAATATTTTGTAAAGACATAATGGGATAGATAAAAGACTTAATTTTTTAAAAATGACACTACTTTTCACAGAAGTTCATCATATAAAATTATATATGTATTTAAATTTATATACATTTGTCTGTGTGACCTATGCATTATGTTTTCCTCCTTTACTCCAAAGTTGTCAGCTATATGTGACAACTATATTTTTATATGCGGTGTAATTACATGTTTACATATACACATACAGAGACTCTTAAATGTACATAAACATGCATATGTATGCATCATTAACACAAAACCCACATTTCTTAATCTGTTTTGGCAACTGAAGTCAATCCTCAAGATAAGCAAAATGGCAGGTCAACTATGAAACAGTCTAACATAGTAACATAATTCACCAAATTGATTGCTGGTCAATTAAAAAAGTCATTGCTTTAAGCACTTTGTTTCACTAAATTATCACTAAGTTGTCCAATGTGTTTATTTCAATTTGTTCATTTGAACACTGTTAAGTAGATGTTTTCTAAAATTCAGGAAAATTGGAAACCAAGATCTAATTACCATTATGACAAAATGAAAGACATTAGTTTTATAATTGGTGAAATATCTTTTGCACTGTACTAAAATAAAGCTCCATGTTACAAATTGTGAACTTGGCCATTTGAAAATTATTGAAAAATAATACAAACCTCAATAAGCCAAATGCAAAAATGCCAAATCATATCAAAAAGCAAATACTGTATACATGTAAGTGAAATATTTTAGAGTGTTGCTAGCATATTTAATTTCAAATGTTTCTGGTTCATGTATAAAATTAAGAAAGTAAAATACCTACAGTATCTAAATATAAAGCACATCTTTGATAATTCACAGGAAACATTTTCCCATATTTTCCTTTAAAGCAATAACACAAAATGAAGATAAAGCATCATTGAGAACTGAGTAAGGATATACAACATTTTCCTCCTCCCCTACACTGCATCTGTGTATCCCACACTGCTCTCAAATAAGAAATTCAGAAATTCAAGAACTGTCCCCTGATTTTGGCTCAGAAACGGGCTGTCAGGATGAAAGAAGATTCAGGCTTTAGCAAGATAGGCACTGTACTTGAAGATTAGCCATGAGCTTCAGATACATGCCAATAGCAGCAGCTGGGCTTTTAAAGTCTCACGTGCTCATTTCATTTCTGTTCAGTGATTTGTCTAAAATGAGTGAGGAAGAATAAATGATAAGGAAAGGAATACACAAGTATCTTCATGTTGTTTTCACTGAATTGGAATCAACACATTTAATCATTTTTGTCATTCAAGGATCAGTAAATGTAAAAATGACCGTGAATATTTTGGACCACATCTTAGAAACGTTGTCAGACCACAAACTGCATAGAACATGTACTGTGTGGGTGTATGTATGTATGTATGTGTGTATGTATATGCATACATGTGTACATACACACATAAGTATATATCATAAGGAGTTACAAATAATTTGGAAAAGTAGAGATACTGTATTAAATGCATAATTTACAATCTCTCTTGAATATATACCAAGATTATATAGCTTAATTATATGCACAGATACTGATAGGTAACTATAACTGGCTGTCAAGTGTGATTTTAATGCTAGATAGATAGATAGATAGATAGATGATAGATAGATAGATACACACATACATATATATATGTTTTGAAGCACTGAGAAATTAGATGAATCCACTAAGGTTATCTCTTCATACCCCTTGCCTTATTCATCATAAGATTCTTCATCATTCACTCAGATGGTCAGCAGTAACGGCTTAGAGTACGTAAAGATCCATCTACCATATGCAAGATGACAGCCATTATATTAAACTAAAAATTATGTGTCTTAGAGTACCATCGGGATGTTAAAGACATTAAAAACATTAAAGAGATTAAGAAATTTTTGTTTTTTTAGGAATGGGAAAATGATTAGAAATCTCTAGTTTGAGAAATAAAATTTATGTTTACATTGCAATGGACTGTGAGGTGAAGAAGAGCTTGCTTTGAGACGTATCTCCCAAGGATTTAAAACTTTGACATAAAAAATGGGAGATTGGAAGGAGCTTTTGACTTACTATTAAGTAAGGTCATTCTAGCAATGAAAACTATCCAAAGAAGATAGAAGGGCTTGGGATGTAGAGCTCCACTGGTATTTAAGAATATGGCTGGGGACTATGCTGGAACTTCAAGCGGCATCTAAGTAGCGCAACGTGTTTAGAGGACAGTCTATTAAAAATATGTAACATGTCATTTCTAAAGTTGAACAGATTTATGAGAGTGAGAGTGCACTCAATTTTTAAAAATTACCCAAACTCATCTTTTTCCACCTCCCTTTCACTTAGTGAGGTTTGATATTGTACTTCCAAATGATATGGTTTAATTTGCCATAAAAATTACTCCAAATGGTAATGTGTTGTCTTAAGAAGCAGAAGATATGGAAATTCAAGAAGATATCTGAAGTGTTTTTAACAAATCTGTGAGTTGAATAAATTTTGAAATCATTAAAAATAAAGTGAGAAAAATTCCTCCTCTCACAGGATTTATCATAACGGGAACATCTGGCATTTGGAATACAGATATTAAAATAAAATTTATGCAATTTTACAATATGATTCACAATGTATAATTGATTTTTTTAGCAGATTTTTCAAATTAGTCATTCTTGGTTTGCTTTACGAATGTGTATTTTATATGACCAAACATTTTATATTACATTAAAAATGCACTAATAAGTGAATTATATTGTGTGCTTTTAAAGAAAATTAAAAGTAACTTCATGGTATGAGGAAATTGTTTGGGGAAAACCAAAATAGGCATCATATTCAAAGGAGAAAAATATAATAAAACTCAAAATTATGTATCCTATTCTAAGGACAGAAATGCAATATACAAAATATCCCCACCTGATAAAACCTTATTTCCTCTTTCTCAGATAAGCAGCTGTGTGGTTGTCATCGAAATCTGCTGTTTAAAAAACAAAATGCATAATTAGTGGTCATTAAGACACTAAGGTTATTTTCTGCATATGCCAGGCTCCTCCATGCCCCATACAGGGGAATTCTTGACAAATAGCAAGAACAGAAACGTTATATTTTGAGGGCCATGAAAGACTATGTTCCATCATAATTTAGAGTGGATTTACTTCAAAGTTCTTAATTACAGGTCACTTCCGTGATGTGACAGATGGTAGAATGGTAAAGTGGCCAAGAAGACACAAAGACAGGTGGCCGAGCTGCTGAGGGAATTTCTTCTAAGATAATGTTAGTCTGGGCATTTTGGTGACATTGAGACTCTGAGGGCAAGATCATGGGTGGAGTCAGGGCTGATCTTAAATCATTTAAGAATTGATAATTGCCTTAAGTGTGACAATCACCTCTGTTACTTATAACCTTGTAAAAACATGCTTAAAGTACTTTGAGTTATCTTTTGAAAACAAAAAAAATATTCCTCATGGCCTTTAAAAGTTTATTTAGGAATAGACAACATAAATTTTATGTCTAGTGAACCAAAAATAAACACATAAAACAAAGTATTTGGAGAAATCAATTTATATTAGCCAGGAAGTTTTTAAACACATCCACAAATACCAACATATTTTTAAAATTTATGTAGAAAAATATCTCACGATTTCTTTTAAATCCACCTCTGGGGGCACCTGGGTGGCTCAGTCGTTAAACATCTGCCTTTGGCTCAGGTCATGCTCCCAGGGTTTTGGGATTGAGCCCCGCATCGGATTCCCTGATAGGCGGGATGCCTGCTTCTCCTTCTCCCACTCCCCCTGCTTGTGTTCCCTCTCGCTCTCTCTCTGTCAAATAAATAAATAAAATCTTTAAAAAATAAATAAATAAATCCACCTCTGGGGGTGTGACTATGCTCAGAAATGAAAAGAGGAAAATGCAGCCTAGGATGTCCTGCTAACCTTGCTCAGGAAGACCCAACTCCCCTCTGTGAACTGGTTACAGCTCATTTTAAAGGGCAAGAACTGGGTGAGAAGCTTCCAGGGTCAAAAGCAGTGCCAGCAACAGGAGCAAAAACACAACAAAACACTCCTGTTGGGATTATTCAATAAATATTTATAAATATTTACATAAATTTCCAGTTTTTCTTACTTGCTGCAGTGGATTAAATAGAGTTACATGTACTAAATATGTCTAAAACTTTGAAAACAAACCATTGCCTGGCATAATTTAGGAACTTTGTAATGCTCCAAATTCCACTAAACACTTCAGCAGAGCAGTACTGCATAAATGCAAACTAAGAGACTATATAGTGATTTTGTGTTTTAGAAATAAGGATCTAGACTCTTGGACATATCCACTTTTATTTAAAACTGTGACTCTCCTTTCAAAGCAAGAAATACTATTACTTTTTAACAATAACAACAATAAAAACAAAATATGTTTATAAGTTCATAACAAAAGTACTCGAGAATGATTTGGCTATTGTATTACTAAAGGTGATGTGATTAGGCATAGAGAGGTAAGCAAATTAGATGGACCAAATAAATAATTTCACAAGGATATTAAAAAAATCTCCATTTTCTACTCCAGACATACATTAAATTAATTTTGAAACAAACAATGGCATTATTGTATTTTCATTTTTGAGTAATACTCACTTAAGAAAGACACTGGGGAAAACCTTTTCCTTTATTTAGGAAGAAATATTGCGTATCCCTCAGAGTTAATTGCTAATACTTTTTTTTTTTAAAGATTTTATTTATTTATTTGAGAGAGAGAGAGCACATGAGAGGGGGAGGGCCAGAGGGAGAAGCAGACTCCCCGCTGAGTGGGAAGCCCGATGCGGGACTCGATCCTGGCACTCCAGGATCATGACCTGAGCCAAAGGCAGTCGCTTAACCAACTGAGCCACCCAGGCACCCAATTGCTAATACTTTCTATGTATGATACTTAAGGACTTAGTAAGGACCAGTCAAAGGAAAAAAAAAAAAACCACTACCTTGGCAAACTACAGTGTAATTGATCTTTTAAAATAAAATATAATTATAATTTATTTAACATTTGAATTTAAAATAATGCAAATTTCATTGGATGTATTAGAATATGGCTAACTTGAAACAGCATCCTAGTATTATTATCTTGGGAAAGCTCAAGAAGGTAATAGAGATTCATATATTAATTTTGCATGTATCCCACAGTTTCTAATTTTTTAAGATATTATAAAATTTCTAATAAATTAAATGTAATAATATAAATGCAGAACTTTTGAAAGAGAATCACTAATCACTTCTCAAAATTAAAATTTTAATAGATTATATTTCCTTATTAGTTTATTAATCTACCTAGAAAATCTCTATTACAGAAAAATGTCATATAAAGCCAGAGTAATAACAAACTAAATATAGTTGTTATTGTAACCTAAGAGAGACATTCAACTGGTCTGCAAAGGTTAAGATATATTGTTTATTTAAGGGTACTATATATTCTGATTGGCCTGTGCTTTGTCAATGGTTGTTAAATATTATAAATATCTCTGCTGAATTTGGATGTTACCATGAAATGGTAGCAGACTCTCCACTGAGCAGGGATCCCAACGTGGTTCTTGATCCCAGAACCCCAAGATCATGATCTGAGGTGAAGGGAGACACTTAACCGAGCCACCTAAGTGCCCCTTCATCTGTATTTTATGTTGAATTCCAGTGTGTAGGTTTCCATCTCCTGCTAGGTACCACGTAAAATAGGTACCAGGACTGTGAATGGCTTTGTGCTGTAATGATCTAAGGGCACAATTGTCTTTACCACATGAGAATGTATACTTAAGCTAATACAAATTTATTAATAAAGGAATTCCATGTTTTATGTGATAGGAGCCACTGAGTTGTCCCAGGTCTATAAGGAGTCATGAGTAAAAATATGGTATTTTGAAGTTAGAACAGGAAAGCAGCACTTTCTTCTAGTTAGAGAGTTTTCTCTCCGCTACCCAGAGAAAATCTCCAGTGCAATAAAGATCACCGGGATTTTCTTCAAGAAGTAACTTACGCATATCCCAAAACTTGGGGAAATATTTAGTTGAGATACTGTAATTATAAGTCATTACCTATGGCAAAACAATTTAATTTGCAAAAATTTCAGAGTATTCATCCTCTTTACCCTTATAACAATTCAGTAATATCCCTGGGTGGCATAAATCGGTTGATTTCCCAGCAAAAATGTTTGGGGGCAAATATATCCACATTTCTTTGATAAACTGAGTTAGTTCATGTTGACTTTTTAAATAATAAGGAATATCAGGTATTATAGTCTGAATTGTATTCCCTCAAAAAAGATGTTGACAAATAATGCAAGATATGTTAAGAAAAAAAAAGAAGAAGAAGAAGGTAGCGGGAGGGGAGGAATGAAGCGGGGGAAATCGGAGGGGTGGACGAACCATGAGAGACGATGGACTCTGAAAAACAAACAGGGTTCTAGAGGGGAGGGGAGTGGGAGGATGGGTTAGCCTGGTGGTGGGTATTGAGGAGGGCACGTTCTGCATGGAGCACTGGGTGTTGTGCACGAACAATGAATCATGGAACACTTCATCTAGAACTAATGATGTAATGTATGGGGATTAACATAAGAATAAAAATTAAAAAAAAAAAAAAAGATGTTGAAATCCTAATCCAAGAACCTCTCAAAATGTGATTGTACTTTGATACAGAGTTGTTAGGTATAGTTGGCTAAAATGAGGTTATACTGGAATAAGGTTGGCTCTTAATCCAAGATGGCTAGTGTTCTATAAGAAGATGGTCATGTGAAGAAAGAGAAACACTGGGAATATGTCCTGTGGTGATAAATGCAGAGATTGATGTTACGCACCTACAAAGCCAAAGAATAACAAAGATTGCGGGCAAACCACCAGAAGCTAGAAGAGGCAAAAAAGGAGTCCCTACAGATTTCAGAGGAAGCATGGCCCTGCCAATACCATAATTTCAGGCATCTAGCCTCCAAAACTGTGAGACAATACATTTATGTTTTTTAAGCCAATCTTGTTTGTGGTACATTATTATAGCAGCCCTAGGAAACTGATATTTCTGGCTAAGAAAATGTTCACTTAATTAAAACCAATGTTAAGGTATTATCTTTTATGCTACTTATGTTAGAAAAATTGTTTTCTGTATTGGTCCTATTCCATAATAATAAAAGCACATAAGTGGAATATAAGATACATGTCTTCCTTTTTCTATGATGTTTGTATGTTAAATTAATCTTTAAAATGTCTGAATTTATGTTCTTACATGAAAAGATCACAGAAACAAAAACAAAGCACCCCTTCATTAAAATATTTCAAATTGTGACATGTCAAGAAGCCATTTCTCTACTTCTTAGACTGATGTGAAGAGCAGAACAATTAAATAGTTACATCTGAAATGGTCTACTTATAAAGTATTTCCATTAACAAAAACCAATAATAGTTCAATGTAGTTTATTCCTTGATTTTTCTATAAAATGGTCTATTACCAGGGCACCTGGGTGGCTCAGTCCTTAAACATCTGCCTTCGGCTCAGGTCATGATCCCTGGGTCCTGCGATCTAGCCCGGAAGTGGGCTCACTGCTCGGCGGGGAGCCTGGTTCTCCCTCTCCCACCCCTACTCATGCTATCTCTGACTATCTCTTTCTCTCAAATAAATAAAATCTTAAAAAAAATTGCCTATTACCTATTAGGCCCTTATTAAATGTTTGTTGAATATATTACTCAATTAAAATATGAATGCAGGTAAAACAAAAAAACAACAAGTAGTAATGGAATTGTGTTCAATATCTGCTTGCTTTCATAAAATACAGAAAGAAAATAATTCAGATAGAGGCATTATCTGTTTTTTAGATAATAGAGTAGAGTTTGAAATGTAAAGAAGACCTTACTCTATTAATTTTGTTTGCCTCTAATTTTACCATTGTAGTTATTCGCTTGGAGAGGGAAACCTTGATCATCTTCAAATTATTCTAAGGGTGCTTGGCTGACTCAGTTAGTAGAGCATGCGACGATCTTGGGGTTATAAATTCAAGGCCCACGTTGGGTGTAGAGATTATTTAAAAATAAAATCTTAAAAAAGAAAAGAAAATGAAAATCCCCAAACACAGATTGTTCTAGTATTTTTATGTCAAGAATGCTCACGGTTAGAAGGTACCAAATACTAAGTCATTAATAGCACCATCCTTTGTTTGGAAATGAAAGGAAATTTACCTCTAGATTTGAGTCACAAGTGTGATCACAAAATAATTTGCCCACGAAGTGCTAAAGCAGTGCCTAACAGTGGAATGATCCTGTTAATTTGGGTTATCCATGGATGGAGCTCTGGAAAATCTGCGTACATTTAGGTTCTTTTGCTGGCATATCAGTTGTTGGGTGTATAGGCTTTGTAGACATTGAAAAATTTCCAATTTAGGGGTGCCTGGATGCCTCAGTCTCCAATTTAGGGGTGCCTGGGTGGCTCAGTCATTAAGGTCTGCCTTTGGCTCAGGTCATGCTCCCAGGGTCTTGGGAGCCCTGCATCGGGCTCCCTGCTCAGCGGGAAGCCTGCTTCTCCTTCTCCCACTCCCCCTGCCTGTGTTCCTGCTCTCCCTAACTCTCTCTCTGTCAAATAAATAAAATCTTTAAAAAAAAAAAAAAGAAAGATTTCCAATTTAAAGTTAGGCAATTAAAATGATTTCAGGCAAGTTTTGAGGGAACTGTGATTGTTAGAACATATTGATCTTTATTTCATTAGGAAGTTTATCCAAAAAAAATTTTTTTTTGCTAATCCAAAATTTTGAGAAATAAGCTTGCATATTTTATGAGCATTTTCCCAAGATAATTTCTCTGACATTCAAGGAAATTGATATGATTTATCTTTTTTTGCTTCAGTCAAAACCATATTTAGACCTGATAGGAGAGAAAAGAACCTAAAAGATTGGAGAGGATATATATGTATACAGTAATTGAAACTTCTAATAATTGAAACTCTTTACTATGATATACCACGAAAGAATTAACTTTTATCACACTTTTAAATCCAGGAAACCCAATAAAATGAAAATATATTGGTCTTTATTTTTTTGAAGTGTTAATTAGATTAATCTGTCACCCTTGATGGAGTGCTATCACTAATGTAGGTGAAAGGTCTTCCATTGCGTGGCATAGAGTGCCATTTTGTGTTCCCAGTCTAAGACACACCCTTGAATGTCTCTCAAACTACAATTTTGATCTTTATTCTCCTTCTCATTATATTTAAACTTTAAGCTATTTTTTCACAGGGCGCCTGGATGGCTTAGTCAGTTAAGTGTCTGCCTTTGGCTCAGGTTCTGGGATCCGCACCCGGCTCTCTGCTCAGCGGGAGCCTGCTTCTCCCTCTCCCTCTGCCTGCCCCTCCCCCTGCTCCTGCTCTCTCTTTGTGTCAAATAAATAAATAAAATATTTTAAAAAAAGATATTTTTTCACAGTTTCTAACCAACCAAATTTTCTCCTACTTTTGAGTATATTTTATATTTTTATTATTTCTTAATATCATTTCATAAGTGTATTGGGTTTGACGCAAAAAGAAGAGGTGATATGTACTCAGCTCAGCATTTGAAACTAGTTGTCTTTTGAAAGGTTTAATTCCAACATTTGATAAAAGCCATAAACTTTGACTTCCTGGACTGGAATCAATACATATGTATTAAAACCAATTGTAAGCTACTCCCTGATCCTATCATTACAGAGGCATCCTGTCTCTAGTTCCATCTCTTGTTATTTCAAAACACTCTCCAAGTTGACCCAGTGGAGGTGTGTTTCAAAGTACAAAATGATGTACTTGAATGTCATATAGCACTTAAAGTCCATGGATTTAATCTTGGGCCACAAAGAGAGAAGTTACTGATTACAGAGTTTATTCTTTTTATAGCTAATTGACTTAATTATTGACATAAATGCTTTTTGGATAATCATGACCTTTTATGCCCAATTTAAAGCAAATATATTTTGTACTTTTGAACCAACAAGACAAAATAATTCTGCAGCTAATGAAATTAGATCAGTTGTACTAATACACACCTAACGCAGAGGATGTGCAACTGACCGAGTTTTAAGAAGGTGATTTGCTATCATGTGAAAATACATTTGTAGGTCAACTTTGAACAATAACTTATCCCCTCGGTTACTGGAATCTTACATTTTTACTCGTGAAGGCTCTTGACAAATTGGGAAGCAGAGAAGCACTTTGTGCTTAAACACTTTTCGCATCTATTATCTTTCCTTCTGTGTGAGATTACTCAAGTTGTCAGGCACAGATAGAAACAGACTTTCTTTTATATAATTATTTCTATGGTCCTAAAAATAGCAGACCTCCCTGCTTGCCAGTATGTGAGGAGGCAACTACAGTTTTCTTTTAGAATCATGGTGTCAAAATTAATATTAACTGAACTTTAGTTTCTTTTAAAGACATCTGATCTCTGTTTTGGGGAAATTAACAAAAACATTCTGGATGTGTAATTCATAAATCAGAAACTAAACTGTTTCCAAAGGTTCCAAGATATGAATTGATACTGAGATTTGTTCCAACACCATGATGAACTTGGGTGGTTAGTAAGTAGTGTGGCCATATAATTTGTCATCTAAACCTGCACATTTTGGAGTGAATGAGGACATTATTAATTGTGCAGGAAAACAGTCATAACAGAAATGTCTTGGGCAAGGTAGAATGTATGGTCACCCAATTTGTGATTTCATGAATGCTGCCAGTAGCAAGAGAGCTCTGATGAGTTTTGTGTTCCAACAGACAGAGCCATAAAGTCTTGAAGAAATATACCTCAGATCAAGAGTTGCAGGTCAAAGTTATTTTTCACAATTTGATCTTTCACAGGTACAGTTGTAGGAGCTATTCAATCCAGATTAATTTAGACAAAGTTGGTTGCTCAGAATATCTATAACCAAATGCTACTCCTTAATTTCTTCTTGGATCTATTTGATTTGATCCAATAGTATTAAAAAGTGTGTGTGCATATGTGTGTGCTCACACATGTATATGTCAATTAGTAGATACCTAGATAATAATGTACAGAGATTATCTTGTTTTGAAGCTACTTGACTAATAAGAAAATAAAACCCCAGACCTGGCTCATCTTAATACTATGATCCACTAATTTAAGTAATGGACCTATATGGTGAACACATTTAAAAATTGCTTCATAATCGCTTCTCGGCCTTTTGGCTAAGATCAAGTGTAGTATTTGTTCTTATCAGTTTAATATCTGATAAATCCTCTATCCGAGGACAATATATTAAATGGATTTTTGGAATTAGGAGATGGAATAGGAGCTTGCTCTGTCCACTCCATGCATCGACCTGGTATTGCAGTACTTCCAGGAATGGTGCACCCCCTCTGGGACGAATAAAAAATTAAAAATAATAAAAAATAATAAAAAATAAAAAAATAAAAATTTCTTCATAGATACTTCATTGTGGTGCCATAATAGTTGGGATGTTTTGATTGAAAATTAATATTGTTACAAATATGTTATTAAGTAATATAAAAATAAAAATGAATATCAATTTGTTAAACTTAATTTTATCATATTATTTATATTTAAGCAAATGACAAATAATGTGTTATGAATATTCTTTCCAGATGTTACACAAATGTACAAATTCTAGTCCATACTAAACATAAATTAGAGATGAATCTATCTTTTTTCACCCATTGCAAAATCTATTTTTTTTTAAAGCCTTACCTGAGAAATTGGTTAAAATTCTATGACATTTTGTATAGTCTACTCCTGAATTATGAAACCAGGAGTCTCACTCTTAGATATAATTGAAATTTAACATTGCTTTTAGTCTAAAGCAATTATAATTTAATAGGCTTGCTGTCTGGAGAAGAACCCACTGAAAACTATCTTTACTTTCTCTTATAGTGCAATAATTATCATTTCTGTTTAGAACATATTTTAATAAAGTGGAGGGCCAATCTAACAGTTACTGTTTTTATTTCATAATTGTATGTGTGCATTATAATATATATAATATGCACATGTTATTTATAATATTCTGTATGTTATAATTTTAAAAACTATATACGGAACATATTTATATTTATAGCTCAATATAGTTCATAGTTTTCTCAGTTGTCTCAGCCTATAACCGAGTAACAAAAAAGCTTGAGATGAAATCAATTATTATCAGATGCAGATTAATCAACACCCAAAGTAAAATTTACTTTGCAAATTAAATGGGTATTTTGATGTACAAACTTGTGTTAAAGTTACTTAACCGAATTTTTAATTTTTTATCTTCATTATTTTAACAGGAAGTTCAACTTATGTATAATGCCTTCACAGGCGTAGGTGTTTTAAAATTTAATTATGCATTTTCCCTTTTTACAACCTGTATTATGGCTTAATTAAGTTGGTTTAGAAAAGCTATAACCATTTAATAAATGCCGATGGTTTTCGTTTATCCTTTTCATAGGTAGGTTAATTAAAGAAATGAATGTTTTTTTCTTTTTGTTTTCTTTCCTACAATGTGAAAAATGCATCCTGATACGAGGTGCAAAATTAGAATAAGATAGATTACAGGCTGAAATGGATTGTAAATCAACTTCTGTACTGTGAATATTTTATAGCAGACATTTGCAAACTAAAAAATCTGACATTTATATAGCAATGCATGCAAATTTTCCTCTTATATGTCATTTCCCTGAGATGAAAGTAATTTTAAAATGCAAGGTCAAAGAAATGATTACCCCTAACAAATAATAATAGAAGTTAAGGACAAATATCAGGAAGCAATTTGACATTTTCCTATTCTATGGAGCATTTAATATCTAATGTACACTGTCAGATAAGAGTAGGAATGGTGAGGTAGGAAATCCTTGTTGTAGTATGGAGATAACTTCAAGGTAGATAAATTGTTCCATTGATTTAATGGCTGTTATTGTTTCCTGGCGAAAACACTGTTGGAGCTGTTCTTGTGGGACCAGAGTATCTCCTATATCTGATAAATGGTATGACCAGGACAACCTCAGTCTCAGCAGGAAAGACGCTGAACAAATTGTCAGCATGATTTACATACAAGTTGTCAACAGCATCTGGGTTGCTCTGTGAAAGAATGATGGATAACAGATGTTCTGGGAAATGCTACCATCTGCCCTTTCTCAAAATACATCCCCGGTGAAACAATGCATTTGAATGGATGCCACAGAGATACCTTTCTTTTGAAGAACTTAACCATCCTCAATATTTCAATGTTACTTGTGGCCGTCACAAAAGCAAATGGTCAAGATTGTAAATGCAATCAGGGTAAGTAAGTAGACAGATCCTTGAAAGGTCTTTAAGTTTAGTCACATAGTTTGGAAAAATAATGGTTGTTGATTCTCTAGTGGGTATACCAGAAAATTTCCAGCAGGAGGCCAGGAACTCCTTTTGTGCATATCTATTAAGTGATGTCACACTAATATATTATTTAGTTAGTGGTTTGTTTAAATTCTGTAGTAATCCCATGTTACTTTAAAGCCATTTGCTTTACAATTACAGTAATAGAAATGTAAAAATAAAAATATACAATTCAATAATTTGATGCCTGTGCTCACTTGTTCTAGAGATATAAATACGGCAATGTATCAATGTGCTGAAGGGTAAGTGTGCACTGGTTGATCAGTATTAGTAATAGTAACAGGTCAAAGCTCTCAAGAGTGAAAAATATTTAGCCACTTTCTCTTTGCCTTTTCTCCCCTGTATGAATTATTTATTTAAGTAAAGAGTTTCTTCCCTCTGTTGAGATGGTGATAAGATTTGTGCTTGCTGGACCTGGAATCTTATATACAGTGAAAAACTCAAAATTTAATGATCTTTAAAAGATCTACCAAACAGTTTTATGTACTAAATTATTAATAAAATGTTTTTCTTCAATATACAATTATTACAAAAAAAAATTCATAAAATTTTCTTCCTTTTGTAGATTTAATTTATATTTCAAATTTTAATATATAAACTCCTTATGCATGTGATGATAATACATTTATTAAAAATGAAATAATAGAGGTTAACCTGACAGGCATTTAACAACATATATGACCATAGTGATACAGAGTTTGCTTACTTTATTATGCCTAATTAATGTAGAATTTTTTTAAATGATAATCTTGAGGAATTTTATGAGCCAAATACCTTTCAAATGATAATTGATAATTTATGTATATTGTACATTTTATCACATTTAAATATATCTAATTTTTCCTTTAAGTTTGTTAAAGATGATAATTTTATGGCAACCAGAATATAAAATTAATGAAAGCAATTTAATCTTAATAGGCATTCAGAATAAGATGAAATATAGATATTTTGCGGTTGACTGTGACTTGTGAGAATGCTAGGCTAGCCGAGGAATGAAATCATCCAACCTTGGATTACATAAAACCTTCATATGGCAGTCAAAGTTTTGATTTAAAAAAGAATTAAATGAACACTCACACACACACACACACACTCAGAAAAACAATAGCCAGCCCATTTGTGGGAACATACATTTAAACCCCTAAAATCTAGCCCTAGCCTAGATTCAATGTTGGAATTCCAAAAAGTATATTTATCTTCTTAGCTTTTATCTTTTAATTTCATTGTATCTTCTTGTTGTAATCACCTTTGACAAAATCAGAGTAGGAATTACCAAAATGAATCATGGCAAATTAAAAGGAAGGGATGAGGTATGTGGTCCTCTTCTTTTAGCTAAGGCTTTCGGAAAATATAAAGCACCAGAAAATTACTGATTAATTTATGTTGTTGTAATTTCATCCAATTCAGTTCTGCAAACACTCATTGAGGAAGTAATGAGTAGTGTTGTGTGTTGTGGAGGACACGATAGGACAATGCAATTGTTGACAGGTGGTGGGGTAGTGAGACAAATCTTGTACAGAAATCCAGTGTGGGTGCCTGAAAAAGTGCTATTAGATGAGCTAATGTGTTAATTAACTTAATAGTTTGTTTTTGTCTGTTTGTGTTTATCAGCAACATAGCTAAGAACATCATGACCATTTATCTATGAAAAACAAATAAGTGTAGCTAACTAGCCCATTTTTTCCTAGCCCTAAAACAAAAACAGACCTACTTATAAAGATAAAATATATCATGAAAACTATATGTATCCCTGTCAAAAAGACATATAAAGAAAGAATAAGGGCATAAGAGTCATTATACATAGAATAAGTTCATAAATAAAAGGACCAGATTCCATTATAACTCGTATCTTAATGATCCTTAAAAGATGATCAGCAGCAGCTCTGTGGTGTTAATAGCTTTTCAAGGAGGCTTGATTACACAGGACTAAGCATAGATATAAATGATTCTTCATAGTACACAATTATAGTCTATAGTAGAGGTTGAGGATGGATGTTCTTTGATTAGAGATAACATGCAAGGTATAGGAGATTGATTGCAATAATGGCCAGCATTCTCCATCTTACTCCCTTATAGCCATGTTTTTTGCCATGTGGCTTCACAATTTCTCTCACTAAAGAGGCTGAGTCTGTTTGCCTAGTCCTGAATTTTGAGTTCAGTTATATAACTCACTTAGGCCAGTGGGGCATTAGGATAGGTGATCCATGCAGAGGCTTGGAAAAAGTGCTTGTGTGTTTCCATTTTCTCTCTTATTTTCTTGGTTTGACATAAGGATATGCTTATGTCTACTTGAAGCAAGGCTATTTTAGATCACCTGAAAGCCAAGCTAATCCACAGGCATGTGAGTAAGCCGTACAGATCGGTAGACCAAAGATGTATGAGCCAGCCCAATTGAAATCAATGGAATACCTCAGATGTGTGTTAAATAAATGTTTGACAATTCACGTCCTGAAGGTTTTGTGATTGATTTTTGCACTGCTTGACTGTAGTAGTAAATAACCGATATGCATGTGCATAGGTTATTTTTGTTTGTTTTGTTTTTGACCAGCATAATTTTTTAAAATGTGATTTGAATTAATGTCCTTAGAAAGGCATGCATTTTTCAATTAACTGAAGAGTCAGTCATATACTATTGTTGTGAACCTGGCACAAATCACACATTGATGTTATTTGCTTGAATTTTGTAAGGATTTACCTTTATAGCTCTTGACTTCTTTTTTTTTTTAAGATTTATTTATTTATTTGAGAGAGCAAGAATGAGAGAGAGAGAGAGTACATGAGATGGGGTAGGGTTAGAGGGAGAAGCAGGCTCCTCGCCGAGCAGGGAGCCTGATGCGGGACTCGATCCAGGGACTCCAGGATCATGACCTGAGCCGAAGTTAGTCGCTCAACCAACTGAGCCACCCAGGCACCCTATAGCTCTTGACTTTTGAGGGTTTTTATAAAATGTTTATTCTTTTGAAGCAGTAAAGCACTGACACAGACTTTGATTTCACAAACGTATTTATCTATTGAGCTAAAAAGTCTCTGGGTTTTCTGCCAAATAAAATATTTCAAGAATAGTTATTCAAATGCAGTTCAGTCTGTAGAGATGAACATTGTTGACCTTTATTGTAGGATTTCCTAATTGTCAGGACCAATGTCATAGAGAAAACTCAGAGAAAGCACAATGTAATTTTTTAAATGACAAAAAAAGAAATTAAAGTAAAAGAAAACAAGGAAAACCCGCATTTGGTTGTTATTACATTGAACCATGTTTTATAATTTGGTTGTTATTACATTGAACCATGTTTTATAATTAAATTTTGTTTTCAGTAATCAAAAATCTAGTTCTGAAATTAATTTAATTTATTATGATTTTCTTTGTAAATAATAATGAAAGAGTTAAGGTAATTTTATTGACTTGTATTTAGAGGTAGTTAAAATCGTTTCCTTTCCTTTCCTTAATATTTTGAATAGTTTCTTCTTCTAAAATATTATGCTAGATGATAATATACCATACTAACATATAGTCATAAACATACTGCACAGTGTAATTACTTTTGTGTTGTGAAGCATACTACAACTAGTTCCTTTTCTAAGAGTCTCTTTCTGAACTATTCTAAACTTTATTGGGTTTTTTTCTTCTTTTTTTTTCTTTCAATTCTTTTTTCATTTGGAATATGTATCTATATACTGAGTACATGCTATGGGCTTTACAAAACCAAGTTTTAGATGTTCTCTGCTTACAGGCAGGTGGCAGTCTGTTTAGGAGGTGGACTTTTAAACAAATTAACTCCTACAAGCCTTATTATCTAAGTCACTCCTTTTACACTAAGACTGAACAATCTTGCATTGCTATTATTGATTATCAACTCTTTGAAGTTAGTGACAATGCTCTAGAGCCCTGTAGTTTTGTGTACTGCAATTCAGTGATTCAGTTAATTCCAAAGTCCTAGATCTGTGCATGACATGCAGTAGTTCCCTTGTACAGCTCTGGAGTCCTGAGTTTACAATCCCCAGCCCCTCTGGCTTCCCCTGCAGTTGAGGTGCATACCAATCTTTCTGCAGTCTGGCCTGGGGTCTTCTCCAAAGCAGCAGGAACTCATTCAGCCTAGAAAAGTGTCCTCTGGATTATGGAAGAGTGAGCGTCTAAGGAGACAACTCCAAAACAGCTGGGAAAGGGAGCTAGTGGATAAATATTACAGGTAAACAATCCTAGGAGGCCTTCTGCATGCTTCTCTGAAAGTTCAGGAGGACCGAAACATAGGCTTCCAACAGCAACTACACAGTAAACACTCTCCTAAGCTACTTTTTCCTCCCTCCCTATCTGCTCACCCTGATTGGTTGCTCTAGATTGCTGGGTCCACCTCTACCTCTTTATGCCCCATATTTTTTCTCTGTTCTTAGAGGAAATCAACTAAGTCATCCCTTAATATATACTTATTGATAAATAAATGGGTTCCCATTGCTCAGTAACATATTTTACAAAGGAGCTAAATGAATATTCTCAAATAATAATGACACTTGTCACAATCAAAACCTGGGGTCCCATAAGTCCATGATTGTTTGGTTAAATTCTTAGGTGATACATTTAATATGAAGCATGAAATTGGGTGGACTCGATTGTCTTTGATTATTGAACTGTTATGAATTCCGTTTTCTTGTTACATAAACATTTTTAGGTATTGCCAGATAATTAACAAAAACAAAAACTGTGTTCTTGATTGAGTTGAAGACTGAAATGGAAAAATAAATTTCACATCAAATATTTAACAATTAATGACTCCTAATCCTTGCCAGGTGAGAAATAGCTAGGGGACTTATTTCTTTCTCTTATTATGAATTTTTAAAGTATTTTTTTTCAAATGCTGTAACAGTAAAGAGAATAAATTATATATAGTTCCTTAAAATTCAAGTGACTGTCCTGACAGCATGCAGAGTTATGATATGTTATTACTTACAAGAAATGTGGCTCTGGGTAAAATTACCTTCATTTATTTCTTGCTGAGTACTGAGAGTTATTGACTTTATTACTTAAAAATAATGAAATAACTTCAATAGATATTTCCAATAATTATCTTAAAATGAGATATAAGAAATTCTAGTTATATGTGATTTTTTAAAAGTTAGTTTCAGTGTATATTTTTGCATTTCCTGTTTCCCTATCTAACAGTCTTCTATTTTATAGAAAATGTATTTTTAAAGACTTTCACTTTTATAGTATTTGAGAGGCGTTATCATCAATGTCTGGTTTTCTGCATGAATTATAATTTAATACTATATTCACAAAAACTAAATTATTAAGTGTTCCCCTTTATATAACTCAGTGTGTTAATATTTATTTTTATTTTTTTAAATTATTATATTGACTTCTCAGTGTCCTTTCATCATTGGTATATTTTGAGAGGGTCAAAGTATTTTTTTTTAAAGATTTTATTTATTTATTCATGAGAGATAGAGAGAGAGAGAGGCAGAGGCAGAGGGAGAAGCAGGCTCCCCACTCCACGGGGAGCCCGATGCGGGACCCAATCCCAGGACCCTGGGATCATGACCTGAGCTGAAGGCAGACGCTTAACCGACTGAGCCACCCAGGCGTCCCAGGTCAAAGTATTTTTACTAATATTTTTTCTTAACATCCTACAATGATTATTAAAATATTTGGATTTCATCATTTGTTAGGTATAAATTCATAAACATATTGCTCTTTAAGTTACCAAAAGGAATGATGACAAAAATTTATAAATATCACCATGAAGTAGATGAATATTTTCTTTATATTAAAAATAGTGTGAGATGCAGCACCAACTCTTGATTTCAGCTCAGGTCATGATCTGAGAGTTGTGAGATTGAGCCCCGTATCAGGCTCCATGCTCAGCATGGAGTCTGTTTGAGATTTGAGATTCTCTCTCTTCCTTTCCCTCTGTCCCTGCCCTAATGTTTGCCATTTCTCTCTCTCCGTCTCTCAAATAAAATAAATTAATTAAATCTCTAAAAAAACAAAATATAGTGTGAAATATTTCTTAAGGAAAAACACAAAAATTTTCAATACTTCATGTTTAAATAATATATAGCATTTTTTACATAGGTATTTTCACTATCAAAATATTATATATTCTGTATTCTTATACATATTTCTCATACTTCTAAAGTATATTTATTATTACCATTTGCATGACTATAGGTCATTACCTCCAGCTGAGGTATTATAATATAACAAGCTGCATATTTTGAATATACAGGCCTATTTAAAATTTTTTTTAGTATATAATATTTTGTATATTTTTTTATCTGTGAAATAAACTTTCAGAGAAGCATTTATAAAAATAAGCTTAATATATAGAATGTATATTTCATGACACACTGGTGACCAAAGTATTATGGAAGTTAAAAATTTCATTAGTCTATGAATTTATCAATTTTACTATGAATGCTCCAATATATATTTTACATCTCTTTTTCTAAATATCGTCTTCTCTAATTTTATTATATCAGGTTTGTTTAATTTACTACAATGTTGAAATATTGTTTATATTTTTAAATTAATAATATATTTTTAATTTTTCCTTTTTTAAACTGAAGGATAATTGATACTCAATGTTACATTAGTTTCAGGTGTACAACATAGTAATTTGAAACTCTGTACATTACACTATGCTCACCACAAGTATAGTTACTCCTGTCGTCATACAATGCTATTATAATATCATCGACCATATGCCCTTTGCTGTACCTTTTCTCCCTGGAACCTATTAATTCCAGAATTGGAAGCTTGTATCTCTCACTCCCCTGCACCCATTTTGCCCATCCCTCCACTTTCTGCCCCACTGGCAACCATCAGTTTGTTTTCTGTATCATGGGTCTGTTTCTGCTTTTTGTTTGATTGTTTTGTTTTTCAGATTTTACATAAAAGTGAAATCATGTGGTACTTGTCTTTCTCTGCCTGACGTATTTCACTTATCATAATACACTTTAGGTCCATCCACGTTGTCTCAAATGGCAAGATCTCATCCTTTTTTATGGCAGAGTTACATTCCATCCTATATATATACATATATATATGTCATATCTTCTTTATCAAAGGATCTATTATGTATCAAAGGATGCCTGGGCTGCTTCCATATCTTGCTATTGTAACTAATGCTGCAGTAAACATAGGGGTGCATATATCTTTTTAAATTATTGTTTTCGGGACGCCTGGGTGGCTCAGTTGGTTAAGCAACTGCCTTCGGCTCAGGTCATGATCCTGGAGTCCCGGGATCGAGTCCCACATCGGGCTCCCTGCTCAGCAGGGAGTCTGCTTCTCCCTCTGACCCTCCCCCCTCTCATGCTCTCTCTGTCTCATTCTCTCTCTCAAATAAATAAATAAAAATATTAATAAATAAATAAATAAATAAATAAATAAATAAATTATTGTTTTCATTTTCTTTGGGTAAATACCCAACAGTGAAATTACTGGATCATATGATATTTATATTTTTAGTTTTTTTGAGAAACCTCAATATTGTTTGCCACAGTGGCTGCACCAATTTACATTCCCACCAACAGTGCACAAAGATGAACCTTCAATTTCTTAAATAGTCCATCTGTGTCTTGGAGCACACTAATACATACTTCTGTGGGAACCTAATACTTAACCAATTATATCACTTTATACCATCCACAGTGTAAAACTTTGCATTTTTTGCTTGCAATTGAGTTTTTTATGTCATACATAGAAGTCTGGTTTTGGAAAAGTAATTAAAAAGTTATGATGAACATTTAATTTTGGGAAATATAGATTTGAAAAGGAAGATTTCCAAATAATTAAATAAACAATGTTTAATATTTAATAGACAACAAAATTTAGTATTATAACAAAATGCAAATTTCTAATGATGTCTCCTCATTTATAGTATTCAAATAGTATCTAATTGGAATAATTATGGGAAATTTTATATGAATATGTTTTATATGAAGTTGATCATAAAAAATGGTAGATCAATTGTAAGGTAAGCCATGTAGAAAGTAAAACTCTTAAAGGATAAAACTATCCAATCTTTATTTTTGAGACAGAAAAGTAACATGGGCATGGCAGACAATTTTTTTTATTCTTGACATTTAATTACTTATATAACAGTATTTGTCTGTTCAGTGTTTAAAAAAAAATGTTTTGTTGGGGTGCTTGGGTGGCTTAATTGGTTAAACATTCTGACTCTTGATTTTAGCTCAGGTCCTGATCTCAGGTTTAGGAGATCGAGCCCCGTGTTGGGCTCTGTGCCAGGTGTGGAGTCTGCTTAAGATTCTGTCTCTCCCTCACTCTCTGCCCATCTCCACTGTGCTCTCTCTCTCTCTCTCTCTTTCTCTGTCTCTTAAAAAAAAAAGTTTTCTTTGCTACTTTTTACAGAAAGTACATTTATTCTACTACTTACTTGTTAAGATTTAAAAATATATATTTTTCCATTTTACAAATGCCAAGAAAATAATTATAGTTTTATTTTAATAAGTTTTATTTTAACCCATCTTCCCCATTACATAAGATGTAAAGTTTAGAAATAACAGCAATGTTCACAATAGCCAAACGGTGGAAAGAGCAGAGATGTCCTTCAACAGACGAATGGATTAAGAAGATGTGGACTATATATACAATGGAATATTACTCAGCCATCAGAAAGGATGAATACCCAACTTTCGCATCAACATGGATGGGACTGGAGGAGATTATGCTAAGTGAAATAAGTCAAGCAGAGAAAGTCAGTTATCATGTGGTTTCACTTATTTGTGGAACATAAGGAATAGCATGGAGGACATTAGGAGAAGGAAGGGAAAAATGAAGGGGGGGAGACTCGGGGTGGGGGAGACCAACAATGAGAGACTATGGACTCCGAGAAACAAACTGAGGGTTTTAGAAGTGAAGGGGTGGGGGGATGGGTTAGCACAGTGATGGGTATTAAGGAAGGCACGTATTGCATGGAACACTGGGTGTTATATGCAAACAATGAATCATGGAACACTACATCAAAAACTAGTGATGTACTGTATGTGACTAACATAGCATAATAAGATAAAATTTTAAAAAAGAAATAGATTGTTAATACTAATTTCTGCAACATACATTTTTATTGCAGTATTTTTATATTGATATTGATTTAAATACCTTAAATTTAAGCTTCTATTTTAAATAGATTTTTCATTTGTTTTGGCTACTATCAATTCGTTGAAAGTATAGTGTCTTTCTTAGTATTTCATACAGTGTACACATATGAAATATTTTTTATGCTCTCCAACCTCTGAAAATTTAATTTCTGCTTTTTGCTGATAGGGAAATGTTTAGTAGAGTCATGAGGTTGTTTTGATTTTATATAAATGCAGTATTTCTCCAAATACGTTTCAACTCGTTTATTCATCTTAAAGATATTCTATGTCAGTAGTGATAGAGACTGAATGCTGTTGTCCTCCCCCCACCAAATTCATATGTTGAAGCTTAATCTCCATTGTGATGCTATTTGGAGGGGAGACTTTGAGAGGTGCTTACGTCATGAGCACAGAGACCTCATGAATGACATGAGTGTCTTACAAAAGAGAACCTAGAGAACCCCTGTATCACATGAGAACACACTGAAAATACTGGACTATGAACTAGGAGGTCAGTCTTCATTAGACACCAACTGTATCAGCAATACCTTGATCTTGGACTTCCCAGTCTCTAGAGCTGTCAGAAATAAATCCTGTTGTTTATAATCCACCCAGTCTATGGTATTTTATTATAGTAGCTCAAACAGACAAAATAAATTTAAATTTTCTTTTTATTTCTGTATAATATTTACAAATACAAATTGACCTAAGTTTAGTTAACACTTCCTCATTGAGGTACATTTAAGATTTTTTTCCCAGTTTAATTGTAATAATTATTATAAACAATTCACTGATTAGTGTATTTTTGAACATTCTTTGATGTGGTCCTAGAGGGTTTTTTTTTTTTTTTTTTTGAGATTACTGTGAAATTGCCCTCCAAATTAGCCATAGCATTGTACTCCTACCAGCAGTAAATGACTGCTTATTTTCTAATTCTTTGGATGAATGATCTGCTAAAAATGTTAAAATGTTGACCATCTAATGGTTGGTAAAATGGTTTATTTTTATAAATTGTTATTCATGTATTATTATGATGAAAAACATAATTTCTTACGTTCATTAATCATTTGTGTTCTTTTTTCCTACTGTGAATGACTTTCAGCTTTTATTCTTAATTTTGATCCAGATAAATTTATCATATTTTTCTTTATATATTTTGCACCTTAAGAAACCTTGACCTTTAACCTCAGATATAAACATATTATTCTTATTGTTCCTTTTACTTGTAGTATCTTTGGCTTTAGTTAGTTTTTATTTATAAAATGATTGTTTTTGAGGGGTGCCTGGGTGGCTCAGTCTGTTAAGCATCTGCCTTTGGCTCAGGTCATGATTTTAGGGTCTAGGGATTGAACCCTGTGTCAGTCTCCCAGCTTATCAGGGAGTCTGCTTCCACTGCCCCTCCCCTCTGCTCATGCTCTCTCTATCTCTCGTTCTTTTTCAAATAAATAAAATCTTTTTTAAAAAAAGTTGGTTTTGAGTAACACATTTTTCAAAGAATTTAATCTACTTCACTTAAAATTTCAAGATTATTGTAGTAGCAACTCTATTGCATTCATTTAAAAATTATTCTGTGTACCAATAATCTTCTGGATTGTGTTTGCCTTCTCTAATTTTTGTTATTTTTATTTATTTTTTATTTTTTTTAAGATTTTTTACTTACTTATTTGACAGAGAGAAAGAAAGAGAGAGCATAAGCAGGGGGAGCGGGGAAGGGAGAAGCAGGCTGCCCGCTGAGCAGGGAGCCCACGCGGGGCTCCATCCCATGACCCCGGGATCATGACCTGAGCTGAAGGCAGACGTTTAACCAACTGAGCGACCCAGCTGCCCTATTTTTTGTTATTTTTTTAAAAATAATTGTGCTTTAGTGTGATTAATTCCTTAAGATGAATTACTTGATGCAGATACTATTGCGTTAAGCGGCATATATATTACAAATGCTGACATACCATAGATAGTGGCTATTTTCAATATTATCTGTCCAGTACCATAGGAAATAGGTAAGACTTATTCAGACATTCATAAAAGCTTTAATTCTCTCTGATAGATAAGGCATTTGGGCCCATGTGAAAGTGATGCAATTTTTTTTTTAAATGTATTTCTTTTCTTTCTAAAGATTTTATTTATTTATTTGACAGAGAGAGAGAGAGATAGCGAGAGCAGGAACACAAGCAGGGGGAGTGGAAGAGGGAGAAGCAGGCTTCCCGGTGAGCAGGGAGCCCGATGCGGGGCTCGATCCCAGGACCCTGAGATCATGACCTGAGCCGAAGGCAGACACCCAACAACTCAGCCACCCAGGCGCCCCGAAAGTGATGCAATTTTAAGTCATGCACTTTGGCTGGGCTGGGCAAAGTAAGACAGGTACAGAGCTGAGATAAACAAGTGTTAATCTCAGCAAAAGTCTGGGGCTCTGACAGACAGGGAATTAAGTCACATTCTGTCATATTACAGTTGTGTGATGTTGAGAAAGTCGGTACTGCCTTTGACCATCAGCCTCCTCATAGCTATTCGGGAATGTTGAGTAGAGTTAACAAAGTCCTTTTCCCTACTCTTTGCACAAATATGTTTCCATCTCTCTTTCTCCTATAAAGGTAGGATGTCAGCTGTGGAACCAGGCAGTATTGCCTATAGCAACATGATCTCAAATAAGCAAATTCCATCTGGACAGAAGATAAATTAATAAACTATTTAGTGAGAATATTTAATGAGAAGCAATAGCTTTGAGGCTGCCCTGAGGGCAGTGGATCTAACAACTGGGCATTGCCCCGTTGAGATCCTGGAAGTCTTGCCTCTCAAACTGTCACAAGAGATATCACCTCCTCTTTGAGACATAGGGCTTCTAAGCCAGGCAAGCGCCACCCACTGTGTCTTCTTTCCTTGCACCTGGCCTATCACATGGGTGCTCCAGAGAATAGCTGTATGGTTTGTGATCTCCTATGAGAAGTCTCATTGAAGAAAAACCCTAGAGGCTGCCCTGCTGCATGCCCTATTTCCTGTCCCATGTCCTTGGTAAAGCCCAGGCCGCAGACTGCCTGCCTAGTAGACTCTTGTAAGTTTAGTTGATAGGTTGAGCCTAAGGAACCCCAGACAGGGAACAGGAGATAATAATAATAATCACCTCACAGAGTTGTGAAGAATAAATGAAATAATGTAACTAGATCTCTGGCCTAGGGTCAAATGCCTTCTCTGTATCCTAAAAAGAATACCTGTGATTAGCTCTTTTCCTCCTCTTGGAGAAAGCCTGCTTCTGAGCTTCCAGTGTGAATAGTCAAGCCATGTTTTGTTTTGTTTTTCTTTTTTTTTTTTAATTTTATTATGTTATGTTAGTCACCATACATTACATCATTAGTTTTCGATACAGTGTTCCATGGTTCATTGTTTGTGTATAACACCCAGTGCTCCATTCAGTACATGCCCTCATTAATACCTGTCACCAGGCTAACCCATCCCCCCACCCCTCTCCCCTCTAGAACCCTCATTTTTCCCTTCCTGCCATCTTCTTCTTTTTCTTCTTCTTCTTTTTTTTTTTTTACCATATAATGTATTATTTATTTCAGAGGTACAGGTCTGTGATTCAACAGTCTTACACAATTCACAGCACTCACCATAGCACATACCCTCCCCAATGTCTATCATCCAGCCATTCCATCCCTTCCACCCCCCACCACTCCAGCAACCCTCAATTTGTTTCTTGAGATTAAGAATTCCTAATATCAGTGAGATCATATGATACATGTCTTTCCCTGATTGACTTATTTCGCTTAGCATAATACCCTCCAGTTCCATCCATGTCGTTGCAAATGACAAGATCTCATCCTTTTGATGGCTGCATAATATTCCATTGTATATATATATACCACTTCTTTATCCATTCATCTGTAGATGGACATCTTGGCTCTTTCCATAGTTTGGCTATTGTGGACATTGCTGCTATAAACATCGGGGTGCACATAACCCTTTGGATCCCTACATTTCTATCTTTGGGGTAAATACCCAGTAGTGCAGTTGCTGGGTCATATGGTAGCTCTATTTTCAACTTTTTGAAGAACCTCCGTACTGTTTTCCAGAGTGGCTGCACCAGCTTGCATTCCCACCAACAGTGTAGGAGGGTTCCCCTTTCTCCGCATCTCCACCAATATCTGTGGTTTCCCGACTTGTTAATTTTAGTCATTCTGACTGGTGTGAGGTGGTATCTCATTGAGGTTTTCATTTGGATTTCCCTGATGCCGAGCGATGTTGAGCCCTTTTTCACATGTCTGTTGGCCATTTGGATGTCTTCTTTGGAAAAATGTCTATTCATGTCTTCTGCCCATTTCTTGATTGGATCATTTGTTCTTTGGGTGTTGAGTTTGATAAGTTCTTTATAGATTTTGGATACTAGCCCTTTATCTATAGTGTCATTTGCAAATATCTTCTCACATTCTGTCGGTTGTCTTTTGGTTTTGTTGACTGTTTCTTTTGCTGTGCAAAAGCTTTTTATCTTGATGAAGTCCCAGTATTCATTTTTGCCCTTGCTTCCCTTGCCTTTGGTGATGTTTCTAGGAAGAAGTTGCTGCAGTTGAGGTAGAAGAGGTTGCTGCCTGTGTTCTCCTTTAGGATTTTGATGGACTCCTGTCTCACATTGAGGTCTTTCAACCATTTTGAGTCTGTTTTTGTGTGTGGTATAAGGAAATGGTCCAGTTTCATTCTTCTGCATGTGGCTGTCCAATTTTCCCAACACCATTTGTTGAAGAGACTGTCTTTTTTCCATTGGACATTATTTTCCTTCTTTGTTGAAGATTAGTTGACCATAGAGTTGAGGGTCCATTTCTGGGCTCTCTATTCTGTTCCATTGATCTATGTGTCTGTTTTTGTGCCAGTACCATACTGTCTTGATGATGACAGCTTTGTAATAGAGCTTGAAGTCTGGAATTGTAATGCCTTTGCTTGTCCTTTCCCCCTTCCTTTCTCCCTTGTAGAGGAAGTCTAGGAGTACTGCAGTCACCTCCTGTTTTCGATGAGGACTTTGGTCAAAGATACCATTTCCTGTCAGAGCAGTGTTCCTGGATTCTATAACAGATATTTCAACCCTGCTGGTCTGTAGCAACTGCTTCTTATACATGACACTTGCACTAGCAATTTGAAGACTGTTCCTTGAAATAAAGCCCTAAATATAAATGAAAAAATACCCAAACTAAATTATTCTATGCCAAATCGTTTACTTGCACACTATATAGAGTTCTATTACAAATGAAAGGGAGATCCAATGAACACTTTATGTGAATACTATAGTTATCTCAAGGTATTGTTTCTTTCTAAAAAAGTAAGATTTGTGAGTCTTAGTAGAGATTCAGTGGAGTTTTCTGTACGAACACCACCATTATATTGATCCCCTAGAAAGGAGTTAAAGTGTTTCTCACTTCAGTAAGCTAACCACAGAAAGTAAATGGTTCTGTTTACTTTACAAGAGAATGATCTGTTATGATAGATACAGTGAGGATGGATAGATTGATGCTAGATACAGATAGCAATGAGAGCAGAGAGATGATGGTAGAATCAACTGGTCTATTTAAAAGCATTGCTTGTTTATTTATTAACACTGAGACAGCAACTGCCAAACAGATTACATGTTGTCTTTAGATGCTTAGTGCCTTTGCTTCCTGAATTTAAGTTGCACTGGAAGCCAAATTCAAGTTACAAAGATTCTTTGTGAGTATGGAGTCATGGGAGGAGAGACTATCTTCATTCATATCTTCATAGATAATTGTTTGGTGTAATTACACTGATGGTTAAGCACATCCATTGGGTTTGGGTTTTCCTATTTGACTCCCAGAGGGCAACCTAATTTCCATTGTGTCTAAACTGATAGCAGGTGAGGTTCATTGTCATCCCTTTGTAACAATAGAACTAGGTTGATCATTATTTATCAAATTTATCAGACACTAGATGCAAAAACTAAAGATTACCTTGATTTGGTCAATTTCTATTTTAAGGGAAACATGTCAATATTATTTCTTACCACCTTTTTAAAAGAACTGTGATAATGTCACCATGAAGTGGCTGAAGAGCAATTATGACTTAATTTCACTTTTTACATGAGTATTGTGCTTTTGCATATTTTTCTTTTATCTCTCCTCTTCTTTCACATCTGTTAAAACTTAAATTACAAGAGCATTTTTGCTAAATTGAATTTTTTTTTGTAAATTTTCTTTAATGCTTTAATGTATAAAAACTTGGAAACTCAGTGTTTATTTTTCCACAACATTAAGGTTACATTTTGTTTTTTACTGTGTATATGCCTTTTAGAGATATTTATTCTGTAGCCTTCAGTAATGGCAAAATTGCCCACAGTATGTAATTTTCAATATAAACCAAATAGAAAAATTGTTAATTCTCATATCTTTCTAATTCTTGATTTCCTTATATACAATTTGTTTTTTAATTTATATTTTCTTCATGTAAAATTGCTGGGCTAGATCATAATCAATAATAGTATTTAATTTCTTCTGTAAAATGTCAGTATAACAAAGTCATATATGAAAAAATAATATTAATAGCAGTACCTACATTTTTAATGTTAGATTCTGGCATTGTGCTAAATTCTCTCTCTATATATACGTATACTATTAGTATATGATTAGCATGAATATATATTATATATATCTTTATATATTTAATATTTATAAAAAGCAGTGAGATATAACCAATTTATAGAAATGGAAATCCAGAGTAGGAAAGAGTAAGTACTTTTCTCAAATTACAAAACCAATATATTGTAGAAACTGGTCTGTGTGACATCTATGCAGAATATTTAATCGTTATAGCATTAGTATGAATTCTATTCAGAATTACTTAGGGACCCCAATGAATAGTCTTCTTTAAAAATTCATTGACATAAGAATATATAGTATAGTAACTTGAAATTGTTTATTCAGAAACAATAAAATTCTTAGAGCTAATTTTGTTTTAGTATCATATAAACCAACGTTATATTGCTATAATATGCTCTTCTATCCAGAAGAATACTATATTCTTTCTTCACCCTTTCCATTATTTTTCATCATTTTATTCTTTTTTCTATGTCAGGACAAAAAGGAAGGGCAGACTTATTTTTAGTGACATGAATAGAATCACACATCAATTTTTCACATTTGTGGTGCACAGAGAACAAAAGATAATGAGTTTTATTTAGAATGTAAGCCATCAAAGAGACACAGAATTGATACTTGGCCTTCTGAATATGCATATCAACTATGCCAAATAGACCTGCTATTTAAAACTTTTTGAGGAATTTGTAGACAAAGGAAACTACTCTGGGTATATTTTTTTAAAGATTTATCTATTTACTTGAGAGAGAGAGAGAGTGTGTGCATGCGTGCACGTGCTCACATGAGTGGAGGGAGGGGTAGAGGGAGAGGGGGAATCTCAAGCAGACTCCCTGCTGAGCAGGGAGCCCAAAGTGTCTTGATCTCAAGACTCTGAGATTATGACCCTGCGATCATGCCCTGAGCCAAAATCAAGAGTGTGCTAGGGTCATGAGTGACCTTAACCGACTAAGCCACCCAGGCACCCCTACTCTGGATATTCGTAAAGTGAACTCAAATCATAAAGAAATAAAGCTTAGTTTTATGGCAATAGTAGAGTGCGTCAACATTGTGTAGCCTTTAGAAATGTACACTGGGAGATCACATAGCTTGTCTTATTTGTAGAAATAATTAACAAATGCATGGTGATGTCTTTGATCTCTTTCTGTTGCATTTCACTGTATTTTCTAAGTGGAACGGTGAGAAATCTTTATTAATGACTGGAGTTATGGAAGCTGCAGGAGGAAAAAAAAACAATGAACACAGGAAATGGAGGAATATGCAAGTTATGGGGAAAAAAACAGAAAAATGAATACCAAAGAAGCATAGAAGAATGTAAACATAGGAAAATTATGTCAGAGATCACATATTCAGTGCTGTCATTCTAATAGATACTCATTTTTTGAGAGATATCTGCCCTGATATATTGTATATATTTATACTAATACTAATATTATACTAATGGTATCTATCTATCTATCTATCTATTTAGCATAATGCCAGAAACTAGTTAACATTAAAAATGTAGGTATTGTTATTAATATTATTTTTCATATTATGGCTTTGCTATACTGACATTTTATAGAATAAATTAAATACTATTGTGGAGTATGATCTAGCCCAGCAATTTTACATAAATAACTTATAAATTATATGTAAAGAAATCAAGAAATAGGAAGATATGAGAATTAACAATTTTTCTAAGATCTCTGGGAATATATAGAAATACATTTTCCAAATCCTTTCCAGTACAGCTATCTTCCAAATGAAGAGGGTTTGGGAATTTTTAAGGGAGTTTATAAGATAGCCCAACACAGTCAACAATATCACATTCTCAGACAGGACTCCTTTCCTCTTGGTGTTTCTTCTTGGAAAGGTGGCCTTCTAAAATTACTTTCCTTTAAGTCCAAGGAAATCCCTAGAGATCATCATTTGTTTGTTTGTTTTTGTTTGTTTCATTTCTTTGCTCAAATACATCACTAATACATTTTAAGAATTCCTTAACAACTCCTTCTCCAAAATATTGGGCCACAAATGTTTCAGAATGCAGAGTGTTTTTGGATTTTAACATAATAATATGTGGCATAAATATCATAAACATATCAAGATCCAAGGCTGCACTCTATAATCAAATATTCTCCTATTGTTGATAATGTATGAATAATCACTGAATGCGGGCAAAATAATTACCAAAAATAGCCTCATGCCCGTGCAAAGCTAGTTTTGCTGCCAGTGAATTGGTACAAAACCTCAGCAGCAACAACAAAAAGCTTCTGGTTTTCAAAGCTTTTAGGGTCTTGGAATTGCTAACAGGTATTGAGAAAAGTATTATTAAAAAGGAGATTTAAACTTTATTAAACTCCTTTTTTTTCTTCTTATTAAAAATGATGTTTGATCATTCAAACTTAAAGTAAACATTTTCTGTAATCCAAATATATAGGCAATTTAAATTCCTTAATGACCTTCACTTTACACATTTTAAAATTTTTTTTTAAATTTGGAATCTAGACAAAGTGTCAGGCTACTTTTCTCATCTGCACTGAATGTAATGGATCAAAGTTTACTATTGTTTGTGTGTTTATTTTCTCTCCAGTATAGTGATTCTGAAATAGATTTTTGCTTAAATTTTATGTAAAGGAATTCAATTCAACAAGACAATTTGAGTATTTTGTGATATGCTGAATTATAACCTGTTTGTTTTTTTTTAAAACATAGATTCAACAAATAAGTGTATTGCCAAGAATAAAGGTGATATTGAACTGAAGAACCAATATTTTGGCAAAGCATCATTACCCATAGGAGTCTCATTAATGCTTTGGCACAAAAATTGCGTAAACAACATGTGGTTTAGTAAATCTATTTAGCCCCTGGGGAGGACTTTAGCATAGGGAGAAAACATGGAACATCAGCTTTTACTGAGTTTCCCAAATGGTCATTGCTATTTTATGGAGATGAGAACACAGGTAGTATTACAAAGTTTCCCAAGTAATAGAATCTCAAGTGTGCAGGCTTTTGATATTAGACACTTTAATAAGCACTGTCACTAATTTCCCCAGTCCCACTCCTCTCCGCACCCACGCAAAGCAGTGCGTTATAAAGAAATTTTCAGATTTAAAATGTGTTTTTATATTTTCTTTTCATGAATTTCCTCTAAAACACAACTTCCTACTTAAGATGTATTTTTTTTCAGATGGCATTGCAGTATGCTCATGTGCAGACGCACTGCTAGCATGTACTTTTTTTGTTGTTCATATTAGGTAAAGGCAGCCCTCTAGATGGCTGAATTCAGAGAAGACCATAACAGAGCACAAAAAAGTTTTAAGCCATCACTTGCCGCCTTGGCTGAAGAAAGCTGTGGGAGCGAATGCAAGAGCTATTCTTCTAAGTAAAATATATGTATATATATCCGTATATACATATATATATGTATATGCTCAGGTGTCGTATGTATAAATAATTAATGCATGAGTCAATGGAGGCGATGTTGTTCACGATGATTTTTCACACCACTAACTCCACACTCTTTTTAAAGTGAGTTGAAAATGTCATCACTACAGTGTTTTGTTATGTTTCTTTTAATCTATAATTTTTGTCTGTTTTTTCCCTACACCATCACACCTTAACGTTGAAATAAGTGGACACTACTCTAATGAGAGCAAATATAGGCTATTTACTGAGAACTTGCTATAGAAAAGTTCAGCCACATCACTGTGTTTGGTAGGGATTCAAAGGCAGACAGGGGAATGGGAAAGCTTTAAAGAGAAAAAAAATAAAAGAGTTCAGTTACGCTCTGAATAAAGGGTATTGTCACAAGGAAATTTAGGAGGGTTAAGTAGAAGTGGGGTATCTCTGTGTTAAGTTTGGGAGGCATATTTGACTTTCTCTTGTTGGCCCTGAGTTGAAAGTGGGACAAACATGAACAGGTAGGCAGGGGACCTGGCAATCACCGGCCATGTCCTGACAATTTTGGAATTCTGGACAGATTACTTCAATGTAGTTTGGCGTCCTGGGCTGGGTGCTGCAGAGGTTGTGGGTCAGATCTCAATTGTCATAGATGGTCTGGTCATTGCCCAGTTGTATATTCATGCTCCCATTAGGTATTTAATATACACCAGTGGCCGCCTGTAGCAAAGATCCTTGAAGGAATATAAAGCGTTAGGAGCACAGCCTCCCATCTCCTCCGAATCTGCTTTGAAAATCATGTACAATTTTGGGGGCAGTTTTAAATTCTAGGAAAGTATAGATAGAAATCTTTTTTTTATTTTTTTAACTGTTTGAGTTTAGAAAGCTTTTAGTATTCTAGATTAGGGTGTTTTTCTCCAAGAACCCAGGGGTGACACCAGGTCTATTCCCTAAATTTCACTGTTTTTCGAAAAGAGGTAACTGTTTATCTAAGCAGAGGGATTATACTGCTTGAACCGAGGAGTTCAAAAATCCACTGAAAAATCCACTCATCTGCAAGTTTTCTCCATTACAAAGATCATTTTATAGACAAATAATGGAAGGAGCAGAGAATGTCTGTAGTTTGCTTAAAGCCACACAATTTGTAATTTGAAAATTTAACTACTTTAAACTTTTTAACAATGCATCTTTCTATCTTTTATACCACAGCTATGGTACGTAACCACAGCAAGAAGGATACAGAAATCCTTGAGGATTATTCACACAAACTAATGTTAGCTAAAGCCTTACAGTGTTATGCTGTCAAAGGCAATGATATTTATATTTTTTATTTATAATTTCTCTTAGACGTTACTTAACTAAATATATTGAACAATATGGGAAATGAAGTTCTATGAAATCCAGGACTGGGCTGTACCTCTTTTATTGATTTACCACATACAATATTTTGCATCGTAAATACTCAATAAATAAATGGTGAAGGAATGAATATTTGAAAACTACTATTTCATTGACATTCACAGTTCTTAACCAATACCTCCTCACCCACACTCCCCACACATTCATACACATCTCCTGCATAAATTATCCATGGTTATCATAATCTGTGGGTAAACTTGATTTTGATAAGAGAAAACACATAGGTTCTGGGTTAAACAATGCTGATTTGGGGGGGAAATTTGAATAATCTTGCTTTTCTGAATTTCATTTCTTCAGAAAATTTCATACTTTTTAATTATATTTTTCTTGGTTATTTGTTGTCTCTATTTAACCTGCAAGGTAATAAATCCTTAATACGTTCAGTTTATCATTTCTGTATAAGAGTTTTTTGTGTATGGGGGGGGTGGTTTTTGCATTCTCTCTTTCATTTGAGATTTCAACAACATACCATGGATCAGATCCTGTGCAAGTAAAAGAGTAAAAAGTAAAAAATAAGGAAAAAGAATGACTACAATCATGGGCGCCTGGGTGACTCAATCGGTTGAGAGTCTGCCTTTGGCTTGGGTCATGATCCCTCTCTGCTCAGTAGGGAGTCCGTTTCTCCCTCTCCCTCTGCCTGCCACTCCCCCTGCTTGTGCTCTCTGTCAAGTAAATAAATAAACTCTTAAAAAAAAAAGAATGACTATAATCCTTAACCTCATGGAGATCTTCCATTTCTATATTATAATTTCTATTTTTATTTTATTTTATTATTTTTAAAGATTTTATTTATTTATTTGACAGAGAGAGACACAACGAGAGGGAGAACACAAGCAGGGGGAGTGGGAGAGGGAGAAGCAGGCTTCCTGCTGAGCAGGGAGCCCGATGTGGGGCTCGATCCCAGGACCCCGGGACCATGACCTGAGCCGAAGGCAGACACTTAACCGACTGAGCCACCCAGGCGCCCCTCTATATTATAATTTCTATCTAAAACAATCAAAAAATACTTCTCACATACCCACAGAATTCCATGTTTTCTCACATGTTTTTGGAGTAACCTGTGTTGTAACTGCAGCACTCAAACTTGCAATTCTTTTAGTTACTATTGTTATTTTTGTCTCTTTATTAGCATTGTAACTTGAAGTGACAAAAGTATGTTCAACAATTACAATCATGACTTGCCTTTAGAAAACTTTGCTACCAGGAGTTCAGTGAAATATATTTTGAGGTGAAAAGTACACGGTACAAGTAGAGTCTTCTAAAATATCTCACCAAAATATTTCTTAATTACTGTGGTGGTTTTACCGTATGGTCACAAATTCTTTGCTATTCTTTCCTCCAGGAGGGCTTAATTGCCCTCCTTTGAGTATAGGTTGGACTTAGTAAATCCCTTTTAATAAACAGTATAAGCAAAATGAAAAAAATGCAATTTTACTGTAGAAAAACCTGGCAGACATCACTAACAAAGAGCTCAAAGTTATTATCTGAGGTAATTAATAATCAGTTATTATTCAAGGTAAGTATCATCTACCTCCTGATAGGATGCAGTGAGAAGGGCATTTCACCTCTCTGGCATTGTCTCCAATATTCATAACATCATCTAATCGTAAGAAAATATCAGTTCAGGGGCGCCTGGGTGGCTCAGTCGTTAAGCGTCTGCCTTCGGCTCAGGTCATGATCATTAGGGTCCTAGGATCAAGCCCTGCATCGGGCTCCCTGCTCCGCGGGAAGCCTGCTTCTCCCACTCCCACTCCCCCTGCTTGTGTTCCCTCTCTCGCTGTGTCTCTCTCTGTCAAATAAATAAAATCTTAAAAAAAAAATGTATAGAAAATATCAGTTCAACCCAAATCGAAAGACATTATGGAAAACAGCTACCTAGTATCTTCAAAAGTTTAAAAGCATGAAAAACAAAGATACATTGAGAAATGTCACAGATATGAGGTTTCTAAGGAGATGTAATAACTAAATGCAACAGGATATTCTGTACTACATCCTTGCACAGAATTAAAAGAAGGACATTAGTGTAAAAACTGGTGAAATATGAATAACATCTGTAGTTTAGTTAATCCAATTGTATCAAAGTTAATTTCTTAGTTTTGGCAAATGCACCATGGTGAGGTAAGATGTTAACTATAGGGAAAGCAGGATGAGGGATGCAAATTTTTTATAACTCCATGACTCTAAATTTATTTCAAAATAAGAGTCTTTAAAAAAAAAAGATTTGTTTATTTATTTGATTGAGAGATAGAGAGAGCGAGCGAGAAAGATAACAAGCAGGGGGAGGGGCAGAGGGAGAGGGAGAAGCAGGCTCCCCACTGAGCAGGGAGCCTGATGCAGGGCTTGAACCCAGGGTCCTGGGATCAGGACCTGAGCTGAAGGTAGATGCTTAATTGACTGAGCCACCCAGCATCCCTCAAAATAAAAGTCTTAATAAAAATGTCTCTATCACTTAACGATTACTGACCAATTCCATATAGATTTTTTTTTTAAGTCAACTCTTCATCAACTGCCTTTTTGCTCCTATGTTAATGCTAAGTGTGGCTTTAAATTCTCTTATTTCCCATTTTAGTTGAGACATGAACATTAGGGGATATATGGAACACTCTACCATTGGACAAAAGCAAGAATCTCTGGAGTTTGTGATGAGCTGGTATTTTCTGTCTTGACATTCTATGGATGAAAGTGTACTTACGTGTTTGAAGATTAGGAATGTGGATTCAGACAACTAACAAGCAAATGATGATATAAAAATTTAATTTTTTAAAATCCTAATTCCTTACCTGATAATGCAGTAAAGCTTATTTAAATGTAAGAGATAGCAATTCTGCCAAAAATGATTTTAGAAATTAGCCATATTATTAAACAAAATTGAATTAATAAGTTTATCAAGGTTGTTAGATATAAATGAATATTGAAAACAGATTACAGGTATATACAGCAACATAAAAGAATTAGAAAATATAATTTTATGAATTGTTTAAAATAGCAACAAAAAAGAGTGCATAGAAACAAAAGTAAAATTTCTGTGAATGAGGTACTAAAGGTAATGCAAAGCCTCAATCAATCAATCAATCAATAAAACAGCATTTTTCTTGAAACTTGACAATCTGATTCTAAAAGTTATATAAAGAGAAATATCAAAGATTTGCTCAAAGGTTTTTGAGTAATAACAACTAGATGAATGAACTTGCCCTATCAGGTATCCAGAATTATTTTAAAATTATAGTAATTAAGAAGTTTGGGTAACAACAGAGGGAATAATAAGTCAACCAAGTGTACAGAGTAAAGACCTGAATGAGAGATCTCTTTTCATAAAAGCATTGACATATGATGGATATTGCATTTAAGTTCAATATAGAATGGTGAATTCTATGGTAATAAGAAAAAAGAAAATTGATTATCTATATGCACAGAATATAATTGACTACCACACATCATGGACAAAAATTAATACCAGAAAAATTAATGACAATATGAAAAGCAAAACATTAAGAACTTAGATGAAAATACAAGACAATATTTTTAGGACTTGAATAAGCAAGTATTTTTAAACATTAAGATAAAAAAGCACTAAACATATTGGAAAATATTAAAATAGTCAACCATTCTAAAGTTAAGATTTTTTTTTTTGATCAAAAAGTACAATAAATGAGGGGTGCCTGGGTGGCTCAGTCAGTTAAACATCTGCTTAGGCTCAGGTCATGATTCTGGGATTGAGCCCCATGTTGGGCTCCCTGCTCAGAGGGGAGTCTGCTTCTCCCTCTCCCTCCGCCCTTCCCTTCCCCCTGCCCCAGCTCCTGCTTGCTCATGCTTTCTCTTGTGTTCTCTCTCTCTCTTAAATAAATAAATAAATAAATAAATAAATAAATAAATAAATAAAAAATCTTTAAAAAATACAATAAATGAAATAAAAACATATGCCACAAAATAGAAGATACTTGCTGAACATGTAATTAAGAAAGGACTGGCATCCAAAATACATGAAGAATCACAAATCAATAAGAAAAATAATCCAATAGAAAAATGAGCAAATTACCTCAATGAGTATTTCACAGACGTATCATATTTGTCCAATTAAACATTTGAGTACCTGAACATATGAAAACTTGCTCAACCTCAGTGAAATGAAGGAAACAAAAACTAAGAGCATAATGGGATACTATTTTACATCCACTCCATGAAAACATCTAGCAATCCCATTACTGGTGAGTATTTGGAACAAAAGAGACAGTTATGCACAAGTGGTATGGAGATGGATTACTATAACCCTTTTAAGAAAACATTCAGGTTCTATGTTGTAGTGTTGAACATTTTCATACCCTACAGTCCAACCTGTCATTCCCAGATGTACATGAGCACCAGCAGATATGATAAGACCATTTACCGCAGTGTTGTTCAAGATAACAACAGAGTATGTAAGACTGATGAATCACAGACCTGTACCTCTGAAACAAATAATACATTATATGTTTTTTTTTTTAAAAAAAGATAATAGGAAGGGAAAAATGAAGAGGGGGAAATTGGAGGGGGAGGCGAACCATGAGAGACTATGGACTCTGAGAAACAAACTGAGGGTTCTAGAGGGGAGGGGGTGGGGGATGGTTTAGCCTGGTGATGGGTATTAAAGAGGGTATGTTCTGCATGGAGCACTGGGTGTTATAGGCAAACAATGAATCATGGAACACTACATCAAAAACTAATGATGTAATGTATGGTGATTAACATAACATAATAAAATAAAATTTAAAAATGATAACAACAGAGTAATGTCAAGCAGGGAAAAGGGATAGATTTTAGCTACAATATCACTGTAGGTGGATAGTAGGAGCTTTGCTGAAGGGGAAAAATAGATCACAGAAAATCACATTTAGCATAATACACAAATGAGGAGAAGCCATAACCATAAATTTACCCTGAAATAACAATTAAGTAACAAAACAAAGCTTTATTTCTATTTGTACAGAGTCTTACGTGAGTCAAGCGATGCATACAGAGCATCTCTTCTCTTTTTTTTTTTCTAAAGATTTTATTTATATGACAGAGGGAGACACAGCGAGAGAGGGAAAACAAGCAGGGGGAGAGAAAGAAGGAGAAGCAGGCTTTCCACCAAGCAGGGAGCCCAATGCGGGGCTCGATCCCAGGACCCCGGGATCATGACCTGAGCCAAAGGCTGATGCTTAATGACTGAGCCATCCAGCGCCCCAAAGAACATCTCTTCTTCTTGTAAGGACTCAGAAATCCCAGCTGTTTCCAATGTATGAATTTACCACTCAAAATGCAGTCTTCGTGATTGCCACAAAAAGGGTAAATACACACAGATAGCTTTTGCTCTGGTATGGAAGGGACGCATGTCCTCCCCACAACTAATCAGAAATAGTCAAGAGGGATGGGTAAATGAGGATGAACTTCCGGCTGTTGGGGAAATAATAAAGGGACCTATCTCAACAGTCTTTCAACAAGATTCACAGCAACAATAATCTATTGTTTAGGGATAACTAAATAAGTGACAAAATTATGAAAATCAAAGAAAGGATAAAAATAAGAACAGTGATGTATTTAGCAAGAAACAGAACAATGGGGATCAGGAAAGAAAAGACAGAGCTTCAGTAATGTTTTATATTGGAATTCATGTTATTGGGTCAGGATATTTATTTTGCTATAAATAATTCTAATATAATTTACATTTAGATTTCACACTTTCTCTTTTATGGATAAAAAGTCTTATAATAAAAATAAAGAATAGCCATAATGTGGGTAATTTTAATTTTTTGAGAAGTGGACTTTCCTTCATTAGAAGAAATATACAAGGAAGGCATTTAATGCCACATTAAGGCATGGAATGACTCTTTAGTGGAAATCTATAAATTTCTTCTGTGTTGTAAATTTTTAATATCTTTTTCTTGACTCTGTCACTCCCTTCTTCTCCTGAGTTATTAAACATATTAAATAGCATAAAATTAAACTTTATGTTACCCCTAAGTAATGGCAAATCAGTTCTAAGATTGATTTTGATAATCCACAAAAGTTGAGATTTGAAATATTTTATTCATGCCCTAAAAATTAGCTGGACTAAAGCTACATACATAAAAATGTCCAGAAATTCAAACCTGCAGCCGTGTCTGGCCTTCGGGAGAAACCAAAGAAAATTGCATTTTCAGAGTTTTGCCCACCTAAACCTTTATTTCAGAGCCCCTGAGCACAAAACCTGGCCTCATGACTTACCAATAACTTCTTTCTAAGCAATTGACTTCCTTTCTTCTTATCCTGTAACCTATTTACAGATAATACTTTGGTGTAGTCAATCCCTAGTGACCTTCCGCTCCTCATGGGAAACAAATGTTAGTCGGCTGTGGTATACTAAAGTCAGATTTTGCACAACTAGTATAATCTTAGAATTTTTCCTGAGGTTTTGGAATTCACTGGAACCTGATTTGCATAATAACTAGCCTGCAAAATGGAGGGAGTGTCAGAAATGTACTTCATATTCAAAACTCTTGTTAGAACCGAAAGCATAAGACATGGATGCAGAGAAGGTTTTTGTCAGATTTAACCTGATAGAGAGTTTTCTCCATCTTTGACACTAACCCTGTGGTCCCAAGTGACACCGCCTGTGTGAGGGGTGGAGATACCCAGTTCAAGGAAAGCAAAGATGTGCCCCTGAGAAGATTTTATTCTCCGTCCTATGAAACTCAGGATCCACAGTTTTTTGAATAGGTCAATGGAAATTTCGTATAATCCCCCATAATCATGCTTCTTGGTATCTGAGAAACCATTGAAACATTTTGCCGCAACAAAAACAAAATAATTAATTTTGGATATTTTTTCAAGAAGGTAAAAAGATATTATTGGGGAATTAATTTTAAGAAAGACATAATCATAAAAAATTATATCTATCACTGACTCTAAATAAATAACCTATCCATTTCTGTACAGAGAGGCATATCATATGAATACAGCCTTTGATGACATTAAAAAAGTGACTATTGCAGATATTTGTTAAAAATGTAATGGTTTTGGAGCACCTGGGTGGCTCAGTCCATTAAATCTCTGACTCTTGATTTCAGCTCAGGCCTTGATCTCAGGGTCATAACTTTAAGAGATGTGTTGGGCTCCCTGCTGGGTGTGGAGCCTACTTAAAAAAAAATAATGATTTAAAAATTATTAAAACATATACATAGATAAAATAGGAAATATTCTTTTTTCCAATGAAAGTTTTGTTTCACTAAGAAAAAATCAGCTCCCCACAATTAATAGAAATACTTGTCATTTTGAGCAAGTCACGTTTTTCTTGGAGTATTACTACAAATTTATTTATTTGTTGTTGGTGCACCTGATATATATATTTTTTTTAAGATTTTATTTATTAATTTGCTAGAGAGAGAGAGCATGGGCGCGAGAGAGTGAGCGAGAGTACAAGCAAGGGGAGCTGCAGGCAAAGGGAGAAGCAGGCTTCCAGGCGAGCAGGGAGCCCGATGCGGGACTTGATCCCAGGACCCTGGGATCATGACCTGAGCTGAAGGCAGCCGCTTAACCAACAGAGCCACCCAGGCGTCCCACCTGATATGTTTTAAAACCCTCTGGCTACTGGGCTTTTAATCAACACTTATTTTTTTTTTTAAAGATTTTATTTATTTATTTGAGAGAGTGAGAATAAGAGAGAGATAGAGAGAGAGAGCACATGAGAGGGGGGAGGGTCAGAGGGAGAAGCAGACTCCCCGCTGAGCAGGGAGCCCTATGCAGGACTTTATCCCGGGACTCCAGGATCATGACCCTCGTCGAAGGCAGTCGCCTAACCAACTGAGCCACCCAGGCACCCCTTAATCAACACTTCTTTAATGGAACGTGTACTAAAAAAATCATCAATAAACTTGTAAATAAAAGAAGAATCCATGTCAGCAGAAAATAATTAAAATGAGAGAGAAGACATTCAATGCCTCCATTAGGTTTTATTGCATTATATGTTATTTTTCTTCATTCTTAGGAATTTTTTTTTTTTTTTAAAGATTTTATTTATTTGAGAGAGAGAGAATGAGAGACAGAGAGCATGAGAGGGAGGAGGGTCAGAGGGAGAAGCAGACTCCCTGCCAAGCAGGGAGCCCGATGCGGGACTCGATCCCAGGACTCCAGGATCATGACCTGAGCCGAAGGCAGTCACTTAACCAACTGAGCCACCCAGGCGCCCCTTAGGAATGGTTTTAATTTAATTTAATTTATTTTGGTTTTAATATTAAAACACAGAAAGGGAGTACGTTTTGAGGTGACATAATTATGGTTCTTTTATGTTAATGAGAATTGTATGAAATAATTTTATTTCTTTTTTAAAGATTTTATTTATTTATTTGATAGAGTGAGCATAAGTGAGGTAAAGGGGCAGAGGGACAAGTAGACTCCTCGCTGAGCAGGGAGCTCTAAACGTAGTTCCATCCTAGGACCACGAGATCATGATCTGAGCCCAAACCAAGAGTCTGACACTTAACTGGTTGAGCCACCCAGGAGCCCCTAAAATAATTTTATTTCTATTACAAAATAATTGTTTATTTTTGACAAACTAAGCATCTATTATCTATTATTTCTAATAAGGATTCATTCAACTTTATTATCCAGAGAGTATCTATATTAAGAATAAGTGCTGTTAATGATAGATAGATAGATATATACTTGTATGCATTCTACTAAAAATTTAATAAGAATCCAGAAGTAATTTCTAACTTCTCTACCCACAAATACTTGCTTTTAACATGAAATTATAGGCAATAAAATCAATCTCAAATGTCTTAATGCCAGGTTGTAAGTCAATATCCTGAAGTTGAGTAAAACAACACATTTTCAAGAAAAATTAGAGTTCTAACATTGGAAGCTTACCATTAGTGATTCTGTTCTCCAGCATCATCACAATATACACATACAAGCACACACACACACACACACAATTCTGAAAGTATCTCTTCACAGGAGTTACTATACAGGAGCCTGACTACTTTCTGATTAGGAGACAAAAATCCCTCTGGGAAGATGCTGATTTCTACTAATTATAAATTTAATTATTGACTTGGGCTTGTTGGTTGGAATGCATCCAAAAGTCATGGACTTCTTGATCCAATTTATAATTTTTGTTCATGAATACCATTATTAGACTACACATTCATTATCAAATTTAGAATTTATTTTTGCTTTAAATCACAAAATTCTATTAGCATCAAACTACATATTATTTTAGTCTTTGGGTTTTGGTAAATATGTAATATTGAACTAAAGCTATAGAGTGCTCCATTCAAGGATACTTCACTAAAAAGTGGTCTGGAAATTTTTCTATAAGATATCAATTACTCTTTTATTCTTTGAGGTCCACATGTAGTCTCTGTAGCAACTACTTAGCTGCCCTTATGGACAAAAGCAGCCATAGATAATACACAAATGATGAGGGGCAACTGGCTGGCTCAGTCAGTATAGCATGCAACTCTGTACTTCAGGGTCCAAGGATCTTGAATTCAAGCCCCACGTTGGGGATAGAATTTACTTAAAAAAATATATATATATGCAAATGATGAGCATAACTGTATTCCAGTAAATATGTATTTATCAAAATAAGTAGCTTGCTAAATTTGGTCCACAGGCTATAATTTTCTAACTTCACTAAAATTCCACAGAGATAAAGACCTTGGTGTTTCATTAAGCTTTTATTTATTTATTTATTTATTTAGAGATTTTATTTTTTTATTTGACAGACACAGAGAGAGAGACAGAGAGCAAGAGCACAAGTAGGTAGACCAGCAGGCAGAGGGAGAGGGAGAAGCAGGCTCCCTGCTGAGCAGAGAGCCCCGTGTGGGGCTTGATCCTAGGATCCCGGGATCATGACCTGAGCCGAAGGCAGATGCTTAGCTGACTGAGCCACCCAGGTGCCCCTCACTGAGCTTTTAAAAAAGACCTTTGAAGTAATATTTGCTTGTAATCACTCTTACATCTTCCTCATGCATTTAACACTAGTGTATTTTATTAATTTTGTTCTCCAATTATAATTTTCTCTTGTCATACAAAAATCAACAAGATAGTGAGACATTCTATTCTGAGGTATTATGAACAAGCTTTGTTTTATGTATCCATAATTTGGCCATTATTTCAATATCTGGCTTTAATAGAAGATAGCTAAATTACTGTATTTGTTTCTGCTTTCAAGCTATTTCAGTATGTAGTTTTGAGTTGTCATATGTTAGAAAACTGGGCCTCATACAGATGTATTTGTATAAGGGAATAGGATTTTAAAATGAAAGAGCATTTTAATAGTCTTTTCGGGTAACTATGAATATTTCTTTTTGATATTACACCAATACTTGGCAAGGCAGTTCCTTAAAGGTTAATTGTAGTGTGGAATTTAAAAGCAAATCAAATATTTTTTTATTACTTTGTTACATTAAAATACAGAAAGTATCTTGTACTTTCAAAGGATCTTTTATTCATGCAGATTTTGTAATAGCACGTATTGTTCATTTGGAAAATATTTGTTACCGCATTGTGCAGGTTTTCCAAGATTTGACACATTTTATTATGTGTATCTAAAATCACATTTTTAATTTCTCTGATGATTTTATCGGAAAGCCTATAATTGTCAGGGAACTGTCAAGTTCACAGAGACAGATACAAGTTTTCCAAATTTACAATTTTCTCTTGAGAGGTTGAATTGCCTGATAGGCATCAAACAGCATGAGTTGACTTTTTTTAAGTGACAGCTTTATTTCATGCATTTTTTTAGAAAACCTCTAAATAAACAGAACTGACAAACCACAAACTTTCTATTAGACCTCCTTTCAATTAAAAATTCTGTTCCTTGAAAGAATAGCTGATAGTTGAGCTTGCAACTCACACAACTGTCTTTCCTTGAGATGGCTGTTGTACCTCATAAGGGAGCAGACGTGCTTTATGCAAATTTTCTCATTTCTTCACACAAAAGATTAAAAAGTATGTGTATTCAAGTGTCAACATTAAATTAAATTAACAATTTTTTAGTGCTTCATCAAGGACAATTTTAACTGTGAGTGTGGATGGGGAAGAATTCAATAACTACTGGTCCAGTTTAATGTCACATTGAGAACTGCTGATATAAACTATACAGAAATGCTGAATAGTCTTTCTAATTATATTTTAAATTAATCATGTACAATATTTGTCATGATGACTTTTAAATAATCAGACATTCAATAATATATCACAGAACTTAATTTTGGGAATGCATGTATTTATTTCTACCAAGAGAACACATTTTGCTCTAAAAAAACCCAAAATGTAAAATAGGATTTTATTAGTGTGGGGAAGATATATTTTGTGACCTCTATTAACAATCAGTACATGTATAAAGAAAAGATTCTAGCTTTGTTTAAAATATATATCAGAAAATATACATATATTCACAGAAAATTCTGAACTAGATATTTTTATAAGGAATTTCTATGAAGGATTTTTTATTTTTTATTTATTTATTTATTTATTTTTAAGATTTTATTTATTTATTTGAGAGAGAGAATGAGATAGAGAGCATGAGAGGGGGGAGGGTCAGAGAGAGAGGCAGACTCCCTGCCGAGCAGGGAGCCCGATGTGGGACTCGATCCCGGGACTCCAGGATCATGACCTGAGCCGAAGGCAGTCGCTTAACCAACTGAGCCACCCAGGCGCCCTCTATGAAGGATTTTACTGAAATACACATTATTTATGATAGTAAAAGGTAACTTTTAAATTTGATCTCTTGCCTACTACAGGTAATGTAAAAATCTAATATGTTTAATCACTGTTATTTTGAGATCCTTCAGTAGTCCCTTTTCCTTTTTGGTGGATTATTCTTAGTGAAGAGGAAGGGGGCATTTATTTTTAAAATTTTGAATGACTGAAACTACTTCAAAGGAGGCTTAGATGTTTATGTGTGCTTTACTATTTTTTTATTTATTTTTTAAAGTCTTTATTGAAATTCCAGTCAGTTAACATACAGTGTTATATTAGTTTCATGTGTACAACTGTGACTCAACACTTCCATACCTTACCCTGTGTTTAACTATTTTTTACAAATACTGCATTTAAATCTAGAAGGTCCAATTTTAAAAGAATCCTGAGTTAACATATATTTCATATAACAATGAAATTTTTAAATAACCTTTGAGGGACAAATGATTATAACTTATGTCAAAGAGAAGACATATTTAAAAGTGCTTATTAGTTTAAATAAGTGAAAATTGTGAAAAATAAAGCATTTAAGAATTTCATTTAGTAAACTCTAAGTGAAAATCTTAAATGCTTTATTTTTCACAATTGAAAATGTATTTCAGCCTTTTTGCTATTTTCTAAATCCAGTTGTCTTTTATAGAAAATCAAATGTCATAGCTTTAAAATACTTTCTTTAAAAGTAATAACAATAGTACTTGCTTGAAGTGTTCACAAATTAGTATACTTTTACTACAAATAGAAATATAAGGGGGGCCTGGGTGGCTCAGTCAGTTAAACGTCTGCCTTTGGCTCAGGTCATGATCCCAGGGTCCTGGGATCGAGCCCCCCATCCGGCTCCCTGCTCTGCGGGGAGCCTGCTTCTCCCTCTCCCACTCCCCCTGCTTGTGTTTCCTGTCTCACTGTGTCTCTCTCTGTCAAATAAATAAAATCTTAAAAAAAAAAAAGAAATATAATAACTATTCATTTACTTAAGATTTTTGGTTAAGTGTACACAATCTTAATTTTTTTTTTTT
>NC_138375.1:17455335-17462109 GCF_054177405.1 Leptonychotes weddellii | reverse complement strand
AAATATTTCATAAGTTAAAAAACATTTAAATGTAGATATTCTCAGCTAAATAAAGTTTATTAGTGCATTTTAAAAATCAACTTTGTTTTAAATAATATATTTTATAAAAATAAAACAAAAAATGAGCTTTTAAAGTAGAATTTATTAGTTCTCATTTAATTAACATGCATTGAGTACCTACAATGCAGCAAGAATTGTGTTAGACACTGTACCAGGAAAACAGAATCTTGGTTTATTCTTTCATAGAGATTACATTCTACTAGGAAAGGTGTTGCATGGATCCCTTGTTTCTTAATTAAGTAGACTAATAATGTATTCTGCCTGGAGTATTAATGCTTTAACAAAAACATATAAAGGGTAGAAATGAAGAATAATGAGGATGGGAGAGCCAAAGCCTATTTTAGATAGGCTGATGAGAGAAGTCCTTTTACTGAAGAGATGTCATTTGTACCAAAACCCAAGAAAAGAGGTGCTGGTCAAGTGAAGATTGGGGAGGGGAGCATTACAGGCAGAGAAAACACCATGTACAAAGGCCCCAAGGGAAGAAAGTACTTCTTGTGCATGAAGAACTTAAAACCATTTTCTGTGTTTGGAGCAGAGTAATAAAGAGAGAGACTGGACAGATAGTCAAGGGCCATGGCAATGAGTTCAGAGTTTATTCTAGGAGCAATGAGAAGCCATTGAAATGCTGTAAGAAGCAGAGTGTGTAACTAAGTATGCATTTTTAGGAGACTTACTATTTTGCGAGGGGATGGGGGGAATATATGACTGAAGAAGAGGAAACCAATTAATCTGATTAGAAGACTGTTACATAGTGGAGGTGAGAGATGACTTTAACTAAGACTAAGGTGTTGGCAATAGAAATGAAGAAATAGAAGGTGAAAGTTATGTTGCTGAATTTAGGAGATGAATTTGATAAAGGCTACTAAATGATAGGATGTGAGGATGGTCATGGGTCAAGCTGAGTAATGAAGTGGACTGTGTTTACTAAGTTAGGGAAGGTTAAGTTGGAGAATTGAGAGTAGATTTGGAAGAAAGGAAAGTTGAAGTGGGAAATAGATACTTCTGGGACAAGATAATTTTGAGAAATCCGTGAGGCATCTGCTTGGAAATGTCAGTGCAAAGTTGGGTGTATGCGCCTGGGCTCAGAAGAGTATTCTGTTCTACATCTATGCTTGTAGGAATCATTGTGCTAAGATAATATTTAAATCCATAGAAATTGATGGTATCACTTAGGAAAGAAATCTAATAAGAGAAGAAAACCAAAAAATTGTAATAGCTACTGTATTCATGAACCTCTCTTACTTTCTGTAATTATTTGATCAATTATGCTCTAAACTAATCTTTTTAGTTGTGCTGTAGATCCCATCTCCTCTCACTTACTCTGTGACATCACTCCAGCGATTATCCCCTCACCTCTTGGATCATCAACTGGACAATTCCCATACCACACAAATAGTAATTTATCCATATTCAGAAGAAAAAGAAATAAAACTTTGACTCACATCCCTTTCCTATGAAGTGTTGTCTATACATTTTTCCCCTTGTATTATCTTGAATGTGTTCCAAAGTTTTTTATTTGTTTGTTTTTGTTCTCAAGGACATTTTTGCCAAGGTAACTAATAATTTCCACATTGCTAAGTTAAATGGTGAGTTTCCGTTCTCATCTAAGTCATCAACAACACTTGGCACAGTTGACAAATCACTATATTATTCTGGAAAGAGTTCATTCATTTCGTATACCCCCTGCTTCACCAGCTGCTGATTCTCAAACTCCTTTTTTGTTTCCTCTTCATATTCCCAAGCTCTCAACCATGGCTTACTCAATACACCCCTTCTCTTTCATGCTACTCTTAGGACCTCAGTGATCTAACTATGCTTTATAGTCTTAAATGCTACTTGTATCCTAAAGACTCCCATGTTTATATGTTCATTTTCTAAAATCAAGATAAATACAATTACTTAGACAACATTTTCGGCTGGCTATCTACTAAGCCTTTCAAACTTATAAAATGTATAACTAAACTCAAGACCTTACTCTTTTAATCTTCTTCCACCCAACCAAACCCTGTCATTCCATCCTTATAATTGACAAGGCCAAAAATAAAAACAAAAACAAAATCTTGGATTGATGTTTGATTTGTCTGTTGGCTTCGTATTGCTGCTGCTACAAAAAATAACCACAACCCCAGTGGCTTAAAATGGTACATTTTTACAGGTAAGAGGCCAAAAATGGGTTTCATAAGGCTAATGTTAATGTGTCAACAGGTTACTGACCCTCCAGCTTCCTTCTGGTGGTTCTAAGGGAGAATTCATTCTCTTGCTTTTTTGAGTTTCTAAAGGTTGCCCATATTCTTTGGCCTCTGGCCCCCTTCCATATTCAAAGCCAACAATGACATCAGTCTGACCTCTCTTTCCATTATCATACCTCTCTCTCTGATTCTCCTGCCTCCCTCTTTCACTTGTAAGTACCCTTTGGATGACATTGGTCCTAGCTGGATAATCCAGGATATATTGCCATTTCAAGATTCTTAAATTAATAACATTTGCAAAGTCTCTTTTGACATGTAAACTAACATTTCCACAAATTCCTAGGATTAGGATCTGGTCATCCTTGGAATTTTTCCACATTTTTCTGCCTGCCATAATATAGTAAAGCCATGTCATAGGGTAGAAGATAGACACAAGGTATTTCAAAATAATGCCACCTCTAACTGCTGGCTACATGCACCAATAGAGTCCCTGATACATGGTAAAGGTGCTAAATCAAATATTAATATTCATTTCAGAGAACTTTTTTACAGTGATCAAATGGTATACATTTTTCAAATAAAACAAACCTAGACATTTAATTACTTCATATAGCAAGAATAAAATAAGTAATAGCATAATTACAACTAGAAGGCTCTTTGGGGAAGAAATATAGTTTAAATCTTCCATTGTAATGAATGAGAAGCAAAGATTCAGAAAAATAAGTGGCCTGTCCATGATTGCACAAGTGATCAATGACAGAGTGGAGACAAGAAGCAAGGCTCATTTCTATGTTTAATGTCTGAGATGTCCTTAAATCTAGTTAAACTCAGTAGCTTCCAAAGAATAAATGGAAAATATACCCACACCCTCTGCTCCTAACAGTTTCCTTTCATTTATCTCTATATTATTGTAAATTTTACTCTAAGATTATCTTACATCTATATTTTCTTAAAAAGGAGATAAGAACTTTCAAGGTATTTACATGAACTTCATTATTTAATGTAATGTGATAATGGAAATAATTGTACTTAAAACAATAGTTTCTCACACTTTGAAGGAATTAAATGTTTACTTGATGTCAGAAGTTTTCCATTTAAGAATTTTATTTCAAATAATTATTTGGAAAGAGACAATTAATGGCTTTATTTGTGAATTGCTATTGTGCAACTATTATAATTTAAATGGATTCTGGCCTCCTATTCTTAAATGAGGCAGAGCCCAGAGATAAACAATTTGAAGTATAAAAAATTGACTTGTGACATTAAATGGCAAGAACCTTTTAAGTTCTATTTCATTTATGTTTATGATCTCTGAATAAGCTTGAAGTTCTGCTTTTATTTCTGATAAACCTACCAATTTAAATTGACAAAGACAAAGAAATTGTATAATTTGGGTTGTGGTTATTGGATTAGTTCCTCCTCTATGTGAAAGCATGACTCTAAAGAACCCTGTGATGGCCAAAACAGAGCAGAGGAAGACAACCAGTTATTCTGTCACTTCATAATGGCAGCTTTTTATCCTCTGACCCAAGGTCAATTGCATTGTCTTTGTTGAAAGATAGAGAACTATCGCTAAGAAAGATTTTACTGGGCAGCAATTCTGAATCTATTTCCTCTGATGAAATGTCAATAGATTTCTAGGACAAAACGTAGTTTTTTCTAGAAACAAAGGTGAAATAAGTTTGAAAATGTACTCCACAAATCAATCCTCTTCAATATAAAACATTTGAGAGAGAAAAATTAACAAGTAATCCAATATGCTGTTATGTTTCCATCTTTTTATTTTAATTCATCAAACATATTACATTTTCTCCAAAAAAACCAATTTAGGGAAGCATTGATGTTCTTCTAATGGTGTTAGAGTCATAAAACTTGTAATAAAAAGTCAGCTGCTGTGAACCTGGAAATCCTTGAAAACTGACAAGAGATAAAATCCTCTGAAAGGACAGACCGATGGAACAATACATATTACGTGGTGTTACAAAAAAGAAACCAGAGTATTAATAAAACTCATTGATATATGTACTCAAAATAATACATCTGTAGAGGTGATATTTTAGAATTCTGGTAAAAATCATATTTATCACTTATGGGAATGTTAAATTCCACCTTCCAAAATTGTTATCAACATCATTAAATTTTACAAAAGCTTCTTTTGTTCATTTTTTTAAGTGCAGTTCTTTTTCCTCAAAACAGTAAAGACACAATCCAACCAAAACAGAAGATATAAATCTTGATTTTCCTTAATTTTCCTTAAATTTCCTTATATGTTAAATTCCTTATATATGTTTTCATAAGTAGTGTTTGTAGCTAGTCAATTTCCTGAAAACTGCAGTGCAGCTAGTCACATAGTATAAGGAATCCTGGTGTAAAATAGTTAATTTCCTAAATGCGTAGTTTTACTTATATCCATATGTGAAATGCACTTCTAATGGAAAAATTGTTGGGAACAGAAGGAAGGGAAGCAGGTGAAGGCAGAAAAAAAAAAAAAAAAAAGCTCACAGATAAGCCTAGATTATTTGTGTGCAGGAGGGCAGGTTGCAGGCACCAGAAATATCTCAGATGATCTAGCTCCCTTGACTAGCACGGTGGTAATGCTACTCTGAAGATGGGCAAGTGGACACATAGGACACACAGGACACGCTACCACTCAGATGATCCTCCTGAAATAGCAAGAGGGTTTTGGAGAGTCATTTCAAGTTCCCATAGCTGGTTACCATGATTATGGACTTCCAGGGCTCCAGAGATCCCCTCTGAAGGCTCAACTACCTAACATACTGCCCTGCACAAGCTACTCTATGAAAATATTCAGATGTGGGAGAGCTTCTGGTATACCACTGACTGATATGAGATAAAGGACTGGATCCATACCAGCAACCTCTTAGACTGGGACAGGAAGAGCCTGAGTGTCTGTTCAACTTGCAGTGCCACTTGGATTTCCAGTAATGTCAACACAGACATAGAGCACTTGGAGGACATTCTGCTCAATAATTTGGTTAGAAGAGAAGGAACTAGATCCATACACAGAAGATATTCAACCCTTCCTGGAAGGGATAATCATCAAGGCTACCACTAGAGAGAATGACAGCATCCTCGTGTGCTTACCAAAAGTGGGAAGGGTCAATTAAGGACTGACCCACCATTTCTGCTTCCACATAACTCAACTACTTCAGGTTTACAGAACAGACTCCAGTGAATGTACAACCCAATAATCCCTCATCCACACATGCCTCAATGTCTTTAATTTTCCTCTCCCAACCTTCCTGTCAGACACAACTGGGTTCCATTCTGCAACATTGGTATGGCTACACATTATCTCTGAGAAGCTTTATTTCCAGACATCTGTTCAAAGAATGAGAATCACATTGACCTCTTGTTGAAGCCCATCATGACCCTCATGTGGCTGATTCCAATAACTCCAACCCCAAGTGCCTGAAAATACCCATGTTCACCCTATAGTAAATAACCGAGTGTTACACTTCCACACCAGGCATCTGAAAAACTATCCCCCATCTCACCATGTAGATTTTGCATATTTCTCTTGTCCTGGTCTGTGGCGTGACCGTCAAGGGAAATCTCTGCCAGAGAAGCTGCAGTGGTATGGTATATCCTCAGAAAGACCTCTGACACCATCAAAGGTAATGTCTAAGACTAACAAGTTAGAGATTAGCAATCTAATTCTCAGACCTGTTGTTGAAAATGAGTTCTGCCACAGCCTGTAATGACTACTTTTTGTTATCCTGAGTAGAAATTTTCACCCCTATCTTCATCCAAATTATACCGGTTGAGGAAGAGACACAGTCCTTAATAAAAATGGAAAAAAGAAAAAAAAAGGTAAGACGAGCTCAGTAACTAATTATTCCTACAGCAAAATGTGATATTTTTTGTCTTTGAGAGAGACTGCTTGTCTTCCCTCTGGCAGTACCCATATATCTCAACTCATCTGATCCAAGGGAACAAAAAACAGTGATGTAAAAATTGATGTCCATCTTATATGATGAAAAACCCATTTATAAAAGTGGGAGAATACTATATCATGCTATTCTTGGGTATTTCAGTGGCTCTTGTAATTATTATTCCTAGTAATTTACTAACATTTTTTTTTTCCCTTTCTGTTCTCATTATATTAGGCTTGACTGGGTTAGTGGTCCTTGTTCCAGGGAACAGAAAAATTATTCTCTTGACCCAAAAGTTGAAATTGCCATATGTCTTCTTCAGGATTCTTATGCCATTGAATCAACAAGCAAAGAAGGGCGTTACTGTGCTTGCTGGGAAGATTGATAGTGACTGCCAAGGATAAATTAGTTAGCTACTATACAATGGAAGAAAGAATCACTATGTCCAAAAAGTATGAGATCCTCTATGGTGCCACTTATATACTATCCTAAAATTAAAAGTTTATTAAAAAATTGAATATGACCTGTAAGGCACCTTTGAACTTAGTGATATCTTTGATCATATTGTGCAAATACTTGGTTAATATTATATTCCTGATTTTCATCCCCACCATCAAAAAGAAGTT
>NC_138375.1:17438643-17455235 GCF_054177405.1 Leptonychotes weddellii | reverse complement strand
AACATAACAATAAAAAAGATATGCACATAAAAAAAGTTTAGATCTCAAAAATGTCAGTACTATATTTACGATCTGACAATGACTATTCTTATATGACACATGAGAGATTTCAAGGCATTTGGGACTTTGATAGTTTATTTGAGATTATAGCTGATCAAGACATGCTGTAGAATAACTTGAATTTATTATTGTTAATATTTTAATGGTAGTGTAACACTAAACTTCTTGATGTCTAGATATCAGAATGAGATTAGCACAATTTATATCATATCACATAAAGAAAGAATCCTAAAAGAACTGATAAAACATTCTATTTCAATGTCATTAAAAGCTACATATTTGTGCTTTATAAAATAATGGGATAAGAATCAGCTGAAAAAGATCAGAAGATATTGGTAATAGTTTCATATACATCTAAAAATAAACTAAAACAGGCAGAGATGAGCTACCCTTTTAATACTCAAGGACATAATCACAGAAGTAGTTTTTACTTTCATCCTGGTAAAATATCTCTACATAAGCTGATGAGTAATGATGACAAGTGTTCCATCCATTCCTAGGACCCTGCTAACTCAGTTCATTAAATGTATTCAACTAATGAAGCTCAGGTCGCAAGATCAATTCCCCTGTGGTCTTTATATTTTCCTAACTGCCATCACACAAAATCATTTAGAGAATTCAGGCTGGAAATATATAGGCATTCAGTCTAGTTAGGCATCTTAATTAGGTCTGTCCCCTGCCATCAGAAAGAAGCATCTCTTTGAAAATTTTTTGCACAAAAGCTTTTTAAAAACAATTTGTTTCATTATATACGATTTAAACAACTACCTTCTCCTAATTTATGTTTTAATATGCTAATCTGAATACCAAATTATTCCATTAATAGGAATGATAGGGTCACAGGAATTTGTAACTGAAGCAACAAATTCATCCCATTTTCTTTTTTGCCTTTTGGTTAATTTCCATTTGTCCTTCAAATGGTGAAAATAAAGTAGCCAAAATAATATTTAGGAACTGAATTATGCAGCTATCTTTCTCAATCATTAATATTTCTACCTGTGTTGATACAGAGGGTTTTATCATTGACGTGCTTAAAGACTACAGATAATGTTACATAGATAATAGATGAAGATAGATGAGAGAGAGAGAGGGAGAGAGACATCATCTATATAGTGAAAGTGTACTTTAAAAATCATGGATTTATGCTGATGAGTAACTAACTCAATGGATACATTGCTTATTACTCATACTCATTACTCCAATCCAAGCTCACCTTAGAGAAAAAAAATCCATTTTAAAATTAGTATATTGATAATTACAAATTTAGTAAGTTAATTTCACTAAAATAATTCAACATTATTACTGTTTAGGAAGTGTATAAGCATTCAATAATTAATAACACCCTTCCCTCTGGAAAATAATTACCAGTTGAAGCAAAAGTTAAAATGATATTTGTGTCATGCAGATTTATAATTTATAATATAAGCTATAATTATATAATTGTAATATCTATAATTTATATTATTATTTCCTCCATAAGGACATAGGAAAAAGAAATAGGAAAATATTTATAGATTTACAATTTCCATCTACTAATTTGTTTACAGATTATTTCCTTTTATCTTTTTCTTCTATACATACAGCACACACACCAATTTGTATATTTATTTCTCACTAAATTTTAGTAATGAAAATTTAAACCTAAAGTATCTAAAATTTTGATACACATAAAAAGTTTTAATTTATAAGTAAATAATGATTATATATATAAAATATAAAATATATAACTATAATAATTATAATTTATAATTAAAATATTCTTGGGTGATATAACATTTTTCTTACTACATAGGAGTTCATAAGAAGATCTAGTTAGGCATCTTAATTAGGTCAGTCCGCTGCCATCAGAAAGAAGCATCTATTGTGTTCCCTGATTGTGTTCCCTCTCTCTCTGTCTCTCTGTCTCTGCCGAATAAATAAATAAAATCTTAAAAAAAAAAAGGAGGGGCGCCTGATTGGCTCAGTCGTTAAGCGTCTGCCTTCGACTCAGGTCAGGATCCCAGGGTCCTGGGATCAAAGCCCCACATCAGGCTCCCTGCTCAGCGGGAAGCCTGCTTGTCCCTCTCCCACTCCCCCTGCTTGTGTTCCCTCTCTCGCTATATCTTTCTCTGTCAAATAAATAAATAAATAAAATCTTAAAAAAAAAAGGAAGATACAGTATAGTGTAGTGATTAATATCATGCAGTAATAGATAATGAAGGGCAGAATAAGTGTGGCTTAAGATCTCAAATACTGAAGTAAGATCTCAATTACTGCCTGGGTTTGAGTCCTGGTTCTATCGCTTACCAGCTATATGACTTTAATTTGCTTTATTTTCCCAGTACTTCATCTCCCAGGTGTCATTTAGACTAGTACCTACCTCTAAGTTTTGTACTGTTTAAATAAGTTAATATATAGGAAGTGTATAGGGCAGGTCTGGCACATGGTAGTATAATATATACATTTCTGTGTGTATTTGCTAGCTACTATCATCATTATCTTATTATTATTATTGTTATAAAAATGGCTACAACTATTTTATAAAGAATTTAAACTAGATAGCTTGTTAAAGTTATTGGCTCTAGCCACATATATAAATTAGGAAGTCTATACGGTAAAAACGAATGTCACTTTATGTAACTAATTTGATTGCTTATGACTGATTTGCACTTAACAATTAAGTATACAAACAGGCTGCTGTTTTTGGCCAACATGGTGAATTAACCTGGGGATGCCACATTTTTGCCAGAAAGTAAACTCCAAGGATGTCAAAAAGGACCTTAAAAATGTGTGCTAAAACACCAGATAATAAGCAGAGGATATTGTAGATACCCGAGGAAAGTGACAGCATGCCAATGTTGTATTTGGGGGACAGCATACATGAGTACAGGGGACCCCTGCCCATTCCATGACTTACTTTGGGAAAAGCTAGGCTGCTAAAATATTTCTGATAAAAGAAACTCAACCTTCACAGTTTTCCCATACACGTATTAGCTTTCTCAGGCATCAGTTGCTAAAAACTCGAAAACACTATGGCTTTACAATAATATGATAGAGTGATGTTGATCAAATAAGCGAGAAACATCAGAATATCAGATATGTCGGGGCCAAAGGCAGGCTGCCCCAAGATGTGCCACTTTGGCATGAACATTATTTTGAGTTAAAAGCAATCAAAACCCAGCAGATTAGAAAAACTCTTTACCTTCCACTCAACTGCCTCTTTGCACCAGGAAGACAACTATTAACAGAGATTCCTCTTTCCCTAAGAAACTTATCTGCATAATCTAGCAAACTTTGTTTTTCAAACTTTTCTTTTCACCTTCCTGCTAATGTTTTTTTTTTTTCCCTTTGTATGCTCAGACCTCTACGCCTCTCCTTAGCTCATATAAGCATCACTTTGCCTCACTGTCTTTGTATTTCCATGCCTGCATGGATTTCCTGCACACACACTATTAAATTTGATTTGTTCCCATTAATCTAGCTCATGTCAGTTTGATTCTAAGTCCAGCTAGAAGCACCTTGAAGGGCAGAAGCTGACAGATACATGTATAAGCTAGTTTAAGGCTCAGTTGTGTGTATATACATACGTATATATATATATACACACATGCACATCGCATGCCTACATATACCAAAAAACCTTACACAAACACATATGTGTATATTTAACGATTTAACACTACATATATATGTATTTCATTGTAATTTAACCCTCTGACAACAGTAGACCTTACCATCTTTTTAAAGTTTTTCAATCCTCTTCCCACTTGGTGGCCATGGCCTTTTTTGGGTCATAAGGTATAGAGAGAAAAAAAACTGTTCAAACCCTACAACCTAATTAATCCTAATATAATTTACAATATCCTGGATCAAAAGAATTCCTATTTCACAGAAGAAGGAGAATGTATATACAGTTCGCTAATAGAAGAGAGGGCAAAGGAATTAAAATCTTTTAACACTGATATATCAATATAGATCCCAAAAAAAGATAAGGTCTAAAGTACCATTAGATGTTTTCAAACATGCATTTTTGCAAAACATAATCATCTCCATCCTTTGTTTACTCTGTTGATTTGCAGTAACTCCCTAAAGAGAATTTTCTACCCCTGAACAATTCTACAAACCTGTCCATTTCTGTGTTTAAATTAGGCTCTAAAATCCATCTCCCTTCAATACATTTCTTTTTTTTTTTTTTTTAAGATTTTATTTATTTGCGAGAGAGAGAATGAGAGACAGAGAGTGTGAGAGGGAGGAGGGTCAGAGGGAAAAGCAGACTCCCTGCTGAGCAGGGAGCCCGATGCGGAACTCGATCCCGGGACTCCAGGATCATGACCTGAGCCGAAGGCAGTCGCTTAACCAACTGAGCCACCCAGGCGCCCCATTATACATTTCTATGATAATATAATCTATGGGTATAACTTGACAACTGGAAAGTCTTTCCTGGATGATAAGTGTAAAGCTACTTGATTTTCTTCTCAGTGTGGTACAGCCATTTTAAGTTCCTCCAATGCAAATTTTGCAAAGAATCAGGCAATTACTTTCATTATCTCTTATGTACACTAGTTAATGTTAAACTGGCCCACTTGTTCCTTTATTGTTTTCACTGCTCTAATGAACTTGGTTCTGTTTTTAATGTCTTTTGTTTAGTTTTATAGATAATCATGGATATATATATTTAAAAAAATACTATTGGAACTTGAACATATTAGTATATTTTATAGTCAATTTCATTCCTTCTCATTTCAGTCCTAAAATCATCTACAGATTTTCCCTGAATAGATTTTAGCTTTACCACATGTGGTTACATTTCTAACTGCTATTTACTTCATTTGCAAATGGCTTTTCTCTTTATATTGTCAATGCATGGGGTGCAAACCCATTATCAGGGCAAATGGAAGTGACATCTGCAAAGTGCAACCTTTTAGAGAACTTCAAGGCACTTGTTCAAATAATAAATTCTTGGTCCACTTTATTTTTACATTTATAAAAAGGCAAAAAAAGCCCACAGTTGCATATATATCTCCACAGGATGTTCTTGACCTCTATACATTTTACATAATTTCTTAATTTTGCATTTTAAAGATTTTGAATATATATTCTCTTCTTTGACCAATATCATCAGAAGTCCCCTACTGATTAATCGTGCTCACTTACCAAGCTTTGGAATAGAATATGGAAGATAAGTTTAAATATCATTTTTTTAAATGTTTTATTTATTCATGAGAGTCAGAGAGAGAGATAGAGAGAGGCAGTGGCAGAGGGAGAAGCAGGCTCCCCGCTAAGCAGGGAGCCCGATGAGGGACTTGATCCCAGGACTCTGGGATCGTGACCTGAGCCAAAGGCAGAGGCTTAACCATCTGAGCCACCCAGGTGCCCCTAAATATCATTTTTAATGGGCTTATAGGTCAACCCCAAGTACCAACTCAGAAGTTATAACATTTAGACTAGCAGAGATGTTAAACATAGAAAACAAGCAACGAGATGGTGGAAACAAATCTTAAGTCATCAGTAACTACAATAAATGCAAAGTTTTAAAGTAATTGGTTAAAAGTAGAGAAACTAAGATTTGATTTAAAAATCATTCGTCATTATGTTATTTCTACAGGCACATTTAAAAATAAAAGACGCAGACAGTTTTAACAATAAAATTATAAAAATGTATGGATCAAATAAGGAAAAGAATAAAACGCAAAAGTGATCTTTAATGCAATCGTTGCCCAAGTTTAACATCGATACAGAAAAATGTACAAATCAAAAGTATTTTCCTTGACACATTTCCATGACAAGAAGAAACAGACCCACAAATTCCCCTCACAAGAATTTCCAGCCACTCTCTTTCCCCATGGACAACTATTATTTGGGCTTCCAAAAGTAGGAATTAGTTTTGCCTATTTTGAACTGTTGATAAATGGAATCACATAGTATGCACCATTTTGTGTCTGATTTTATTGTTTCAATTTTGGTTTGCAAAATTTACCCAAGTTTTTCATGTAATTATCATTCGTTCATTCTCATAACTCTTTCACATTCTACAGAGTTAGTTATCTATTGCTGTAAAATAAATTGCCACAAAACATGAAAGCTTAAAGAAACAAAGGATTATTATATTACACTTTCTGTGGGTCAGAAATCCAGGCAGAATTTAGTTGAGTAACTCTGGCTCAGGGTCTGCCACAAGGCTGTAGGCAGCATATGAGCTGGGGTGACAGTCAACTCAGAGCTTTAAAGGAAGAAATTCTGATTCCAAGTTAACTCACATGGTCCACTCTGGATGTTGGGCATAGGTTTCAGTTCCATGCCTTGTAAATCCCTTCATGGGGCAACTCACACCATGGTGCCTGGCTTCCTTCAATGCCAATGCGGGACTGAGACAACACTTAAAACAGAAGCCAAAATCTCATTGTTACCTAAGCTCAAAAGTGAACTCTAGTGCTTTTCCTGTATCCCATTGGTTGGAAGTGAGTCAGTAGTTCCAGTCCATGCTCAAAGAAAAGTGATTACACAGTATGTAAATACCAGGAGTCAGGAATCATCGGGGCCATCTTAGTGGCTGCCTACTATATCTATTGTCGAACTCAAGCTTGTCTGTGCACCTGATGTGCAGTAAGCCAATGTCTGAGACACCAGTTTTGAAGCAAAGAAAGCTGAGAAGGGCAGCCCAAAGAGAAGACAGGGAATCATTCCTAAAGCTGCCTTGTTGAGACTAGGGACAGCTTATATACATGAGAAGAGGGTAAGGAGTTTCTTGAAACCTTGGTGGTTGTGGTGGGGGTGGGGCTGGGCCTTGAAATAATCTGGAGGTAAGCATTCTTCCAAACAAGGAGGTGTTATTTGGGATCTGGTTTGATCAGATACATCGAGACAAATGTTACCATCTATCCCCCATTAGGTTCCTGCAATCAGTGGGTAAATAGGCAGTAGGGGTAAACAGACAAAGTTAATGATTGTTTGTGAGGTTAAGAGGTGCATAAAACATAATTAAAGAGGGAACAAAACAGAATGTGGAGCTAAGTTAATAAGACAACTAATACAGTGATAGTTTTGCTTATGCTTTCAAAATAGGTCCCGGAACCAAGTGTCCAGCCTCAAATCCCCTTAGTCATCTCTGAATCTCCCTTCTTTTTTTGATTTCTTTCAAATATCGGGGGTGGTGTAGCTGATAAAAATCATATTTATCATTTTTACATTTTCCTGTGCTTCAGGATCAATATCAGCATATCAATGGTTGATAGATCCATTCAAGAAAAGATGAGTGGTCTTCTTGAGGCATCTGATTAAGTTGTTAAATCTTATTTAGATTCTTTTCTGTAGGCACCCCAGATTTTAATCCTACCAGGATTATTCCCAGTATTTTTGAAGCCTGGGGAGTCCTCCCTCCTTTATATCCTAGTTGGGGTCACAGGTTGGCACTGCCTTTGGTGCCAGTGGCCTGGAAGCATTGTTTGGATCTAGTAGATGAAGCTGATGGGCTTCTTCTCTAGCTTTATCTAAAACCACTCAGTACTCTTCAGCTGCAAGTAAGGTATTTCTGTGGAAACCAAATAAACACACAAGTTAATGGTTGGAAAACATGATAAACCCTGAGTCTGAGTTCTGAGTTCTGCCACTGAAAAGATTTTTAGATGTCAGGCACAAAGCCTCCTCAGAGCAGGGAAAGGCAGTGGCAATCCGACAGATTTTTCTGGCCTATAGTTTAAACGTCTCTGGTGATCTTTCTGAGGGGCCCACACAGAAACAGGCATGATGACTGTCTTAACATGGGCTGTTTTGGCAATTTCTCTGAAGCTTACTTCAAGTTGTCCAGCTTTAGTTTATAGGACTTCAGGAAAAGGATGGTCTTTGTTTGCAGTGGTTTCAAGTTAAAAGAATGGGAGAAAATGGGAGACCTTAGTTTGAAGAGTCATAGCTAGATATTCAAAGAAATCAAAAGAATTTAGGATCCAGTCATTTTATAGGCAAACAATCATTTAAAGTTAAGTAATCAGATTTCGAATTTAACATCCACAAAGGTGTGTTATTGAAACATTTTTTTCTTTCCAAAATCACCCCTATTTTTATCACCTTCATTTATCACCCTCTAAAATCACCCTCATTTTTATCAAAGACAGCCAAACTAAAACTAATTTGTTTGCAAAATAAATTTAGTTTTAACAAACTTGTCTTAATTATTTACATAAGTGCAGCGAGAATAATGACTGGCCATATAGGTTCTTTTAAATCTGCTTTGCTGGAACTTTTCAAAAGGAATTTCAGATTGAATTTCAGATTGAACTTTTGAGACCAGAAGCCAAGCCAAATATTTGCCATCAGATTTGCTCTCAATACCTGTAGATTTGGATTATTTCTTCTCTTCTCAAGGCCCACAAAATATCCTGAGGTTTCTGCACCTGCCCGGAAGTGAAATTCTTTACTCCCCTGATAAGGCTCCCAAGAACCCAGTAACCCTGTAACAGGCCAACATTTCCAAAGGGCTTCATTGGCTCTATAAAAAGTCAACCTTAGTTTGTTAAAGCTGTTTGGTCCTACCTGAGTCTATGTATGTTGCTCTCAAATATGACATTCCAGTCAAAGTCTTAGTCAAATAACCAATGTTTCCAGTGATGTGCTATAACAAGAGGAACAGATTCTTATTGAGCTTATGTAAATAATTATAATGGTCATAAAAGAAAGAATAATCATTGAGATTTTTTTAATTTTGGAGGGTTCAGGTAGGGAAAAAGATAAATGTTTCAATTAGTTCCCAAAGGATTATTTTATCAAATCTCTGTATGTCATAGATATCTTAAGAGAAAAAAGTTTCTTAAATCTGAAAGAGCAAATATGAGAGAACCAGCAGTGTTTGAAACAAGAATCATAAAAACTATAATAACTCCAAAAGATATGCCTATTTTAATTAAAGCAACAAAAACAAACTTTAATTTATCAGAGATTATCCCAGATCACATGAACCTGAGAAACATTTGAATTAGTTTCTCTTTGAGCGTTAGAATGCCCAGTTCTTATAAGAGTTTGTCACCATCTGAATAAGCTTGTTTATAATTAATTTTAATAATACCATCCAGAAGTAGAAAACATCATATGTAGACAGACAGGAACAAAATCTTTACTATTAAGATTTGTATTTATCTTTGACAAATAACCTTGCGGAAGCTGTGGGCTAGACTTTGGGTAAGGCTGTTTTTTTTAAGCCATTTGTATTTTAAAAAGCCTCTCTCGCCCTGCTTTTTTTAGTTCAGTCTTAGGAAGGGAGAGTAACAGTTTCCAGAGAGGTTGAAGAACTTTGAATTGTTTCTAGGGATAGTATTTCTAGTTTTGAAAAAAAAAAAATCCAATGTGGCCAAGCCACATTACAAAGAATATCATTTTTCCAAGACCCCTTTGGCATAATGCAACTCAAAGGGCTACATTCTGGGTTCCAGTTGGTGTCTCTCATAATACAGGTAAGACAGACTGACAAGACAGGACTCACAATGTAAGCACTGTGGGAGAAAAATGAAAACAAATGATCATGATCAATGACAAAAACATTAGGGTGGTTATACCACTGTTCTATTTCGCAGAATGTGAGGGTTGTTCTTCAAATGTCTTACTAGGAAGGATTCCTGAAAAGAACCAAAAGCAAATGAGAGGAAATGCAGTCACTGTGCACATGAGAAACTCACTCTTCAACAACAGAAATTCTCCCAGCAGCCTATAGCAGGTTTCTTTGCTTCAACTAAGGCTTGGCATTTAGAAGTGGCTGGGGAGGTTGGGAGGGCAGCCAGGGGCATTTCCTCGGCTTGGATGCAGTTCCAAGCAGCTGCAGGAAATCCCGCTTTAAGTACCCCCCCATGACCCCCTTGCTAGGACACAAGCCTCTTGGTGGGCTCACCAAAGCCAAACTTGTTACCAAACTCAAACTTGTCCATGCACCCAAAGCACACTAAGCCAAGGTCTGAGTGAGACACCAGTTTTGAAGCAAAGAAAAGTGTTATTATCAGAAGGGCAGCCCAGCGAGAAGGCAGGGGATCATTCTCACAGCTGCCTTGCCCTGTTGAGCCCAGGAGAGGCTTACATACATGAGAGGAGGGAAAGGGGTTTCCTGAAACATTGACTGGGTGTAGGGGGTTGGGGGGGGGGCTCGGAACAATCTGGAAGCAAGTACTCTTCTGGACAATGAGGCACTATTTGGGACCCAGTATGATCAGATAGTCAAGACAAATGCTACTGTCTGGTCCCTGTTAGGTTTCTACAATCAGTGGGTAAATAAGCAATAGTGGTAAAAAGGCAAAGTTAATGACTGATCGAGCATGAGGTTAAGAGGTGCATAAAACATAATTAAGTAGAGAGCAAAATGGAACATGGAGCTAAGTTAATAATGCAATGGATACAATCATAGTTCTGCTTATGCTTTTGATACAGGTCCAGGAACCAAGCATTTGGCCTCATATCCACTGTGTATATATCACTTACATATTTATGGATATATTTACTTATCTCTTCTATAGTAGATGCATAATTGGTTTGTTTGAATTTTTAGTTATTACCAAAGGGGCTTCTAGGAATAACCTCATATATTTTTTTGAGAAACTATGTTCATGTTTTTCTCGAGTTTATACCTAAATATGGAATTGCTGGATCTATAGCTGGACTCTATTCTGTTCCATTTATTTATATCATGTCTGAATTCAGATAAAACATGCCATTGTTCAATGTATATATACATATATATATATATATATGTATCTCCAGCTTCTTTAGATATTTTCAGTTATCTAAAGTAGTTGCAAAAATTCAGATTCCATGAGCAGAGGATAAAATAAGAGTTAATTTTTTTAAAGATTATATTTATTTTTTTGACAGAGAGAGAGACAGCGAGAGAGGGAACACAAACAGGGGGAGTGGGAGAGGGAGAAGCAGGCTTCCCGCTGAGCAGGGAGCCCAATGTGGGGCTCGATCCCAGGACCCTGGGATCATGACCTCAGCCGAAGGCAGATGCTTAATGACCGAGCCACCCAGGCGCCCAAAAGTTAATAATTTTATTATGCTCTAAAGTCTTTACTATTTCCTTTATTTCAGTGCCTTATGTGTCATACAAAATCTGCAATCAAGGTCCCAAATATATTATCTTATGTTATCTTTTATAGTTTTTGTTATTTAAATTTCATGCTTTGATTTAATTACATTAGGAAGGTATTTTTGTATATATTGTGAATTAGAAGTCAAGATGTGTGTGTGTGTGTGTTTCCATTTGGATATCTAGTTGGTCCAGTGACTTTAGGAAATGACCATCCTTTCTGCTGCAGGACAGTGCAACATGTACATGGGGGGGATTCTGCCTGGACTCTATTCTGTTCCATTTATTTTTCTGTTATTGTTTCAACATCACATTGTTTTAGCTATTATAGTTTTATGATAATTATATCTAGAAACATATGTCCTTGTATTTTTTCTTTTTAAAGATTGCTTCAATTATTTTTGTCCTTTGTATTTCCAAAAATATTATAAGTAACTTGTCTCAAATGCCATTTTTAAAATTAATTTGTCTCAAATGCCATTTTTAAATTAATTCTCCTGATAATTACCTAAGTGTCTCTGATGTTGCCTTTCTTTTGTTGTCATTCTTTCTGCTGTAGTTTTTCATGTCCAGCAAGGTTTAGTCTTTCTTTTTCTCAATCATGTTGATCATGGGTGATTCTTTACATTTTCTCACTCTGATGGCAACTTTTACTGATGATCATGGTTGCTATGGATTTGATCGTTTTCCACTTGATCATATATACACATATATAGTCAACTCTGTATGAGATTTACAGAGGGAAAGAGTTAGTCATGAGTAATGTATTTCCTTTCATTATCAAGAAAGAGAAAAACATTCCTGACATCCAGGAGCTGGCCTGGTATTTTTAGCCAGGGGTTGGCATTGTCATGAGCTGGTTTGGCACTCACAGCAAGGCTTTAGTATTTTCCTGTTGAACATAAACAATTTCACAGAACATTAAAAGCAAGCAAGGCAACTCTGACCATGATGGACAGAGGCAAAAATAGCACTATTATCTAATCATGTCTGAATTCAGATAAAACATGACCATTGTTCAAGCCACAAAACAACAAACTTCCCCCTCTCTGCTCTAATATGAGTGATTGTTGCTTCTTTACCAATTATACTTGTGTCCCAGTCTTGTCTTTCCTCCTTCTAAGTAAGACTTATTAGAATTCTCAATCATAGACTTACCCCCATATCCTGACAACATCCAATTCAGAGTAAAGTCTCACTCCTTTAAACCCTCCCCACAATCACCTACACAAGCCCACGTCCTATAAAACTTTACTAATAATATATCATTTCTAATACTCATTTAATAAATCACCCACAATTTCCCATGGTGTGGTATCTCCCTTGAGGCAAAATGAAATAACTCAACATGTATAGTTGTGTTCCTGGTTGTCTTTGGCTGGAGGGCAGTGACATTAACTGATATGAAAGTCACTTATAGGAAACATCTCCATGATTGATTTCTTCATAGATACGAGAAAAAAACAAAAAGCTTTACTAGAGGAAGTAATTTGTTTTGAAATTGAGAATTTATTTATAATTTTTAATTACAGATTAATTAAACAAAGTAGGCTGTTATATTTACACACTTTAAAGTAATATTTACATCAAAGTTTTTATTATTTCAAAGATTTAAGTGAATCAATGCTTAATGACATTTTTTTCCTGAACACTAGTGATGAAAATATTAACGTGCTAAATAAATAAAAGAATAAACATTTCATCAGGTTGTTTGTTTAATAAATCTACTTGTCCCCATCATGTTCAAATTTCTAATCAGATGCAAATATTCACCTTTGAATATCTGCTACTCCATGTTTCTAGAATAGATTATTTTATAAGAAACTGAGAAAATGCAAACATTAAATTGCAAATAAAGTGCAGTATCTTTAAAAGCTGTCTTTATGAGCATTATCTAATGTATGCACGCTCTCACATTAATATATTATTTTTTCAACACAAACCGTTTTCATGGGATTTATGTGCATTATGCTATTTATGAAGTTTAATATGATTGAACATAATAAAGGCATTTGCATTTCAACAGGATCCTTCAGTAGATTTTATGCCAGGAAGCTTACATTACTTTGTAATTCATTTGCTTCTTAACAGTCTCTGGACAGGATATTTCATGACCTCGCCTTATTACTTGGCAGCATTTAACTCTCTCAGACACTACGCATTTAAAGAATAAGAAGCCAGCTGTCTTTTTGATGGAAAGTATCTCTATATTTCTCACTCTCTGCTTAGTTATATAAATTTCTTTTACATTCTTTTATCAAATACAATAAACATAAAATTCAGTTCTCTTGTTCTCACCACTCTGTGAAATTATTGTTCCAATTGCCCTATAATTCTGTTGCATAGACAAAAATCTTGATTTTTTTAAAAGATTTTATTTATTTATTTGTCAGAGAGAGAGAGAGATCACAAGCAGGGGGAACAGCAGACAGAAGGAGAAGCAGGTTCCCCACTGAGCAAGGATCCCAAAGCAAGATTTGATCTCAAGACCCTGGGATCATGACCTGAGCAGAAGGTACCTCCCAAATCTTGATTTTTAACATAAACTCACTTTCATTGCTTATTTACTTTTTAATCAACTACAAACTAGATAAGTTGAAATTTCATGTTCCAAGACCACTAATGACACCCTTGTTTCCATCTTATTTGACCTTTCTACAGCTTTTGATATTACAGATAATCCTCCTCCATATTATAACTCACCTTTTGCCTTTCTTTCTCTCTTGTGAATTCTGCCCTTATTTCTCCTCTGTTAGATAATCCCCTTTTAATGATAAAAGTTTTCAAAATCTGTAATTATCTTGCTTTGCTTTCCTCTTCACATCTTCCTCTAATTGACATTCACCATTTCATGGCTTTAAAGCCATCTGACTTTTGATGACTCCTAACCATACAGTTCTTCTGCACACTTCACCTGGGATCTTCTGGATCAGATATTCAGCTTTCTCATTAACAGTTTCCTATGACTAGGTGAAGAAAAGATGGTGGAGGAGTAGGGGACCCTATTACAACTGGTCCCTGGAATTGAGCTGGATATCTACCAGACCACTCTGAGCACCCACGAAACCAGCCTGAGATGTAAGAAGATCTGGATCTCTACAAACAGAATATCTCGGGTGGTTGGTTTTGAGGTATGAAATGGGGAGCCATGATTCCTCAGGCAGATATCGGAGGATAAATGGCAGCAGGAGGGAGCCTAGCTGTGGGGATCCTACACCACCAGTGAGCAACAGCCTCGCGCGCTGCAGACAGGGCACAGACTCGCAGACCGGTAGTGGCGGGGAAAGGACTTTAGGGCAGCCCCTGGGTCGGAAACCTGGAGCGGCGGAGTCATGCATGCCAACTGGGGGCAGCTGGCGGTTTTAGAAGCACAAGGGCAGAGATTTGCTTCGACCTGGAGGCAGGACTGGGAGCACTGTGGAGGGGCGCACAACCCAGGATGCTGCAGTTTATAGCAGCATGGACAGAAACGGCGACATTGTGGCCTGGAGTCACTAAAGAACAGATTGCGATCTCTCTGCTCTGAGGAAGAGGGTTGGAAACGGTCTCTTCTGCTCTGACTCTTGGAAGAGATGCAAAAGCCACCAGGGAAAGCCACCAGAAAACAAAAGCCCCAAGACACTGATTTTCACTGAGCCCACCCCCTGCCACAGGGGGGCAGGGCAACTCTGCCCAAACAGGGTTGCCTGAGTAACAGAACAGCAGGCCCCTCCCCCAGAAGACAGGGTGGGAAAACAAGAGGCCAGCAACCCTAAGGTCCCTAGAATACAGGTGCATCTTGCTTGGGTTGTGGTCAATAATTTGGACTCTATACATTCCCTCAACCATCCATCAACAGAATGACTAGGAGGAGGAACCCCCAAAATAGAAAAGACTCAGAGATTATGACATATGCTGCAGATTTACAAATGATTACAGATATAACCAAGATGTCAGAGATGGAATTCAGGCTAGCAATTGTGAAGACAATAGCTAGAATGGAGAAATCAGTTAATGGTAACAGAGTCTCTAAGGGCAGAAATGAAAGCTGAATTGGCAGAACTTAAAAATGCTATCAATGAGATCCAATCCAATCTAGATAATCTAACAGCTGGGGTAAGTGAGGCAGAAGAATGAATAAGCAACCTGGAAGATAATATAATAGATAAAAAGGGAAAAGAGGGGGCCAGGGAAAAACAACTCAGAATCCATGAAAATAGAATCAGAGAAATAAGTGACACCATGAAGCGTTCCAACGTCAGAATAATGGGAATCCTGCAGGGAGTGGAGAGAGAGAGAGGACTAGAAGATGTATTTGAGCAAATTGTAGCTGAGAACTTCCCTAATCTAGGGAATGAAACAAACATTCGCATCCTAGAGGCAGAGAGGACCCCTCCCAAGATCAAGGAAAACAGGCCAATACCCTGGCATGTAATAATAAAACTCTCAAATCTTAGAACCAAGGAAACCATCTTAAGGGCAGTTAGGGGGAAGAGATTCCTTATATACAGACCTATCCACAGAGACCTGGCAAGCCAGAAAGGCCTGGCAAGACATATTCAGGGTACTAAACAAAAAGAACATGCAGCCAAGAATACTTTATCCAGCAAGGCTGTCATTTAGTATGGATGGAGAGATGCAGAGCTTCCAAGACTGACAGAAACTGAAATAATATATGACCACTAAGCCAGCCCTGAAAGAAATATTAAGGGGGGTTCTATAAAAGGAGAAAGACCCCAAGAGTGATATACAACAGAAATTTACAGGGACAATCTATAAATCAAAGTCTTCACAAGCAACACGATGACAATTAATTCATATCTTTCAATAATCACTCTCAATGTGAATGGCCTAAATGGTCCCATAAAATGGCACAGGGTTGCAGATTGGATAAAAAGACAGGACCCATCCATATGCTGTCTACAAGAGACTCATTTGAACCTAAAGATACATCCAGACTGAAAGTGAAGGGATGTAGATACATCTTCCATGCCAGCAGATCTCAAAAGAAAGCTGGGGTAGCAATGCCTATATCAGACAAATTAGATTTTAAACTAAAGTCTGTAGTTAGAGACACAGAAGGACACTATATCATTCTTAAAGGGTCTATCCAACAAGAAGATAACAATTGTAAATATCTATGCCCCCAACATGGGAGCAGCCATCTACATAAGCCAACTGTTAACCAAAATAAAAGTCATATTGATTAATTATAGGAGACCTCAATACTCCACTCAGCAATGGACAGATCATCTAAGAAGAAAATCAACAAGGAAACAAGAGCTTTGAATGATACACTGGACCAGATGGACCTCATAGATATATACAGAACATTCCACCCTAAAACAACAGAATACTCATTCTTCTCAAGTGCACATGGAACTTTCTCCAGAATAGAGCACATAGTGGGTCACAAATCAGGTCTCAACTGATACCAAAAGACTGAGATTATTTCCTGCATATTCACAGACCACAATGCTTTAAAACTGGAACTCAATCACAAGAAAAAATTTGGCAG
>NC_138375.1:17347247-17438143 GCF_054177405.1 Leptonychotes weddellii | reverse complement strand
GGTTTTAGAGGGGAGGGGGGAGGGGGGATTGGTTAGCCCGGTGATGAGTATTAAGGAGGCCACGTACTGCATGGAGCACTGGGTGTTATAAGAAAACAGTGGATCGTGGATCACCACATCAAAAACTAATGATGTATTGTATGGTGACTAACATAACATAATAAAATTTAAAAAACAAACAAACAAACAACAGTTTCCTCTGACTACATTACAACCTTTTCCTATCTAACATATCGACAGTAACCTCCTGAGCATCTAAAATAGTCTCTATCCTAGTGTTCTCCTTCCATGTAGAAGGCACCACTTGTATGAATTATCTCTGTCTTTATTCATTGCCTCTATGAAACCATCAAATCCTGTTGACCTTGCATCCGACATCACAAATATGCCTTTTGTTCTCCATTCCTTTGGCCAAAATTTTAGCATAGCAACAATGTATGTTGGAGTTAGGCTGCTTCAACAGTTCCTAACACTTTCTTATTATTCTCCTTACAAACCGTAGTGAGTACTGCTGCTTCCCCGTCTCAGAATCCATTTCTTTTTTACTTTTTTCTTAAAAAATATGGGATTTCAAATTGTGCAAATTTAGAGGGATTAATGCTAAGTTATTTAAAGGTGGAGGTCTACTGAGCTTAATACAAATTAGTACATCACATTCCCATAAGGCTGGGTTTGTTTAAAGGGTCAGTCAATGAGAGCAATTGAGCAAATGAGAACCAGTGAGATACTATTCAGGAAATATATTCAAGCTGTAGAGGAACAGGATGAGTGAACTGTGTTTTCTGCAGGATGTTCTTCTATTCCTATTTTTATAGCACTTATTCTTGTACCACCTAGAAAGTGAAGTGGTCTTTACAAAATGAAAGAGAAGTCACAGCATTTGGATACTCAGAAGTCTTTAGTTCTTTCCCAGTAAACTGAGAATAAAATATAAGCCCTTTACTTTAGCTTAAAAGGCCAAGTCAGTACAGAAGTGCTAACTGAAGCCAAGTAATAAATGGGCTTTACTAAAGGAATGATGATTTGTAAACAACAAAAATTCTTAAAATTGTTAACATTAAAAATGTGGACATGGGAAGAAGAACATTCAGGACATCATACCTTTCCTCCCTGGCAAAGTCCCAATGCAATGACAGAAAAAGTAGCAAACAAACAAATAATCTCATTATCAGCCCCGTCTACTGGGAAGGATGCCATAATAGACCAGAAGTAATAAAATATTTCTAAAATTTATAAAGGGGATGACGTTTTATTATTGAGGAAACAGAACTGGTGATATCAGAACTCAACATAGGTAAATGAGTGAAAATCTGACAGGTATATTTGTTTTCTTTTTAGAAACACAGTAAAACAATTTCCAAAGAGCAGAAATAGAACTTGGGTTTAGGGTCAACTAGGAGGAAAATTGGAGAAATGAGTAGCAGTAGTAATATAGATGAATGATCTACCCCTGGCTGGTAGTAGAATGGCTGCAACTTCTTCCTCTAGAATAAAATCCAATAAGTAGAAAAATATTTAGCAAAAGTGATGGGGACACTTTGTTTTAGGGACACCTTACTCTAGGCATTTTGTTATGAAAATAAAAAAATTGGAACAATGCTGCATATAATGTTATGTGATATTCTGATGGACAGAGATCTTGGAAATCTGGAAGTAACCTCTCTAAAACAGAAAATAGACAGCTTGACTATGAATCCCCAAACACTCATCATGGCTAGAACTTCTATAGTTATCATCTGTGTTCACTCTGGAGGACAGTAATTTTACATAAGTGGAGAAACGAATTCAAGCAAAAGATACTGAGCGACTTTGAACATATTTTACAAGTACAGATAAGCAGTCTAGATTCATCCAACGTTTGACAAAGATTACTATGTTAAATAGGCATCAAACTGGAACAAAATCCACAAAACAAATACACAAATACATAGAGTTACCAATCTTTAAGAAATACTGTTTAAAATTAAAGGGAAGATAAGAGGGAAACAATCTAATTGCTTTCATAAGCGTATTTTGGAAAATGTCATATGTATGTGAAAATAATAGTCTCCCATACTGAATGAGGAAATAGGAAACAAGAATTTTTAATAATTAAAAACAAGATTGCCAAAATATAAGTATAAATCAACAGAAATATTCATGATATGGCTGAAGATTAGGTTGGTTATATGCAAAAGCAGTTAAGGGACTCCTCCACAAAGAAAATTTAAAAATTTACTCTGCTTGTGTTCCATTTCAACCTTGCTTCCTGTTTTTAGTCTCTGATACTCAGAAACAATATTGCTGTCTATAAACAAATCTTTAATTTTGTCTTGGATTTATTCTTTCTATTTTTACTTGTTTCTGGATGATTTGCATACCTAAATCCAATTCATTGGTATCCAACACTAAAACATATGCATTTCAATGGTACTTTATATCCATCAGAAATCCTTTTTAGTGAAAGAATCATTAGTCAACTTGTCATCTGGAAATAGGTGGGCTCAGGGTTTGCAGGTTCAACATCATTGATAGCTCAAAATCTCTCTACTTGCTCTCTTGTCTTTAGCATCTTGGCACTTAATCCACCTGTTCATTGCCTGTATTTACAAGCAATGGCTGTTATAGTCCCAGAACTATTGTTGCATTCATGATAGAAGGGGAGAAACACAGTGGCAAATGTGAAGCCTTCTGTCATACACATCTCTTTTATAAGGGAGAACTTCCCTGTAAGCTTCTAGAACAGTGTCCCTGTTATTTCATGGACATATGCCTGCCATCACCACAGGGACTAGTACCTTCTTTCTTAAAATCAAGGTATCTTCAGTCAGCATTTGAAAACATTCCAGTATTCTAGGAGGTGGAAGAATTTTTGTGGTTTGATAAGCATGGTCAAAAGATCATAACACGCATCCCCTGGTGGGGAGAAGTAAAACAACAATAAGTGTATATAGAATCTTCTTGAAAATCTTGGCTGTGAAATAGAGGGATGCAGTTTTGTGGAAATTGAAGGAGAGATGATGTAAAAAGGCTAAGCATATGTAAGCAACTGTTTATGTCTGCACACACGCATACACACTCACATAGTTACTGCTATTTTGTTTTTGTTAATGGGATAACCTTGAGCATGGATAAGAACTTGGGTTTAGTCTCTTCCCTCAACCTCCATACCTATGGACACAGTTTCTATTTTGTCTCCTCATCCACAAAATGACAACACACAGAATCTCTTTCAGTCCATAGAAGCAAAAAACACTCCCACAAAAGCATTAATAAATACTCCAAGTTTCACAGAAGGTTTTGAAAGATATACATAGGTGGAATTTTATATCATATATACACAATAAATAATTTAAAACCCTGGCAGTCTTTTTTTTTTCTTCTTGGAGTGTCCCCTAGTTATGATTAAATTATGTCTCGATTTGCTAAGTCCTAATTTGCTCTAGTTTTTAATAATTACTGAAAATAACCTCTTCTAATCTTCAAGTGTCCTAGTTTACCTATGAAAGTATACGTTTACTCTACTACACCTGGGCCAAATAACTAGTTATCAATCAGGAGGGAGATTATAGGGAGGTGATTCTTCCTTTGAACTCATCTTAGTGGGATTTCCTTTATCCCCCACCTTCAACTCAGTACTTTAAAATTTTTGTATCTTTATTTACACATGATCTTTTTTTTTTTAAAGATTTTATTTGTTTGACAGAGAGAGACATAGTAAGAGAGGGAACACAAGCAGGGGGAGTGGGAGAGGGAGAAGCAGGCTTCCCATGGAGCAGGGAGCCTGGTGTGGGGCTCGATCCCAGGACCCTGGGACCATGACCTGAGCTGAGGGCAGACACTTAACTGACTGAGCCACCCAGGCGCCCCACACATGATCTTTCTTTTTAACTAAGCCTTGAGTTTGGCTAACATTCATTTCCTAGGCATCATGTTCAACCACAAGACTTATTAAAATCTATTTCCAGCGTAACTACAGTGGGGATTCTCATACCTCTTGCTAAAAACATCACAAAATCTTTCCAAACATAAAAAGGAATGAAAAGAGTGAGAGACAGAGAGAGAACACAATTGATACCTTATATTTATTGGGATTTTCCCAGTATGCATCTTTGTATCAGGCATTGAAATAACCTATATTTCAAAATATTTTTAAAAAATGGATGTATTGCTCAATTTTTGCATGTTCTGGCCAGGCTCCTTGCATCACCATCGTTTCTAGCTTCCCTTTTTAGTAGAGATTTATCTTTAATAAATATTTTAAAGCTTTATTAATTCTGAAAACAATGATATTCTACCAATAACATAAATTTATGTATTTTCAAGTCACACTTCATACTTAAAATCGGGCTTGGCTCACATTTTTATGTTTAGAATTGACACACTTATTAAACATGATAGTATTATTTATTTTTAATTTGGCTCAGAACTATCAAATTTTATTATGGACAGATTCTTTTTTTAAAATGTGAGAGGGCTTTTTCACCACTCACAAGTTAGTAAAAATTAATAATAATAATATAATGATAATATACGAGATTTATCTGTAAATCATACATTTCCACAAACAAAAAATAAATTCGCACTAAATACTTTTCTGAATGGTTAATTTAAGAGTTTGGGAAAATATTATATAATACATGAAAACATACATCAACAACAGAAAATATATTGTCAATCGTACATTTGTTTCAAAATACTTAAATATATGTACCTCATGCATATACACGAGAAAGGGTAAAATGAGCCTTTTTATTTTATTTTAAGATCTTAATCTATTTTCTTTAACTCAATCACAAACATGGAGAGGACCTAATTGATTTGGTTTCTTTATGTTTTTATATAACACATTTGATTTTTATCCCAATCATTTGAGGTTGCAATAATATACAATAAGAATTGCTTGGTTGACAGCTAAAGAATAGGTTTGAAGCAAAACACATGCATAAATATAACTGAAAATGGAAGGAATCAGTATTCAAAAACAGAAGGTGTCAAACAATTCCTTATAATGATTCCAATCAAGTGCAGTCCCTTAAATATTCCATTTAAAGTATACTTTGCTATTATAAAACACTCGCATAAAATAAGAAATAGAATTCCAAGTACAGTTCATGACATTTTTTATTCATGATAATCCTATCATTTCTTCTCACTATTTCAAATGCCATTATCATAAACCCTTAAATATTTTTTGCTTTTAGCAGTATCTTGGTATACCAAGCGAAGAACATTTCAAACAAAAGGACACTTTCTACTTTATGATTAGATGAGAAATTGAGTTTCAAATAGATTCTCCTGATGTATTCGTATATTTTTTCTAGTTTTAAATTATATAATGTATTAAACTTTCTTCTCTTTTAGAAGTGAATTTTGAATGACACTATTTTTATCATATCTCAACATGAATTCTCTTCTAAACTAGCTGACATTATTATTCTTTTATTTCAAGCTTTGATTTCCCATTCTTTTATTTGCTAAATGGCCTTTATATGCTTTGATCCTTTTTTTGCCTATTATATACAGAACTTAGTCTTTCAACTTATCATCTCTCACCTGAATCCTCCCCTCATTATTATTCCATTTTCTCTAATCTCTTTATCTCTAAGTAAGTTCTGTTTTTCCACTCTTATGTTTTCAAAATGACATAAAAACACACATTTTTTATGGTAATGCCTAGAAAAAGATTTTAGTTAATACAAATTGTTTGGGTGCAGTTCCTACTATCATTAAAGATATTTCACAGCTACCCTTGAATAACTGGTCATTTCAACTTAACAGATCCAACTAAGGCATAATTTCTTTGCCTCTTTCTTATTGAAAGATTTTTCTGCTGGTTTACCTAGATTAGTACATAAAAATAGATGAAAAGAGTTTTTGCTGGCTATATAATGTATATAAAAGACACATAGAGAATGAGAGATAAATAGAAATATATTAAATATATATATTTATATATAATATTCACTGAATTAGATAGCAGTATGTCTCAAATATAAAATGGTATCATTTGAAATAGAATTATGCCTTTAACTATTAAAATAGCTTAACAGAATTTTTCTCTTTACAACTTAGTATCAATATTGTCAGTCCCCATATTTTAATATATTTGTAAAATAGATATCATAGTTTTTGCAGATTATTTCTTAAACTTGAAGCAAATTTTACTTATATATTATGAAGGCTGATAGGTAATCATATTAGAGTAATCACAAACCATACAGATGAAATTATTAAATGTATGAGATATAATAGAAAAAAGATAGAAAAATGTCAAATTTTATTACTAAAACCAAGGATTTTTTTTTTAAATGCCAACAATATGATGGATCTTGATAAGAGTAATGAAGGCTCAACTAAGGAATACACAAATAAACCCATTAGGAATTAAAATGATAATTGTATACAGAGTAGGTTTATGTACACACAAACACAGATATACATTTGAAATACAATATAAATTTAATAATTTGGAGTGAAATATAATTTGATAAAATTAACTCAGAAGTGACAGCAAATTTTAATAGTCTAAAATGTCAATATGGGAATTAAGAGATTCAAAGCTACGTCTCTCCTCAAATTCACTGAGTTCATATGTTATCATATATATTTTTTAAGGCATTTCACAACCCTTATAAAAAATTAGTATAGCTCTGAAAATAAAACAGAAAAGAAAGAAAAAGTCATGACTGGAATCTCTCATCTCCCTTATGAATAGAAGTAGAAAATTCTACATAAAGACCAGACAATCATCCGGAGCTAAGTACTTGGTTTACTAAGGCTATTCATTATTTCGAATCCATATATTATTCTCAGTAGTTGAAAAAGTTGATTAAATTTGAAAATCTATTCCTGAATAAAGACTTAGAAAACTAAAAATAGAAGATATATTTCATAGATTTGCATTTTCAGGACTAGTATAAATCTACAGAAAATTATAGAGTTAAAGCTTTCTATTAATGTCAGAAAGATGAACAAGTCCTCACTGGGCAGTGTGTCTACTATTTAACACTTTGCAGTCAGTCTTAGACTGACTGAAAAATAAACAAATAAAAGCATAAATGCTGAAAAGGGCAAGAGTTATCAGATTCTTTCTAAATATATTATTATACAACTTGAACATACCAGACTATAGGCTGCAAAGTATTACACCTGATATTAAATGTTGGTACATGACATTAATACATGTTCAACACAAAAAGTAACTTTTCTATAAAATAACACTATCGACAAGAAGTTTCCAGGTGAAAGGAAGAAAATCTTGTCCCTCACAAGAAAGTTGCTATACAGAGAACATATAGAGACATATATGCTTCACATATCAAAATCCTACAATCACTAAAACAGTTTTAATAAAATATTTAGGGGCGCCTGGGTGGCTCAGTCATTAAGGTCTGCCTTTGGCTCAGGTTATAATCCCAGGGTCCTGGGATAGAGCCCCACATCAGACTCCCTGCTCAGTGTGGAGCCTGCTTCTCCCTCTCCCACTCCCCCTGCTTGTGCTCTCTCTCTCTCACTCTGCTTCTCTCTCTCTCAAATAAATAAATAAAATCTTTTTAAAAAAGAAAAATGTTTAAATGAAATTGATTCTCATTTTTTTCAAAAAAGAACAAGAATAACAAAACATTTATGAAATAAGAAATGACAGAGTTGAATGGAGTAAAAATGCAAAAGCCCACATCCACCACAACCCAACTTCCCTTGTCTAAATGACTGGTACATATTCTTCAATATCAATAGACTTTATTATAGATTCCATAAATAATATATAAAGAATAACATAACAATAAAGTACCTTATTTCTCAGAAAGATAAACTCTCTAGTTAATTGGAGTTTTTAGTTTGTTGAGTAGTTTTTAAATTTTACCTCAAAACCTTCTTAGTTATTTTTTTAAAGCATTAAAGATAAACTTGAAGTGTCTCGTAGCCTCAGGCTGTCCCCCCTAATGTGGATATAAGTGGAGAGGCAGAAGGGCAGAGTCTCTCTCTTGCTCTATTGGTGTTTGTTTAGAGAGAAAAGAGGAATTATATTAGGGAGTATTTTCACATTTATTTATTTATTTATTCATTTATTTATTTATTTTAAGATTTTATTTATTTATTTGACAGAGAGAGAGAACAAGTAGGCAGAGAGGCAGGCAGAGGGAGAGGGAGAAGCAGGCTCCCCGCCGAGCAGGGAGCCCGATGCTGGGCTCAATTCCGGGACCCTGGGATCACGACCTGAGCCGAAGGCAGCCGCTTAACCGACTGAGCCACCCAGGCGCCCCATATTTTCACTTTTAATCTATAACTTTTAAAATTTTTGCACCCAAATATTGTTACCAAAACCCAAGTTCAGCTGTCCATCAATGGAAAAGCCATTACAGAAGAGACAAGTTTTGATTGGAAAGGAAAAGGAGTTTTCTTCAGGAGGCCAACAGCCTGGGTTGGACTCTTGTCCAAAAGCTAGCTCTGAAGTTTCTGTCTGGCTCAGGGATTTTTAAAGGGGTTTAGGGCAGTTAATCAGCAAAGGGAGTGTAGTGGTCCATAACATTTCTTGACTATGTGCAGACTTGGTTCCAGCTACAGATGTTTATCACAGTGCTCAGAGGTTGTGCAAAGGGGTTTGGTTCTTTAGTGCCTGGGGGTTGTGCAAGAGGTTTGTGTTTTCTGACATGCAGATGTGCTCTATTCTTTCCAGGAAAGAATGCATGATCTATAGATATAAAGGAAAGGGTTAATAATCAATCATGCGGGTTAAGGGTGTATGCTAAAGCTAAAATTTTGTCTACTAGGTTGGCTGAAGGGGCTTCAATATTACTATGAGGGTGAGATGCCTAAGGAGGTTTCCTTGTGAAAGTACTGTCAGTAGTAATCAGGAATTAATATGATTATTTAAAAAAGATCCTGGGGGGGGCACCCGGGTGGCTCAGTTGGTTAAGCGTTTGCCTTCAGCTGGGGTCATGATCCCAGGGTCCTGGGATTGAGCCCCACCTCCATGGGCTCCCTGCTCAGTGTGGAGTCTGCTTCTCCCTCTCCCTCTGGCCCCACCCCCGCTTGTGTGTGCTCTCTCTCTCAAATAAATAAATAAAATCTTTTTTTTTTTTTTTAAAGATCCTGGTTTGGGGAAGCAGAAGACTTGCATTTTATTCCTTTACCAAGAAGATTAAAAGTCCTATACTAAAATATTCTTACCTTTAAGGATACGATTCATAATCTGAATATTCAAGCACTAAATATTCTTTTTGTTTGTGATACTTTACTGATTCAAGCTCTAAATATACTATTACATCCTCTAGATTTTCCATGTTTCAGAAACTAAATGGAACTAGACTTACTTTCTGTCTAGTATTGCTTTATAACAATTTATGATTCTCTATCATAGCTGAACATTAGAATCACTTGGGTGACTTACAAAAAGGAAGATAGATACTAAGACACACTTCCAGATTTTGTTTTAATTCATCTGGGTGGACTTAGGCCTTTAAAAATTCACTAGATAATTTAAGTATACGGACAGGTTTGAGAACTGCCTAGAATCAAAATCAACTGTCAGGTATTTGAAATGAATATTTACCAGATAAAAAGATTTTCCATTCAATATCCAAACCTAGAGCAGACTAATTTATGAACTGGAATTTCAGGGAGTTTATTAAAAAGAGGAAATATGAGTTAAGGTCTCTGAAAATCTCCCAGTTCTTATAAAAGATTTGAAACAAAAAGTAACTTCAGGTAAGAGAGCTGTGCAGTAAAAATAAAATTAATAACTTTGTTAAAACATTATGATAATGGATGTTTTAAGATCTTTGTTAATTATTCCAACATCTAGATTAATCTCAGCCTTGGTATCACTTGATTTTCAGTCATGATTTTTCTGGTAGTTCTAGGTATGAGGAGTAATTTTTGATGCTTATTATTTTGGATATTGTATTAGGAGACAGTTGATCCTATTTGAATCTTTTATTTCATCAGCCGTTTGCCCTATTCAGGTTAAGCATGTAGGTTCTGGCCTGTATTTATAGGCTGTAATCCCATTGACATGTTTGCTAGCTCAGCCCTTGCAGTGCCTCTCTGGTCTTCCCTGCTCTGGCTTGAGGAGAGCTCCCTTTCTAGCCTTGCAGGTGCTGCCTGTGGGGCAGAAGGCGCTGCCCTGGAACTCCCCAGCTAGATGGTGAGGATACCGGGTGGAGAATGTTTTTTCTGTCCGTTCACCAGACACACACACACACACACACACACACAGGGTGCTCTAAGTTTCCATTTTATCTTTGCTGAGCTGTTGGAGGAAGGAAATACCTCTTTGGGCAGCTTTCTGACACTTGGTGAGAATCAGGAAATCCTGAGCCTAGTTTATGTTCTGCTTTGGAGTGGAGGACAACGAGGAGATACCTGACCTGTTGGAGGAGCTGGGATGTGGTCAGATCAGTTCTGCTGCTGTCGGACATGTGGATGGGTCTGCCTGCTGGCTCACTGTTGTCACTGCCACTGGGTATGAATCAGTGAGTGAATCTCCTTACCAGGTCTCTACTGAGCTTACGCTTTCTTAGTCGTTTGGCCAAAGAGCAGGCTTTTCTGTGTCTGTGTGTGTGTGTCCTATGCCTATTGGCCATTCTGGGTAAAAATAAAATTCTGGAGAGCCTCACTGAAGTATACATCTTCAAGACTGAAGGGCCCTAGCCAGTCTATCTTCTTTCTACCTTTCAGAGAACTTTTATGATTGTGGACTTATTTCCAAAGTATTTTGTTGGGTTTAGAGGCTAGGAGAAGAGAAGAATGAGTTTATACCTGCTTATCTGGGACCCGAAATATTGAAATTAAAATCATTTTATCAGTGGAATTACTATCAAAATTAGTTCCTTTAAGAACTATAATAGCTAGAGAGGGAAAAATCTGTATTAACAATAAAATCTATACTCTCATGCAATTATCTCTATATTTTGTTATTAAAATAGTAGAGATCCATAACCCCATCTAATTTTGTCCTGAATTTATCCTTTTCTATTTTTCTAATACTGGATCAAGTACCAAGTGAATATTTTAAAGTTCTCTGGCTGTCCTTTTCCATGGTTTCTGTTAATTTCAATTTCATTCCCCAGAATACCTTTTTCTTTTTTCTTTTAATATGCTGTCCCTCTTACTAGATTCATGTTTATTTAATAAAATTACTGGTTTCTATTCTGCAGTTTACTTTTTATACCTAATACATTATAATAATACCTGGTATTTATAATGTTAATTATTTAAAACTACAAATATTTTATAATTGATTCAAATTTAAAATTAAAAAATAAACACTCAATTGTTATGATGTAACCAAAACAACTAATTTAAAATAATATTCAAAATATTGAGAAAATAGTTCCTAAAATAAATAACTCAAGATATATTCTACTATTAAATATGACCTATAGTAGTAACTAATTATGGAAGCCATAGAAACATAAAAATAAAATCATCTAATTGACATGTTCTAGTAGAAGTATTTACCATAAGGGCAATTTACCATAAGGGTATTAGAATTCATTAGCCAAACTTATTCAAATAAGTTTTATGTTAGGATTTAAGGAATTTTGTGAAATATATAGTAATCAATGATAAATTATTTAGTAGGGTACACAGTAAGCAAATAAAAAATGTAGACTTCAATAGTTTTCCAGTTAGCTATTCTTGGACAAGCATTTATGATTCAAACACTTATGATTTAAATATTTTTTTTACAATCCAAATAGCAAGAGAAAATTATAGAATATATTTTATTTTATGATTATGCAAAAAAACTCTACATAAGAGTGAGATTTAACGAGTGTGCATGACCAAACAATTAAAATATTCTTTCAGAGACAAATGGTACATAAGTTAGAAATGTAACAAATATGGTGGCTACTGTTTATTACTATACAGAATGAGGTAGAAATAGTATTCTCCTAAGAATTCTAAGATGTGGATAAATCTAAGGTAATGCATCATGAACTGTTGAATAGGAGGAGCTCTAATCTGCAGTATATTTCCTTAATTCCCCACATATCTATTACAAATAACAGCTCTAGCTCCTTAAAGATTGCTAGGACCCTGTATCTGTGATAGTCATCAAAGATCAGATAATATATATTAATTCTTTAGACATTACACTGTAGCTTAATCCTCATTCTTAAAAAGTACTTTTCTATACAATAATTATATAGTTTAAATAAAAAATATTTAGGGATATTACATTCTTAATAATATATTTTAAATATATTTATGTTACAATTAAAGAATATTGAGAAATTAAAGGTTTCAAGTGAATTAAAGTACCAAATGTAACTTTTCTCTTTGTTTTTGAAACAATATTAAATATTATGTTATGGTGTCAAAAGTTTGATTATTTAAATAGACACCTGATGCAGTCCTGTCACTGTACAGAAGATAAAAAAATTTGCCAATAAAAATAAAAGATAAAGTGCATATTAATTGTGTTATACTTGGTATTTTCAGTTACTCTGAAACTGAGCTGTATTTGACATTTCATTAAGTTTTTCACTCTGCAAAAACAAAGATATCAGTACGAAGACTAGATAAAAGATGACAAGTTTATCTAGAAATATTATAACAATAAGTGTTTTCTGGATAGAAATACATAATATAAAAATAAAAGTCAATATTCACCACCTGATTTAATAATTACATAAGATATATTCATTTTCATTTTTCAAATAAAATTTATTTCATTTATTATTATTATTATTTTTTTTTAAAGATTTTATTTGTTTATTTGACAGAGAGAGACACAGCGAGAGAGGGAACACAAGCAGGGGGAGTGGGAGAGGGAGAAGCAGGCTTCCCGCAGAGCAGGGAGCCCGATGCAGGGCTTGATCCCAGGACCCTGGGACCATGACCTGAGCCGGAGGCAGACGCTTAACGACTGAGCCACCCAGGCACCCCTCATTTATTATTATTAATTATTATTTTACTTTGAATGCAAGTTTCACCATGTAATAATAGACTAAGTCTGATTAATGGGTGTCAAACTACCCTTCTAAAACCATAAAAATACATATATATATATATATATATATATATATATATATATATATATATATGAAGCAACTGTTTAAATCTAAAACCTAAAAAATATATGAAACAGCTGTTTTCAGAATTTGGACTACAGAAATGATTCTTGGGGTAAGTTACATACATAAATTGTCCTACACAGAGGCCTGGGGTTTGCACACAGCTGGTAGACAACCGACCAGAGGGAATGAAGACACCTCACTGAACACTGTAGGAATTCAGTTCAGACCCAAGAGTGGCTCTGCCTTACATCCATATACCAAGAGCCACTCTACACAGGCCTACCAAAGACAAACAATTGATCAAGCTGATCTGCTAGTAAATTAGCTTACTGCAAGAGTAAAAGTCAACACTAAATCTATACACACAACAATGTAGCACCCACAATTTCCAGTGCACAATAAATGCTAAATATATGAAGACACAGGAACATGTGTCCCATAACAAAGGGAAAATTCATAGATAATAAACATGTTATAATTACAAAAACATTTAAACATTTTAACAAAGAAGACCAATGCAATGAGTGGAAAGATTGAGAATCTCAGCAGAAAAAATGGAAATTAAGAAAAAAGAAATACAGGGGCGCCTGAATGGCTCAGTCGGCTAAGCTTCCGACTCTTGGTTTTGGCTCAGGTCATGATCGCAGGGTCTGAGATCAGGCCATGCTTCAGGCTCCGTGATGACCTGGAGCCTGCTTAAGGTTCTCTCTCTCCCTCTCCCTTTGCCCCTCCCTAGCTGTGCTCAAGCATGCACGTGCATGCACACTCTCTCCCTCTCTCTCTCTAAAAAAAAAAAAAAAAAAAAGAATAACATGGAAATTTTATAGCAGAGAGAGAGAGGTTCAATGGAATGTAGGATTTGTCAAAGTGAAAACAGCCATACACACACACACACATATATACACAGACATAAATATATATACAAAGCAAACACAGATTATATATATACATGCAAGCAGCCACCTCAAGAGGGTTTCTGATAATGACATTCAGAGCAAGAAAATGAAGAAAATTTTAAAAGAAGGATTTGAGAGATGGAAATTGCTCCAGTTACAGAGCTAGAACTGCAGATACGATATTGGACAAACTTGAGGGTGGTATGTCAGGGGGGATGAGTGTTAGTACCAGAATAAGGGATGCACAAAGTCATTTAATGCTAAGGTTCTGGGTGAAATGAGATGCTCTGTGAGATGGAGAATTCTTCAGTGATTGAGGGAATGAAAGTTGTAGGGCATAATGAGATTTTTCCTGGTAGTGTTTTAGAAAAATTTGATAATTGGCCTCATTTTGGAGATGGCCTTGGGACAATGGTATGATGAAGGAAGGAGATAGAGGAGGGGGAGAGTGCAAGAAATGGTCTTCTCTTCAACACAATAAGTTCTGGGGGTGAGGATTCCGTCAACTCTTACAGTGCATACTTTTTAAACTGGATTATGAAGATTCTAATGTGGCCATTTTTTTTTAATCAGTGTTTGTTTCAAAAAATAGGAATTTATTCTACATACTTCTTTGATTCTTTAAAAAAATTTTACTGATTCCCCAATTAAATTCTCCCAGTTCAAACTGCATAGATTAGCCTCAATTTCACATTATATTAATGTACCTTTAATTCAAAAGTTTAGGTAATAATGAATATTCACTCTTAAGATTTTATTTTGTTTTGATTTGCTTTCTTGACACTAGAGACAATTGGGCATATTACCCACTGTAGCTGGTGCTCTACCTTTCAAGATGGATTCTGGCATGTGGAATTGGTAAGAATTTGTAGTCAAGGTTACATTCGTGTTTATGTTAACATGATAAGCTGCTTTCTAAGTTGTGTAACACTTATCATGTGCAAGAGAAGTGACTGAGAGTACATTTTCTCCTTTAATCCATGCTGATTATGGATATTATCATACATGCTACTTTATTGTTTGACAGTTTAACAGGTAAAAAGTGGTGTTAAATAATTAATTTGATCTTCCTAAAGCCTTGACAGATTCAACCTCTTTTCATTTATTCATTTGCCACCTAGATTTGCTCATCTGAAAATTATCTTTTCAAATAATTTGCATTTACCATGTTTCGTTGTAAATTTTGTTACCATTTTCAATGAACATTTATTGATTCTAGATCGATAATATGTCACATGATTTTGTCTTATTAATATAGCCAGTAGCATTGTCCATAGGCAATGTGCTTCCACACAGTAGCCATTTATCAAATGTGGTTTCTTAGTCACATTGTTGATTGAATTGCTCAAAATGTGGCTACTGGCTATTTATAGAACATTTCCATCATCTCTGAAAGCTTTACCGGACAACAGTGGACTATATAGAATGTGCAACTTTTTATGAAGTCAAATATGACTTTCTTCTTATAATGTTTGGGTTTCCTGGCTTGTTTATAAAAAAAATAATTCTACTATATGTGTAATATACACCTAATGTTCTAAATGCTTTGTTGCATGTTGCATTTTGTTATGTTTTACATTCCAAATTTTAATCTCCTGGCATTTATGAGGTATGAATTAAACATTGAATCACACTTAAACTTTTTCCTCATCGAGATTAAAAATAAAACACTATTGGTGGGGAGTGGGAGGGATGGGGTGGCTGGGTGATAGACACTGGGGAGGGTATGTGCTATGGTGAACGCTGTGAATTGTGTAAGACTGTTGAATCACAGACCTGTACCTCTGAACAAATAATACATTATATGTTAAAAAAAAAAAAAAAGAAGAAGAAAAAGATAGCAGGAGGGGAAGAATGAAGGGGGGAATGGGAGGGGGAGATGAAACATGAGAGACGATGGACTCTTAAAAACAAACTGAGGGTTCTAGAGGGGAGGAGGGCGAGGGGATGCGTTAGCCTGGTGATGGGTATTAAAGAGGGCACGTACTGCATGGAGCACTGGGTGTTATACGCAAACAATGAATCACGGAACACTACATCAAAAACTAACGATGTAATGTATGGTGATTAACGTAACATAATAAAAAAAAACACTATTGTCATACAACAAGGCCCTATATACTAATGAATATATCTTTTTTTCAGTATTCTATTATTTTTCATTGATCTATTTGTCTATTTCTGGGTTAGTACTGAAATCTTACTATTGGCATTGTCTTACAATATTTTTTCTCAATATCTGTTTTGGAATAGACCTTTTTATTACTTTCAACATATTTTAAAAATTACTTTCAGATAATATTCTTTCATATGGACATTCAAATCATAGTGTTCAATCCCCAAAGCAAATTTCATCGGAATTCCATTTAGAATTATATTGTCTCCCATCGCTTCTCGGCCTTTTGGCTAAGACCAAGTGTAGAATTATATTGTCTTAATATATCTAATTTTGGAGAATTGATTTTTTTTAAATCATTGTATATCTTTTCTCTGAGAATTTGGTTCTAATCTTTTTTCCCCATTTTTCTTTGGTTCTAATCTTGTTTTATATCTTTATTCTTCACTGATTTCAATTCTTAATTCTTTTAAATTTATTCTTTCCTTCTTTTTCACTTCTACTTTTCTTCTCACCTTGATACAATTGCAACTCACCTATTACTGTTTTATAGCATTATGTTATAAATGCTATAAATATGATGCTCTCTTGTTCTTTGTTGAGGATGCTAAGTCTTTTTTAGATCTTTTGTATTTTACTCAACAATATATCTCTTCAAGATGTACATCCTTGATCTGAACCTCCTAAATAATCACCCCTTTGTCTGATTCTAAAGTTATTTTTTAAAGACTACATGATAATTTCTCACTGCTCATTCTGGAATGAGGCTAAGTTATTTGAGAAGCTTGACCCTAGTGTCTCTATTTTTTTCATAATCTTTGTATTTTTAACTCTGCGGTGGGAGAGCAGGATGGTGCCTTAGTTCTCAATCTGATTATAATTCCTAAATCTCAGATGGACTTTATTATATACCAAGTGGTTTAAACCACAGAAATTTGTTTTCTTATAGTTCTAGAGGCTGGAAATTCCAAGATCAATGGTTCTCAGGGTTTGATTTTTGGTGGGGGATCTCTTCCTGGTTTTCAAAGGACGACCTTCTCACTTCTCACAAGGGAGAGAGAGAAATTCCCTTTTTTCTCTCTCTTCTTCTCTGACTCTTACTCTTCTTAAAAGGCCATAGTACTATCTCAGTAGGGCTCCACTCTTACGAGCTCATTTAAGCTTAATTACCTCCTAAGGATTTTATCTCTAGCTATTATCACCTTGAAGGTTAGGGCTTCAACATATGAACTTTGGAGGAATATAGTTCAGTCCATAGCAGGAGCTCAGGACCACAAAGTGGCAGAGGACAGAACGATATGCCACATGGATCAGGAAGCCCTCTACTGTGTACTATGCAGTCATGGAAACCCAGCATTATCTCAAGAGAAGGGCTAGGTGAATGGAAGGCAGGTAGAAATTGGAGAGACTATTACTTAAGAGGACTATTAAATCATCAGATCCAGTTTTGAATTTGATAGAAATAAAATCAGTTTCTTTTTTATTACCCACTGAGCAGAGGCTTATGATAATAAATTATAAAAAAAAAAGAAAAACATATTTCCTTTGTTCACTCTTAGTATAATGTGAATATATTTATGACCCTGATATACAGTCCTTCACATGTCCAAGACAATGTTAGGGGAAAAGTGTAGAGATAAAGAGCACTTAAATAAATTGAAAAAGAAAATTTGAAGTCATGACAAGGGAAATAAAAAAAATTAAAAGGTAACATGATTGTAAGTTAGAGTGACAATCTTGGATGGTCCAAGAGATTTCTGATTTATGCCTCTTGTCCTAACTTAATTATTAATAATGAAAAATTTAGTATTAAAGTATTATGGATTGGTTGGATCCCTGTAAATATCTCGTCATAGCAGAAAACAAAGAAATTATCAAAGATTAGCAGGATCTCTCCCTCTCCCACTCCCCCTGCTTGTGTTCCCTCTCTCATTGTGTCTCTCTCTGTCAAATAAATAAATAATATCTTAAAAAAAAAAAAAGATTAGCAGGATCATTTATAGGGGCTCAGGAGTCAGTTTGAAAAAGTTCTAACAGGTTAACAATGGACAATTTGAGTATTAATAAGAGTAACAATGTAATTGATTGAAATTTATAAATATTTTGATCAATAAGCTTAACTTTATGAGATTGTTTCAACTCATAAACTAAAAAAATTAGAATTAGAATACCAGAATTTTGCAATCCCTGGTAAGATGAAAGAACTAAAGCATTATAATCAATACACACATCCCAAATAAAAGATAACTAAATATTATGTGCCTCCTAATAAAAAAGAATACCTATGAAGCATTCTTGTTGAAAGAGAGAGAGTTTGTGAGGTTGAGAGAGAAGAGAGGAGTGGAGAGGAGAGGAGAGAAAAGAGAAGAGAAGAGAAAGAAGAAGAAAAGAGAACAGAAGAGAAGAGAAGAGAAGAAAAGAGGAGAGGAGGGGAGGGGAGGGGAGGGGAAGGGAGGGGAGGGAAGAAAATCAGGCCTCTATATACAATTGCCAATTCAAAAACACTATGACGACAAAGGCGCTTGTTTAACAATTCTACAGGGATACAATCAGAAAAAATCCAGAATGTGGGGAACTCTATACAAAGTCTATTCAATAAATGAATTGTGATGGATAGAAAGAGAGTGGACTTTGATAACATTAAGTTATAATTTTTTAATTTTGTGTTTATTTATAGTGTTTTAGGTATAAATTTATGTCCTTATTTTTTACAGATATATACTAACATGTTTATGAATGAAATTATATGATTCTGGAATTTGCTTCAAAACAATCCATCAGGGAGTTAGAAAATATATGTGAAGTGTAAATAAAACAAAATTCTTTATGAATGGATAATTGCAGAAAATAGTAAATTGTTAATTATTCGACTATATTATTTCTCTAACTTTGTAAATATCTTTAAAATTTACTATGATAAAAACTGAAAAAAAATAATGTCTTGTTCTGTTTTCCGTCCAACCAGTTCTAGTAGTTGGGATTCACAGAGGTAATTATTTTGATTAAATAGAGGTAATGGTTGGCTAAGTGGAAATTCACTGCTTAAAGGCAGCAATTGATGTCATGGTGTTTTGCCATTAATCCTAAAATGAGACTTCATTGACTTTTCTTGATATATGAATTGTGACAGAGATTTTTATTATGCAGACTTGGTTTCACAGAAAGAAAGTAGGGAAATCTTAATTAAACATATATCAATAAATGAAAGATATTAAGCTTCATGCTTGTCATTGCAGCAGAAGGAGAAAATGTTAAGAAAAATGTAGGTGAGAACAAATTAAACAAACGTGCAGTTTAATTTAAAATGAGTCATCTAAGTCTTATATTGTTTCATTCTGGATGTTGTTATTCTATGTGCTCCACTTTGATGTTCCAAAAATAGAATATCCGTAAGAGGCATGATCAATAAATCTTTGATCTATACTACTATTATGAGTATTGTGGTAATTTCTGAAATTTCCTGTGACTTCACATGTTATACCTTACAGAAAAATATCACTGAAAACATATCAATTTCTTGAGAGAAGGATGGAATTCATGTGGTGATATTCTACCAATATTAAATTTGGTTCATCCGAAAGGAGTAATTATGTGCACACTCAAATGGTAATATCTTGACACAAGAATTTTTTCAAGAGTTTTACATTATAAGCACAGGCAATATATATATGACTAGTGCAATATATAAATATGAATTTAAGAATAAATAAATCAATAATAAGGAGAAGCAAGTTAGGTAATAAAGAGAAAGACATTTAGCAAATGTTTATGTTTGGAAATGTGATTAAGCTCTCTCTGGGTACCAGGTAATTTAAAATAATTTGGATACAACTCATATTTAAATCATTCTCTATAGTAAAAGAAAAATTCAAGTGTAAGAGGCAAGGCTGTACTTTTTCTTCTAATGAATATTTACATGTGAATGCTTCATTCGTAGTGAATATATTTTCAAAAAAGCTGAGGTCAGAAGTTTCTCAGATTTTTTAATTAGAAAATATTATATAATGTCTATATGTCATATTAAAGTTTCAACATAAATATATATTGAAATCGTTTATGTTAGCATAAATATTTAATACAACTTTCTTAAATATTTCTGGTGCTTTCTACACTGAAGTCTTCTTCCTATGGAGATGGAGTATGTTTAAGACATGTTCTTCTTCACTTTAATTTATTCACTGATGGGACAAAAGTTAAAATTGCTCTGGTAGTAATTGTAAAAGAAGTGTTAATTTTCAAAACATCGATGAAAGAGAGGTCCAATTATAATTAATGTTGTTCCAAACTTCCTAAATTTCTCTTTCAGTTAATTCAATTTCCCCCAAAGTAAATCCATTTATATTTCTCTTAGAGTATTTTAGTGTTGCTTTAATATGAATTTGTTATTTTGAGTGTGAATTAACGTGTGTATATTATAATTTATTTTTCTGTGAAATATTTGTTCATAGCTCTAGCATATGTTCTGTTGGATCTTTTTTTCTAGCTTTAAAAAGTTCTTATATATTTAGAATATGCTGAGCAAATAGTTTCCCAGTGGGCAGTTTGCCTTTTACTCAACTACAGTTTTTAACATACAGTTTTTTTAAAGGCCTATGATTAAATGTATTGATATTTTCATTTTAAGGACCTGGGAGTTTGAATAATAGCACATATTCCCCAATTATTTGTGAGAAATTCACCCACATTTTCTTCTATCACTTGTCTGGATTTATTTTCAAATTAAAATCTTTGATCCTTTTGAACTACATATCCTGTTGTATGATATGAGGAAAAGATCCAATTTTAACATTTTCCACATGACTTTATAGTTATTCCAGAACCACTTATTTAAAATACCATTCTTTCCCTGCTAATCTGAGACTGAAGCTTTATCATATATAAAATTTCCATAGGGAGTTTTTGTGTTTTTTTTGCATTTTCAAGATTTCTTAGGTAGATATCTCTGTGTAAATGACTACAAAACTGTACAGTTAGACAGTTTTTCTAGGAAGGCAGTATTTGGCAGAGTAATCAAAAACAAATGAGAAAAACTTCTACTTCCTTTTCCATTGACCTCTCCAATGTATCTTCCAACATTCATAATAGTGTTGGCTTTATCAGAGCTTAAAAAAAAAAAATCCTAATTAGAAGTCCAATGATGAAAGCTGTCTTTAATCCCACATGTTGAATTCTTGATCTGTCATCTACTACCATCCCGAGGTAACCAGATGGCATTCTAGGCAATGTAGTACAATCTACAAATTAATTATTTTGGGTAATGTCCTTATACTACCATATTTTTATTCCTAATAAATGGGCTAGATTATTGTGATCAGAAATACTCTTTTTGATGGCCTAGAAGAAAGGCTGAGCCTAAGCAGGTCAGGTCAGTGTCCTCCTTTGCACCAGGCTACATGTAATAAGCCCAGTTATTACAATGAAATTGGCTCAAGACGAGGAGAATCATCTTCAAAGTTAATCACAGTGAGGGAAAAGGAACATTTCTTCTGTACTAGAGATATTAGCCTAAGTTCTATGAATTCATTTTTCCCTGTCAGATTCCTGGCTTATTTTCTGAGGATGAGAAGAAAGTTAACAACTTCAAAGTTACAGAGCCTGTGCTATTCTTTTTCCTATCAGTGACACATGAAACTATCAACATATTAAAACCAAAAGAGAGTACATCAATCACCATTTTCACAATGTTTAACACATCCTTTTTTTCACCCATCTAGCTTGTATTCCTTTTGAGCTCCTCCTTAAAAAAAAAAAAACAAAAAAAAAATGGACATAAATAAGGTCCATTTATAAGATTAGGAAAAAAATGACCAGGAATTAGTATGTATAAATTCACTGACCCCTTTCCTGCAGAATCTTCTTGATGTTTGCTTTTCAAAGTGTTTCCCCTTTCCTACTTCTGGAATTTAGCGAGCACCACTATAATACTGATAGCCCTAGGGCACCATGGGCAAAAGTCTTAAATAGCTCAAGGATGGCAAGGAGTCACAGACTAACATTAATCAGGGTGTGAGACATGATTCCAGGAGGCTTCTATCAACACAAAACAGGGATAAGCTGTATGTGCATGTAGCTTATGTAAGCAAAGGTAATAGCAGGAAGAGTATGAGCATACTCAGCTATCAGAATGATTGATGTCACAGAAGTCTAGCAGAAAGCTGTGAGCATGGTGGGGAGGGGATCTAGCCACAGATTTGCCTGACATTGTGCAACAGGGAAAATGAATGGTAAGATATTATCAACATTGTATAAGCGTGTGAATATATATAGCATGACTAAGTATGTGTTTTTGTGTCTGTGTATGAAAGAGAGAGAGATCTAGTTAAAAATAAGATGGGCAAGGGACACTGGGGTGGCTCAGTTGGTTAAGTGTCTGCTTTTGGCTCAGGTCATGATCTCAGGGTCCTGGGATCAAGTCCTGCATCAGGTTCCCTGCTCAGTGGGGAGTCTGCTTCTCCCTCTGCCCTCCCCTCCTCCCTCCCCCGCCCCCCCGCTGGTGAGCTCACTCTCTCTCTCTCGTAAAAATAAATAAATAAATTCTTAAAAAAATAAGATGGTCAATATCTAATTTTAGAATTTTCAGTTGCCCCTCTGGATTTTTATTCCTGAAGTTCTGGGTAACTGGAAGGTAAACAAGGAGGAGCCCGTGCCCACAGGAAGTCAGAAAATCTGATTAATATAAAAGCAAGCCCTTGAATCTGAGAAAAAACACTAATCTTGTTATCTGAAACTTACTGTCATTTCCATATTTGTGTATTTTCCTTGTCTACCAAAGGTGCTGTTGCCAGTGCCTGGGGCAGGATAATGAGTTACCTCACCAAGGAGACAACATGCCAACTCATAATGTCAGGTTCTGAATGAAAATCTGAGTTGTCAAGGATTATCTCTGACCCAATAATAATTCTATGTTGTGCTGTGCAGGGTCTGAAACCTAAACTAGATTTGTTCATATTTTCATGTAAATGTATAGTTGATTAGAATAGGGGAGTACTGATACTATTGTAACATTTGTTCAGAAGAATCAATGTCAATATGATTGCCTATACCCAAAGAATGTTCTTTCTTGCATCTTGCTTTTTCTTCTGGGTCTATGTCAAGTAGACAAAATAGACCCTGTAGTACTTATTTAAAGAAGTTTTACTCCCAGCCCCACAAGAAAATTGCCCTCATTTTTGTTTCCTTTAAGTTAAAAAAAATATTTATATTAAATGTTTTGTCTCCTTTTCACTCTATAAAAATGACAGGAATAGTTTATTTGATGACTAAATCTCATGCTGAAAATTCCTTTTGCCCCCCAACATTCTCAAGATATTATTCCATTGTTTTCTGGCTTCACTTATTGGTAATAAAATTCTTCTATTAGTCCCAGTATTATTCCATTATAACTACCTATCTTTGTGCCGTCTTTGCTTTGTTTTGAGATTGTACAAGCTCAATGTTAAGTTTCAGATATAAGGTCATTTTGGTTTTATTCATTTACTCTGTTATGAACTCAAAGGTTTTGTCATCTTATCACCTCTGAAAATTCTTAACCTTATTTCATTAAATTATTATATCTATTCTTATTCTTTTTGAACTCAGATTAGATATATGTTGCAACTTTTTTTTTTTAAGATTTTATTTATTTATTTGACAGAGAGAGAGATAGAGAGAGCAGGAACACAAGCAGGGGGAGTGGGAGAGGGAGAAGCAGGCTTCCCACCAAGCAGGAAGCCCGATGCGGGGCTCGATCCCAGGACCCTGGGATCATGACCTGAGCTGAAGGCAGACGCTTAACGACTGAGCCACCCAGGTGCCCCAATTTTGCAACTTCTCATTTGAGCCTCCAAGTCTTATCACCTGTCTTGTATTTGGCTCTCTTTTCCTGTCTGTGATGAATTGTGGGTAATTTTCCCAAAACTATGTTTCAGTTCATTAAAGTTCTCAGTTGAATTTAAAACATTTATGATCTAACATTTCTTTAAAAAATTAAAATAGCTATATTCATCATTTATAGGACTTTTTAAAAATTATTTTTGAAAACTTTCTTGACTATTTTAATGGTGTCCTAGGTATCCTTACTTTAAACTTTCTATAGAGTCTATGTAATAGTTTTATTATCTAAAGATACACAAGAATTGGATCCATTTTCTTTTTTGTAGATGTTGACTCTAATATATGGTGTAATAATTATTATTATATTTTTATTTCTGAATTATGAGCTCATTTGCAAGAAATTCTTCTATGTGGGTTTAATTTTTTTTTTTAATGTGCATCTTTTCTGAAAGGACTTTACATTTTGTTACATAGGTAACATCCTCCTAAGATTTTATTTTATTATCATTTCTTGGCATGGATTTCACTTCACTGGCCTACATATATTTGCATATCCAAGAGAGTAGATGGAAAGTTCCACAATTAAGAATTATCCAAAGACACTAATTTCCCCTCTATTAATAGGCTAAATATTTGTCTACTCAATTTACCAATGGAATTTTCACACTTTAAAGTTTTAAGATTTAATCAGGCATCTCAGTCCTAAATAAAAATTTAACACGCAAACAATGAATCAAGGAACACTACATCAAAAACTAATGATGTAATGTATGGTGATTAACATAACATAATAAAATTTTAAAAAAAGAAAAAAAAATTAACATGGAGTAAAGAACAGGTCTCTGACTTTGATATAAACTAAAGGTACTCATTATCTAAGTCAGAAATCCTTAAGAATACTGGTTTCTCATCCTGGTTTTTGATTATCTTTTTATTTTTCCTGGTCTCTGGTTATTTACCTTATTTTTATCAAGATCTTATTTGTGCTTTTAAAAATATGTTATTTTATGTAATTCAGAATTTGTATTAGATGTCGTCAGCCTTGCTGAAGAGAAAGAGAGAGGGAAAGAGAGAGGAAGAGAAAAGAGAGACAGAGAGAGTTGGAGAGATTTATTTAAAATTTATGGCTATGGAATATCACAGGTGACTTCTTGCTCAGTTTTGTCAAATTGCTTCTCAGCTGTTATATATGAAGTGATGATTATAATTAACAGAATTATTATCAGAGAGGATAGCAACCTACGCCCACGTGACAGGATATATGGAGAGTTTCATGAGTAGAACTAGACGTAACTTGTTCTCTTATGAAACTTTGGAAAGAATTATATACAAATAATGCAGAAGAAAAGATATGGTTACACACTGAAGTAACAGCACAGATGAAAGAATCTTTTCATTACATGATAAGAAAGTTGCGTTAGTTCTCTTAAAAATTAAACATTCATGGCTCAATCAGTAAGGTTGTAAAAAATAACTTCACTGAAAACAATACTATATTTAAATTAAAGGCCAAGCATGTATGAAAATAGTTAAAAGATTCTTTTCTTAGTAGTATAATTGTCTGAAAAATTTCGAGATTATTTTAAAAATCCTTGTTCAAGTAAAATGACTAGACTGTGTACATTGAGGTATTATTAAAATAATTAATTGTTCTTTCTTTATTCAGTCCAAAACTCAACTACTACATCTTCCAAGTCAATATAGCATGTGAAATTAAAGTATTAAAAATTAATTTTCCATAATTACTCTTTATTAAAATAAATTATTTAGAATTAATATTAATAATCTTAGTACCAATTTTTTTTCTAGGTCTTTGATAAGTTACTTAATCCCTTTAAAAATAGTCTGATGATTCTACATGAGAAATAATTTGCCTTGGGAAGAGAATGGGCTACTTCAATATTGGAAACATTGAGTGGCGGAAGGATTATAATTTAGTAGAAACTTTATAGATGGAATATCATTATTTATATATCTGTTTAACATGTTCTTTCCTATTCAAAGGATTCCATCAGTCTCTCCATGCCATAGTCTTTATTTCTGAAACAATTAAGAAATATTACTTTTAAAAAATCAATGTTTTCTCCCCTCATTTTTAATAGCTGACGGTTGAGTGGTCTGACTCTTTTCTTGAGACTGGTTAGCCAGAGTTTAAAAAAGAAATAAAAATCTTTAATTCCAAGGAAGGTCTAAGATAGACCACACTTTTTGAATGTATTTCAAAATAATACTTCCTTCTTGGGTGCAACCAATACATGCAATTCATGCTATTACTGATTTACCTCACCAACTGTTCACAGGTCTCTTTAGAAAATCACACAATTTAAGATTATTGTTGATAAGAACACTTATTTTCCTAGCTGTGGAGACAAATGCTGAGTGGTTTTAAACCTATAGCTGAGTAAACTATTTGTATCTTCTTTAAAAAGAAATGCCTGCAGAAGAGGAAGTCCTTGTAAGTATCGAATATTAATTTGAAAACTTCTACTGCTCAATTCTACACCACTGGGTTTGAAGACATCGATAGTCATCAGTTGGTAGTTTATAACAATTAAGTATTTTATACACATCTGAACTACAATCAAAGGGAGATATTCCAAAATGATGCCTTATATGACTACTCTAAAGATATCCTATACATTTCCCCCACCTATATTGAGGTAAAATGATAAATAAAAATTGTATACATTTAAGGTGTACAAGTATACAACTTGAAGTTTTGATATTATTTCACACCATTCAACCTAATTAACATACCCATCACCAAAGCCAAGAATATGCCTACAGACACTGCATTTTATTTAATTTTGCTTATCTACTTACAGGTTTAATTCACCACATTAGTGACTTACAGAAATCTACTGGTCTTGACAGTAATATACCAAATATAAATTGAGGCAATCTACTTGCTTAAGACAACAAATAATTTTACAATGTATTGTTAACCTAAAAAAATTTGTTTTGTTGAAAAGTTAAAAGATCAAGTAAATATGTGTGCAGTTAAACCATGGCTGACTTTTATTTTTTTTATTTATTTTTTTTAAGATTTTATCTATTTATTTGAGAGAGAGAGAGAGCACAAGAAGGGGGAGCGGGAGAGGGAGAAGCAGACTCCCTGCTGAGCTGGGAGCCCATGGTTGACTTTTAATTCCAGACACAGAAAAACCTCTAAAGTATGAATATAAGTTTAGGAATTGTCACTCTTGATACAATAACCAGGATTTACTTTAAAAAGGGATGCAGGGGATGTTTCCAAAATTAATACATCTTTAACTATGGTTTGTAGGTGATTTTGTGTGTGTGCAAATCAGGATGTTTTTCTAAAATAGAATTATACATATAGCTATTGCTAAGGCAAAGTAATATATAATCCTGAAAACTCTTACATGCTTTTTACAGAGAAAAATTATGGGCTTTCTAATGTATCAGAAAAAGTAAGCTAAAAATCATGCATTGGTTTTTGTGTCTCAAAGAATGTTTCTCTAAAACCTTAAGCTCAAGGTTTGTTCATAAGCAACAGATTTATCCCTGAAATAGAAAAGGGAAATTCACCAGAGGAATGTAACTGGATGGAAATTTACCTTAAGGTAAGTCACACTTATTTCTTCTTCTCTATGAATACTGAACTATCTTTATACTTACACTACTTTCGGGGATCATAAATTTACTACCTCTCCATTCTAGTGATCAGAGGATATTTGTAACATTTTAAATAGACAAATTGCCATTTTAACTTATCAGCCAGTCTCAAATTCATTTCAGGGGCACCTGGGTGGCTCAGTTGGTTAAGCGACTGCCTTCAGCTCCGGTCATGATCCCAGGGTCCTGGGATCGAGCCCCGCATCGGGCTCCCTGCTTGGTGGGAAGCCTGCTTCTCTCTTTCCTACTCCCCCTGCTTGTGTTCCCTCTCTCACTGTGCCTCTACCTCTCTCTGTCAAAAAAATAAATAAAACCTTTAAAAAAAAAAAAATTCATTTCACTAGTGAATTTCCCCTCCTCTAGAGATTGATAATTCATGCTGAAAATATAAAACTGAGTTTCTGAAATTGTAAAGCCAACAACTACATCTTAAGACACCATGGCAAATGTAATACAATAAAAATTACAATTATATCATGTCCATAAATATAATACAACACATTAATAAGATAAAACAGTAGTTAGTTTTATATTTATGAAAAGAATAAAAACATTTAAAGAGATTTTAATTTATATATATAGGACATTAGATAAAGAAATATGAAACTTAAAGATAATTTTGTAAGAAATACGTCATACTAAAATATTTATTTACCTCTTTATAGTCCTTCAGAAAAATTTATATTTCTCAAAATTTAATACACTGAAATGCACTGTAAAAAGTAGTGCCATTGTGGCTATCTATTATTGCAGATAACAGAACTTTTACTGAATTTTATTAGCATATAAATAGATATTTAAAAAGTCATAATCAATGGTTAAAAGATAGTAAAAATAGAACTTTGTTTTTCCTCTTTTAAAGTGCTCATTTTATTTTATTAATTCAGAGTGGATTAAAGTTATTTATGGGTGCGTGTATGGAGAAAAATCCTTACCATTCATAGTTTGGTTGGTGATTATTATAAACTTTCCAGCAGCTAAATTATCGTTTGTAACTTACATATCAGTAACTAACTGATACATTGCTGCCTCAAATTCTTTTGGAATGAAGCAGGTATAATAATCAAGGAAAAAAAAATAAGTGGGAACAATTTGAAGTTCCTGCCATAAAGGATTTTGACTTATCTGTGCGACCTACATAAGCAATTCCTGAGTACCTAAATATGTAGGAGGTACAGAGTGATAAACGTTAAAATAAGGACAGCCTGAATTTGCAGTCATGCTCTGGTTATATCAGCAAAATGGTACATAGAGAACCTGACCCAGAATAGCCTGTCTATTTAGGTTTTCTTTTCTGTAAGTAAAGAATATTCATTCCTGAATTGTTTAAAGGTTCCCAGCTGTGGTGTTTGAAATATCATTTATGTGTTTTATGAGTACCTCAGTAAGAGTCTAGACCTCTTTTCCTGATTCTCAGCCTTTAGAGACCCTGCCATAACTCTAAAGCTTAGCTTACAAGGAGATTAACTGAGAAAACCCACGATGCTAGGTTAAATATTGGTGTTGGACAAGATTTGTGGAATGTTTATTTAACTTATAATTTAGAAGTGAGACTTTCTAAGAGTCACATCTTTGTGCTTACCTCTACCATTATAGATACGCTGCCCTTAGCTGACTGCCTAACAAAATGAAGATTGTCACTTTTCCAGCCCACTGAGTATAGAGGTTTCTTGTATCCAACATAGTTTCCCAAGAAAATTAAGAGGACTCAGAAAGTCAGGTTGTTGAGGACATAATAAAGATGAACCATATTCCTCTAAGGAACGTTCACCCATATGACTGAAACCATAAGGACATTCTATGAATTCCCGACCATCTCTTTCTATCTGTGATATATGCTCTCCAAAAGGAGGCTTCTATTTTTTTATACTATGCTTACTACATATTGTTTTTCTTTTCTGGCTTCTGACTCTGTTCATTGTCATGAGGAAAAAAAAAATATGTCCTTCCCTCTCTGTACCACCCTTTCATAAGCAACCCACTGGATGCTATCCATAACTGATTTTCAGTCTGAGTTGATATAAATTCTGCTTTATTTTCTTAAACAGTTAGTAGAACTATTCAATCATTTCTACTTTTTCTTACAACTGTTTAGATAAAATATAACTTTTTAAAATCTATTTCATTGTGGTAAGAACACTTAACATGGATCTACCCTCTTAAAATTTTAGGTGTACATTAGAGGTATAATATTGTTCAGTAGATTTCTAGAACTTATTTATTATGTTTAACTGAAACTTCATGCCTTCTGGTTAATGACTCCACATTTTTCCCTCCCCTAGTCCCTGCACCAAATATTCCACAATTTTTTAAAAAGATTTTATTTATTTATTTATTTGAGATAGAGCATGCGAGAGAGAGAGTACGCATGAGCTAGGGGGAGGGGAAGAGGGAGAAGCAGCGTCTCCATGGAGCAGGGATCCCGACATGGGGCCTCGATCCCAGGACCCTGGGATCATGACCAGGAGACGCTTAACCGACTGAGCCACCCAGGTGCCCCCTATTCCACAATTTGATGCTATCAGTTTCACTATTCCTATACCTTAAGTGGAATTATGCAGTATTTGTCTTTTTGTGGCTTATTTGTGATCCTTTGTCTATACTTCTTTTTTCCTCTGTTCATTTTTTTTTGAGATAATTGAATCTTGTCTGTTTTCTTTTTTCTTATTTCATAGTTATTTATATCTACTATTTGTAATTTGTACATAGGATGTCTAGTAATAGATTCAGAATTTTGCCACATATTTAACTTCGCAAAATTGATTAATTAATTAATTATTTTAATATTTATTTTTGAAAAATTGAAATTTAAATGTTAGAACATTTTAAGTATGATCATCTTCATCCAAATACCTTAATTTTTGTGGTCTGCATTTGAGTTTTTTTATCCTCATAGAATATTGAATGTTCTTATTAGTATTGTTATTAATTTGTTACAGATACTAGACTTTATTCAGAGGATTTACAAAAAATTTCTAAAGAATTTGTACATAGCTTTTTAAAAAATATTTATTTGAGAGAGAGAGAGAGCTTAAGAGGCAAGAGCAAAGGGAAAGGGACAGAAAATATCAAGCAGCCTCTGTGCTGAGTGTGGAGCCCCATGTGGGGCTCGATCCCACATCCCTTAGATCATGACCTGAGCTAAAACCAAGAATTGGTCGCTTAACCAACTGTGCCACCCTACCCCCCTATAACTCTTTATTTAATATTATTTACACTTTTCCTTCTTACTGAGATTTTTCCTCTAGATATTCCCTTATTAAATTTTCTAGCAGTAAACTCTGTTATCACTATGTATTGCTATTTAAATCTTATAATATTATTTTGGGTGTTTTGATAGAAACAAAATGAATACTCAAATGGAATAATACAGAACAGACTACGTACCAAGGTGTGATCAGATAATGAAAATCAGCTAAGTATAATGAAGCTTTCCAGGGCTGGAAACATCAGGGAGAAGTTTCTACCTTAAGGCCTGAAGAGTTGATGAGGCAGGAAACTAGAAACAGGAAGAGTTATAGCTGTAGGAAAAGACCAATACAAATGATTTGAGGACTTTGAAAGAAGGAGCTCCATCACCTATGAACCCATAGAGATAAAACCTAAAGGCTTCCATGCCTCCATCCTCTGACCCCCTGTTGAACACCCCCAAGGGCTGAAACAAAGTAAAGGTAGAGCCCAAGAGAGCTGGTTGATGCTCACCAAAAACTTCCAGGAACCCAGAGCATGAAGTGTGACTAAACCCAGAGATTAAAAGGAAAATATTAGGGTACATATTCTAGATTAATACTTATTTTCTCTCAACAGTTTGATGACAGTATTCCCCTGTTTGGGTCATCTGTCCTTGCTACAGTTTTAAGTTTTACTCCTTTCACATAATCTCTCTCTTTGTGGCTGTGTTAAATATTTGTTTTTGTCTTTGGTGATTTATAATTTCATACGGTGTGTTCAGGCTTGAGTTCCATTTTGTTAATCCTGTTTCAGATATAGTATAAAACCCAAACATTATCTTTTTTTTTTTCAAGATTTTATTTATTTGACAGAGAAAGAGATAGAAAGAGCAGGAACACAAGCAAGGGGAGTGGGAGAGGGAGAAGCAGGCTTCCCGCAGAGCAGGGAGCCTGATGTGGGGCTCGATCCCACTGGGATCATGACCTGAGCCGAAGGCAAACGCTTAATGACTGAGCCACCCAGGCGGCCCCCAAACATTATCTTTTAAAATATTGTTCTATTTCCATTCCTTCTATTTTCTACATCTGAGATGCTGATGATATACATTAAATCTCAATTTATCCTTCCTCTATCTTAATATTTTTTTCACCGTCTGTATCTCTATGCCTTTGACACTCAGTTATCTTTGGATACATTTAATTTGTTTTGCTCTTTTCTGTTTTAGTTCATTTTAATATGCTGTTTAACTAATATATTGAATTACATACTTTACATATAGAAAATCCATTTTAAGAAAGCTAATTCCTGATAATCTTTTTTTTTTTAGCTAATTCTTTTTTTCATTTATTTTTTTTATTATTCTTATGTTAATCCCCATACATTACATCATTAGTTTTAGATATAGTGTTCCATGATTCATTGTTTGTGCATAACACCCAGTGCTCCATGCAGAACGTGCCCTCCTCAATACCCACCACCAGGCCAACCCATCCTCCCATCCCCCTCCCCCCGAGAACCCTCAGTTTGTTTTTCAGAGTCCATCGTCTCTCATGGTTCGTCTACCCCTCCGATTTCCCCTGCTTCATTCTTCCCCTCCTGCTACCTTCTTTTTTTTTCTTAACATATATTGCATTATTTGTTTCAGAGATACAGATCTGAGATTCAACAGTCTTGAACAATTCACAGCACTTACCAGAGCACATACCCTCCCCAGTGTCTATCACCCAGTCACCCCATCCCTCCCACCCCACCCCCCACTCCAGCAACCCTCAGTTTGTTTCCTGCGATTAAGAATTCCTCATACCTGATAATCTTTTTGAAGGAATATTTTTTATTGCTTCTTTTATTTCTTCAAAATTTTGATGTGTATGTCCTTTATAGTCTTTATATCATAACTTTAATTCACTCAGACTTTGGTATTTTAAATATATTATTTCCATCTCTAGCCATATTTCACTTATAGTGGATTGCCTTATCTTATGCCAGGTGAACTTTGTAAATCCACACTTTGATTTGAATATTTGCAACTCTTACACATCTATACTAGGGAAACATCCCTTCAATAAAGATTTGCTTTCGCCTCCAGATGAAGTCAGTAGGACACTAGTTAGAGGACAGTGTCTCCACTTCTCAACATCTCAGAAGAGAAGTATGTGTTTCATTCCTCCAACTCATAGCTGATCAAAGAGTCAGGTTCCCAGTTGCAGGGTGAAATGGGTATCCATCCTCTGGGCAGAGCTTATGGACATGTATACCATATCCCTACTGTTCTAGTCTCAATTCAAATTAATTTTCAGATGGAGAGGTAGACTTAGCAGACTTTTCTTACCTCTTCAGATACCTTTTTTTTTTAAAGCTATTTATCTCAAGTTCTGTGCTTTTCCCTTTCTTCCGTAATGTGTGGGTAACTCAGAACAAATATTTAGCTCTGGAGTGTAATGCAAATGAAACAGTTTTCTGTAGTCAATGTTGACTTTCTTTTTCTTAAATATATACTTCAGTTAGTGTGTTTTGCAACTGTTGTATAGCTTATAAGTACAAAAAAAGTTTCTTGCAATCAATCCAGGGTCTGGATTGATTGATTGATGCTACTCTAAAGTTTTGAGTCCTAGGTATTTGACTTAATTTACTCTAGTGAATTTATATTAGATGTTGATTTCCATCCCCCAAATTCATAAATAAAAAATTAAAAACTTTGAGATGTCTTCAGCTTTAAACAAATGCAGTCAGTGAATTCAGTTTTATTATGTATATGTAAATAAAATGGTTTTTATTACATATATATTTATAATGACAGTCTGCTAAAACATGACTTTTGGCAAAACAACTATTTGAAGGCATCTTACACAATTCTAGTTATACAAAACAGATTTCTTTTTATAAACACAACATACAAACTTTATTTAACAAAAGTGACAGGCAAAGCCAAACAGGCACTTACATTAAGAGAAAAACTGACCACAAAAGTTTATCTTAAGCATCTTACAGTAACCTACTTGTAGTCGCATTCAACTGTGCTCTGTTGTTGTGAAAAATAAAGCTCTTGCACAGGTATGATGAATTATTTGTATATTTTTAAAGTATTCACTGAATACTACCTTATATACACAAATACATTGTTTTTCTGAAAAAATATTTAATTGATGATCCCCAGATTTTATGCTTCATTTTTGTTGATCTTTTGGAAAAGGTGGTCTAAAGAGAAGAATATATGGTTCTGGCTCATGAGTCATGTAATGAACACAGCCTAGACTCTGTTGGACACCAAGTCTCCTCCAATCCTCTTCAGACATCAGATGGGTTGTTGGTACTTGTTTGGAAAGTTCTCTGGTACTTGTAGTACTTGTGGAAGTACTTGTCCGGATAATAGATCTGCTTGTGCACCATCCTGTGGGCAGGCAGTGCAAGGAAGACATGAAGAGTGGACATGGCAGACCACAGGTTCAGGTCAGGCCAAGGCAAAGACTTGATTGCTTATATAAAACAGATTTGACATCTTGTCAGTTATATTATTTTGTTTTAAAAATGTATATTCTGTTTACTTGGAGGTTGGCCTTTGTTACACTTGAGAGTATATGAGTAAGTGGGTTAATGGGGTAGTCATTATGTGATCAATTAGAGCTCTCATAGTTTAAAACTCTTGTGATTTAAAAAAATAACTGGGACGCCTGGGCGGTTTAGTCCTTAAGTGTCTGACTCTTGATTTTGGCTTGGGTCATGATCTCAGGGTTGGGAGATTGAGCCCCACCTCAGGCTCTGTGCTCAGCACAGAGTCTGCTTGAGATTCTGTCTCCCCATCTCTTTGCCACCCCGCCCCCCACTCTTGCATAAATAAATAAATAAAACCCTTAAAGAAAAAGAAAGAAAAGGTAACAGAGCATCAGGGTGCCTAAATAATGGATTTTTTAGAAATTTCCGGTATACATAAAATAGGAAGTGAATATGTAAATATAATCAGAAGTTAAATACATGTCTTTAAAAGGAAAATTATTGTCCTAATAACACCAGATTGCTTGGCCTAAAAATTAAGTAATTGGCTTTAATGTCCAACAGTCATGACATTTTTCAATATATATAAAAACATCCTTTCAGGCAATTGTTTGTCCATTGTTTATATATTGCAGCATAAACTATTGTGTCTGCATGATATGTTTTATACACTCCTAATGTGTTCCAGCATTTATCCTTAAATCTATAAAATAATTAAAGAGAAATTTTTAAGTTAAAACAATTCTGTGTATTTCTAATTTTGTTCCAACTCCATAGAAATTATAAGAGACAATGGGCATCAGCAACCTTCCCTGGTGACCTGTGGGCCATCCTGGGCCTTTCTGCATAGAAGGTAGTGATTTACATATTTTCTCAGAATCCTGCCAGGTAAGAGGGAGTGGAGAATTATAAAAAAGAGCACAATGGTTCTGTTTTTTATTTATTTATTTGAGAGAGAGGGAATGAGAGACAGAGAGAATGAGAAGGAGGAGGGTCAGAGGGAGAAGCAGACTCCCTGCTGATCAGGGAGCTCAATGTGGCACTCGATCCTGGGACTCTAGGATCATGACCTGAACCTAAAGCAGTCACTTAACCAACTGAGCCACCCAGATGCCCCAGAGGAAAATAATCTTTAAGCATACTCCCCACTAACCCAGAATCCAGATGTGGGCTAGATGCACCACCAGGCACCCCAAGATTCTGGGCCATTATTATTAGTCTTGCCTTGGTTGTTGGGTTGTCATACCTTTTTTCAATGACTTTAATCACAGACTAAGAGAGTACTAAGAGGTGCTCTGGGGATGCCATTATAATTAAGAGGCTGACTCCATTTTTGATGTTTCACCATTAATAGCTTTAATCCCCTGCATGCTCTACATTGGGAAACCAAGGAATTTAAAAGCCCATCACATGTCCTTTGATTTTGCATTATCTGTGGGAATTTCAACTAGTTGAAACCTCCAGATTGTTTGTGGGAATGCTGAACACCCCTTTCTCTTTTTTTTATCTCACCCCTTTATGAGCCCTTCAGCTCAGTGAGAGTCTCCAGTTTGTTGTGAGTACTAAATACACTTTATTCGTATTTATGGGTGGGTGTGTTGTGTCAACTGTCTTGACATCCAAATAAATCCCTGGGAGGGTAACCATGTTTGTCTCTGCAGGTATAAATGAAACGCTCCTTCTCCTCATGTCCATTGTGGAGTAGCAGCCTAATTCCCCTTGATACTCAGGATCAATCACCCAGAATCAGAATAATTTTTTTTTTCTCATTGATTCAATCACGTGAAGAATCCAATGTGACCAGGTGGCAGTTTTAATTTTTAGCTTATTGGCATCATGATTGTGTCCTCAGGTAGAAGTATTCCACTTTTTGGAACTAAGAGCTCTAGTCCAGCAGAGTTCTAAAGTCATGGGGACAGGAAGCAAATATTTTGCTACTGAATCTCCAGGATATGAGGGAGAGAAGCCATTTTCATTTCCATCACTTGATTCCCAGACCCATGAATTCAGGCTATGAGAAAAATAACACCATACTTTGGATGCTAATTTAGAGCGTATATCTCATTGTGGCAGATATTGCTCCAGCCCAGCAAGGTGCCACGTGGCTGGCACTGTAACTGAATCTTCAAAAGACTCTTCCACCATTCCATTAAGCTAACTGCTTCAAGATGATGGGGAGCATGGCAATCCCTGTGAATTCCAAGAGTGAGGACCCATTGCCACACTTCATTTACTGTCAAATGAGTTCTTTGATTAAAAGTGTTGCTGTATGCAATTCTATGATAGTGGGTAAGGTGTCTGTAGTTTTGTCAGAAACATTGCAGAGAGGAAACGCACACACAAAAATATTCACAGTCTATCCTAGTAAGAAAAAAGTGCTGCTCATTCTACAATATTAAGGGTATAATATTGTCAATTTGCCTCCAGGAACCTGGTCAATAACCTTGGGGAATCAGCCATAGTCAGGGCTAAGGACTGGTCTTTACTATGGCAGATTAGATATTCAGCAATGGCTGCACCAGATCACTTATAGTGAATATTTGTGTTGAGAGAACAATATATATTCACCATTGCTTTACTTTTGCTATTGCTATTGTATATACTTCATTTGGGATTCATTCATTTATTCATTAATCCATTCATTCATTTACAATATATTGTACTGCTTGTAGATATTTCCAGGTTTGTTAAATATTGATATTAAATTTCTTATCTTTCTGTTATTTTGGTAATTTCTGGAGAAGAGAGTGCCTCGATACTCAAAATTTTAAAACTAAAGGTTTATCTGGAAGTTACCTTTGGAATTTAAACATACTCCAGAATAACGAGTTCTGGTAATGTTTGTCTGATCCACTCATTAAAAAGTTCAACTCAGGGGCACCTGGGTGGCTCAGTCGTTAAGCATCTGCCTTCAGCTCAGGTCATGATCTCAGGGTCCTAGGATCAAGCCCCGCATCGCATTGGGCTCCCTGCTCGGCGGGAAGCCTGCTTCTCCCTCTCCCACTCCCCCTGCTTGTGTTCCCTCTCTCGCTGTATCTCTCTCTGTCAAATAAATAAAATCTTAAAAAAAAAAAGTTCAACTCAACCTATCACCAAGTGATTTGGCAGATGTTGATAACTATTGCTTGGTTCAACGAATTTCCATCAAGGGTTGTAAAATATTATCTTTCTATTTTCCTGAGTTTATTATTCATGATTCTTCTTTTAAATATAAAGCAACCAGCCCTCATCAAATGTTTTGCCCTTAGATACAGTCAGTAGAAGAAAGACATGACACATACTTATTTCTCTTTATATATACTTAGCCATTTGCATAAAATGGCTCCCAGTAGCCATCGATTATTTTTCATATCATTATGAGGGTATGAATTCTTATTTTTAATGCTTTTCAACTTATTGAAATAATTTACTATTATTATTACTATTGTTATTCTAATAATATTGTCTAGTGGGGATCCTCTGACAAAACCAAAATCAATGAAAACAGAATTTCTCAAAAAAATTCCCAAGGGTTTTTTTTGTCAGTATATCAAGAAAACATACTTACATTCATAAAGAGCCAATATAAAGACAATTTTTTTCCTGAGAAAATTTTAAGACTACATTTTTGATAATTTATCAAGTACAAATAAAAAGATATTTTAGATAAATTTGCTGATTTCAATGTTTAGTGATTACACTATAGACTGGTATTATTTTTCCCTGTTATTTAAATTGTTCTATATTCAATGTTCCAATCATATATGTCATATGTGCCAAGTCCCGATGAATGTTACCATTTTTGTGACCTTGAACATTTGATATTTTCCCTGGTGATCCAAAAGTAGGGTAACTTTCCTTTTGCCTGTTATCTGGCCAAGAAGATATTTCTTTGATAAGCAACAAACTAAGCACGGAAAAGAAAAATGCTATGATTATAGTATCTTCATAAAGCAGTGAACATATTTTAATATTTCACACATCCTTTTCACATGCTACCTCTATATCTAAACCAAGGATTTCTTACAGGCTGCTCAAAAGAACTTTGGAAGTAAATGTAAGTAAATGATTCAGTATATGTTAGAGTGAGATACAATTTTTAAAAGTATAATTATTTATTGGCAACAATAATAAACCTAGTATTTATGTCTCCCTGTTGGTGCACATGATAATCCATTTTACTAACTCAGCTAACTTGCTTAAGCAATTCTAGAACAGCTTCTTCAGAGGAAAATCTTAACAGAAAATCTCCAAGTTTTGAGAAAACACTATTTGCCCTTAGGTATCTTTAGCCCAATATCCCTCACAGATAAGTCGTTATAAACAAGTTCTTTCACTGTAGCTCATAAAAGTTTAATGATTTTTTTCTTTTTAAAAAATAGATAGCTTGTACCCTCAGGTAGGTCACCAATTAAGTGCTTGACCTTAGAAAAAGAAAGAAAATATTCAGAAATGTCTTTCCAATTTTCATACAATAATTTGTAGACAGTGCTCAGAAAACGCATTCTTGAGTTGGATAAAGTTGACCCAGCTCCAGAGCTGCCATTTATTAAGGTCATGATCTTGGTCAAATCACAGGTCTGAACCATTTTTCTCATCTTAAGATAAAAATAATATAGAGAAATAATATAGAGCCTCTTCCGTTCTTACTGTGAGAATTAAACATTTTTTGGTATGTGTGCACACAGGCATACATATATATGCATTACCATCATATCTGGTGTATACATTATTAATAAACATTATAATAATTTATACCATAATTCTTATCATTGCTAGTAGTAATAGACTCTCAGTGTCCTGGATTTATCCTTAAGGATAATATGTAAGAAAAAAAAAGAGTCTAGATCCCAATAATTTAGAGTCTCATTTATAAGGTACTTTATTTCAGTCACAGTATTTTTCTCTTGGTTATGAGTCACTCCCCCATTAGAAACGTTAGAGTGTTAAGAGGTACCTTAATTCTCTCAGGCCATAAAGATAACATTTCTGCACTTATGCACTTATGTAGTTATTTTTAATGATGTCCTGTTAACTCAAATATTTTAAAGCAGCTTGTAAACATATTTATATATTTTCAAAGAATATGCCATAGACTGGAAGAATGTGGGTATTATATATCTTTCACTCAATATTAGTATTTTTGGAAACCAAAGTAAACATTTAATAGAGCCAATTAAGTTATGATTACAAAAGAGCATAACCCTGCTTAGAGACTTCTAAAGTACTTAAGCATAATGAGGAAATTTGGTGATGGTAGAGAAATTCACTCTTTATCAATTTATTCCAGTAGCCACTCTAATCATTTGGATGTACTCATTTGAAGTATAATAAAAATAATTTATAATGTCAAATCCAGTAGCAATATGATTTCACACTACACCAAACAGTCTTGTTATAATAAATCTGCTATTCTGTTGCTATTCAATGTAGTATTTCAAATTGTTCCTGTTTGTGTATCATAACTATTCTTTTGAGTTATTAAGCTACTAATATATGCAGACATAAAAAAGGTTTATTAACCTCACCAATGCAGGTGTTTAATAAATGCTGTAGTATATTTTATTGTGATTAAATATAATACTAAATATAATTTTCCAAAACTCAGCATATTGATATTTTAAACCTGCAAGTTATGGAAAATAAAATATCAAATGTGTTATGAGCTGCCAGTATGATAATATGAAGTGATATACTATTGTTTGTCCCATATAAGTGATTCCTTGTCCATAAAAGTGAAACCTACACCACTTCAACCTGTTCTAAGCCAATAGTCTAACAAGTCTCCTTGCTTCCACACTTGCTATCCTACACTTAGTTGCTTATATCTTTAACCACCTACTTATCTTTTCAACATATATAAAAAAAAAATCATGTCATTCAATTCTCAAAAAAATATGTCAAAATAAAATTCAAGTCCTTGAAATAATTTTCAAGGCCCTGCATGATCAGGACCTCCTCCTGCCACCTCTCCTATTCCATTTCCTGCTGTTGTTCTGGAGCATTCCCTCCAGTGACAATGATCACTGTGCTGTTCCTGACCCCAGATATGTGATGGTTCAGTGACTAACTTCATTGAGGTTCCTGCATACATGTCACTATATCTGGGAGGTCTTCCCTAATCATTTTACATAAGATAACAACCCCTGGGGCACCTGGGTGGCTCAGTCGTTACGCGTCTGCCTTCAGCTCAGGTCAAGATCCCAGGGTCCTGGGATCGAGCCCCTCATTGGGCTCCCTGCTCAGCGGGAAGCCTGCTTCTCCCTCTCCCACTCTCCCTGCTTGTGCTCCCTCTCTCACTGTCTCTCTCTCTGTCAAATAAATAAATAAAATCTTAAAAAAAAAAAAAGATGACAACCCCCACTATAGTTTGTTTCCTATCTCCTTTATTTTTAACCACAACTCATCATCTGATGTTTACCATAGCACTTATGGTAAACTTACCTGTCTCCACTCATGCAGAGAGTGTACAGGGTTATTCACAAATTTTATGTAGGCGGTCAATGACTATTTGATGAATCAATGAATGAGACTTAGGTCCTATTTTTAAATTTATTGAAATCTTCAACTTTCTACTTACAGATATTTATTTAAGTGCTATACAAATTACTTATTGACTACTGTTAATTTCTTGGTTAAAAATGTCTAAGGTGCTAAGCATAATGGAGAAAGCACTAAAAAAAGTAAAAAATGCCTAAAGTCACTGTGGATATTGAAATGAATTGTAAATTCAATGAGAAATTTAAATTAATCTATCATGGTGTGGTTTATTTTTGAACGCAGATCAAAAATCAAGTAAGGTTTCTTTAAATTTTTAATCAAAACATGCAGGTGACATTTTATATTATATACCTATAAATTATATCAATAAAGCATTACAGGAAGATTTTATAATTTATTTATATTAAACACTGATAAAATACTAAATTTTCCAAAAATAGGAACATTTCAACCATTGAACTTTGGTGAAGATTTAAGCTTATGGTGTTGCATGGAAAATACAGCACTTTTCCCCTACTGTGTTACTGTTGAAGTAGACCAGGCTAAATTTGTTATAAGAGTGTCATTGAGGGTACTGCCTATAACACAATTTTGCACAATGATTAATTATTTTATTCACTTGACAAATATTTATTTTGAACAAGTACTTTTCTAGCATTGGAGGTGTGACTAGACTAAAACATGTCAATAACCCAAATCTTATCATAATTATATTCTAAATCAGGGAGATATAGAGCAAGCAATTCTATATGTAAAAGTCAAAAGATTATTTATATAAAAATTTTTAAGGTGTTAAGAGATTACTACGGAGGGCTAAAAATGTTTTTTAACAGGGTATGGTTTAGATTTAGTTTGAGAAGGTGAAGAGTGGCAGTGAATCAGGTGAGAGGTCTTGTTTGGAGTGAAATGGCACACTCTTAGAAGTTCTTGAGCCAAAAGATAAAAATCAGTGGAAAGTATCATAAGAGCTGCCAATGTAGTATAATCTGTGGGAGCTTGTAGACCGCTTAAAAAGGCATAGAAATAATTCAAGAGAGTATTTATGATTCCTGGACTAGAGAGGTATTGGTAGAGATGCTGAGAAGCTGAACGTTTGTGAATATATTTTGCATTTGCAATAACAGATGTAGAATATGAGAGAAAGACAAGTGTCAAACATACTACTACTTTTTTTTTTAGCTTAGGAACAGAAAGACAGAGTTGTAAAACACTAAAATTGGATAGACTTAATAATGAACATATTGAGGAGTAATGTGATGCTTTCTTTGATGAGTCAATTGAGCTAGGTAACAGTCACCAGTTATTCAATTAAACACTAATCTAGATGTTGCCCTGTAGGTATTTCGAAGACATGATTAAAGTCCATTGTCAGTTGACTTTAAGGAAGTGACAATATCCTAGATAATCCGGGTGTGCTTGATTCAATTAGTTGAAAGCCCTTAAAAACACAGCTAAGTCTTCCCTGATAAAGAAATTTTACCTCTGGACAGCAGATTTAGCTTGTGCTCTGGAATTCCAGCCTCCCCCTTCAACTTGCCCTGTAATTTGGAAATTGCCCTCGTCAGCCCCTCAAATTGTATAAACCAATCTCTTGCCATATGTCTCTTAATATGTATCTTCTGATTTGCTCCTCTAGTTGGACCCTGACTGATAAAACTAGTAGTAAGGTTTTTTTTTTTTTTTTTAATTGTTCTTTTTCTTTTCCCCTCTTGAGACACCTATGAATCTCGCAAATGAAGATGTCAGCCAAATATTTGAAAACGAAACTAAATGTCATGGAAAATGTGTGGGTTGGAGAATTACATGTTGGAGTTACTAGTCTACAGATAATCGAGATAGGCCAAAAAATGATCCTCCAGAAGTTATCCACTGGAGTCTGTGAAATCTCGGAGCCTGTGTATAATAACTTATTTGGAAGAAAGGACTTCATTAAGTCCTTGAAAGATGGACTTAATTAAGGATCTAAGACAAGAGATTGTTCCGGATTATCAAAGTGGTCCAAAAATCCAACGACGGGTGCCCTTGTAAGAGACATGCAGAGAACTGACATACGAAGAAAGAGGGGATGTTATGACAGAGGTGTAAGTGGCAGTCATGCAGCCACAAGTCAAGGAATGGTGACCTTCAAGGAGCTGGAGAGATGGAGTTCAGCCATGCCAGCAGATCTCAGATTCCAGAACCCTGCCCTTTGGAACTCTAATATGATATATTTTTTTTAAGCCACCTGTTCTATGATAATTTGTTGAAAAATAATACAATTATTTTTAAAACCATAAGACTGAAGAAGACAAATGAAGAGATGAGTATAGGTAGAAATAAGATTAAGAACTGACTCCCGGGGTACTCCAAAATCAGGAACTTGGGAAAATCAGGGGAACCTAACAAAGGTATTTGAGAGAGAACACCCAGAAAAGTATTAGGAGATCTGGCAAGAGGGTTAGTTCAGCATCTAGGAAAACTAAGCATTGTAAGGAAAATGTGGACAACTTCAACAAACTCAGAGAGGTCAAGAGACATGAATATTGACGACTGGCATTTATATTTGGTGAATTCTAGTCATCGATAATCTTTATAAGAAAGTTTCAGTCTTGGGTGGCAATGAAGGGCTGATTTCAGTGTTCAACAGAGAATGGCCAGAGTGAAAATAAAATCATTGACTAACAAATTCTCAATTGTGGCATTTCTGTTTTAAAGGCAAGCCGAAGAAAATAGTAGGTAGACAAAATAATGAGGTCTAGGATGTGTGTATCTATCTGTGTGTGTGTGTGTGTGTGGTGTGTGTGGGGGTGTGTGTGGGTGGGTGTGAGGGAAGACAATACATTATATTGGCTCACTGGAGAACTGCCACCCCTACAAAGAAAGTTATAAAATAATAAGAAGTAACAAAAGCAAAAACAATAAAAACCTGCCCTGAGCGTGTTATCAGAATTGATTTATTGAGCTCCCGGGGAAAGAAGAAGCCCCTATTTGAATGAGATTACTGGCAAGTGGACATTTAAAAACAGGGGCTCTGGGGCGCCTGGGTGGCTCAGTCGTTAAGCGTCTGCCTTCGGCTCAGGTCGTGATCCCAGGATCCTGGGATCGAGCCCCACATCGGGCTCCCTGCACCGCAGGGAAGCCTGCTTCTCCCTCTCCCACTCCCCCCACTTGTGTTCCTGCTCTCGCTATGTCTCTCTCTGTCAAATAAATAAAATCTTTAAAACAAAAAAACAAAAAAACGGGCTCTGGAACTTCTAACTCAGAGTATAGAGAATCACTTGTTTTTTCTGAGAATAGTAAGTGAATTTGCTATTTTAATTTTGTAATTAGACAAGAGTTATTGACCTCTATTTTCTACTTCAACTGCCTAATTTGTCCAGTTCCAGAAAAGATATGGCATATGCAGAGTAGGTGTGGATTATTGACAAATAAATGAGATTATGACAACAGTGGCTAGTATTGTCTGCTTTGTTTCCATAATAGAAGAGTTTCTTTTTCAACATTTATTTGTTTGTGTGTGTGTGTGTGTGTGTTGTTTTGTTTTGTTTTGTTTTGTCATTGAACTGGCTGGACATTTATTTCTCTATATATTTACATTATTTGCCAATTGACTTCAGCATTTTCCATAAAGAGAGCTGATTTGGTTCTCTGGACAAAGGTTAATGTGTATTAAAAAACGGTACTGAGGTACATTTTAGGACACTAAAAATGAAAGACTGATAACAAAACTTTTCTGGTGTTCCTTTAATTTCTATTTAAAATAATCTTTTTAAAAATTATTTATTTATTAGAGAGAGAGAGAAAAAGCAGGAGAAGGGGGAGGGGCAGAGGGAGAAGCAGGCTCCCCGCTGAGTAGGGAGCCCAATGCAGGGCTGGATCCCAGGACCCTGAGATCATGACCTGAACTGAAGGCAGATGCTTAACTGACTGAGCCAGTCTCCCTATTTAAAATAATCTTAAACATCTTTTATGTTTTAAACATTTTTTCTGTGCTCTTCTAATGTGACTTTAAGATTTGTCATTCTTTTCCTTCCCTCCTCCCTCTCTCCTTTCTCCCTTCCAAAGTCCCTCCTTCCTTTCCTTCCTTCCTTCCTTCCTTTCTCTTCTCATGTCTCCCTGTCTTCTATAAACTTTTATCTCAATAGTTGTGGAACAGGCAGAGAACATGCAAAATTATTTTTCCTTACAATCAGATTCTTCCAAAACATAAGGAGAATTTTTAAGAGAGGAAAATGTATTGACCTCCTATTTTATATCTTTTCTGGAAATGGTAATGATTGACAATGCCAATATCCAATTATACATTTTCTTACCCTATTAAAAACACTAAGAGGAAGATTTTTACTATGCTATCAAAATGTTAAAAGGTAAAAAGTATATCTGTTTCAGAGAAAGAGAAGTACCAGAAGAATCTCCTAAAAATAGCATGTACCTCTTTCCTTTCCTTGTTCCCACGTGCATCTCTTCTCCCTGGTGACGTTCTGCCCAGTCTTTCAGTTCTAAGCTGCAGAACTCTTAGTGATGGTTTATCAATCTTGTCTGTTTGTAGACAAAGAAAGCCTTGACATATGGCCGATAGCCAGAGAGCTCTCTGGCCTGAAATCTAGACCATTTAAGTATTTCCCAGAATGCATTAAATGTATTGTAATGATTCTTTTATGGGGCCAAAAGCTAGATAACAATACTGTGGGCAGGAATAGCTTCTTCTTTTTTTTTTTTTTTTTAAAGATTTTATTTATTTACTTGAGAGAGAGAATGAGAGAGAGAGAGCACATGAGAGGGGGGAGGGTCAGAGGGAGAAGCAGACTCCCTGCTGAGCAGGGAGCCCGATGTGGGACTCGATCCCAGGACTCCAGGATCATGACCTGAGCCGGAGGCAGTCGCTTCACCAACTGAGCCACCCAGGCGTCCAGGAATAGCTTCTTAATTGACAGATAATTCAACTGACAACTGTTGTGTCAGAAAAGGTTAGATTCTCAGAGAGGAAATATGAATATAGAACATGAACAATAGATGGGCTTAAGGGGCAAGTGATTTCTATTTGAATACTAAAAAATCCGGCACATCAGTCAGTTGAGGAAGGAAGAATAATATGGAGCTTTCCTAGTGCTTAGAAGTATGCTGGTTTTACTACATTGCACAAGAAAAGCAGAAGGTAGGAAAACAACCTAGTAAGAAACCCTTGTGGCCTCCCTTGTATCCTTTTATATTTTAGACATATGGATTTTTCTTATATTTATTTTCTTTTTAAAATTCCCAGTGATGTGAACATGCTAAGCCCACATGTTGACAAGATTAGAAAAGAGAGAAGTCATGGACATAAAGGAGAGACTGTGATCTCTTCTCCAAAACGCTGTATCTGCATAACATTTGAACTTTATTAAGCAATTTCAAAGGGCCAATCATTATTCAAAATCTTTATATTTTTGACCCATTGAATAGCCACAACAAGTTTGGGAAGGAGGTCATTTTTAAAGTGCTGAGCGTTTGCCTATGTTTACATAGGTAGGCAGCCGCATACCTGGGACTGAATTCTAGCTGAGAGACTGGCAATGCAGTGTTTTTTGTTTTGTTTTGTTTTGTTTTGTTTTAAAGGCTTATTTATTTATTTGAGAGAGAGAGAGAAAGAGAGTGTGTGCGTGAGTGGGGAGAGGGGCAGAGGGAGAGTCTTCAAGCAGACTCCCCACTGAGCATGGAGCCCCATGCAGGGCTTGATCCCACAACCCATGAGATCATGACCTGAGCCGAAACCAAGAGTAGGACCTCAATCGACTGAGCCACCCAGTCGCCCCCGCAGTGTTCTTAGTAGCTATACTGTAGGTCTGCAGGGTCAATATTTGTAAGAGAAATACACGTCTTAGTTACATACATACCCCAAATTAAGTTTTTACTTCAACAATATCTTGTTCCTTAGAAAGAATTCTAGTTTTTTTTTCTCCTATCTCTTTTGGATGTTGTATATTTCAAGAGATGCATCAAGATGCTTGCAAAAGGCCACATAACATTTTCCTTTCAATTTGAAAGCTTTGTCTTCCCAGAATGAAAGGAAATATTCCAGGGGAAGTATCACTGTATGATAGACTTCACAAACACTTCAGTGACCTATAATTTGTCTTTAGGTTTTCCTGACTATTTCTCACGAAATCCATAACACATACACTAGACAGATTATCAGTCCCTGATTTTCTTACATTTGTGTGGTTCTCTGAACTCTTCTATTGTCAAAAGTATTTGTTTGCAATCATCATACTTACATTATGAATAAAGGTCCCATCTCGGGGTTGGAGAAGGATGCTCACTGAGATTCAGATTCTTCTTCCATTAAAATAATGTGGCTGAACTACACAAACTTTAAAATTTAGTTTGAGCCAAAAACATTTTATGTCATTTAGAACTACTTCATAGATATAATGAAATCATAGAAATAGTCATTGACATTTCTTATAAGGCTTTAGGAAAAACAAAACAAGAAGATAAGCAAAACATCTTGTATTTTTGTATTAGCTAGATATTTGTAAGTGTGTGTACTTGTATGCAAGCTTGGTATCTTGTATAGAGGCTGTATTTGATGAAAGCAAACTTATAGTAGAGAGGATATGCGTGTGATATTCTCTGTTGTTTTTTTCAGTACTTTTTAAAAAATTCAAATTTCCTTTTGAGGAGATATTTGATCCCATAAGAATTTAAAAAAGATAAAATTGTTATTGAAAGATAATTATTTTAAAAATTTGAATATTATGATAAAAGAAAAGTTTACTTTATCTGCAACAATATATTTGTTTTTTTGTTTGTTTTTTAAGATTTTATTTATTTATTTGACAGAGAGAGATGCAGCGAGAGAGGGAACACAAGCAGGGGGAATGGGAGAGAGAGAAGCAGGCTTCCCGCCGAGCAGGGAGCGATGCGGAACTCGATCCCAGGACTCCGGGATCATGACCTGAGCTGAAGCAGACGCTTAACGACTGAGCCACCCAGGCGCCCCTGCAACAATATATTTGTAAATAAAACCTGTCTGCTCTATGTCTAAACCATACTTTGATTGTGGATACTTAAGTTTCTATTACACTACTTCATATATTTCTTTGAATGCTTGAAATAATTTGCAAATAAAAATAAACTTTGAAAAAATAGACTATGGAAATATAAATAAGGACAGAACTTTATTTTAAGGATAGCTGGGTAAAGAGCTGCAAATAGTCTAAAATATTTTTAAGCATTAAAGAGAAAGAGTACAGCAGTAACTTTTTTTTTATTAGATGGTCAAAAAATAAATATGGGCTATATATATCCTAAATCACTTCAGAATATTGTAGATATAATACAAACAAATATACTCAGAAGCAAAGCCCCTCAATTCACATCAAATTACATAACATAAGAATAAATTGGACATAAAAGGAAAATAACACACACACTTCAAAGAAAGGAAATCGCGAGATTAAAACAGGCTATAACCAAAATACTGTTGGGTAGAAGAGTTATTGAGGAGGTGCATATATCTTCTTCTATGTTGACCACATACATTTAAATTTCTAAATAGATCTTTCTCTGTAATCCATTCAGAAATACATTTCTTGCTGTTTTTGCCTCCCATAGATACTATTTTATACTGAAAGTGGTCCTTAGGAGGCTGTGAATAATTGAAAAGGAAAGATAAGGCATCCAATAAAAAAGAAAAGCAGGCCAGTGTTCAGAAATAATTTTTTTACAATGCTGAATAAGAAACACTGGAATGCTCTTGTGATGTTCCATTTGTACTAATATCATAGAGTAAGGGTTTTCCATTTTTTTTATAGCCTTGAAACCATCTCTTCAAACAAAGTCTTACCCAGAAGCATAAACAAATAAAAAATATAAATGAAACACATTGCTTGTCCAAAAGACATTATGGGGATCTGTAGTATAGAAGGTTCTGCCTATTTATAGACAGACAGATAGACACACACACACACACACACACACAGTACCAAGAGGCCTTGGTTACATTACCATTATATTTTTCAAACATTTCATTTTAAATTCTTATGTATCTCAATCCTTAAAAACTTAGGGGGGAAAAACAATGTAATCATATCATAGTAAAAATAGAGACTATATAAAATAGGAAGTGAAAATTTCACAGATAGGAAATATTGTTCTCACACAACATTGTGAATATAGATTCAGTTCATAAATTCCCAGAATTATATCTCATACGTGTGCCACTTGTCTCAATGTATCCCAAAAGGATATGAGTTGATGAGCCATTTCTGGGCAAACTATCCAAAGTAAGGATGGGATTATTGTTCAGTAAAGGATTGCATCAAGAAATAGTTCAGTAGGGACTGAATTAATTAATACAGCTACTCTGGCAACATTCCTTTGTTGACAGCAATTTTTAGAAAAATATCTTTTTGTTTATTGTTTAAAAAGGTGTGAGAATTTAGTAATATAAAAAAGCATAGAGACAATAAAGGGAAGAAAATCTTGCACAAGGAAAAAAAGTTGATAGGATCAAGAACTTTTTTTCATATTATATCCTTTCTGCAAATACTTTCAAACACTGGAGACAGAATATAATCATTCTCAAAAGAACAATATATATATATTCGAACATTCAAAAGTAGCATATAAATATCTCCAAGAACTTTTAATTTAAAAATTCTAGAAAAGGCATAGTATCTGCAAATTAGTTCAACAAAAACCTTTTCAAAGAACACAAAGAAACCCAGTTTCCAGAAGCATTGACTATTTACCTAAATTACCGTCATCAGGAATACCAGCTGCATCTATACTCCTTAGATTTTTGCTCTAGGCAACTTAAATCTTAGAACTACTTTTGGTAAAGGGATCGAAGAAAATGAAATGAGATAACGGAGTGTTACATTAAACTTATTGTGAAAATTAACAAAGTCATTTGGTAAGAAGGCATGTCCCACTAAAAGCCTGTATTATCTAAGTTTAAAGGGGTCATATCCACAAATCTTCTACGTACTTTCTTGTTTTATTTAACAATGTTGCTTGTTTACATCATTACACTGCCCGTGTTTATTGAGAACTTGTATCTTTCCTATTCTCCTGTCACTGTTGGTCTCCTCTCCAGCTTTGGACTTGGCAGAGGTCTGCAAACTTTGCCATACATCAAAGTTACTTGAGAAGCTTGTCAAAGATCCTGACTCCCAGTCCCAGCCCTAAGAGTGATTCACCAGCTCTGGGGGAAAGCCTGAGAAAGGATTTTAAAAATAACAAATAACAGCTACCAAAAAAAAAAAAAAAAGCCCAAACAAAGAAACAAAAACACTCCAAATAATTCTGATAAATACATTCCTCTGACCCATTTTTGAAATCTCTGTTCTGATTTTTCCAGATATACTTTTGACCTTTTATAAAAGAAACATAGTAATGTGTTTTTAAAAAGAAACTATCAAGTAAGGGACAATGCCAGTAATCATTTTCCATCCCATATTTCTGCACCTGAATCCTCTCATCTCAGAAAGAACCACTCCAGCTCTTTTTATTCTCTTAGATTTTTTGGTGGGTGACTTTATCAACAAAATAGTATGTCTATGTTGATTTTTCTTTTCATCTGCTTTAAGCATCATCTATATAAATAATCCTATGATTAATAAAGGTATAGCTCAAACCTCCCACTCTCAAAAATGTATTACTAATTTACACACTTGAGACTAATACAATATTGTATGTCAATTACTCTTTAATATTTTATAAATACATATATATAAATAATTTAGTCCTTTGTAGTTCTACATTAAAATACTTAATTCTATATAAAATTCTACTAAATTCTATATTGAGATACTTCATTAAAATTTCATCTGTGCTACAAACATTCACATATTTTCAGATTTCCTTCATCTATTCTATGTTTATTTGCTGCTAAAGGAATTGGAGAAACGATGTTTCTGTTTCCATTAGTTGATTTGCTTTGGAGGCCATGATGTCCTGAGCAGAGGCAGCAAGCATTGAGATTGAAAGTCTTGGAAAATGCACCTGGTGGACTTTCCTACCTCTTTCTCCCGGTACTACAAATGGTGATAAGATTGCTTGCATTATTCATTACCGAACTTGAAATAAAGTAGAAGAGGTCCAATATATTAGAAATACCATGTACCCATGTTAACTGGCTAAAGCTCCTGTGGATAGTACATAATTAACATGTCACAAAAACTTACTATAAAACTGTTCACTATTTGGAAGAATAAATTCACATTCCATTAAATAAGGATCATCACCACCTTAATGGCCTACATGTTGCATTTTAATAGCCATATAAGTAACCAGAAAATTAAATAGGTCTTTTAGCTAATATGTATTTTCACATTTGAGTGTACTCCTGGCAGAAGATAAGTAGGATAGTTGCAACTGATCAGATCCCATTAATGTGAGATTGCTTGTGAAGGAGTACATTTTCTATTATCTTGTGTGGAAATGTTATGCAAATTATTGGTAAATGTGAAATCCTCAAGAGCAAAGCTACATTAACCGTTCCTATTGTGAAGGTATGCTCAATAATTTACAATCTATCAATGGCTGAATTGGAAACAAATTGTTTCTCTGCAGTTCCCTAACGCAATAGAAATGTAAACAGCACCATCTTCTGGATTAGACAAACTCTCATAATTATTTTGTAAGATGCTATCCACGGGTTGTCTGGAACAGATATCTAACAGATATTAAACATTACATGTGTACCTGTGTATCTTGAAGTATTTATGCTCTATTTTAAATGTGACAATTAGATTTAGACACTAACTCAATAATGTGTAGGGAAAATATAAGCATTTTTGTGTACATTAATTTGAATATTAAATTATAATCCAAATATAAATAATTTCGAAAGCAATAAATAGGCAAATATAATTCTGATCTGACTAACTTTATCCTTCCATAGTCAGAAAGTATTGGAAGTGGAAAAAAAATTCATAACTTGAATATTTCCTTGGAAAAGTAAAACAGAAAATAGACACAACATCAATATGTACAGCCATGCCCTCATCCCAAACTACAATAAATGATTCTCCCAAACTCTGATAGCTAGAAAAAAAAGAAGTTATTTTATCATTTCCTTATCTCACTAATAATTAGCCTTCACAGGAAGAAAGTATTCAAGGGAATTGTGTGTTCCACAATATCACTGTGTATATTGTGAAATATACACTGTGTGTATTGTGAAATACAATTCTAGTGACTTAAATTTACATTTGCAAACATAGGAGGTAAATTTGTGATACTTTTTTTTTTTTAGCTCAAGAGAATGTGAAAAAAAAACTAAGGAAATCAAGGAGGAAAATTAAGTTACAAGGATTAGAAAGATAGGTAACACCAAGAATATAGTCATAAAATAATTTTATTCCCTCTGTCATTCCCCCAGCAAATGCTTTTGGCTCTGCTGTGCTCTGTGGCTGTGCCCTCACCTTGCTTCCAGCCTTGATTAGCCATTTCCTGTAGTCCCTTTATTTCCTCCTCAGGCTAGACCATAGGATCTTGCTCTTTAAGCACTACTTCCTTAATAGTTTCAGGGATACGGAAGTCCCTTCATCTGTCTCGATTAAAAACCTCAACCTTGAAAGACAGACACCATCTGATTTCATTTATATGTGGAATCTAAAAATCAAAACAGAGGCGACTGGGTGGCTCAGTCGTTATGTGTCTGCCTTCCGCTCAGGTCATGATCCCAGGGTCCTGGGATGGAGCCCCACATCGGGCTCGTGCTCAGCGGGAAGCCTGTTTCTCTCCTCCCGCTTCCCCTGCTTGTTCTCCCTCTCTTGCTGTCTCTCTCTCTGTCAAGTAACTAAATAAAGTCTTAAAAAAATAAAAATAAAAACAAATGAACAAACAAACAGAAAAACAGAAACAGACTCACAAATACAGAGCACAAACTGGTGGTTGCCAGAGGGGAGGGGGATGGGGGGATGGGCAACATAGGTGAAGGGCTTAAGAGACACAAACTTCCAGTTCAGCATAGGAAATATAGTCAATAATATTGTAATACTGTCATATGGTAACAGATGGTAGCTACGCTTATTGTAGCAGCGAGCATTGTGTAATGTATAGAATTGGCAAATCACGATGTTGTATACATGGAGCTAACGTAACATTGCATGACAACCATCTGCAATGAGAAAAAAAAAAAGGCCAACTTTAGATCAACCCAACCTTCCAACTCTCTTAAGCTTTCCGTGTCTGAACAGCACGCGGAAAGACAAATACTCTATGATATCATTTATATGTGGAATCTGAAAAGCCAAACTTACAGAAACAGAGTATAAAGGTGGTTACCAAGGCCTGGGAAGAGGAAAGGTTGGGGGATTGAGGAGATATTGGTCAAAGAGTATAAGTTGCCACTTAGAAGATGAGTAAGTGCTGGGGATCTAATGCACAGCATTGTGTTTCTACTTTAAGTTGCTAAGAGAGTAGATTTTAAATGTTCTCACCACAAAAAAAAAAAAAGAGAGAGAGAGAGAGAAGGTAATTATGTGATGTGGTGGAAGTGTTAGTAACACTAAGGTGGTAGTCATACCATAACATATAACTGTATCAAATCAACAGGTTGCACACCTTAAAGTTACTTTAGAAATCTAGACATTCCTTGGAGGTCTGTCAGGACTTATTAATGATGTTACACAGGGAGTGACATGATGAAATTTTTGTTTCATGAAGCTCCTGTCCTCCAGTATAGACAGTTGTTTGAAGGGAAGCAGTATGGGAGAAAGAACCAAGGAGGAGTCTATTTTGTGAGTTATTAAGGTCTGAAGGCAAATTTTGGTTTGATGGTCTGGTAAGAACAAAGGAAAGAGAATAACTCTCAGATTTCAGTCCTCTGTACATATAAGATACTGTATAAGTGTGTTTGTTAGGGAACAGAGGAAAAATAATATTTAGGGAGAAATAAAATAATTTAATTTTGAAAATGAAGGAGTTTGAGGTGCTTGCTGTAGATATAAGAAGGAAGGATCAAATGTCAGCAACAAAGTTGGCTGTGAGCTCATTAAAACCATCTCTATTTTGTTTGCTAACTGAATCCAAGGGAGCTGAAGTCATCTGGAGAGTATATTGGGGATATATAAATGAAGTGAGTATCTTAGGTAACAGGATAGCTAAAAATCAGTGGCTTTACAGGTGGCCAAGGAAAGGTGACAAAAAGGATGGAAAATGGTGCTATAAAATATCTGGAAATAAATAATGGGAGGGAATATTTTGAAGTGCCCAAGGCTACAGACAGTCAAATGTGTCTACTAGGGTTTTTGATTTTAGCAAAAGCATTTGTTTCTCATGAATTTTCGGTGTTAAGAAACTACTCATAGTTCATCTAATGATGATTTTTTTTCCTAAGCACAGTCTTGTCTTTCTTTTACTCCTTTATTTACCTTGCCATGGGACTTTGCAGTGACTTATTTGTATATTTGGAATGAATAAGTGAGCATGTTTAGCTCAGCTACACCCTTCTTCACCTTGAGAATGAATCTATTTACCATATGACTTTCCAGTGCTTTTTGGTTCCCTCCTCAGAGGGAGTCCTATCTCTACCAAATGATACTATGACTGATAGGTGTATTAGTTTCCTGGAATTGCTATAAAGAAGTATCACAAACTAGGTGGCAACAGAAATTCTTTGCATCATAGTTCTTGAGGTTAGAAATTGAAATCAAGTTGTAAGCAGAGTTGGTTACTCCTGAGATCTGTGAGGGAGAATTTATTCTAGGTTTCTTTCTCAGCTTCTGGTAATCTCAAGCGTTCTTTGGCTTGTAGGTGGTATCCTACCTGTGCCTTCATAGTCTTACCTCTGAACATGTCTATCTATGTGTCTAAATTCACCCTTTTTATAAATAAGGACACCAGTCATATTGGATGGGGGCCCACTCTAATGTCCTCATCTTCACTGATCATATGCAAAAACCCTATATCCAGATAAAACCACATTCACATGTAAGGGCTAGGACTTCAGTATTTTTCTGGGGGGGGGGCAGAATCATTCAATCCATAATTGTAGGGAAGTCTAACTAATGCTGGTGCTCTTTGGGCTATCAGACCTGAAGCCATATTCCCTAGTTTAGTTATTACCAAAAAGGTTAACTTTTGGCTCCTATACATAACTTTGCCACTTCTCAATTTGTTCAGAAGTCATGTAGCGAAAGATATTTATTATTTATTTGGCCCTCTCAGAGTTTGCACATATGGGAGGAATGCAGTTTGCGGAACTCCTAGGATCATCACAATGGCAGGTTAAAGCCAGTTTGTACCATCTCACAGGAGCCAATTGTTACATTTTAAACATTTTGAAAACGAATTACTAGCCATGGTTATTAATTAAATCATATAAACTTGACATACAAAATCATCCCTTCCCAATTGTTTTATTGCATTTTCCTACTACCTATGCTCTTGGGTTATTTGCTTCTACTGTATCTATGTGGTGGAAATACTATACACTGTTAGTGATGTGCTGCTATAGGACAAATCTTTGCAACTTTGCAATCAGTTACATCATAATAGTAATTTGAAATGGACAATGGGAGACATATTTAGTCCACATAAATTAGCAAACCGTACTAATCAGGAGTTAACATTGTTTTGATAAATCCCTAGAAAATGAACCATGAGAGACTATGGACTCTGAAAAACAAACTGAGGGTTCTAGAGGGGAGGGGGTGGGGGGATGGGTTAGCCTGGTGATGGGTATTAAAGAGGGCACATTCTGCATGGAGCACTGGGTGTTATATGCGAACAATGAATCATGGAACACTACATCAAAAACTAATGATGTAATGTATGGTGATTAACATAACATAATAAAAAAAATTCCCTAGAAAAAAAGAGTACAATTGAAAAAATGTTGATGATGCACATTAAACTTAAATTTGTTATGTCTATAGCTGATTGACATTGACATTATAAATAACAATTACACTGACATTGTAAATAACAAAAAATATTGAGAAAAATAGTTTTCCAACATTCTAACACTATTCTGATTAAACAAAGTACCATCTGCATCATTGGCAAGTGAGTGGATTTCCAACATATATCTGCATTATTTCATTTTTGTTTTACTCATTAACATAAACAAAAATACCAGTCAACACTCACACTGAAACTACATTTAAACAATCAGCTGCTAAATCTTTACTAGTACATCACAGAATAGCAAGGAATTAGTGACAGCAAGTTTAGAATTTTTTTGTAAGGTAAGTTGAAAGATGTGAAGTCAATGTATTTTGTTGGTTTGCTTTTGTAGTGGAAAAGATTTAAGAGGTTTAAATATTCATTGGAAAGATGTGTTTGGCAGGGGAAGAGGGAGACAGAGAGCAAAGGAGAGAGAGAGAAACTGAATCTGAATATAAAGGAAATATACTTGAAGAGAAGAGATGAGAGTCAAACTATGTCATAGTTAAAGACTATGGCCATGAGAGTTGGAGGCAACTCTTCCATCCTGAGAAGAAAGAATGAAATAATGGGTGCGGGTATATAGGTAATTTGTAATTGGCATTGCAGCATATTGAGAGAATATAACACACCTGGTGTTTTTATATTTTTCTGCAAAACAATTTTATTACTGAAGATGAAATGGAAGTCAGAAAAGGACTTAAATCTAATGGAGTGGTTTTGAGTTATCCACAAACAGTAGTAAAACTGAATATTGGGAGGAAGTGGGGATTGGACACAATATGTAAGGCTTTGAGGGATCCTCTCAGTTTGCATATCATTCAATAATTTGCTTACACTGTTTATCCCACTCAACTGAAGGGGGAGAAGTTGGAAAATTGGATTGATCAAGTTTATTTTTTTAATCAAAATAGATGAAGGGATGCATATCATTGAAAACACTAAGGATGTAGTGTTTAAATGGCAAAATCCTACTGTCTAGCCTGAGGAGGAAATAGACAGCCTTAAGATGTGCTGTCTTGGGGGGCGCCTGGATGGCTCAGTTGGTTAAGCGTCTGCCTTCAGCTGGGGTCATGATCCCAGGGTGCTGGGATCTAGCCCCGCCTCTGGCCCCCTGCTCAGCAGAGAGCCTGCTTCTCCCTCTCCCTCTGCCTGCTGCTCTGCCTACTTGTGCTCTCTCTCTCTAGCTCTCTGTCAAATAAATAAATAAAATATATACCAAAAAAAATGTGCTGTCTTGGGATTGGGTGATGCCAACAAGTTCAAGCTGTTCCACTTATCTATTTCAATGCATCCAAATTTGTTTTTGTTTGTTTTGCTCCAATGGAGTGCTGGAACTTCTCTGGAAATTTGGATCACAAAGGCTCTCTTATCCATAGATGACTGCCCGAGTCAATATTCTGCCGGTGCTCCCAGATCGCATCCCAGAAGGGCCAGAACTGGTTCAGTCTCCTATGGGTTGCACAGCTGGTGAGGAAGTCCATCTGCTTTTACCAGAAGCACTGGTGGGGCAAGACTTCTTCCCAGTCCATGGCCTATGGAGCTGAGTCCCACAACTCTCACAGAGGCACTTCTGTTCATGAATGATGCTGAAGTTTTCTTGCTGAAGGTGTCATTTATTTTTGAAGGTGCCAGTTATTTTACCAACGAAAATGGCTTCATTCAGGATTAGCAGAGAATTTCAATTGGACAAGCAAGCTATGGCAAAACCAAAGGCAAGTCCACAGAACAAAAGAGGTGAAGCTTTTTTAAGGAGGGAAAAGGGAGGTTGAGAAGGCTGTTACAAATAAAAAGTCCATTGGAGTAAACTGTGAGTTTGAAGTATAAAGGCTTCTCATTAGCTGAGCTTTGATAGTCTGTCATGGGTTGGGCTATTGCTAGGCAGAAGGAAAGCATTTCTTCCTCCTGCTGGGGTAGTAAAGTAGTCTACACATGCAAGGTCCCTCTTTCCTGCTGGGTCTACAATTGACAAGAGTACCAGGGAGTGAGAGCTCCTGTGCTGGCCTCCCAACTCCATTCTAAATGGGATTTCCTTTTAATTTCTTTCATTACTTTTACTAATTTTCACAAAGGGGGGGTCACCCAAAAGAAACATCGTATGCACCATGATGCTGACAGCATCTCCTCTAATTTCTTTTTGTTATTGAGACTTATTATATCTGCAAAATGTTTTGCAAAGTATTGTTTTTCAATCTCATGCATATTTTGTTATTATTATTTGCCAAGGAAATAATTAATGTCAAAAAACCCATTTTTAATGCCTTTTCTTCATGATATCCCAATTTTGTGTCACATTTAAAAGACTTCTCCATCAAAGTTTTCTCTGAGTATTTAAGCGCTTGTTTTCCTTTTTATTTTTAGTATTTTTACTGCCTTACTCTTTGAATGACATGAAAGTAACATAAGTAAAAATCTGTTTTAACAAATGCTTATATTTAAAGTTTTGCTAAGAAAAAAAATTGTCACTTCTGAATGGATATATCTTAAGACTTCTTTTGATTTGTTGACATTTTGGGAAGAAGCAATTTGGTTTCAATTAAATACATTCAAATTTTCAAATTAGGGGTATATTTGCTAAAAAACAAAAGAATGTCTAATAAGGAACATACAATTTGTGATATTGAAATTAGAGTAGCTGTATTTGAAATATATGAGTTTTTCCATTGGAGCATAGGGATATTTGATGTATATATATTTCTAATATATACACAATTTTTACTTAATTTTTTGTTTATAAATATACAATAGTAGAGTGATGTCTGGGCAATTGAGTGATATATGTATTATAAATTTACTAATTTTTAATTTTTTCTTCTTTTATGAAAAAAATTCCTTTTAGATACATATTAAGAGAAACTGAAAAAAATGCTAAAAACTAAGCAATACAGAATATAATGAAAATATGTCATGAGGAATTTCATTCTTGAATTTTTTTTCACATGATTTATACTGTCTGAAAAATAGTAAAAACTTCAAAATTTGATAAATATACACATTATAATTTCTAGAGTTGTCATCAAAATAAATCACATGAATAATATATATATGTTTGAATTTAGAATTTTTAAATTCAGAATGGTATCTCCAGACTTTCCCTCAAAAAGGCACTTTTGAGCACACTGGTAGCTAGTATTTTTATAAAATACTTTTTTACAGAATATTTTGACATTTCTTTTCTTGTAATTACTGTCTGATATAAAGGTAAATTAGCTTTAATGATAAACAGGATATAATCAAAATGTCCATTACAATTTCTGTTCCTAAAACAATTATTGTATTTTAATATATATTATTTTAGATAATTATCTCCTCTATTAGGTAGAAAATAGATTACAGTTAAATAATACTGTTGTTTATTATTACTCTACCATTGTCTTGTATTACAGAAAATTCTGGACAAGAAATAGGAGTACTGTTTGCATACTGATTTTTATTTATTCCACACATTTTTCTGACCATAATATTCAGTTTGTCTAAAAGACTAAATCATTATAATAGTTTATATAGACTTTTACCTGCAGATAGCAGCAAAATACTATTAACTGAGAACAATTATCCTCTCTGCTATCAGGATTTTTATTGTAATACACATGCTTAGATGCATGATCCCCATCTCCCTTAAGACATAGTAAAACAAACTGAAATCTGGAGAAAAAAAAAAGATACAATTACTTTGTTTTCTGTAAGTTTATGCATGTAATTTAATAACTCTAAATTAATGGCTTTATTTGTGGTTTATAGAGAAGCAACCCTAATCTTTCCTTGGAACTTCATAGAAATGTAATTCTTAAATGTCACCTTAGTCCTACTGTGGAAGGAGAGTAGCATGCTGTTTAACAAGCCTTTTAAGTGATTCTGGGGCAAGCTCAAGTTTGAGAACCATGGATCTAAGTCAAGGCTGTGCAATAGAACTTTCTTTGATAATGAAAATGTCCTATGTCTATTTTTTCCAATGCAGAAGCCAGTAGCCACATACACCTACTAGGTACCTGAAATGTGGCTAATACAACCAAGGGTCTGATATTTAATATTACTTAATTTTAATTTATTTAAAGTTAAAAAACCACATGTGGCCAATGGCTATTGTTTTGTTCAGCACAAATCTGAATGAGCCCATAATTTCAAGTGATTAGAATGGCAGAAGATTAGATTCTAAAATAAGCTTATTACATCTTTCAACCACTATTAGAATCTTTGGTGTTTTAATTTACTATAAGAAAAAGCTTAGCCCATTATAATTTTGATCCTAACAAAATGACTAAAATAGTGGAATCAATTACCTTGGCAAAATTTGTGAAGTGAAATGGATTTAACAATGTTTACATTTTTTACCAAAAATTGTTGCATCTGAGTGTGGTAGGCACAAAGCTCAGATGATGTACATGTCCTGTATAATCTTCCCTCCTTTAGTGGGGATAGAACCAATGAATGTGATGGAATCATGTTCGTGGTGAGGTTACTTTTTATGTTAAAGATAATTGGATTTTGCTGATACAATAAATGTCCTTATGCATTTGATAGTGAGTTAATTAAAGGGGAGATTATCCTGAATGGGACTGTCAGGTGAGCTTTTATGAGAGGGTCATAAGCCACAACCAAATGCGATTTGTCATTGGCATGCAAGAATGGTTCAATATATGAAAATCAATTAATTTGATATACTGTGGGAATTTGTAGTGCCTGGCTAGATAAGATTTAATAAACACATGCCTCCCTAGATGAGACTAGTTGAAAAGCAAGGAAGGAATGTCCAGAAAACGTGGCCTCCTTTAAGGTTTCTGGGCTGAAAACAGCCAAATGTTCTTTGCGGCTCAATATACTCATCCAAGGAGTAAATGCTTGACTTAAAAGAGACATTTATCTTTGGAGGTCATGTACTCCCTGTCTACACACTCGTCATGAGCACAGCTTGTTCTAATCACACGATACTCCCTATGTCACTGTCCTAATTATTAAAGCTTCCTACTCCTTTTTGTTTTTCCTATTCCCTTGATGTATTAATAATGTTCATAATAAAAATGGAGGTAGAGTTTGGCTTGGGACCTTTCACCACTAGAGCATCTGTTCCCCACTCCCTCTCCTTTCTGCTACTAAATATCTGGAGTAATCTTTTCATTCACTGCCTTAGGGTTTGCTGGCCAAACCTGACAATATACCACATTAAAAGAATAAAGGATAAAAATCCCATGATCATCTCAATAGATGAATTTGACAACATCCTTTCATAATAAAAACTCTTTATGATTAAAATTAAACTAGATATGGAAGTAATTTGCCTCAATATAATATGAAAAGCACACAGCTAAAACCATATTCACCAGTGAAAAACTGAAACTTTCCCTGTAAGATTAGAAAAAAGACAAGGATACCCACTCTCACCACTTCCATTCAACATAGTACTGGAAGTCCTAGCCAAAGTAATTAGGCAAGAAAAATAAATAAAAGGCATCCAAATCATAAAGGAAGATGTAATATTATCCCTGTCCACAGATGACATGACTTTATATATAGAAAACTCCAAAGACTTTACAAAAACAAAACTGTTACAACTAATAAATGAATTCAGTAAAGGTGCATGATATGAAATCAACACACAAAAATTTGTTGCATTTCTAAAGAGCTAAAACAAACTATAAGATGGGATGCCTGGGTGGCTCAGTCAGTTAAGTGTCTGCCTTCGGCTCAGGTTATGACCCCAGGGTCCTGGGATTGAGTCCCACATCAGGCTCCTTGTTCAGCAAGGAGCCTGCGTCTCCCTCTGCTTGTGCTCACTCTCTCTCTCTGACAAATAAATAAGTAAATGTTTAAAAAAAAAACTATAAGAAAAGGAGATTAAGAAAATGATACCATTTATAATAGTATCAAGAAGAATAAAGTGTTTAAGGATAAACTTAACCAAGGAGATAAAAGACTAGTACATTGAAAATAATAAGACATTGATGAAAAAAATGAAAGAAGACATGAATCAATGGAAAGACATCCACGTTCATGAATTGAAAGACATAATATTGTTAAAATGTTTATCCTACCCAAAGCTATGTATTGATTCAATGCAATCCCCAGCAAAATCTCAATGACATTTTTCACATAGAGAAAGTCCTAGAATTCACATGGACCCAAAAAAGACCTTGAAAACCCAAAGCATCTTGAGCAAGAAGGACAACTGAAGGCATCACATTCCCTGATTACAAAATATATTACAAAAAACAGTAATTAAAATAGTATGATATTGGCATAAAGATAGACATATAGACCAATGGAAGAGAATAAAGAGCTCATAAAATAACCACATATATACTGTCAACTGATCTTCCACAAGGGTGCCAAAAATACACAATAAAAAATGTATAGTCTGAAAAACAAATGATATTGGGCAAGTTGGATATCCATATGCAAAAGAATGAAATTGGATGCTTATCTTCCATCACACACAGAAATTAACTCAAAATGGATTAAAGATTTAACTATAGGAACTGAAACTATAAAACTCTTAAAAGAAAACATAAGAAAAAAGTTCATAACATTGGCCCACAGTATTTCCTGCATATGACACCAAAAACACAAGCAACAAAGGCAAAAATAGACAAGTGAGACCATATCAAACTAAAAAGCTTTTGTACAGCAAATAATCAACAGACAAGGTAGAAAATAGATATTGTAGAATAGCTCACATAGACTGAGTTTTTAATATATGCTAAGCACTTTACATTTATTAATTTTTTTAATTTACCACTGAATGATGACCATTATTATTAAATTTTTTTGTTGAAGAATTCGGGCACAGAGATATAAGGTAATTTATCCAAAATTACACAAGCAAGTTGTAAATGGAGGATTTCACAATAAGGCTTATAGTTCCAGAGTCTTTGTACTTACACAATGCTCTATTTGCCTTTTAATAGGACAGTTAATTTTGGAATGTGGAATGAACACTCTTTCTTTCATTAACAAAAGTGTTGAGATTATAGATGAAGACAAAAGATATTTGGAGTTGGAGAACAGAACATTTTAGGGGATGTTGATATTGAAGGAAATTGAAGAAAACTCTTGAAAAGATGCAATGATTCCGAAGGTAAAATGGAAAATAAAATAATACTTAGAAAATAGTAGATGGCCAAGTAAAGTTGACAAATGTAGCATATCTGGGAATATTTGGAATAGATGTTCTGTGATATTTAATAAATCTTCAAAGAAAGAAAAGTAGTTACTGTTTAAGGTGGATAAACCACAACCATAAATGTTAGCCATTAAATATAAAACGTAACAACCAGAGATTACAAAGTGGACTGGTATAAGGAGGACTTGTTAGTGGTTTAATCCTGGCCACTGGGACCTGAAGAAGTATGTAGATTTTTCTATAAGGAAATGTCACAGTTCTTTTATTTGGAACATGTGGTCTAGGGGTCTAGAATCAAATTTTTATATTAGCATTCAATTAAGTTCTAAAGAATAGGAGTAGAAGAGATGCTGAAGGAGAAATATGGCTGACACTTCATTTTTATTGCTTACAATCTGGTTGATATGAAAGGAAAGTAGATGAAATTGAAGTGTGATAAGGAAAGAAAAATTAATAATTAAATTAATTTAATTTAATTAAAATTTAAAAATTTACACAAAATTTATAAGACAAAAATGCGTTTCTTAAAAAAAGAGGTGGCACAAAACAAAGAGAAAGGGAAAAAAATCAAAAGACATGTAGAATACAGAAAATATACATCAAAAAATCATAAACCAAAAAAACCACTTTCCTATAAAATCTATTCAGTATAGACTATTTTATTAAGCTCAAATAAGAGACCAAGTAGGAGATATAAGTTATGAAGAAGATATTGCAATAGAAAGAGGAAGAAGGAGGAGGAGGAGAAGGAAGAGAAAAAGAAGGAGGAAGAGGGAGGAGGAAGAAAGACAAGAGAAGAGGAGAAAGAAGAAGATGGGGAGGAAGAGGAGGAGCAGAAAAAGAGAGAGGGAGAGAGATTAAAAAGAAGATAGAAGTTTTTAGGAAGAAATAGAAAAGGAAAATTAAAACCTTATGAAGAGAAAGTCACATTGAAAACAGCAAAATTTGAATAACTATGACTACAACAACTGTATATTATATAACAATACAATACATAGATATGACTTATGAAATATCATGGTTAATTTTATGTATCAACTTGACTGGCCATGAGGTGCCCAGATATTTAGTCAAACATTATTCTGGGTGTTTCTGCAAGGTAGTTTTTGGATGAGACTAACAATTTAATCTGAGTAAAACAGATTATCCTTCATAATGTGGGTGGGCCTCATCCAATCAGCTGATGGCCTGAAAAGAACACAAAAAAACCCTGAAGCTTCCCTAATTAAGAGGGAATTCTCCAGCAGACTGCCTTTGATCTTCATCTGCACGATTGACTCTTCTAGGTCTCTGCTGGCTGACTTTCGGACTAGAACGGCACCATCAGCTATCTTGGGTCTTGAGTCTGTGGGCTCACACTGCCAATTCAGACTTGCCAGTCACCATAATAGTTTGATCCCATTCCTTATAATAAATCAGTCTGACTCTCTGTCTCTTTTTCTGTCTCTCTCTCTATCTCACTCTCACACGCACAAACATAGGCACATATATCCACCTCCTATTTTATATGTTTCTTTGTAGAACCCTGACTAAAACACAAAATTCACAACCAATGGAGAGAAAGCAAGGCTTAAGCAAGTTCCTGTTTTGACCATGAAGAAGTAAATGGGCAAACAATTTATCTTCCTACAAAAATATCAGCTACAATACTCTACAAGATTTATACAACTTCAGGCATAAAGCAAGGAAAGGTAAAAAGCTATGATCCTGGAGGGAAAGGAATCATAAGAGGTAAGCTCCATCGTTGGAAACAACATTGTGCCTGGGGGCACTTTTCAAACTGTATCACAGGAACTGGAACTCAATCATGAAGCAGTTTTTTGAACGACTGAAATAAGTAGAAATCAGAGATTGGCATCTTAGGACATCTAGAATTTGAGAGACAATTAACTAAAGCAGTTGGATGTACAAATAAGATTGCCAAAACTGCTTCCTTCAGCCCGTATCATAATACTAAGTTAAGCATACTATGGGCAATGTTCTGCAAGGTCTGGCAGAAAAGAGTACCGGAGGGTTATGAGTAAAATACAGATTATAGAAGTTGTACAGTTAAATAGAGACATTAGCAATCAGATCATGTAATATGAAGTGATTCTGGGCGCCTGGGTGGCTCAGTTGGTTAAGCGACTGCCTTCGGCTCAGGTCATGATCCCGGAGTCCCTGGATCGAGTCCCGCATCGGGCTCCCTGCTCGGCAGGGAGCCTGCTTCTGCCTCTGACCCTCCCCCCTCTCATGTGCTCTCTCTCTCTCATTCTCTCTGTCTCAAATAAATAAATAAATAAATAATTTAAAAAAAAATATGAAGTGATTCTGCTACTGAACACATGTTTTCAAGCACACATGATCATTCACAAAGATGAACCACAGTTTGGAACATGAAACAGGTCTTGACAAATTTTAAAGAATTTTAATCACACAAAATATATACCCTGACCAAAATGAAATGAAATTACAGTTAATAACAAATGTATCTGGAAAATCCTGAAATAGTTGAAACTTGAGCAATAGAGTTCTATATAGTCATGAATAAAAGAATAAATAAATAATAAGAAAATATAAAAACATTTTGAACTGCATAATAATGGGAACATAAGCAAAGTTTTGGTGATGTATTTAAATCAATGCTTAAAGGGACTTTTATAGCTGTGAATGTTCATATTAGATAAGAAAATGTTAAATCAATGGACAATGTTTCCATCATTAGAAGCTAGGAAAAGGGGAGCAAATTAAACCTAAATTAAGTTAAAATATGGAATGAATAAATAGAAGAGCTATATCAGTAAGAAAAGGACAAATAAGAAAAAAAAATGAATGAAATTAAATCTAAGTTACTTGGAAAGATTAGTAAAACTGATAAAACCCTAGCAAGACTTATCAAGAAAAGACTGAAATCAGTGTCATCAACAGGGGCACCTGGGTGACTCAGTCTGCTAGGCATCTGCCTTTGGGATCTAGCCCCATGTCAGGCTCCCTGCTCAGCCCGTGGCCTGCTTCTCTCTCTCCCTCTGCCTGCCACTCCCCCCTGCTTGTGCTCTCTCTCCCTGTCTCTCTCTGTCAAATAAATAAATAAAATATTTTTAAAAAATTGTCATCAAAGGTTGGAATCTCATGGTTCAATGTCCTTTCCCCAACTTCACTGTTGTTGGTAGAATTACTAATATAACAAGTGAAAAAGGGGACATCACTACAAATCCTGTAAATATTAAAAAGATAATGAAGAAAAAGTATCTACTGTTTTATAGGAATTAATTTTATATCCTGGAAGAAATGGACACATTGCATGAAATACACAAATTACAAAAGTGGCATAAGAAGAAAGAAACTTACATGGAAGAAATTGATCTTGTAAGAAAAACAAAACAAAAAAATAAGTTTCATTTGAAAGAAATTTTAGGTCTATATTATTTACAAGTAATTCCTTTAAAATATTTAGAAAAGAAATAATGTTAACATTTTACAAAATAATTAAGATAATATAGAAAGAAGGAATATTCCCCATTATATGGGGTCGGCAAATATTGACACCCATTGCTTACACTAAGATGTAGAAAATTAGACAGATATTTGATGCTCATGGACTGTAAGATTCAATATTTTTGAGATGTTCATTCTTCTCAAATTGACCTAATAATTGAAAAAAATCCCATACCAAATTCTCCAAGCTCTTATATGCTAGAGATTTATATTAATGGGAAAGATTTTATATTAAATTATAATTTCAATTCTAGTTAGGAAGTTAGAGAAAGCAATTAGCTTATATATATGTATATTTGTGTTGTCTCAGAGGGCAACAGAGACTATACAGAACACAAGGTTTCTTTAAAGAACAATAGGCATGAAAATTGAGGCACGGACCAGGAAATGGTCAAAGGAAGGAAGACTTTGGAGAAATCAAATAGTAGGGGTTAAGGGCAGGGAGTGTGGACTTTTAACTCCCCTGCTGCTTAGTGTTGCTGCAAGGAATAAAGGAGATAGCTTTAAAGCACTTGGTAACTGTCCAGCACATAGGAAAACATCTTATGCAGAGTTATCATTACTAATATTAATGTTGGAAACAAGAATGAAAGAATAAGAGTTTTATGAACTCTGAGATTCACTTTAGTCAGACTGTTAGGTTGGGAAAGCAGAAAAAAAGAAATGGAACAAGGCCATTTGCATTAATACAAGTCTATATTCTGTGTCTAGATAAAATATTTTAGTGAAATTATTTTTATTAGGCATAATAAAAGTCCTCATAATTTATCCAAATAAGTTTATTTACAATTCACCAGAGAAAATAACCCAGCATTTTCACAGAAGGCTTTCTGCATGATTTTATTCATACTATTCTATTTGATCCAATCAAAATAATTACAAATTATGAGAATACATTTTGAATTTGAAGTCTCAAATTTGAGAATAATTATTGTTTTATTTATCTTTTCATTATGTAATTAAAGCCTAAGAATTAACTTATTTTGAACAGAAAAGATTAAGTGAGCAAAATAAAAATTTTCTTCCATTAAGAAACCATTTATCTTCCATAGCTCAATGCTTGCCTATTCCAAGAAAAGCCAAATGTCCTTACCTTTTTCAGAAAGGCATTAATACCTGTTGTGAAAAACCTTTATTAGTCTAAATTGTTCCAGCAAGTGGTGAATGGGAAACAGCAGGCCCAGGGATTGTATGTGACTATCTACAATAAAAAGAGGTTCTATACTTCATGGGCCTCTAAGTATGCAGCTAACCCTCCTGATTACAAAAGGTACAGAGTGCCATTAAAACGCATCGAGATTTCCTGAAGACAATTATAAAGGCACATAACATCTGTTCTCAATCATGGGCAACAGGAGAGAAAATGTGCGCCACATGATATGTTACATACAACAAAGAAGTCCAGCTGTGTGAAGAAAAGTGTGTGAAAAGGCAATGGCCAAGCAAAGAACAGCGCAGAGTAAGCATTGTTACGATGACAGCGACCCATGGCAATCTCTTTGAGTAGCTCTGTGGTACCAAGATCTGTTTGTTCTCCCACAAAAAGGGCCGACCATGACATCCTCAATTATGGGTACTATTCATAAAAGAGTACGATTTACTAGACAATTTGGATTTAACATTTAAAATTACAAACTTCAAAAAAGCTACATGGGGGCAAAGCATTTTCTCAGCCTTTTGTTTTAATAGTCCAGGATCAAAAATGCCTTTATCTCCTTACAGAAATCTATGTCATTCCACATCATTTTTACATAATACAAAATAGAACTAAGTCTCATAATAAATATCAATGGGAAAATTACTGTGGAAAATAATGATTAGAGAAAATTATGTAACAATTTACACCCCTGTCCCTACCACTTCTTTCTGTCTCTCATTTTTACTGGGCTTCAACCAACTGCCTCCTTGTTGTTCTTCCAACATAACATGTGTGTCCAATTGGGTCTTTGTATGTGTTGTTCTGTCCACTTGGGCTTCCCAGTTAGTCATCCATGAGGCTTGCTTCCTCATCACCTGCATGTATGCACTAACATTGTCAATCATAGTTAAGCCATTCCTGAAAAGCTTAATTAAAACTAAACCCATTCCACACCTTTCCTGTTGTTTCTGATTTATTTTTTCACATAGCACTAATTAGGATATAACATAATTTCTTCTTAGTAATTAATTTTGTATTTTGGTTACTTTTCCCTGAAAAAGATATGCCTTGTGAGTCAGGATTGGAACTCTTTTTGTTCAATGATGCCTCAACACACACATGACAAAAGTCAAAATTATTTCCCCAGCAATTGAATCACCTTATGATTTCTTTGGTTCTATAAACTTAACTGGGTAGTAAAGGGTGTTTGTTCGTACCCTACATTTTCCAAATAAAGGACTAGCCCTTAACCTGCTTAAGAGGGAGATTACTTCTGAACCCTCTGAAATATCCTGCCTGATAAGAATGTCTTTGTAGGGGTACCTGCGTGGATCAGTCCCTTAAGCAGTTAAGCGTCTGCATTCGGCACAGGTCATGACCCCAGGGTCCTGGGATGGGATCGAGACCTGCATGGCATAGGGCTCCCTGCTCAGTGGGGAGTCTGCTTCTCCCTCTGTCCCTCCCCGCTGCTCGTGCTCGCTCTCTCTCTCTCTCCTCAAATAAATTAAAAAAAAAAATCTTAAAAAAAAGAATGTCTGTATACCTGAGACTTTTAAGCCACAGAGATGGTTTATGCTAACAATGTAACTTATGGTGAACACTAATTTTATTGTTTACCTGGGATTTGAGGCCACTCTATCATTTCGACCTCTAGGGGACTGGAGTCTAAGTGGAGTAGGTAAATCACATGGATGTCCCACGTCCCATGTCCCATGACTACATGACATTAGTAAAAACCCTGGTCTCAAGTCTCAAGAAGGATTGAGCTTCATTGTTAGGCAACACTTTGCAAATGTCATCACACATTGTTGCTATCTTTTTGACTCTACTGGGAGAGGACAGTTGGAAGGTAGAACTGGGTTTCTCCTAAACTCTGCCATATGCACCTTTTCTCTTTGCTGATTTTAATATGTATCCTTCTACTGAAATAAACTGTAACTGTGAGTATAACAGCTTTCTGGAATTCTGTGGGTCTTTCTAGCAAATCATTAAACCTAAGAGTGGTCCAGGGAACCTCTGAGACAGTAATTATATCCATGGTTGGATAAAAATGAATCATCATTTTTAATCATCATTTTGTGGTCAAACTATAATTTTTTATTTATGAAACTCAATGTACAAGATCCATTTCATTGGGCGCCTGGGTGGCTCAGTTGGTTAAGCGACTGCCTTCGGCTCAGGTCATGATCCTGGAGTCCCGGGATCGAGTCCCGCATCGGGCTCCCTGCTCGGCAGGGAGCCTGCTTCTCCCTCTGACCCTCCCCCCTCTCATGTGCTCTCTGTCTCTCTCATTCTCTCTGTCTCAAATAAATAAATAAAAAAAAAATCTAAAAAAAAAAAAAGATCTATTTTATTAAACTTACAATTTAGAGGCATTTATGTTAATGAATAATGGTCTTCTTTGCAAAAATAATAATGCACTGATTTTTTATAAATAAGTATTACAGGGGCCCCTGGGTGGCTCAGTTGGTTAAGCATCTGCCTTTGGTTCAGGTCATGATCTCCAGGTCCTGGGATTGAGCCCTGTGTTGGTTCCATACTCAGCAGGGAGTCTGCCTCTCCCTCTCTCCCTCTGCCCCTCCTCCCTGCTCCTGCTCTCTCTCTCAAATGAATAAATAAAAAATCTTAAAAAAAAGTCTGTTAAAAAAACTTTAAGTATTACAGTCAATAATGTAGGTACCAATAGTAGTACAATATCAATATAATTAATTGTTTCCATTTCTGACACTGAACTCACCTAGAAAAAATAAATAGAAGTTTCCATGGACACTCAAAATTAATATAAGCCACACCTTATGAAATATAGTGCATATTACCATTCTTTCCTACTTGGAATAACTTTTAAAACCAAAGTAGAAACATGCACATAATCAAATATAAATTAGATACATACAATAGATAAATTATTCACAACTACAAGACTGCATCTTTCTTTCAAGTTATACTAATGAAATGTGACTACAATAATCATATCAGAGATAATGAAATCAAAAGGAGCTTGAATACTACCTAGGTGTCGTGATCACATACATCACCTTGATTAATTTAAAGCATCTGATGATTGCCTTGGATTCTTTATATATACATAAAATATACATAAACATAAAAATCCAATCAAGTATATTCTGTATATCTGTGTGATACCCATAAATTTTCTAAGGATATTTGATTTTGTTGAATTGATTAAAACTCTTAAATTTTATAACATGCTGATCTTGCAGACATACACATACATTTGAGGAAACAAGTATTTTTTTTAAAGACTGATTCATTTATTTTAGAGAGGGGGAGGGGCAGAGGGAGAGAATCAGACTCCCCACTGAGCATGGATCCCACCTGAGTTGAAACCAAGAGTTGGACGCTTAACTGTCTGAGCCACACAAAAAGCCCCAGGAAACAAGTATTTTTGAGAACTTTTAATTTTATACATTACTAAAAAAGAAAAGAAAATACCTTTGATAATTATTTAATTTAAAAATGGAAATACAAAGGGGAGCCTGGGTGGCTCAGTCGTTAAGCGTTAGCCTTCAGCTCAGGTCATGATCCCAGGGTCCTGGGATCGAGCCCCACATCAGGCTCCCTGCTCCGCGGGAAGCCTGCTTCTCCATCTCCCACTCCCCCTGCTTGTGTTCCCTCTTTGGCTGTCTTTATCTCTGTCAAATAAATAAAACCTTTAAAAAAAAAAAAATGGAAATACAAAGATCCACTGATCTTCCTTTTTCCAAATTTCCCAAGATATATCATAGCCACCTTAAATTTTCTCACTTAACCCTTTCACTCTCATAAAAAAGCAGAGGAAATGATTATGTTTTTAAGCTTAATAAAACTATAATGTGTTTGAATATTATTTAGTATTTAGTATTTTTATTTTCTATATTTAGTATATTTAAGTAAATACACTAAATTACTAAGTAAATATAATAAATACTAAATACATATAAATATGTATAAATATATTCATATATAGTAATATATATGGAGACAGACATATATACATTCCTGTGTTTGTGTGTGCATGTGAGTGTATCCATAAGTAATATGTTTAGTGAACAATATATTTATTAATTTAGCATTTGTATATATAATTACATATGATGAATTATGCATATATATACATATATATATATGTACATATCATACACACACACACACACACATATATACGCACCCGGGTAAAAGTGTATGTATCACTTAGTAGAAGTTTTAGAAATCTGGGGAGAGAAGAACTTGATTATCACTGTATGGGGAGGGTAGAGCAGTACTAATACTTAAATGCAAAACTTGAGAGACTAGGAATCCTGCAACATGAGGATGGTCACTTCAATGAAAAAATTCTAAGTCCTTTACTTTTTAAAAAAAAATCCTTCCAGGGGCGCCTGGGTGGCTCAGTTGGTTAAGCGACTGCCTTCGGCTCAGGTCATGATCCTGGCTGGAGTCCCGGGATCGAGTCCTGCATGGGGCTCCCTGCTCGGCAGGGAGTCTGCTTCTCCCTCTGACCCTCCCCCCTCTCATGTGCTCTCTCTCTCTCTCTCATTCTCTCTCTCAAATAAATAAATAAATAAAATCTTAAAAAAAAAAAAATCCTTCCAGATATGATTACAGGTAAAAACCTGAAACCCAGCTGGTTTTAGATATAAACTTAAATATGTTAGTACAGTTTTCCAGTAATGTAAAAAAAGAAAACCAAAACCCAAAACGATAAATACCATTTTGATCCAAGGCTTCATATATTCATTTAATCAAACTTTTATGGTAAAATAGTATCAAGAATATGGTGGTTTCTATTCTTTTACTGTAACTTTATATTATTTAAATGGGTACTATAATGATTACACAATCCAAGTTCAAGATAGCAAGTAAAAAATGTTCTGCTCAACATCAATTTATTCCAGCTTACCTAGATGCAGAAAACTGAGGTCAGACAGCTATCAGAGCTCTTATATCTGAAGGTCTTCTTAGTAATGTTCACTTTGAAATCATTCAGTGACGGTGAGCCATGCGATCATGAGTGAGCAACAGATATATAGACAACCATTCTGTCCCTGTACAACCATTCTGGTTTATACTTTACATACTGTATTCGACCCATTACATGAAATATTCAACATTTTATTGTAAAATAGGCTTTGTGTTAAATGATTTAGCCCAACTGGAGGTTACTGTAAGTGTTCTGAAAATGTGTAAGGTAGGCTAGGCTAAGTTATCATGTTCACTATGTTAGATGTATTAAATGCATTTTCAGCTTATGATATTTTCAACTTATTATGGGTTTATCAGGTTAATTATTTTTTATTTATTATATTACATCATTACTTCTTAAAAGTTCAAGGAAGATATACTAAATTTACATTAATCTCTTGAATATCCATAAAATTAGTATGCAAAATCGTTCAAGGAAGATATGTACTTAATTGTCTTTAAATAATAATTTCATATACATTGCAGGCTAATTTTATGGATATTCAAGAGATTAATGTAAATTTAGTAAATTAAAAAATAATATTAATGCTTTGGATTTACATTACTATTTATGGATTGGTTATTGCCATAAATCATCATTCAAATATCATTTACATGATTTCTTAAAAGAGATGATATTATATTTTTAGTATTTGCATATTGAGAAAAATAATATGGATTTTAAAAACAAAATTTCAAAAACCTGATTAAGTTCTTACTGATTTTATGAATATTATCATAATTTAGCAAAATAAAGTGTCATGAAGACAATTATGAATGAATCTATTATAAAATGTAATTATTTTTCTCTGTGTCTATACAGAGTTTAAAACAAAATATAATTTCACATTTTGGTACCGTGCTTTTAATGGAATGAAGAAAGATATAGCATTATAAAATCCAAGTGGATAGTGAAGCATTTCAGTAATACCAAATCTTACAAAGTCATAAAAATTAATTTCAGGAAAACACACTCCATATTAAAAAATATTCTATGGTCACAGTATTCACCTATAGGAATAATTAGAGAAAATTTAATTAAAGCAAATATTAAAAACTTCTTTCAAATTTTCAAGTGAGAGTAAATATATTGACTTCTGGGCCATGAATACCATTACATATGAAACAAAGTACAAACTCACTAACACTCACACTTACATGTTCTAAACATTCCTCTTCATTGGTCACCTTCTTCCTTATTAGCTGATGGACACAGTCCCTAATTCACAGATTAAATACAAGCTGTTAGCTCTCTCAATTTCCACCTTCAAATTTACAAACTTCTGTATGTCTGCATCCCTTCCTCACCCCTCTCCTGGTTTTCAGTAGAGACAGTATCCCTTCTACAATTTAATGAAAATTCCTCTACCTTATATGAAGCTTTACTTTATTTCCTCTTAGTTCTTCAGTATTCTCAAGAGTTTCTTCTCTGAATTTTTTCCATCAAACAGATAAATACATATAAGTATGCCCACCTACAGAACACATAGAATAGGTGTATGGATAGACAAATTGTGGAACATCCAGACAATGGAATAACATTCAGTGATCAAAAGATATGAGTTACAAAACAGTGAAAAGATACAGAGGAATTTTAAATGCATACTACCAAGTAAAGAAGCCAATCTGAAATGGATATATACTGTTTGATCCCAACTATATGACATTGTGGAAAAGGAAAAATATTGAAACAGTAAAAAGATCCGTAAAAAGATCCCTTGCCAGGGACAGGGAGTGAATGAAGAGAAGAAAAAGTAGAATACAGAGGAATTCTAGGAGAGTGAAACTATTCTGTACATTATTGTAATGGTGTATGTGCAACATTATACATTTATCAAAACCCGTAGAACTATACGATACAAAGAATAAGCCCTGATTTAAACTATGAACTTTAGTTAATAATAATGTATCAATATTTGCTCATTAATTATAACAAACATATCACACTAATCCAAGAATAGGAGAAATTGTGCTGGGGGAGAGTGAGTATATGGTAATTCTGTATTTATTTTTTTAAAGACACATTTATTCAGCATAATGATCAGACTATTACATTTAGCAATCAAAATGGGTGCAAAAAAAAAATCTACATTAAAACCCTTTGTTGAAATGCTTTACACTTTCCACGGAGTAGAAACTAAAATAAACTTGTTATACAATTAGTCACAAATACAGTCCTTGAGTTTTTTGCCCATACAGGGTGTAAAACGCCTTCTTTGTAGCAGGCGGGCCCTGCCACCACTCTGCTTGGCTGAGTTCAGAAATCTGTTATAGGGCGCCTGGGTGGCTCAGTTGGTTAAGCGACTGCCTTTGGCTCAGGTCATGATCCTGGAGTCCCTGGATCGAGTCCCGCATCAGGCTCCCTGCTCGGCAGGGAGTCTGCTTCTCCCTCTGACCCTCCCCCATCTCGTGCTCTCTCTCTCTGTCTCATTCTCTCTCTCAAATAAATAAATAAAATCTTAAAAAAAAAAAAAAAGAAATCTGTTATAACCTGTAGTTCACTGTCACTTCTCTGGCTCTCCTCTCCTGCTAAGCTTTGTTTCCTGGTAGTAATTAAGTCCTTCTGTCACTGCCAAACCTACTGCTGCTGCTGGAACCACTGTAACCACCTTGGTTTTGTAGTTTGGCAAAGTACTGGCCTCTACCACCATAGGGGCCAGAGCTTCTGCCTCCAAACTTCCCTCCTTTCATGATCCAAAATTTGAAGATTGATCGTTGTAATTACCAAAATTATTATAGCTTCCTCCACCTCCAAAGTTCCTCCCATCATCATCATTACCTAATCCATTAGAACCATCCCCATGGCCACCATACCCACCACTAAAGCCACTTTACCCAATGACATTTTCTTCATGACCGAAGTTGTCATTCCCACCAAAACCACCTCCACAACCACCACCAAAATTTTCAGAACCACTTCGGCCATTCACAGTATAGTATTATTGCATGACAATCTTGTCTCTGGAGTCATAATCATCAAATGTTATAAAAGCAAAACCTCTCTCTTGCCACTGCCTTGGTCCGTCATGATTTCAGTCACTTTAATTTTCCCATACTGGTCAAAATACTCTTGTAGATGATGTTCTTCAGTGTCTTTTTTATGCCACCAACAAAAGTCTTTTTCACAGTTAAGTGGGCACAGGTCTTTGAGAATCTTGAGACAGCCCTTTTTGGTTCCACAACTCTTCCATCCACCTTGTGTGGCCTTGTATTCGTGGCTGCTTGCCCTTCCTCCACTGTGGCGTAGGTGACAAACCCAAAGCATCTGGAGCACTTGGTGTTTGGATCTCTCATTACCACACAGGACATAAACGTTCCCCATTGCTTAAAATGGCTCCTCAGGCTCTCATGGGTTGTTTCAAACCTCAAATCTCTGACGAAGAGCTTCTGCAACTGTTCAAGCTCTTTGGGAGACTCTGACTTAGACATGCCAGCAGTGGGAAGGAAGACTTTAATGTTGCTTCCTCGGCGGCATCCACGGGCAGAAAGGGGAATTCTGTATTTTTTAATCAATTTTTCTGTAAACCTCAAGCTGCTCTAAAAAATAAGCCACTAATGATCAAACAAAAATAATAATTGTTTATTATTATTTTTAAAGATTTTATTTGTCAGAGAGAGACAGAGAGAGCACAAGCAGGGGGAGTGGGAGAGGGAGAAGCTGGCTCCTTGCTGAGCAAGGAGCTCGATTAGGGACTTGATCCCAGAACCCTGGGATCATGACCTGAGCCGAAGGCAGACGGTTAACCAACTGAGCCACCCAGGCAGCCCAATTTATGTTTATTATTATAATTAACAATTATTAGATAAAATATACAAAAAAACATACACCTGCAACTTCTTTAAAATCCCACATATTTATAAACTCTGCATCTTCTTCTTCTTACCAGACAAATCTATTTTGTCTCTTAGTCCACATTTTCTACTAACTTTTCAACTGCCTTTGTCTGACTTCTAATCCCATTTGTTATTTATGGAAACAACTGTCTCTAAAGTAATCAATCACTGCATTTCTCTAAATCCAATGGGTAGTTTAATTCTCATTTTACTTGACCTAGTGACAGAATTTGGCAATATTGTAGCATTTTTCTTTCTTTAAATACTTTGTGTGTGTGTTTGTGTGTGAGAGAGAGAGAGATTGAGAGAGGGAAGTCATACTGCCTTGCTTTCCTGTGAACACCTTTGACCACTCCTCAGTAAATTTCTTTTCAAGCACATCATCTTCCTCCTCTTTGCAAGTTACTGTATTTCTTCATAGTTCAGTTGAAACCCTTCTTTGTGTTTATTCTAAAATTCCTCCTTGAAAATAAAATGCTTCACTTGTTATTTATGGGCTCTATGTATTCCAGTTTTCTCATCTGAGTTTCTGATCAATGACATGATTGACAAATCTACTTGTGTGTTTCAAAGTTACTTTCTTTTTAATTAATTAATTAATTAATTTTTATTATTATGTTAATCACCATACATTACATTATTAGTTTTTGATGTAGTGTTCCATGATTCATTGTTTGCGTATAACACCCAGTGCTCCATGCAGTATATCCCTCTTTAATACCCATTACCAGGCTAACCCATCCCCCCATCCCTCTCCCCTCTAGAACCCTCAGTTTGTTTCTCAGAGTCCATAGTCTCTCATGATTCATCTCCCCCTCCGATAAATCAGCAAATACACGCTAAATTTATGTTCTCCTTCAAAAGTCAGTCCTCTCTTAGAAAACATCATCTTTTTTAATCACTTGAAAAAATGAAACAACAGTTCATTCTGGTAACATCTTTCCATCTTGATCCATATCAAAGGGCTTTAGTTTCAAGTAATAGAAAACTCTAGCTGGTTTAAACCAAGGAGTCGATATATTGACAGCTTTAACTTAATAGTTTGGCTGTTGGATGGAATAGAGACATAGATCTTTTACAGCACTAGCTATGTTTCTTGGTGATTCTCTTTTCTCTACCCTTATCTGTGTCTAAGCTTCAATCTAAGGTTGCAAAAACACTAACAGCAATACACAGCAGTATATGTTTCATTATTCAGAGCCAGGGCGGAAGGAAAATAACTCTTTTGACAACTCTAACATAAAAGTTTCATTTTCTTCTGGTATGACGATTATTGGATCACTTGAATAACTTTAAGCCATAAACATGAGGCATGGGATAGTATTGGTTTTCTTAAACTAATCAAGGTCTATCCTTATAGGTATGACTGGGTTAATCATATTCAAGCAAATGGGGTAGGGTTTGAAGGATTATTTATTTTTTTTTTTTAAAGATTTTATTTATTTATTTGAGAGAGAGAATGAGACAGAGAGAGCATGAGAGGGGGGAGGGTCAGAGGGAGAAGCAGACTCCCTGCTGAGCAGGGAGCCCGGTGCGGGACTTGATCCCAGGACTCCAGGATCATGACCTGAGCCGAAGGCAGTCGCTTAACCAACTGAGCCACCCAGGCACCCATAGAAGGATTATTTAAAAAAGTCAGTAGCCAACTTCAGAATCTATCAGTTGTCCACTTAATATTCATATATGTCCTCTTTCTCAATACAGAAAGCTTCAAAAATAGACATGTTTAAATTCATCATACTCAAACTGTTTTCAAAGGGAGACAAATCACTGTTTATTCCAGTTGCTATGTTAATCTCTGGTTCTAGAAGCTCTGCTATATCAGCTCTCATTTCAATTATATATTATCAGTGCTCCTCATATTCCAGTAATTGATAAGATATCTACTTCTAACACACATGATCTATACTGAAAAAGAAAGAACAGAATATGTACAAGGAACCACCTCAGTTAATGTGCTGTTATTTGAATTAGTCACTATAGTGGGATGTTAAGATGTTTAATGTGGGTGAATTGGCAGTAGTGGGGACTGAAAGATTAGTTAAATAATGAAGAATAGAAAGATAAAGACCAAACTGTAAAAGTTCTAAATGATAAAACTAAGAATTAAGAATCTGATAGCCAAAAATATTGTTAAGTAGGGTCACAATTATGTCACTTTTGATAATTACAAGTACCCTGTGCTAGCATAAAGAAGATGGAGTCATGAAGCTATTTAGTCAAGTGAAACTTAATATTAAACAGTGAGATTTGTTCAAGAAAATATGAAAAAATCAATAACCATATGGATGTAGGATAATGAGAAAGGTGACAGAATCAAGCATATATTGCATGTTTTGAATGTTAGTGGGCTTATTTATTTATTTATTTAGCATGGAAATCTTTGTATTTGCAGTCAATAATTTATTATTTTAAATCCAAGTTATGCTGTCCTTGTAAAATGAGATGGGAAGAGTATTTTTTTTTCCTATTATCTAGATGAACTTGTGTAAAACAGATGTTTTCCCCTTAAATGTTTGAAGGAATCTACAAATGAAACTCATCCAAAACTGGAGTTTTCTTTGTGAAAAGTTATAAAATTAAGAATTCAAGTTTATTAATAGGTAGAGGATTATTCAGATTTTCTATTTTTCTTGTATCAATTACGCTGAATTTTTTAAGAAAGATTTTTATTTATTTATTTATTTATGTTAGAGATAAGAGAGGGAGAGCACAAGGGGGAGTAGCAGAGGGAAAGGGACAAGCCGACTCTGCACTGAGTGCAGAGCCCGACGCAGGGCTCAGTCCCACGACCCTGAGATCATGACCTGAGCCGAAATCAAGAGTAAGAAGCTTAACCAACTGAGCCACTCAGGCACCTCTAATTATATTGAGTTTTTAGGAAAATTGTTTTTATATACAAATTTAAAATTTTCTTAATTTTTAAAAGCTTTTTATATCTGTAAAATATATATAGTAACATTTTTTATTCCTGGCAGAGAAAATATATTTTATTTTCACTATTATTAATACAATAAATTTTATTTTTATTTATACTTTTTTGTTTTTAAAGATTGTTTTCTGATCTCATATTTATCATAATTTCCATCTATTTCTCCTAGAATTATTTTGCTCTGCTTTTTCTAGCTTTGTATACCACTATATTAGTTTCCTGTGGCTGTTATAACAAATTTGGTGGCTTAAAACAACAAAAATTTATTATCTCATAGTTCTGGATGCCAGAAAACCAAAATTAAGGTGTTGAAAAGGCTGTGCTACTGGGAAAGTCTCTTAGGGAGATTCTATTGTTTGCCTTTTCCAGCTTCTGGTGGCTCCAGGCATTCCTTAGCTGAGGATGCATCCCTCCAATCTCTTCCTCTGTAGTCACACTGCCTCTTCCTCTTCTGTCTGTCATCTCCCCTGTGGATCTCTTACAGGGGAAGTTGATATAGGACAAAGGGCCCAAGGTAATATACAAGATGTTCTCTTTATCTCAAGATCCTTAACTTAATCACATCTATAAAGACCCTTATTTTAAATAAGGTAACAGTCTCAGGTTCTGCAAATTAGGATGTTGACATACCCATTTGAGGGCTACCATTCAACTCACTGCTCTTTGGTAGTTAAAGGCTTAAATCATTGAGTTTCTGTCATGCACTTAAGACTATAAATTTCCCATTAAAGACAGATTTTGCAGGTTCCCACAAGTTGTGATCATTTTACTTGCATTATTTGATTCAAAGTATTATTAGATTCAATATGTTTTGTGATTTCTTTATTGAAACATGGCATGTAACCTATTTAGAACCGTTTTGCTTAATACTTTTGTATCATGTTTTTGGTATTGATATTTAGATTCCTTTCACTGTGGTTAATAAATTTTTGCAGTATGGTTTTGATCTTTGAAATAAATATATATTGGCCCAGAATTTGGTCAATTAAAAGTTTCCATATTTTCTTGAAAATAATTCAATTGTTGGGGGGATATGGTTTTATGTGTGTGACTTTTGCCAAGTTTCTTAATCTTGATATTCAAATATTATATTTCTTGAGTTTCTGTCTGACTTTTTATGCTATGGAGTAAGTTGCATTGATATCTCGAATTATGACTCAGTATCTTTCAATTTCAACTTTAGTCGGTTGTCACTTTATGTATATATTTTGAAGTTATAATCTGCATTAAAATTTAGGATTTTTATAGCTTTTCAAATTGAACTTTTAATAATAGCTAAATGTTCCCTTTTATATCGTATAATATTTCTTGCTGCGAGTCTACTTTGACTCATAATAATACAGTGTCATCAACTTAAATGTTCACATAGGCTTCAAGGGCAAATGACGTGCAGAATATCAGGCTAATTTCTTGGTTGTTTTCTTCAACCCTTTCAAAATTAGGTCTCTTTGGCAATCCAGAAGTTCAGTTTTTATCACCTCATTCTTTTTTTTTTTTTTTTTTAATTTACAACTTCTTCCTAGAAATATCGCCAAAGGCAAGGGAAGCAAGGGCAAAAATGAACTATTGGGACTTCATCAAGATAAAAAGCTTTTGCAAAGCAAAGGAAACAGTCAACAAAACCAAAAGACAGCCGACAGAATGGGAGAAGATATTTGCAAATGACATATCAGATAAAGGGCTGGTATCCAAACTCTATAAAGAACTCATCAAACTCAACACCCAAAGCACAAAGAATCCAATTTATCACCTCATTCTGATGAAAGGGCCAAAAATCCCAGGATGCTCTTTCCTCCTCAGTTTCCATTCCCTGCACTGTTAATCCACACATGCCCCGAATGAAATACCAGTGGGAAGTGCGTAACCCATGTCATAATGCCATCCTTTTTTCTGAGGCATTGGTCACTCAAGTTTAGTCTGTCTTATTGTACTCTGAAGCCTTCAAATAATTTATTTGCACATTTTATCCAATGTTTACAATTGATCTCTGTAGGAGGCTTTAACTCTGATATAGCTAGAAGCCATGATGTTTTGTGTAGGGGGGGTAAGTGGGCCATACCAGAACAGGCATCAGTTGCTTGATTCCCATTCATTTCAGATCATGCCCTAAGGCAATCTACCCTTTAGCCTGGACCCAGCTTGTTGCAATCAAAGTTCTAAGACTTCTTCCAAATTCTTGATTCAACTCACAGCTATTCCTCTGCGTTAGTTGTGGTAAGAGGAGACACACACATAAATCTGTGGCTTATAGAAGAATAGAAGTTCATTTCTCTCTAAAGGACAGACAGGAATGGTTCAAATGAAAATGTTCTAGGGCTAGTTTAGCAGCTCTTTCATTGTAAACATGCTGTTATTTCAATCTCTGTGTTCACAGTGGCTGATGTGGTTTTCACCTTCCACCAGCACTGGGGAAGACATATAGAAGTAGGGTGACAGATGCTCATTCCTATTTAGAAATGACCAGCAAGTGGGATACTGGTGCAAGAATTTGGACATAGAGCCACAACATGCTGCATCAGTCCAGATAAAACCTCAGAGTTCTACTACTAAAGAAGGAAGTGGATATAACTATATAGCTAGCCGTTCCTGCCATCTTTCTTTGCTTTCCCAGGCATGAACAAGATGTTTCTATGGCATGGATATTTATTTTATTTATTTATTTATTTTTTATATTATTTTAAAATTTATTTTAATTTTTAATATTTATCCATTTATTTATTGTCTTATTGTTTTAGTTTCAGAAGTAGAGTTTAGTCATTCATCAGTTGCATATAACACCTAGTGCTCATTACATCAAGTCCCCTCCTTAATGCCCATCACCCAATTACCCCATCCTTCCACCAACCTCCCCTCCAACAACCGTCAGTTTGCTTCCTATAGTTAAGAGTCTCTGATGGTTTGTGTCCATGGATGTTTAATGCCAAACACAAAACTCAAAGCTCTGGTGTTTTGTAAGGGGTCAAATCTTTCCACCTCCACTCTTGCAAGGTAATTTTCTACCAAATGAATATTAGTGCTAGGTGACACTATTCTCCTGAGGATGCACTCATGGAAAATTATACTGTTTAAAGTACATTCTTCACAGCCAGTGTATAACTTATTATGTCATACTCACAAAGACACAGAATTTATTTTTCTATGCAGGCTTTCAGTTCAGTTTCTTCTAAGTTCTGGAGTATAATTTATTCTCTCTTTGGCTGATATTTATCATATCAAATTCCAGTTTTGTGAAGTAGAGTTTAAGTTCAATTCTGGAAGTTACAGTAGGTATCATACTTTTTATTCATTGTATATAATACTTTGGCTTCCCAGGATAGAAGTGTCAATATCAGAACTGTTAGTATCTGGATACTCTAAGTCCATATGGCAATGTCATCCCTTTTATATAATTTAGTTATTTATCTTGGCAATCAGCCTAATTGCAGTCTCTAGTAGAGTTAATATCTGTTTCAAGGCATGATGGAAATAGAAGTACAGAATATAATTCCTCTTTAATCATTTTTAAAATTTATTTTATGTTGTTTTAAATGAAACATTATTGGAGCTAGTCATGATGACCAAATTGGAAGTGTCTCATATGACTGAATAAATCTTTAACACATTCAGAAGAGCTTCTCATTCTGCAAATCAATTATCACCATTGTGTTTTTCCCAAGGATTATTTCTGATGGACTAACTGTCTCTGAAAATGTAGAGATACAGTTGCCTAAACATTTCAAGTTCGAGTATTTATCTTTCTTAAGAAGATACATTTGATAAATGGAAATGAGGTTTTGACCTAGTCAAGTGCACTCACACTAGGACAGCTATTGCAGGTTATTTGTTTAAACTGTGCTTTTATGTCCAGCTTATATGCATTGTCCAAGAAAAAATTACTTTGTAGGAAGGAGATATTTTGTCAATAGCTCTTGAATGGGAAGATGAATGAAATCAATTAATAACTATAAAGAGGAAACTGAAGAATAATGAATTCCCATTTTTATGGGTCATGTATGAGTTGACAATTGAAAATTCACATGCAGCTATTCAAAAAGCATGAGATAATTGAGGTCTAGAATTCCAGAAATGGGTCACAATCTTCTACACTGAATAATCTATACAAATATGTGTATAAAGAATACCTTTTTAATAAATGTTGAAAGTAAATCCCAGATCACTAATATTCCATTAAGAAGGTTAGATTTAATTGTGTATGTTATAGATCTTATCTTTCCATTTCCCCCAGCTGATAAGGAAAATGTAATTATTTTTGAAACATGATAATATGCCAAAAATGTGTGACCTTTTCCCAGTTTAAGCAATAAAGTTCACTCCAGGGTGTTCTATTGGAACATAATATTAATATACCTAAACTACACTGATTTTTGATTAAATATGCTAACACCAATTACCAATGGCATATACTGTGAAGCGTTTTTTAAAGGACCACCAAGTATCAAATGCAGAATTGCTTAATATTTAAGAAAATTTATTTTTCTACTATGTGTTTACCTATTTACATGATACTTGTCAAGACATATTCTTATTTAAAATACTCACTTTAGTATATAATATAAAATTTCCCATGCAAAATACAATCTTATTTTCATATATTTAGAAAATCAGGTGTTCCTTTTCCAGTGGATAATTACTGATATATTAATATTACATAAATAGGAGAAAACAAATTCTATACTAAAAATATTAAAAGACTTTAAAAATTGTGAATTTATACTTTCAACTTTATTTTTTCATGTGTTCTAGAGATGCTCAGAAACCAGAAGTCACTTAAATGGGCCAATTCCAAAATTGTTTAAACATCAGCCATCATCACAATTTAATGTTTAATGAATTCTTTTTTTTTAAATTTTATTTTTTTATTTGACACAGAGAGAGAGAGAGCAAGAGAGGGAACACAAGCAGGGGGACTGGGAGAGGGAGAAGCAGGCTTCCCGCTGAGCACGGAGCCCTATGTGGAGCTCAATCCCAGGACCCTGGAATCATGACCTGAGCCAAAGGCAGACGCTTAATGACTGAGCCACCCGGGCACCCCAATGTTTAATGAATTCTTGCCAGATTCATGAGTTAACATTTTTCACTAGATAGAACTTTTCCCTTACTTTATTAGTTGTAGATTACATATGATTCTTATTTATTTATTTATTTGAGAGAGAAAGAGAGAAAGCACAGGCAGGGGGATGGGTAGAGGGAGAGGGAGAAGCTCACTCCCCGCTGAGCAGGGGACCTGACATGGGGCTTGATCCTCGGAGACCAGGATCATGACCTGAGCTGAAGTCATCCACTAACTGACTGAGCCACACAGGCACCCCTATGTTTCTTAATGAAATATTTTTATTTCATTGACAAACCAAAGCAGCACTGCATGTGCCCCAAGTTATAAAATGTCAAACACATTTTAGTAAAAGTGTAAGAACTATTTGTTGAGGATTTACATAAATTAGCTCATGTAATTCTCTCAACAGCCCCATAAGGCCCAGTAATTGGTTAAAATAATGTGAGTTTCTATAACAGAAAAGGCCCCAAATATCAGTGGCTTACTTAACACAATAGAATTTAATCTTACTCATGTGAAGACTAAATGAGGGCTTCCTGATTAGGACTCAACTCCATCCAGTCCATTCAGGAAATCAGGTTGATGGAAGTTCTTCCCACTTCAACCCAATACTGTTGTGGGCATCAATAGCCAGTCAGCAGATGGAGAGGTGAAAGAATTGCATTTGGGAAGTTGTGAGAAGCCAGACTCTTTCTTATTCCATGGGTCCTAACTCTGTCACAGGGTAATGCTTCAGAAAACAGTGAGCCTTATGAGTATAGGGAAAATGGTCTGTTTTCTGTGCTACCAGTCCCTAGCCCTGTTTACCCTTCTATTCATCAAATACCAATTTTATCATTTTTTTCCTGCGTGTGGAATATGTTCATTCTTTCTCTGATGAAGATTCAAGGTGTTTCCAGCAAATAGCCACATGCAATTAGATGGAGCTATGATGCTAGAATATATGAACCAAGAAGATGTAATTTGCTCTCAGCTTATACAATAAACAAGGTAAAGTAGGAGCAAGATCATTGCAATTAACTTCCCCATTTTGGAAATGAAATTTGGAGATACTCAGGGTAATGGTAAAGTTCTGCCAATTGGAGTTGAAAAGATCCTTGATTACAACCTAATTTTGCTCTCTGGAAAAAATTCTCTCATCTATGTCTTTTGGAGCCCCTTGCTCAGCTTTCTGGGACATCTTTGTCCTTTCCTCAGGTCACATAAAGTGAATATTGAGGCAGAAGGCTACCTCTGGTATGGAAAGCTTCCATAGACAGCCTCCTATGCATGCAAGTTTGTGAACTTGATTTCTGTTAAAAATGTGTGTGGTCAAAATATATTTTAGTTCCAGTTGCTAGCTTCACTGGCATTATAATTCCCTTGAAAGAATAGTATGCTTTTAATTTATTTGATTCTAGACAGTACCATGTACTGGTAACCATACTGGAATTCTGTACTAGTCAAAATTTCAAAATATAATTCATTTCCTTGCCTTCACATTCTATTCTCTTCTTTTCCAAACAAATGAAGCTACATTGAGGCAATCAAACTTGTATGGAAAAGAAATACTCTTAGTCATATTATTGTCACCAGGATGATTCTTAATTGGCTGCTTGTACACAATTTTTTCAATTTATTTTTCCTTTTGAGGTGCAAAAAGAGCCAATTTATCTAGCTATTGAGGCTGTATGTTAACAAGCAGTTTCCATTCCAATAGGTAAAGTTATTGTGTCATTTACAGGTGAGAGTAATGAAGTACAAGCTAAGGGTTATGTGACTTATCTTGTGTTAAATAGCTAGCGGTTTTGAAGCTAAGATTTAAATACAGCCATTTTCCTAAAGATAGCATACTCTTCTTATACTGTCCCTCACGTCCTTTATCCTCTGCCCATAGCACTTCTGCCCATAACACTGTCAGGGCTCAAATACCCATCTATATGGCACAGAAGTGGAATAGACGTTATCACATACCCCCATCGTCCTCATCAATCCTTATTATTGATTTCTTCAGATGCAATCTCTCCTCTATATTTCAATGAATCACTGAAGTTCTTATGCTTATATTCTCACTGAAATGGATATCTGGAAGTGTCTGATGTTAACATTTCATCTATACCCACTTACAAGTCCAAATTTTTCTTAGACTGCCAGAACAGCTCCTGCTACATATGCAAATCTCCAAACATGTGACAAATTTGCATTTTTTGCAGTGGCATTGAATTTATATTTTAAGATCCATGCACATATGTTAAGTCTAGGGATATATATATGCGTGTTTATGTGACCACATCATGATTTTTCGTAGCAATTTGAATTAGAGTGGAAAAATATTTTGAGTGGCATAATATGATGTATTTATTGTGTGTTTTCTCTTAAAAATATTGCTTTTATTTAAACATTATCATATTTTTGTACTCATGCCTGTCAATTAGCAGATGCTCAGAAATATTTAAAACGAACATGTGAAGACCCAGCACTGAAGATCCTAAAGCAGTAGGTCTGGGAGAGATCCTTCCTCTCTCTCTCTGTCTCTCTCTCTCTCTTTTAATTCTGCAGTGCATTTTGATGCTTTGAGCGGAACATCACTGCTTTCTTTAACAGTCTGTGGCAAGTGGAATAATGGTCCCTCATAATGACGATGTCTTAGTTCTTGGAACCTGTGAATATGTTACCTTGACATGCCAAAGGTATGCAGTAGATGTGATTAAGACTGAGATTAAAACTGAGATGGAAAAATTATCTTAAATTATCCTGGTGGTCACAAACTAATCACATGAATTCTTAAAGGCAAAGAATCAAACCCCGGTGTGGTCAGAGGGAGCTGTAGTCATAGTGGTGGTCATAGAGAGCTATGGAAGGAAATCAGCAAGATTTATTAATTTATTAATCACTGGCTTGGAGAATGATAGAAGGAGCCAAGAGCCAAGGAATGTTGTGACCTCGAGAAGCTGGAAAAATGGCTTCTCCCTTAAAGCCTCCAAAAAAGAATGCAGCCCTACATCCTCATTGATTTTAGGCCAGTGAGACCTGTGTTAGACTGCTAACCTGCAGAACTGTAAGATATTAAATCTGTGTTGTTTTAAACCACTAACTTTGTGGTAATTAGTAACAGCAGTAATAGAAAACTAATATGTTGTCTTTATAATTCATATATAACTTCATTTTAACACCTGATTTTATTGTATTTATTTTTAGTTGAATCTCTTCATATTAAAAAAATAACTAATGTCAGCATCCATCTTATTTTACAAAGCATGAAATTTCAGTGTTTTACATAATCGTGAGCGGTATGCTGGTTTTCTTATCACTCCAAAATTGACAACTAGGATACACAGCTGAGGATAGAGGATATGTTTCCCATTTTAATACTCAAGAAAGTCATAAATAATATTTGTGGTGTCTGAAGAAGGAACACTACAGCCTCTTCCTACTACTTGGTTTGTTGTGAACTGCAGAAACTAACCTAATTAGAAACTAATTCTAATTTTGGGACAGCACTTTGAAAGGAAGTACCTTAGTAATTGACATGGCTCCCTTTAAGCCAGAGGACTTTTCTGTTTCTTCCTGGATATTTCTGATGGCAGGAGAATTGTTACTTGGCTGCAACAGTTGGGTAGTGTGTCTGGGGAGAAATGTGTAGAAACTGTATCTTTCATCGGATATACCCTTATATCCTTAGCTTGGGCGTGGTCTAAAGAAAGTATGCAATAAATATGTCATGGATCCATGCTTTAATGTAATGTGAAAAGCAAAATAAAAACTTGAAACAATATATATTCATCAAATGCAGATAGCATATGCTTTATATCCCTAAATATAGATTACAGAGTTTTTACTAAAATAATGCACTTTTCTATGTAAAACTTTTTTTTTTTTAAGTCTGTATCTCATGCACGAGTATGCAGAAAAAAAGCTAATTGCCCAGAAAGACGAGAAGGTCATATTCAGATCTAATAATTACATAGACATGACTGAATTAACTGATAATGAGAATGAAGATAAATATGGACTTTTATTACTGTGTGGTAAATGGTTTAAAATTGATTTTGTTTTACCACAGTCACACTTTCAAAAATGTCATATTTATAGTCAAATGACCTTTTCTAAGAAACAAAAATATCTATGGTTATATAAATATTTTGCTAAATGATTTTATGCTTGGGTAACTTTTTTCTATTTAAAATTCATTACTTTGTACACTTAAATGGCAAGAAATATACTATCTAAATACTAACAGTCATTTAAAATTGGTTATTTTCTAAAGGCAAGATAGATACAAGGTAATTAAAATGAAATAGAACACACAGAGTAGTTCAAAATTGAATTACTTATGTATGGCTTAGAATAATGACAAAAGTTACTAGCTAACAGCTTTTCAAATAACGCACTATGATTTGATATAAAAATAAGGTCTGTACATAAGTATATGATGATGATTCATTAAAAATAGTATTGGGGCACATGGGTGGCACAGTTGGTTAAGCATCTGACTCTTGATTTTGGCTCAGGTCATGATCTCAGGGTCGTGATATTGAGTCCCATGTCAGACTCTGCACTCTGTGCAGAGTCTGCTTAAGATTCTCTCTCCTTCTTCTCCTCCCCCCTTCTCTCTTCTCTGTCTCTCTAAAAAAAATAAATAAACAAACAAACAAATAAATAAATATTAAAACATAGTGTCAAAGCCTCAGTTACTTAAGAAAATAAGCCTATATTGGGAAAACTTCTAGGGAGGTCAACTAGATGGCTCTGCTAAACTTGGGTGGATTTGAGCAAATCTGGGAATTGACTGTCTGACAAATAATCTAGGATGGTGATGGCTCAGACAATTGGGGTGATTCTCTTCCATGTATCTCTCTTCCTCCTTCCTGGAATGACTGGGATATCTTGAGAATGCTCATCTCACAGCAATGGCAGAAAGTAATTGCACACACAGAAATGTGTAAGTTCTTCTTTAAAGCTTGTGCTTACATCACATCTGGCCAATAGTCCATCCCCAGAACAAGTCATAAGACCAAATCAGAGTCAAAGTGGAAGGGCACTGAAAATTTATAAGGCAAATGGTATGCTCACAGACAGGGGTGAAAAACCAAAGACATTAATATACCATATAGTCAGATCTCAACTGAATTATTCATGCCTCTCCCACATTGCAAAATAGTCTTTGTCCTATTGCAGAAACCCCAGTTATTTCATCTATCACTCATCAGTTTTAGTCTATGTCTCATCTACATCAGCTCCAGGCATAGATGGCATAGATCTCCTGTTTTGGAGATCTACAAACTCAAAAGAACAAGATATCATCCTCAACACCCCAAAACAGTAGTAAACAACTGTAATAAGCATTGCTGTTTGAAACATAGAAGAATGGTATGTACGTAGAAATACTGCTCCATAGCAATTTTTTTAATTTTTCAGTGATTCATTAGTTACGTATAATGCCCAGTACTCATCACATCATGTGCCCTCCTTAATACCCATCACCCAGTTACCCCATCCCCCCACACCTCTCCCTTCTGCAACCCTCAGTTTGTTTCCCAGAGAACAGTCTCTCATGGTTTATCTCCCTCTCTGATTTCTTCCCATTCAGTTTTCCCTCCCTTCCCCTATGGTCCTCTGCACTATTCTTTATTATTCCACATATGAGTGAAACCATATGATAATTGTCTTTTTCTGCTTGACTTCTTTCACTTAGCATAATCCCCTCCAGTTCCATCCATGTCAATGCAAATGGTAGGTATTCACCTTTCTGAGTAATATTCCATTGTATATATGAACCATATCTTCTTTATCCATTCATCTGTTGAAGGGCAAATCAGCTCCTTCCACAGTCTGGCTATTGTGGATATAGCTGCTATGAATTGGGGTGCATGTGCCCCTTCTTTTCACTACATCTGTATCTTTGGGGTAAATACCCTAATTGCTGGGTCATAGGGTAGCTCTATTTTTAACATCTTGAGGAATTGCCATACTGTTTTCCAATTCTTCAATGGCAACTGTTACCATTGAAATTACTAGGTAATTACTAGGTAATTGTTGCCAGATATCCTACAGCAGGAGTAGGATGTATCCCCTGATTAAAACTTGCCTCTGCTCCCTGGGAGTAGTTCCCCACTTCATACAGTATGACTTTGGGCTCTGTTCTATAGGATATCCATCTGTTTTCCATACCCTTATTGACTCTCCTTGGCCAGTTGTGAAAATTATATTGGGAAATATGCCTTTGAATAAACTTTCAATATATTTTTAAATTTTTTTTCTATTTATTTATTTATTTATTTGGATGTAGTGTTCCATGACTCACTGTTGCGTATAACACCCAGTGCTCCATTCAATACGTACCCTCTTTAATACCCATCACCAGGCTAACCCATCCCCCCACCCCCCTCCGCTCTAGAACCCTCAGTTTGTTTCTCAGAGTCCATAGTCCCTCATGGTTCGTCTCCCACTCTGATTTCCCCTCCTTCACTTTCCCCTTCCTACTATCTTCTTTTTTCTTTAACATATAATGTATTATTTGTTTCAGAGGTTCAGGTCTGTGATTCATCAGTCTTACACAATTCATAGGGCTCACCATAGCACATACCCTCCCCAATATCTATCACCCCATCCCTCCCACACCTATCACTCCAGCAACCCTCAGTTTGTTTCCTAAGATTAAGACTTCCTCATATCAGTGAGATCATATGATACGTGTCTTTCTCTGATTGACTTATTTTGCTTAGCATAATACCCTCTAGTTCACAAGAACCATATGATCCTCTCAATAGATGCAGAAACAGCATTTGACAAAGTACAGCATCCTTTCTTGATCAAAATTCTTCAGAGTGTAGGGATAGAGGGTACATACCTCAATATCATAAAAGCCATCTATGAAAAATCCACAGCGAATATCATTCTCAATGGGGGAAAACTGAGAGCTTTCCCCCTAAGGT
>NC_138375.1:17316159-17347147 GCF_054177405.1 Leptonychotes weddellii | reverse complement strand
GATGATATGATACTTTATGTGGAAAACCCGAAAGACTCCACCCCAAAACTGCTAGGACTCATACAGGAATTCAGTAAAGTGGCAGGATATAAAATCAATGCACAGAAATCAGTGGCATTCCTATACACCAACAACAAGGCAGAAGAAAGAGAAATTAAGGAGTCAATCCCATTTACAATTGCACCCAAACCATACGATACCTAGGAATAAATCTAACCGAAGAGGCAAAGAATCTGTACTCAGAAAATAAAATACTCATGAAAGAAACTGAGGAAGACCCAAAGAAATGGAAAAACGTTCCATGCTCATGGATTGGAAGAACAAATATTATGAAGATGTCAATGCTGCCTAGAGCAATCTACACATTTAATGCAATCCTTATCAAAATACAATCAACTTTTTTCAAGGAAATGGAACAAATAATCCTAAAATTTGTATGGAACCAGAAAAGACTTTCAATGTGTTTTTATTAGTAGAAATCTAGGAGGGATTATATTAGTGAGGGTTCTCTAGAGAAGCAGAACAATAGGAGATTATATGTGATAATAAATGTTAAATATGTATGTGAATGAGATTAGCTATTAATAAATAGGAGGTAACTGTAAAAAATATGGAGTATTATTCATTTATATGTAATATATGTCACAAATATTTTCTTCCCAGTTTGTTTCATATCTTTTGGTTTGCTTATAGCTTTTGTTTTCCATATGAATTTTTGGTTGTCTAACTTGTAAATATTTTTTATTATTGCACCTGAATTTTGATACATAGTTAGAAAGCATTTACCTACACCCAAGTAAATAGAAGTGCTTTGCGGGGAGAAAATTGATTGATAACTCTTGCTGAATTTTATATTGAATTATTTTAAGTTTTCTATGTTGAATGGAGTCAATTTTTGCTAAAGCATATTTTCCCAGGAAATTATCTATTTCATCTCTATAGTAGAACATACTTCCTTAGATTTTTAAAAATAATTCTCTTATGCTTTTATTATTCTGCTTTTTTTTTTCTCTTGAAAATTTACTTCTCCCTTCTCAATCCAGTACAAGCCCTATTAATTCACTTATTGACTGCATTGAAAAGTTCAGCTCTTCAAATTATAACACAGCTAAACTCTGTGTGACATTAACATCACCACCATTCTCAATGGTTCTTTTATACAAAATAGAATAGCAGGATATATGTAAAGGAAGGATGTGGACAGTAACCAAAAAGACAGTAAGGGAAGATTGACAAATATTCCAGATATTGTAGTTGAAATAAATGGATTGTAAAAATAACCACAATAAGGAGAAAGATGGGCAACATGGATGAAAGAAGGATGGCATCTAAAAGAGTACTGGAAATATAACTAATTTGACCATCGATATTGAATGGGGGGTGAGAGAAATTACTTAAAGCACTTGGCACATCCCCAAGTGTACTGCACAGAGGCCGAACTTTGGAACAAAGAGGCCACTCACATAGCTAATACTCAATGTTAGGTTAAGAGATTTCAGAATTCTCTAGAATTTTTAGCATATTTTCTCCATTATGTGAAGATGATATTCTTATAGAAGCCTGCCCTGTCAAATGCTCAGAGCCCACTGCCTCAAGAATAACCATTGTTGGGGCACCTGGGTGGCTCAGTCAGTTAAGCATCTGCCTTCAGCTCAGGTCATGATCTCAGGGTCCTGGGATCCAGCTCTGTATCAGGCTCTCTGCTGAGTGGGGAGTCTGCTTCTCCCTCTCCCTGTGCCTTTCCTCCTGCTTGTGTGCTCTCTCTGTCTCTCTCTCTCTCAAATGAATAAATAAAATCTTTAAAAAAAAGTGTCCTGCCTTGTTTCATAAGATTTAAAGATTCTTTTGATGGCAGGGCAGAACATAATGACACTTGAATGTCTAGAAGGAAAAACTCTGTAGTATAGCTCCAAATAAAAAGGCTTCCAGACAGGGCCATGCAGGGGCTTGCCTCTGGAAAGGGTAACAGCAAGCTGTTATGCAACAAGCAGAGTGATGCTACTTAGCTCTCTCAGGCTCCCTGGGGATTGGATAATTTGAATAACTTTGGTGTACCCTGGGGTACAGGAGTACATTGTCTGGTGCTTGGTCCCTGGGCTGATACTTAAAGTTCCCATGGATGAAAACCCAATAAGGGAAGTGATTGGCATGTGGATTTAATGAGCTGCTCAAAAAGGGGAAGTGACCTGACCTTCAGTCAGGGCATCAAAACTAGGCCAAAAAAAGAACAAACAAGCAAAGAAAGCAACCAACCCCAAACTAAACTGTATTATAGTCTGATGTGGAAATGTTGGGGTTTGGAACTGATGGACAAGAAAGAATTCTTGAGACGTCATTGGTGCAAAAGGGTGGTTTTATTAAAACACAGGGACAGGACCTGTGGACAAAAGAGCTGCACTGGGGTTGTGAGGGATAATATAAGTCTCTAAGGAATTTTGGAAACAAGGTTTCCAGGATCTTGAGTGGACTAGCTATTCTTAGGAAAAGGTCATTTTTTATTTTCTAATAACACCCTCAGATGTATATCAGTGGGTCATATGCTTGGGAGATGATTGCTAATACATATCTTGGGGGATAGAGATAAAGGAAGTTTCCAAAGGAATTTCTTTTTTTTTTTTTACTTTTTCTTTGTTTTTAAATATTTTATTTATTTATTAAAGAGATCACAAAGGGAGAGGGAGAGAGAGAAGTAGACTTCCCCGCTGAGCAGAGAGGCTGATGCAGGGCTTGATCCCAAGACCTTGGGATTATGACCTGAGCCTAAGGCAGATGCTTAACCAACTGACCCACCCAGGCCCCCTCCAAAGGAATCTCTATATGTTAAAGTAGACTCACAGAACCCTGAAGATGGGAATAATATTAAGCTAAGATTGTCTTTTGCCTTATGTTCCACAAATAAGTGAAACCACATGATAATTGACCCTCTCTACTTGTCTTATTTCACTTAGCATGATCTCCTCCAAGTCCATCCATGTTGATGCAAAAGTTAGGTATTCATCCTTTCTGATGGCTGAGTAGCATGGAGGACATTAGGAGAAGGAAGGGAAAAATGAAGGGTGGAAAATCAGAGGGGGAGACGAACCATGAGAGACTATGGACTCTGAGAAACAAACTAAGGGGAGGGGGCTTGGCGGGAATGGATTAACCCAGTGATGGGTATTAAGGGGGGCATGTATTGCATGGAGCACTGGGTGTTATATGCAAACAATGAATCATGGAACACTACATCAAAAACTAATGATGTAATGTATGGTGACTAACATAACATAATAATAAAAAAAAAAATTGCCTTCCGCCTTTAGCGAAGTTTCAACATCGAGGCAGTTGCGTTCCTAGAGGAAGGTCACACTATCTGTTTCAAGGACTTGTCAAAGGGCTATAGGCAGAAAGGGAATTTATTTTTTTCTTTGCTTTGTTTCCCACATCATAGTCCTTAACAGGAATCTTAGCACTTGTTGCCTTAGTTGACCCCCAAAGAAGAACCATATCTCCCTTCAACCACTGTGCTAAAAGAAAGCTTCACTTCTCTAAACTTGTGTCTAAACATGGGAATAAAGTTAGACTGATTAAATGTTCAGACAGTTGAGATTAGAATAAACTTTTATGTATTTCCTCTCATAAAAGATCCAATCCTAATCTTGGCTCCTTGCAAACCCCCATCTTTACTAGTCAATAAACCTGATAAATGTTAATTTGAATAAGGCCTAAATTATTACATTGCATTTTTCTATTTTTAAAATATGTCATGTGGTGTCTCCCAGATTGGATGTGTCATGTGGTGTCTCCCAGATCTGGGGTGATGATAAGGTGGAAGCGTGGGAGTTGAAAGGATTCACCTGAGGCAGAACAAAGGAGATAGAAGCTTACTGAATCCACAAAAAAGCCGTGGACAGAACAGCAGAGGAAACACTATCTGCAAGGATAGTGGGTGGGGAATGTTAAAAGGGGGAAGATGAGGAGGTATGGCAAAGTATGGAATTTTCCCTTGTTTGGTACCTGTGCCTGGCTGTAAGTAGCCCATTGGTTAGCTAGGGCTTATGGATATTTTAAGGTAGGTCGCCTAATGGGCCTGTTGTATTCAGCCAGGTGGTGGTCACTATGGGCCCTTTTTACATTCCACTGCTCAAGTCTGTTGCCTAAAGCAGCCTCTACATGTCACTCCTATTATTTTCCATGAATTTCACCTATTTCCAAGTAAGTCATCATAGTGAATTTTTTGTATACCTTATCTATCCTTACAAGTATTTTTTGCCTTTAAGTCCTTCATTATATTTATACTAGAATTCTCCAATGCTACCCTAAGAGATTTTAGTTTGTTTTTGTTGTTACAATTCTTTTCCCACTTGAATTCCCCCCCAAAAAAAGGCTGAAATGTATTGTACTGTTCTTCATCCCTATAGTGAAGAGTATTTGCTACCTTCTTCCACAAAAATGACTATATATTAGGATTGTTAATTTTTCTTGAAATTTTCTTATAAGATAAATTTATAAAATTATATTTCATCAAGAATTTACTTAGTTGAAGGAGAAAAATAAAGTTGGAAGATTGATACTACCCATCATTAAGCTTACTATAAAGCTACAGTCAATAATCAAGATGATTATAGTATTGGTGAAAGAGTAGACAAATCATTAGAACAGAATAGAGAGCTGAGAAATAGACCATGTATATACAGTCAACTGATCTTTGACAGAGAAGCAAAGACAATACAATGGAGAAAATATGGTCTTTTCAACAAATGATGTTGGAACAACTGAGCATTCACGTGTAAAAAGCTGAATCTACAGACCTTGTACCCTTCACATAAATTAACTACAAACATATCACAGACCTAATTGTCAAATACTAAACTATAAAACTAGAAGATGATATAGAAGAAAACCTAGATGCCTTGGGTATGATGATAACTTTTTTAGATACAACACCAATAGCATGCTCCATTGAAGAAATAATCTATAAATTGGACTTTGTTAAAATTCATAAAAAATGTCTGCTCTGTAAAAGACAATGTCAGAAAAATAAGAAGACAAGCCACAGACTGGGAGAAAATATTTGTAAAATACACATCTAATGAAGGACTGTTATCCAAAACATACAGAACTCTTAAAATTCAACATTAAGCCCCAATGTTTATAGCAGCATGTCCACAATAACCAAACTATGGAAAGAGCCCAGATGTCCATCAACAGATGAATGGATAAAGAAGATGTGGTATATATATATAATAGAATATTACCCAGCCATCAAAAAATGAAATCTTGCCATTTGCAATGATGTGGATGGAACTAGGGGGTATTATGCTAAGCAAAATAAGTCAATCAGATAAATATAATTATCACATGATTTCACTCATATGTGGAATTTAGGAAACAAAACAGAGGAGCATAGAGGAAAAGAAGGAAAAATAAAACAAGATGTAATCAGAGAGGGAGAGAAACCATAAGAGATTCTTAACCATAGGAAATAAACTGAGGGTTGCCGAAGGGGATGGGGGTGTGCGGATGGAGGAACAGGATGATGGGAATTAAGGAGGGCACGCGATGTAATCAGCACTGGGTGTTACATACAACTGGGGAATCACTGAACTCTACCTCTGAAACTAATAATTCACTATATGTTAATTAATTGAATTTAAATTTAAAAAAAGAAAATAAACACTCTGATTAAAAAATGGGGTAAAGATCTTAAGTGACACCTCACCAAAGAAGGTATACAGAGGGCATATAAGCATATGAAAAGATGCCCTGCCCCAAAAGTCATCAGGAAAATGAAAATTAGAACAATAAGATAACACTACACAACTCTTAGAATGGCCAAAATCGAGAACACTGACAGCACCAAATGCTGGCAAGGATGTAGAGCAAGAACTCTCATACATTGTTGGTTGGAATGCAAAATGGTATAGACACTTGGCACTCCAGAAGTGAAGTAATGATGCTTTTTATTATTTATTTTTGTGTATTTATTTATAATCTTATTTATTTATTTTAGTTTAAATGATTTATCTTCAAATGATATATTAAATAATTTATTGATCTAGAATTCTTCATATTTTTAGACTATTCTTCTCACTATTCCTCAAAACCCAGTGTATTAAGAAAAGTAAGATTTGGTAGCTCCACACCAGGACTGGTTCCTTTGCAGCCATTTTCTATCCAACAAAACAGCTGATTGGAGATAGGAGCCAACCAGGGCTGCACTGGAGATGGATGGAGACTGTGCTACAACACGTGCTTCTCAACCACACTTTTCTGCTGACTATGTTGGAGGAAGTCAGTATGTTATCCCACCTCATGATGATACTGAGGACAGCTTGAATGATCATGAATACAGAAATGGTTCAAAAGAAAGTTTCAGAGAAGAAGATATAGATCTTCCAATTACAAATGCAGAAAAGATAATGAAAAATGCCATACCTGAAATGGAAAGACTGCAAAAGATGCCAAAGAATATGTTCAAGAATGTGTGAGTTCATCAGCTTTTTAACATCTAAAGCAAGTGAAAGATGCTGCCAAGAGAAATGGAACACAATCAATGGAGAAGATATTCTCTCTGCCATGTCTACCTGAGGCTTCCACAGTTATGTAGAATCTCTAAAATTATTCCTTCAGAAATTCAGAGAGGCTATGAAAGGAGAGAAAGGGATTGGGGGAATAGTCACAGCTACAGATGGACTAAGTGAAGAACTTACAGAGGAGGCATTTACCAACCAGTTAACCAGTTACCAGCTGGCTTAATTAACTGCAGATGGTCAACCAACAAAATGTATGGTTTATACAACAGCATATCAAAAGATTTCTGGTGTTCAGCAAATTCAGTTTTTATGATCTGAAGAAGTGGTGGAATGGGGAGTGTTAAAGAAGTAAAAAAGTCTCTAGGATTACAGAACAGGGACATTAGAAGGAACTGACCGGTGAAAAGATGTCTCTTTGTATATTAAGTAGCTGGAATGTAGCTTCCTGAGGCTTGACTAATTGGGGTGTTAATTCCTACTTGAGAATCCTTTTCATGAATGATTTTAAAGAAAAATTTGGATTTTAAACATATTAAAATATTTTTGCTTTGTATGAGAGTTTGTTGCTCAGTATGATTCCTGTATGCATTGTATTTTGCTATTTATTACTCTCAGAGACTTGTAGAGAGTTTCTTATTTTCACATTGAATCATGTTACTTTTTCAATTCAAGTAAGCTGCTGAGTTAATTTTCATGATGTTTGTTCTTTTAATAAAATGTAAGGGTAGAGTTCATTTTGAAAAAAAAAAAAAAATAAGACTGTCCCAAAAATCAAAGTCAAATGATGAGAATGTAACTGAGCTTTTGAACAGCGGCTCTATGTTCACAAATGAGTCTATCTGCTCAACAATTTCTAATCAATTTCTAATCAATAACTGATCAGCCTTACTTCTATATCTATAATTTATATATTTTTATTTGTATAGCAAGATTTTATTCCTTTTATTTTGCTTCTCTTTTAACCATTATGTTGTAATCTAGTACTTCTGTGTACTGGAGGTAGAAAGGAGACAATGATGTTTGTGGAAATGCTGAAAAAGTGTTCTGGTGCAGAGATTTTGGTAATTAATTTTTGTATATTTTTATCTTCTTTGTGTTTATTTGAGTGTTTGATTTTCTTTTAGAAAAAGCTGAGTAGGGCGCCTGGGTGGCTCAGTTGGTTAAGCGACTGCCTTCGGCTCAGGTCATGATCCTGGAGTCCCGGGATCGAGTCCCGCATTGGGCTCCCTGCTTGGCAGGGAGTCTGCTTCTCCCTCTGACCCTCCTCCCTCTCATGCTCTCTGTCTCTCATTCTCTCTCTCTCTCAAATAAATAAATAAAATCTTAAAAAAAAAAGAAAAAGCTGAGTAACTGAGTTAATTAGCATTGGAACAAAATTTAGAGTCAATTCCCAATAAATGAAATGTATAGTAACAATCAATCACTTGATTTACTTCATATGTTCACGAATATTTATGCATAAAAAATCCATGGCTATCTTCAAATCAACTTTTCCAATTCTTTCATATTTACTTATGCCTTGTTTTTAGAAAAATAAAATATCTATCTCAAAGTGTATTTGACATGTAATGATGAAATACAAACAGTATAGCATACCAAATAGTTCATAGTAAAACTTAATTAAGCTCACTATAGATTTTTTTTCAAAGAAAGTATTCTAAAATAATTATCTGAATTCATTAACTACTACATTTCCAGAAAAATAATTCAATATTGAATATTTTCAGAATTCAAGGCAAAAAGGAATGCTCTTATTAGTGGCTCCCAAAGAAACTTTTTTTTTTTTAACTACTTTGTTAACTAGAGAGCACAGGGAGGGGTAGAGGGAGAGGGACAAGCAGATTCCCTGCTGAGCTAGGAGCCCAACTCTGGGCTCTGTCCCAGGACCCTGAGAACATGATCTGAGCTGAAACCAAGAGCTTGATGCTTAACCAACTGAGCCATCCAGGTGCCTCAAAGTTATTATTATTACTATTATTAGTTTTAAATATTTTATTTATTTATTTGTCAGAGAAAGAGAGAGCACAAACAGGGGGAATGTCGGGCAGAGGGAGAAGCAGACTCCCCGCTGAACAAGGAGCCCGAGGCCAGACTCAATCCCAGGACCCTGGGATCATGACCTGAGCTGAAGGCAGAGTCTTAACCAACTGAGCCACCCAGGCATCCCTGCCCCAAAATTGTTTTTCAACTTAAATTTAGGAGGAGAGTATGGAGCAGAAATGTAACTGAGTTGGAATAAGGAGAAAGTATAGACAACTGTGGCTGACTCAAGATATTTGTGGAGAATGGGGAAAGTACAGCTGCTTGAACATAGTTAAATGGTGCATCTAGTGGAGCATATGTTTTCTTTGGTATTAAAGAAATTGAGTATATTTAACATATATTGAAAGAGCATATTTTAAGAAGACAATGGTCTATATAAAAGAAGAAATAGTCAGCAGAATGGTAGAATGGTCTGCCACTATGCCTTTATTAACCAATAAACCATCTTAGCATATTGCTTTCTATTATGTGTTTAATCTATTCTATCTTTACTTAGTCTTTGCACCTATATATTTTGAAAATAATCAAGGCTTGTGGGGAATACTTATGCAAGTTGTAGGCAATAACAAAATTTTCAGGATCAACTGTAATTATTTAAGAAACATTATTTATACCATAAAAATGAGTATTTGACTGTGGTTAATAGACATTAAAACAAAGTACATGTTTAGGTAAGTCCATTTAAGTTATCTCATTAAAAGTGATACGTGAGCAATATTTGAAAATATTTTTTTAAATATTTTGTGATCTACTTTTATTCTCCCAACTAGTTTTTCTCGTAGTTCCATATTCAATTTGTATTTTAAAGGAAAATTAATCTGTATGGTTCTGAATTCTTTACACTTACCTCATCACAGTGCTCTGCATGAGCTATTTTCTATCTGTAAATGTTCTAAACCTCTTAAAAGCCCTTTATTCTATGTTGCACAAAACTATTTTATCTACAGTTTAAGTCAAGGCTGAAAGGACTCAAATTTATTTGCAAATGAAAAACTTATTGAGTTAGAATGAGTTGGAAACACTTCCTATTAAAATGAATTTGAATATGTCTGAAAATTGTTATACCAGAAAACAATTTGTGAATTTTAACTTATTCTGAACTTTTTCCCCAAATATTTATTTTTTTTAAAAGATTTTATTTATTTATTTATTTGAGAGAGAGAATGAGATAGAGCGAGCATGAGAGGGGGGAGGGTCAGAGGGAGAAGCAGGCTCCCCGCTGAGCAGGGAGCCCGATGCGGGACTCGATCCTGGGACTCCAGGATCATGACCTGAGCCGAAGGCAGTCGCTTAACCAACTGAGCCACCCAGGCGCCCTCCCCCGAATATTTAAAATGATATGATTGTTAACTAGAAGTATGTATATTTCTTTGAAAGTACAAGTATTTTCTCTCCTTAGTCCAAATATGGATGTTTCTGAATTATAATAATTGGGGTCACTTTTGACCATCCATTGGACTGCTCAGAATAAAATAGCATTAGGTCCATAGGCTCAATACAATTGCATTTTGCTTTATTTTCCTAAATTTATGAATGCAACATTCACATTACCTACTACCACTTGTATATGTTCTTCAGAAATATTCCTCTTTTCAAGCTCCATCTACTGCTTTCATTGTTTTAGGTCTTATCATAGGCAATGTTATATTGTTAATTCTACATCTTACACATTTGTTTTCTTCCAAATATAAGTTAACTCAGTACAGATTTTTCCTTTACATCTTTGTGTCCCACAAATGATAAAGACCATAGTCTGAGAATAGAATTTGTACAATAACTATATCACTAACTTCCCATGTTCTATTTCTTTTTTTTTTAAAGATTTTATTTATTTCTTTGAGATAGAGAGAGAGAACACAAGCAGGGGGAGTGGGAGAGGGAGAAGCAGTCTTCCCACTGAGCAGGGAGCCCAATGCGGGGCTCGATCCCAGGACCCTGGGATCATGACCTGAGCCAAAGCCAGACGCTTAATTGACTGAGCCACCCAGGCACCCCTTGTGCCCTATTTCTAGCTAAATATTGAGCTTTGGATCTGAGCATGATAGTTTTAATTACTTGTGATCTATTAGTTATTAGTGCTTCTTATTTGAGCAAAGGTTTCCTTTTCCTGAGATATAGTATGAACCTGAGTGAAAAGGGGTTTGACCCAACAATGCTATATTTGCATATGTGGACACTTGTAGTAACAAATTTTAATTTGGCTCAAGGAACATGGACAAAGTTTTAAATATAACTATTTTTCATCATTGCTTCATGCCTCTCACTCATTTTCTTCCCAGTCCTCAATGATGCATAATGTGCAAGATGGTATGTGGGTTGCTGTTACACACACAAACACACACTCACATAGTAGTAAAAAGCCATTTTCTAGAACTTCATTGGCTTCATTAGTTCAAAGTATCGACAATAGTATCAGCAATAGTTTCTATAGAAATGGTATACAAAACTTTGATATATGTATCAATTCCGTTGCTATTAGTCAATAGCTTATTATAGCCACATGTCAAAGGCAGCAAGGATATCAGTCAGCTCACATCAGTGTCATTTACTTGAAAAGGCAAGGAGATTAAGTATTACCATTTTAGGGAGAAATATCAGTACTGTCTATATCAAACAGTAAAAAACTCCATATGGATTCCATAATTTATTTGCGGCAATATTGGTTTCAGCAACACAGCTGCTGCTTTCGGTAACTGCGGTGACAGAAAGTGCCACCACATAATGATACATATGGATAAAGTGGCTGATACCATAAAATATCTAAAAGAACTATTTTTCAGAGGAAAAGGTAATATCCTCTACTTCATAATGACTTGAAAGAGGATGGAACTTTCAAAGAGTGAGAAAAGGACTTCAAAATGTTTGTGATTCTTTCCAGGCTCTATTTTTATCTCGAAACTGTTGAAGACTAGGAAATATAGAATCATTTTAGTTCTGTTCAGGAAGCATTAAGGGGGGAAAAAAAGGCACAATTTACTAACAGTCTTCTGGGTGTAAGAGACATGGAGATTAAGTAGATTTATTCCCTGCTCCTCCAGCGGGATTGACAGTTGCTTAAAGAGATTTTTTAGTATAATGTTGCATGTATTAGAATACAAATGTTTCTAGTCTTTGTGAAACTGATACATATCTGAGCTTTTAAAGATGAATAAAAGGTACAAAGCCCAAGAAGGCTACCTAATCAAAGAGTGAAAATGAGAAGAGCTAACATTTAGTGCTTTCTTGTAGTTGAAGCCCTTCTAAGCACTTTACATGGATCATTTATTAAATCCCCAAAACAACTCTATGAGGGGATCCTATTATCATACAGTTTTACAGATAGGGAAAAAGAAGCTAAGAATAGTCACATAACTTGCACAACATTACGGAGTTAATGGCAGAAGGGATGGAATGAAAACCCAGGCAGCCTGACCCCAGAGCCAACACTCAGCATTTTTTCCTAATCAGGTCCTGGAGAACAAAGTAAATTCACCTTACAGGTATTCGGATTACTTCAGGCAATCATTTAAACATGTTTTAAAGTAGGGACAACACAGTAAGATAGATAATTCACATCTTATAGTTTTGTGCTGGGAAATTTTGAGATGGCTTAGGACTAAAGGCTGGGACATCGTTTAGGGATAATTGCATATGAAATATGTCAGGGTCTGATTTATGATAGAGCCGTGAATGGAAAAGGGGGTGGATTTGAGATATGGGAATTAAAATTTCCAAGAGTCAATGTTTTATCAGGTGCAGAAAGTAGGTAAAGATGAAAGATGATTGTGTCGATGATGTTAAAGTTAACTGAGAGGAAATGCAAGCATAACAAGTCTGGAATGTGATTTGAAAGATGGGACAGAAGAAGATGCTTTGAGTAAGTAGAGATTGAAATGTCAAGTGAACATTTATAGGATGTGCACAATAAACAGTTCAATGTTTAAGTCTGAAGCAGAGGGAGAGAAAAGAGTTTGTGAGTTAGATTTCAATTGCCTTTAGTATAATTTAATGAATATTCCTGAACAAGTAGTATATTCTGTCAAAGTAAAATAGATAGATGGAAAGACGGGTAGGAAATCATCCCCGTTCTCAAGGATCTAAACATCTATGAAGATTCATCAGTATGTAGGTGGAACATGAATTACATTACCCTAAGATAACATTAGATTGAAAGGACAAATGCGCCTAGCACAGAATGAAGTGTAAACAATAAGGAGATTGATTAAAATAGTAAAATGATTAAAAGGAAAACCTAGAAAATATAATGTCTGGATGTAATGGTAGTGAAATTTCAATAAGGGAGAGCTCAACAGTGACCTGCACTGCACGATGTCAATATGCAGCGTGCTTTTTAATACTTCTCTCTTTGTTGTTCCTCATTAGCAATATTTATCTGCAATCTTAGAATTACTCTATTTACTCAACAGTACACTGGAAATAGGCACCCAAAAATCGCATTGTTCCTCCAGCTCCTTCAGCTGGCTGTGTTCGTATTCTGCTGCTTACAATGGAAAGAAAGCAGACAAATGTAGCCAACACCAAATTCTAGCTTGTGGGAAGAGTATGACTCCAAAATACAGTGTTTCTCAAAAATCACATCAAGAAATGCAATCATATCTCAGTTGTGGTTTAATTTCTTAGTGTCAAAATAATTTAGAAAAAAAAAACATGTGAGGCAATATTTTGTTTAAAAACGTAATCTTGAGTAAAACGGTTTCTACCTAGTTGCAACTTTTATATTTACTGTAGCACTTTTAAGCAGGAAGAATTACAGAATATATGAACAGAAAGAAAATATATATTTTAAGTTTTTTTCACATATGGAGTTATCAGACATTTATAGAATTGAAACCTGAAAAGAGTGTGAGGTAACAAAAAGTGAACAAAAATCAGATACCAAGACATACATAGTCCACAAATATGCCACTTATAATCTATACTGAGAAAAATTTCAACAATATGTTATTTGGCATTTGTTTACCTGTTTCCAACATGGTAAAATTACAGATATTTTCTGATATACATTCTGTTACTTAAACAAAAGTAAAGGGGGTGAAATATATAGTAAGTAACACAAGATAATCTGGTTCCTTATGTTCAATCTTGCATCTTTCTTAAGGATTTATATTGAATTTGGGGTGAAAAATGTATCAGAGGCAAGAAATAAACATGAACAAAAATTTGTTCTTCACAAAAACATCTGCTAGATTTTCAACTGGCTGAAACTTGATCTTATAAAATAAGCTAATTTCTCTTTAAGCACATTTTTTTTTTTTTTTTTTTTAGGATTTGTTTATTTATTTGAGAGAGCGAGAAAGTACATGGGGGGGGGGAGGGTTAGAGGGAGAAGCAGGCTCCTTGCCTAGCAGGGAGCCCGATGCGGGACTCGATCCAGGGACTCCAGGATCATGACCTGAGCCGAAGGCAGTCGCTCAACCAACTGAGCCACCTAGGCGCCCTAAGCACATTTCTTGATAGTGTATAACACTATTAATTTTTTTGTAATTAATGATAGTACTTATTCACAAGTAATATAAAATAGATGATAAAATTTCAATTATGAAGTGCAGCTTCCAGAATGGTTTCTGGAACATGTTCTACAGCTCCTTTTTGTCTTTGCAATAGTAAAGAAGCTGACAATTTCAAACAAGTTAACTAATATACAGAATAAGTAGTGAGTGTCACAATGTTTACTCTCCAGAATGTAGTCAAGAGCCTTGAAGCAAGCTCCTTCCCACCTTCTTCTCCAGAATTAAGCCAGTGAGCAGTCAAACTCAGTCCTGAAAGAGCCACATGCTTAAGCTCACACAGTTTCAGGGCAGTTTCTCAAATGTCTCCTCAAAAGTCACTTTATTTTAGTTGTGGTTATAGCAAGCTTATTGTCTGATTTTTCTGCCCTCAGTAAGTTAGATACAACAAATTGGAAAGTGTCAGGGAAGAAGTCATGAGACTCAGACTCATGGATGATACCAAGAAGTGACAACTGGTCAACTAGTAGCCAGGGAGGAAACATAAGGACTACATAAAACAAGTCCAAATACTCAGAAATCAAATGGGGATAAATAGTCCTATTAACCTCAATAGCCTTTGGGAGAATTACTACTTTAGAGCAAAATAATGTTGATAATGTGACCATAAATTTTTAAGAACAAATAAAATTCTGCTTCAGGATATTCTTTCTAACATGCAGGATAAAGTTAAATATATTTACCAAGTTTTTTATTCAAAATATTTAAATAACAAAGTAATCTGAATACTTCTCTTATATAGAATATGTTTTCCCTCTATGAGTTTAGGATAAATGAAGTAGTTTGGTTCAATGGTTACTCAACTCACTTTAGTTCTGATGAAAATTCAGATACTAATTTTTATGTATTTTACATAGTTCTTTTTTTTCTCCTTCTCTATTTCAAGAGGAGGTTTCCTTTACAACAAATGTATTATCTTCTGGTTCATATTTTTTAGCTCTGACCTCACACAATCCATTTAAGAAAGCCTCTCAATTCCTAAAACTATTAATTATATATTTCATAATATTTAAAATGAAATAGTTTGGAAAAATGTATGCAACTATGCTTTTCTGATTGCTTTTAACTGCAAGAAAAATAAATCTTGAAATGTGTGGTTCTCACAGAAAGTAACTATAACTATAGATAACTCTACAAAATAACTTTTTGCAGGCATTTGTACTTTCATCTGTGTCTCTATCTTCATGTTTACTAATCCATATGTCACTTTTAAGTCCTCATCGAGTGCACTTTATATGCATGAAACTATTTAAGCCCTGTCACAAACCTAAGATGGGCATTACTGTTTAGATGCTTTTCAAATGACTTTCCCATTGTCTTTTTAGACATTAAGTGGTATAGCTCAGTCAACCTGAATGCAGACTGAAACACTGCCCATGACTAATTAATTCAAATATGTGACACCATCTAGTCTTCACTAGACAAAGACATGGAGGCAAGAGACAGCTGTAGCTGGGGCTAAAGCATTCTACAACCTGTCAAGTGAAGATGAAAGTTTGTTGGGGGCTCTGAGGACAGATAAAATGAACAAAGATACACAGGTCCTGCATGGTTTAGCTCAAAGAGGAGATTGTTTACCTTAGTGGCTAGTCCCAATATGCACATCAACCTTTGAAGCATCCTGGATGCAGAGGGAAGAACTGCATTGAGGGGCTAAAGGGCGAAGATAGATTTCCTATGAGTCCTTTCAAGTGGCTGACCATCAAGTCTTGAAGAACATGACACTAATTATAACAGCATCCACAATCTCCTGTCTGATCCTTATTGAACTGTGTTCCCAGTTAGAGAATCAAAATATCTTTCACAAGAATATAAGTTTCATGCTGAAGCTGTCCTATTCATTGTTATGTCTCATACTCCATGTATGGTTCCTACTACATAGAAAGTATTTATTAAATATTAGTTGAGCTAATGGAAGGGCAGAATAGGTACCACTATTGCAAACTACCATACTCCCAGAAAGAATGTGAATATGGGACATCTTGACTTTTTGGACATATTGACTAATCCCTCATCATAACAGCCCCACCTATGGGTCACTCACCCTTGATTGAGATAATTAAGAGCCAGCAGGGGATGATACAGTGTATTTTCCTACCTTTAGTGTATATGGTCTTCACCTCTTCTGTAGACAATAAATAAACATCAGGGAATACATGCCAACTATGCCTATTAATTTTTATATGTTGATAAACAATTTATATTTGGTAGGTAGTAATTTACCATATAATTGTGTTTATGAACACTTATTTAATTTTTTGAAGTAATTCTTAAAATTTATAAAATATGTAATATTAATATCACATATATCTAGTCTTGATGAGGCAGACAGTATTCATAAAATGTCTTATGTTTTCAAGTTTGCCAGAGAAAATTACTTATGACAGAATTGGCTTATATTTTCCAAGTTTTGCATCTATTCAGAGACAGTCATATGCTTCTCTAACAAGAGATATTCTAAAGTTAATTTTAACTCTGTCCCCAATGAAATGAATCAATAAACTCATTAATAACCTACATTGGTTAAATATTAAATTATTCTTGATCAGAAAAGTGCATTTTAAGCCAGGTACACTTAGGTTTGAATAATTATAATAAATAAAATTGAAATGTGGGTCCACTATTAATATCCTTCTAGAAATCACTAAGAGTCCTTAGTTTGAACTAATTTATTGATAAGGATAATTAATTTTTAAAGGGAACTATAAACATCCCAATAAAAAACCATTCTGCAGATGGCACACAGAGCAGCTCCACATTCTGTTCTCTGAAACATGTTCTTTCACAGTGACTATTTGGAAGAAATGTTATCTGAGACATGATGAGAGGGTTAAGAAAGTCAATATTTGGAATGAGGTGAGTTTTCTCCAAATATTGAATAATCTTTATATGGGAAAGGAAAAGACTCATTCATTTTTTTTATCCAGAGAGCAGATTATAATGAGTGTTGAAAATCTGTATATGTTGTATATCTATGCAGGATGCAGTGAATCAAAATTTATTCCATCCATATGTACAGAAGTCCAAAAGATGAGAAATTAACACAAAAATGGTTGTGTTGTTGAACTCTCCTGTGAGAGCAAAAATATAATTTAAATGTACTGTATAGAAAAAATTACTATCCAAAAAATGTAGAAGGCTCCATCAAAAGAAACAATAGGCAACAACAACAACAAAAACAGGTAAACTGTGCTTACAATAAAAAAGAACACATATTAAGAGAAAAAAAAAAGCACCACTGTGATGAAAAATTATAGATATAACAAAATAAAAAACTTCACCTCCCCCAAAATAAAAAGACAAAGAGCACACTGAAAATAGCATAAATATATATAGCTTAAAATTATAAAAGTTTTCCCCTAAGAATGAAATGAAATAGCATTTTAATTTTTTTAATTTTTTTAATTTCTTTTATTTTTAAAGATTTTTATTTATTTATTTGACAGAGACAGACATAGCAAGAGAGGGAACACAAGTGAGGGAGAGGGAGAAGCAGGCTTCCCATCGAGCAGAGAGCCCGATGTGGGGCTCGATCCCAGGACCCCGGGATCATGACCTGAGCCGAAGGCAGATGCTTAATGACTGAGCCACCCAGGTGCCCCTGAAATAGCATTTTTAAAGAACAGATCATTTTGATAAAGAACTAAGTAAAATATCTAGAAATGAAAGCAAAATTTATAGACAATTCCCTGAATCAAATCTCTTTCTGTTCAAAATAACTAAAGTGGCATTTTTTTTTTTTAACTAAAGTGGCATTTGTTTTTTGCAGTTGAAATTTTTCTGATATATCAAGGATTCACTCTTCCAGAAACTTTTTAACAAGTCTTTTTGTTAGGAATACTCATATATTAATGTTGCCATTGATAAAAATATCTTCCTGGGAATGGAGACTCTAGAAGAGAACTGTTATTTGATTGATGTATTAATATAAAATGTAAAGATGACTAAATCATACCTTTTTAACAAGTTTAATACATTGTTATAGTTATATTCGTAAGTAAGCTGCTATAATTCCATACATTAGAATTACTGCACACATATCAAATTATCGGTTGACAGATTAGAAAACATACTCTCAATATGGAAGCAATTCAATATGGATTAATAGTACCAAAACCTGTTATCATGTTAGGGTCGTTGCTGCTCAAATACCTCCTGTCTTTTATATTTACTCATAGTACTCCTTTCAGCAAGTAGTAAATTTTAAATAGTCAGATATTATTATTATTATTATTATTATTATTATTATTATTTTAATTTGGTATGTTGTGAAGGATTTCCTGGCTAACTGTATTTTCACAAATAAAGAAACTGTGGTTTAACAGTTTAAGTTAAATTATATCAGCCTGTCCAAGTGACTTATTTAGGAACCAGCCAACACATACCAGAAATGCATGATATTGGAATTCAGATTTTGTCTTTCTCCTGCCTATGTCACATAATCTAAAATAACAACCAGGATGGAATGAAGTTGGGCAAAATAGAATGAAGAGTGATGAGGAAATGAGGAACATAAATATCAATTGTAACAAGCCACTGTAAAATTTAGTGCTCCCCTCCCCCCCAGGAAAAGTAATCATTTGTTTCTCATAATTCTGTGTCAGTTGGGCATTCTTCACCTTAGCTGACCAGGCTGGGACTGGCCTGTATGGGCTGACTCACATATGTGGGTTCTCAGGTGAAAAGAGATGGGCTAACTGGGAGGTCTGAAACCACTTTCCAGGTCTCACATTGTTCAAGCATTCTGCCTTGACTACTTCATATGATACAAGAAAACATTCCATCAGCAAGAGAGAAAATGTGCCAATATATAATTGTTTTACATTTCTCTGCATTCCTTATGTTTGCTGATATCCTATTAAATAAGCATTCATATGGTCAAGCCCAGAATCAAGTTGGAAGGGGATTACCTAAGGGTATGTATATGTATATAGAAAGAGGTGTTGCATAAAGCATATGTTTGAATATTTCTATAGGTAGATTTCTAGAAGAAAAATAAAAGTTAGTGCATATATTGTAATTTTTGACATTGACCAATAAGATCACCATACTAAAATTAATTCCTCCAGTTAAATGCTTACCAAACAACTCTATCATTTCATTTTGCTTTCCCATATATTTATTCTTAATTTGAGATGACTCACTCACCAGAAATCTCAAAATTTGCATTTATAATTCCTATGTGTGTATGCATATGTATTTAATACTGATATATAATCCATAATCTTCATTTTTTTTATGTAGCATGCATTTTCCTCAACATAAATCTCTTTAAATGCTTGAAGTCTTATAGCAGCAAATTCATGAGCATGCTTTCTTTTTTACAATCTCTTCCAGACCTCTTTTCATAAACTTAAAAAAAAAAAATAACTGGAAAGGGGAAATAAAAGAATAAAGTGAATAAAGGAGAGAATAAAGCTAATTGAAATCTAAGTTTGTTATAGTGTCTGTTTAAACATTTCATATTGAATGAACTAATTCTTTCTAATTAAATTAAACAAACACTGGTTACCTGTAATAGGTGCACAACATTATTTTAGGACTCTAGTGAATAAAAGTTAGGAAAAAGTTGCTTGACATAAACTAATTTACCATCTAGTAAGAAAAATGAGACACATTTACAAATAAGCATAAAAGAAGAAAGAATATAATCACTAACTGATTTAAGAAAGAATAAGTTAAGACTTCTTATGATACTATATTTAAATTGTATTTAGTCTGCTCTAACTGCTATAATACCATGAACTGGATGACCCAAAACACAGGCATTTCTTTTCTGTAGTTCTGAAACCTGGGGGACCCACAACCAAAGTGCTAGTTTCTTCCATAACTGGTAAGAATTCTTTTCCTGGTTTACAGAGGAGCATCTTCTTGCTGTATCCTCACATGATAAAGAGTGAGATTGTCTTTCTCCTGTATCTTATTATAAGGTACTAATTCCATCAGTGGGGCTCCACCCACATGATCTAATTAATTTCCGAAAGCCCTGCCTCCAAATATCATATTAGAAATTATAGATTCAACATATGAATTTTATGGGGGACATTACAGCCAATAGCACCAACCTTCAGACACATATAGAAGTTTGACAAGTGGAGATAAAGGGGAAAATCAGTGAAAGTAGGGTCCAGACAGTATAAATTGTCAGCAACAATATTCTATGTGCTGGCCCCACCTACCTCTCAAAATTATGAACCATGCGATATTTATCTATAGTTTGATAACATGAATAGAGTGAAATCTTAAATCCATTTCAGAGAAGAACTTTTGCCTAAAAACTTTTTTAAAAAAATATTTTATTTATTTATTTGAGAGAGAGTGAGAATGCGAGTGGGGGGAAGAGCAGAGGGGGAGGGGGAGGAAAAGAATCTCAAGCAGACTCCACACTGAGCACAGAGCCTGATGTGGGGCTTGATTTCACAACCCTGAGATCATGACCTGAGCTAAAACCAAGAGTCTGACGCTTAACTGACTGAGCCACCCGGGTGCCCCTGAAAACTTTTTATATGGTATAATATATTATACATCAAATAGAATTTTACATACAGATGAAATCTGTATTTCCTAAATAATTTCTTATACAAATGGACAGCATTTGAAAACACTCAACAGTTTAGGGGAAAAAAAAGGCAGAGAAACATGTCAAATATCTGACTGAAATCTTCTTTTACTCTAGAAAAGAATTGACTTTTAGAAACAATAATGTCACAAATGATAAAATCAATAAGAACATTCTGGAGTTAATAGAAACTTCAGTGATTAGTATTTGCAAACATCACTCTTACCTTAGTTCAATTCAAACATAGAGTTATTGCTAGAGGTTGAACTTCATACTCATCACCTATGATTCTAGAGAATAGGAGGTGATAGAAAGTCAGTTTCAGAAAAGGCTGTGGAATAATATCCAATTAGATTGCATTGAAGATGGTATAACATATCATTAGAGCCAAAACTCATTTCTGAATATTGACCACCTCTTGCCAGACGTAATGGAAAAATGTTCCACACATATTAACTACTGATCTGAGAAGTAATTTTTAATGATGGGATCACGGCAAAAAGTGGTTTAGCATAGAAAGGGTAATATTTTCTGCTTCCAACTAGACTCAAAGAGAACATAATAATTTTATATATTTTATATATACATATGCAGTATTATATATGAATAATTATAGATAGAATCTGCAACACACAAAGTAAAATAGGAAAATAATAAAATAGATTTTAAAATATAGAAAATGTAAAAAATACATTTAGTTTTTTTTTGTTTTTTTGTTTTTGGTTTTTTTTAATATGTTATATTAATCACCATACATTACATCATTAGTTTTTGATGTAGTGTTCCATGATTCATTGTTTGAGTATAACACCCAGTGTTCCATGCAGAACATGCCCTCTTTAATACCCATCACCAGGCTAACCCATCCCCCACTCCCTCCCTTCTAGAATCCTCAGTTTGTTTCTCAGAGTCCATAGTCTCTCATGGTTCATCTCCCTCTCCGATTTCCCCCCCTTCATTTTTCCCTTCCTACTATCTTTTTTTTTAACATATGTATTATTTGTTTCAGAGGTACAGGTCTGTGATTCATCAGTCTTACACAATTCATAGTGCTCACCATAGCACATTCCCTCCCCAATGTCTATCACCCAGCCACCCCATTCCTCACACCCCCCACCACTCCAGCAACCCTCAGTTTGTTTCCTGAGATTAAGAATTCCTCATATCAGTGAGGTCATATGATACATGTCTTTCTCTGTTAGACTTATATCATTCTTAAAGCATCAATCCAACAAGATCTAACAATTGTAATTATCTATGCCCCCAACATGGGAGGAGCCATCTATATAAGCCAACTGTTAACCAAAATAAAGAGTCATATTGATAACAATACATTAATTGTAGGAGACTTCAATACTTCACTCTCAGCAATAGACAGATCATCTAAGCAGAAATTCAACAAAGAAACAAGAGGTTTGAATGATATTGGACCAGATGGACCTCATAGATATATACAGAACATTCCACCCTAAAACAACAGAATACTCATTCTTCTCAAGTGCACATGGAACTTTCTCCAGAATAGACCACATACTGGGTCACAAATCAAGTCTCAACTGATACCAAAAGATTGAGATTGTTCCCTGCATATTCTCAGACCATAATGCTTTAAAACTAAACTCTATCACGAGGAAAAATTTGGCAGAAATTCAAACACTTAGAAGCTAAAGACCACTCTGCTCAAAACTGTTTGGGTCAACCAGGAAATCAAAGAAGAACTTAACCAATTCATGGAAACCAATGAGAACAAAAACATATCGGTCCAAAACCTATGGGATACTGCAAAGGCAGTCCTAAGGGGGAAATACATAGCTATCTAAGCCTCACTCAAAAAAATAGAAAAATTCTAAATTCACCAACTAACTTTACACCTTAAAGAACTAGAGAAAAAGCAACAAATGATGCCTAAGCCATGCATTAGAAGAGAAATAATTAAGAGCAGAGATCAATGAATTAGAAACCAAAAACACAGTAGATCAGATCAATGAAACTAGAAGCTGGTTCTCTGAAAGAATTAATATGATCAATAAAGCACTGGCCAGACTTATCCAAAAAAAAAGAGAAAGGACCCAAGTTAATAAAATTCTGAATGAAAGGGGAGAGAACTCAACTAACACCAAGGAAATAGAAACAATTATTAGAAATTATTATCAACAACTCTATGTCAATGAATTAAACAACCTGGAAGAAATGGATGCCTTTCAAGAAACCTATAAACTACCAAGACTGAAACAGGAAGAATTTGACAACCTGAATAGGCCAATAACCAGTATGAGATTGAAGCAGTGATCAAAAACCTCCCAAAAAACAAGAGTCCAGGGCCTGATGGATTCCTTGGGGAATTCTACTAAACATTCAAAGAAGAAATAATACCTATTTCTTTGAGCTGTTTCAAAAAATAAAAACAGAAGGAAATCTTCCAGACTCATTCTATGAGGTCAGCATTACCTTAATCCCCAAACCTGGCAAAGACCCCATCAAAAAGGAGAATTTTAGACCAATATCCCTAATGAATATGGATTCCAAAATTCTCAACAAAATCCTAGCTAATAAGATTGAACAATACATTAAAAAGTTCATCCACCACACCAAGTGGGATTTATCCCTGGGATGCAAGGGGTGGTTCAACATTCGCAAATCAAATAATGTGATAGAGCACATTAATAAGAGGAGAGAGAATAACCATATGGTCCTCTAGATTGATACAGAAAAAGCATTTAACAAAATACAGCATCCTTTCCTGTTTAAAACTCTTCAGAGTATAGGGATAGAGGGAACATTCCTCAAGTTCATAAAATCCATCTATGAAAAACCCACAGCGAATATCATCCTCAATGGGGAAAATCCCTTAAGATCAGGAGCACATCAAGGATGCCCACTCTCACCACTATTGTTCAACATAGTACCAGAAGTTCTAGCAACAGCAATCAGACAACAAAAAGAAATGAAATGTATTCAAATTGGCAAAGAAGAAGTCAAATTCTCTCTCTTCACAGATGACATGATAGTTTATGTGGAAAATCCAAAAGACTCCACCCCCAAATTACTAGAACTCATACAGCTATTCAGTAATGTGGCAGGATACAAAATCAATGCACAGAAATCATTTGCTTTCTTCTACACTAACAATGCAACTGTAGAAAGAGAAATTAGAGAAACGATTCCATTTACAATAGTACCAAAACCCATAAGATACCTCAGAATAAACCTAACCAAAGAGGTAAAGGATCTATACTCTAGGAACTACAGAACACTCATGAAAGAAATTGAAGAAGACACAAAGAGTTGGAAAAACATTCCATGCTCATGGATCGGAAGAATAAACATTATTAAAATGCCCATGCTACCCAGAGCAATCTATACCTTCAATGCCATCCCGATCAAAATTCCAATGACATTTTTCAATGTGCTGGAACAAACTACCCTAAAATTTGTATGGAATCAGAAAAGACCCCAAATTGCCAAGGAAATGTTGAAAAAGAAAAACAAAGTTGGGGGCATCACATTGCCCTATTTCAAGCTATATTTCAAAGCAGTGATCACGAAGACAGCATGATACTGGCACAAAAACAGACATATAGACCAACGGAACAGAATAGAGAGCCCAGATATGGACCCTCAACTCTATGGTCAAATAATCTTCAACAAAGCAGGAAAAAATATGCAATGTAAAAAAGACAGTCTCTTCAATAAATGATGCTTGGAAAATTGGACAGCTATATACAGAAGAATGGAACTTGACCGTTCTCTAACACCATACACAAAGATAAACTCAAAATGGATGGAAGACCTCAATGTGAGACAGGAACCCATCAAAATCCTAGAAGAGAACATAGGCTGTATCCTCTTTGACATTGGCCACAGCAACTTCTTTCAAGATACATCTCCAAAGGCAAGTGAAATAAAGGGAAAATGAACTTTGGGGACTTCATAAAGATAAAAAGCTTCTGCACAACAAGGGAAACAGTCAACAAACAAAGGGGCAACCGACAGAATGGGAGAAGATATTTGCAGATGACCATACAGACAAAGGGTTGATATCCAAGATCTATAAAGAACTTCTCAAACTCAACACCCAAAAAACAAATGATCAAGTCAAAAAATGGGCAGAAGACATGAACAGACATCTCTCCGAAGAAGACATGCAAATGGATAACAGACACATGAAAAAAGGTTCATCATCATTAGCCATCAGGGAAATTCAAATCAAAACCACATTGAGATACCACATTACACCAGTTAGCATGGCAAAAATTGACAAGGCAAGGAACAATAAATGTTGGAGAGGTTGTGGAGAAAAAGGAACCCTCTTACACTGTTGGTGGGAATGTAAGTTGGTACAGCCACTTTGGAAAACAGTGTGGAGGTGCATCAGAAAATTAAAAATAGAGCTACCCTATGACCCAGCAATTGCACTCCTGGGTATTTACCCCAAAGACACAGATGTAGTGAAAAGAAGGACCATATGCACCCCAATGTTCCTAGCAGCAATGTCCACAATAGCCAAACTGTGGAAAGAGCCGAGATGCCCTTCAACAGATGAATGGATAAAGAAGATGTGGTCCATATATACAATGGAATATTTCTCAGCCATCAGAAAGGATGAATACCCAACTTTTACATCAAAATGGATGGGTCTAGAGGAGATTATGCTAAGTGAAATAAGTCAAGCAGAGAAAGTCAATTATCATATGGTTTCACTTATTTATGGAACTTAAGGAATAGTATGGAGGGCATTAGGAGAAGGAAGGGGAATTCAGAGGGGGAGATGAACCATGACAGACTATGGACTCTGAGAAACAAACTGAGGGTTTAAGAGGGGATGGGGGTGGGGGGATGGGTTAGGACAGTGATGGGTATTAAAGAGGGCATGTACTGCATGGAGCACTGGGTGTTATTTGCAAACAATGAATTGTGGAACACTACATCAAAAACTAATGATGTATTGTATGGTGACTAACATAACATTAAAATAAAATAAAATAAAATAATAAAATAAAATAAAATAAATAAAATACTAGCAAACCAATTCTAGCAATATATAAAACAGATTATGCACCATGACCAAGAGGGAATTATGTCTAGAATTGTAGTTCGTTTAAGATTTGAAAATCAATTAATGAAATACACCATAATCACTAGAATAAAGGGGATAAAACCACATGATCATCTCAATAAATGTAGGAAAAAAGTATCTGAAAAATGCAGCATGTCCTTATCATAAAGATAGTCAAAAAAACTAGGTATGGAAAATAAATTCACCTAATAAAAGACATTCGTGAATATCCTCCAGTTAATATCACATTTTATGGTGAAGGACTGAGTGCTTTTCCCTTATTAACTGTCTACCATATAAATTTTGTGATTATCGATTTATTAAAGTTTTGTTTTATATTAAGATTCCTTGGCAGTATTATTTTTTCTTTATAATTTCTCAAAATATATTCCAAATTTATTGGCACAAAGGTTTCCTTTATTTATCTGAGAGAGAGAGAGCATGTGTGAGTGGGGGGAGTGACAGAAGGAGAGGGAGAGAGAATCCTCAAGCAGACTCCCCAGTGAGTACTAAGTCCTTCTAGGGGCTTAATCCCAGGACCCTGAGATCAGACCTGGGACAAAATCCAGAGTTGGACACTTAACAAACTGAGCCACCCAGGTGTCCAAACATCTTTAAAATCTCTAATATAACTGAATGTATTAGAGAATATAATATATATCATATATATTTAACATTTTTGAGTTGCTTTATCATCTATTAAGTAATGACTTCTGTAGATGTGTTTACCTTTAAATTCCTTTTTATCTTTTTGAGAGCAGAGTACAATATAAACTCATCATTCAAAGAACTTGTTAGTATTGCACAAACTTATCTGTAACATGCAAGTTTTCTAAGCACTCTATATTTTTATCTCTTCACTTAGATTCTGATAGATATGTGCCAAAAGGTATGCATAATTTTATTCAGTGCTTTATAAAGAAAATGTAGGTTCAACTCTCTATTATTATTTTATTATAATCTATTTTTCCTTTTAATAGTTGAATTAAAATCTTTAAAATTATTATTGTTATTAACATTGATATAAAATTATTTTTGTATTTCTTGTTCCTGACTTCTAGGTAATCCCCTCTCACTGTCTTCTCACTATATTAGAAAATGTGATTTTAGGAGCCCCTGGGTGGCTCAGTTGGTTAAGTGTCTGTCTCCAGCTGAGGTCGTGATCCTCGTGTCCTGGGATCGAGCCCGTGTCTGGCTCCCTGCTCAGGGGCAAGCCTGCTTCTCCCTCTGCTTGCCACTCTCCCTGCTTGCGCTTTTTCTCTCTCTCTCTGACAAATAAATAACTAAAATCTTAAAAAAAAATGTGCTTTTAGTACTGACCATGGTCACTCAACGCAAGATCAAAGCAAAACAAATGCACTTTTACACGCAAATCCATTTATCATCTCCTTCCACCCAGTATATCTCTCCTTTAAGAAATAAGACTAAAAAATTTTGGTGATTTTTAATTAAACAACGATTTTCTGTTCAGTTTTGTATGTCCCAAGACTGAACAGCAGAAGTATCTGCTTTGTACCATATCTATTTTTTCCTCCTCTCTTTATATTGGTTCCCTCTTTGCTTTCCTTCCATCTCAGTACCATAGTAAAGAAATGATGTTAGAAGATGACTCAAGTAGTCACATTTTCCCTCATGCTCATCATACGTTTCTAGTTGGGGTGACCGCTAGTGGTAAAGTAAGGCTGATGCAATTGCTCAGGAGATATGAAAGGGAGAATTGCCCTCACCTAAAATGTATCTCTGGTGCCACTAAGGCTCTGAGTATATACACAAAATCCCAAACGATAATTACAAATGGTATCAACCAGCAAGACAAGCCTATTGACTTCCAGGTGCTAATCTGGCCTTATTTTGCACACAAAGAGACATGTTTAAATAAAATGAACAATTTTGTTAATCTGCATTTTTTCATCAATAGTTTCATTTTTTTTATCAGTTTTTCATCAGTCAGTGCTTGGCTACCCAAAACCATTTTCTCTCTGTTTATTTTTTTAACAGAATATCACAAAATATATTACATTTACCAATACCTTTTGAAACACCTGGCAATCATGACTTATTGTGCATCTCAGTCCCTAGACCAAAGGCAACTTATTGGTAGAGGATTGTTGGACCCTTTTGGTCAAGGAGAACGGAACTAACCTAGGGAACAGAGGTGCACTGCATTTTGAGTATTTTAAAAAGTGATAAAGTGATATAGTTTATAGATATACAGAAAGACCTACTGAATGCTATGCTTTCCTGATTCTCTTAATATTTTTAAGTATTTCTTTTTTTAGTTTTAAAGTTTTTATTTTTTTATTTGACAGAGAGATAGACAGAGCCAGAGAGCACAAGTGGAGAGAATGGCAGAGGAGAGGGAGAAGCCCGGTCCCCACTGAGCAGGGAGCCCTATGCGGGGGCTTGATCCCAGGACTCTGGGATCATGACCTGAGCCAAAGGCAGACGCTTAACCATCTGAGCCACCCAGGTGCCCCAAATAAGTATTTCTGTTATAGATTGTAAACACTGTTGTTAGTGCTGTTAGTGTGTAGGAGATCAGACTGAGAAGCTTGTGGTTGATGATAGGACATTTAGGATTAATATCAGTATCATAGTAAAAATATTATGTTGGATGAGAAAGAAAGAGTACAACTGCAGGGTTATTATAATGTTTTGACCATGAAAATATGACTGAAAACTTTACCAATGAAACTGCTTTGGGAGTTTCAATTTTAACACTCTTAAAATAAAATTCCACTTTCCCCCTTACTTTTCCAAACTGTTCTTCAGCTTTCATATACATTCAACATTATTAAAAATGATTGGAGATATTTGATCTTAAAACATTTGTTTTCTATGAAAAGGGACAAGTGGATGTAAATATCAAAGCCATTGATTTGTCATCTATCCTCAGATGAAATTTTGATATTATCCTGACAAATTTTATGATGCATTGAATACTATATTGAATACTACATGGCTTTAGCAAAATTATCCAACTTTACTTTTTCATGAAAATAACCACATACTTACATATTTTTCCACTTTGTCCTACTTATGCCAAAAAGAATGGGATTTAGAAAGAGAATTGAAGATACAGAAAAAATGTGGGAAATGATTTCATAAGCTGCCTTAGCACAGTTACAGAAGTATAATTGGTAGACATTATAAAATGTCAGCTTTTATCTATAGTAAATATAATTTACACAGCAGAAAAGAGTGATTAGAGTCAGATCACTGAGAGGCTAATGAAAAGAGCCATCGGCACAGATGCGGATTGTTCATTTTTCAAGAGATCAGAGAAATGACAAGTGTTGAAGGTGTTTTTATATGCACCGAAACTCATTGCAGACATGCTCCATCATGCCCTGGGATACAGAGCAATCTAATCACTTTATATTAAATAATTCAAATTCTATGGCCTGTGTTTGACTCACATTTTGAAAGGTATTGAATTGAATCATTCATTGCTTGGAAGTTAAAGTATGTTTCATAAATTGGGCTTGTAAGAAACATTAACAGAAGAGGGCCTTAACAAAACAGAACAGAATAAAGGGATGGGGCTTGGAAGGGACAATAAACCGGAGACCAAATTGCAAAACTAAATTGCGACAACAAAATAAATAGATTTGATATGCTATTGGAAATAACAGTCTACATATTTGTTTTGTAAATGATGTCCTCTAATAACTATTAAAGGAGTTACTTGAAAAGTTTCATGTTTTTGTTTTGTTTTTTTTTTTTGTACTCCAGTTAATGAGATTGTAGAACTTAAAACATTGCCTAAGGAAGAGAGGATGAAAAAGAAAATTATGCTTCTTTAGCATCTTTTGGTAAATGAGTACTATTGCTAATCAAATAAAGTTGAATCACAAGGGAAATCAGAGGGAAGCAGAACTGAGAAAACTCTTAGAAGGACATTTAAAGGAAACTAAGATCACACGAAAGAGATAAGCTTAACAATAACAACTTCTGTTAAATATATATTTATCTATTTTACTATCCTATTTTTCTAGGTAGTAAAGAAATCAGTTGGGGTGGTCTACTCATATTATTTAAAATTTCATTAAAATATTTAATTAATATCTTGGGGTAAATTTAGGCAACAAATGTAGAGAAGTATTTTGAATCATGAGATTTTAAACATTAACCTGTAGTAATTCAAGACAGCATGTTTTCTTAAGATAAAAACATGTTCATTATTCTTGGCTAGAACTCTTTTGTTATTTTTTTATTGTGAAAGTAAAACATAATTTTAATTGTTATTCTCAGAAGAGATTAAAACAATAATTCAAGAAATTACAACATGATGATTTAGATCATTATGGTAAATAATCAACCAAAAATATAGTAGCAGCACCAACAACATCAAAGTAGTTAAAAAGCAAGAGTGAAAGTAAAACAAAAACAAAAAAAAAAGAGAGAAAGAGAGAGAGAAAAATTCAATTTGCTTAACAGTAAACCAGAATTAATGAATGCATTTATCTAAGAAAGAAAATGGAAGATTAAAAGGTATAATAAATATTACTCATTATGAATATATCTGGAAGTATTCAAAAGAAAAATAAAATGGCAAAGAAGAAAATGAAAACTGTACTAAAATTTGCATGAGAGATACAAAATAAAAAAGTCCACAGAATAGTTTAGAGAAATGTTAACCCTTTTACACATAGGTAATTTATTTAATACACCTAGACCTGAATATTCACATCAGTAAAAAAAAAATAATAACTTATTTACTTTTTAATTTATACAGGCTAAATTTCACTTATGGCCCACAGTTCTGTGAATATTGATATATCTAAAAAGTCATGTACCCATAACAACAAAATTCCCTCATGCCACTCCTCTCCATTCATAACTACTTATATGCCTCTTCCAGAATTCCAGATAAGTGGAAACATATATGTTGCCTCTGGTTTCTTCTACTTAGTAAAATTCATTTGAGAGGACTTCATGATGTTGTGCGTATCAATATTATTGCCATAGGATTTTTGTCTTAAACCATTTATTGGACAAAGTGTATTTGGACTGTTTCCAGATTTTGATGATTATTCATTAAAATGCCACATTCCTGTACAGGCTTTGTATAAAGACAAGTTTATATTTCCTTAAGATAAGTAACTCAGAGTGAGATTTGTGGGTAATATAAGCATATGATTAATTTTATAAGAACTTAAAACAGTTTTAAAAATGGATGTGCTCAGCATAATACCCTCCAGTTCCAACCACGTCGTTGCAAATGGCAAGATTTCATTCCTTTTGATGGCTGCATAATATTCCATTGTATATACATATAGATAGATAGATAGATAGATAGATAGAT
>NC_138375.1:17281988-17315659 GCF_054177405.1 Leptonychotes weddellii | reverse complement strand
AACAAACTTAGGGTTCTAGAGGGGAGGGGTGGGGGGATGGGTTAGCCTGGTGATGGGTATTAAAGAGGGCACCTACTGCATGGAGCACTGGGTGTTATATGCAAACAATGAATCGTGGAACACTACATCAAAAACTAATGATGTAGGGGCACCTGGGTGGCTCAGTCGTTAAGTGTCTGCCTTCGGCTCAGGTCATGATCCCAGAGTCCTGGGATCGAGCCCCGCATCGGGCTCCCTGCTCCGCGGGAAGCCTGCTTCTCCCTCTCCCACTCCCCCTGCTTGTGTTCCTGCTCTCTCTATCTCTCTCTCTGTCAAATAAATAATTAAAATCTTAAAAAAAAAAAACTAATGATGTAATGTATGGTGATTAACATAACATAATAAAAAAATGGAATATTAAAAAAAAATGGATGTGCTATGGCACATTCCCTCCAGCAAGGTATGAGTACAGCTATTCTGCCTCCTGAAAGCAGTTGGTATCACCACGTTCTTTGTTTTTTATAGAATTTTTTTTTAATTTATTCATTTGAGACAGAGAGATACAGAGAGAGAGAGTAGGAGCAGTGGGGAGAGGCAGAGGGAGAGGGAGAAGCAGACTCCCCGCCAAGCAGGGAGCCCGACGCGGGGCTCGATCCCGGGACCTGGAGATCATGACCTGAGCCGAAGGCAGACGCTTCACAACTGAGCCACCCAGGCGCCCCACCACGTTCTTTGTTTTTTCTTTTTTTAATTGTAGCCATTTTAGTAGGTGTGTATAGGGTAAGGATATATGTCATTTGGGTTTCAGTTTGTACATTCTGATGATGAAGGATGCTGAATATCTGTTCATTTGCTTATTTGGCATCTGTATATCTTCTTTGGTGAATTGTGTGTTCAAATTTTTGGATACATAATATCATTTAGTTTTTCTTTTAGTTGAATATATATATTTATATATATATATATATATATTCACAAATCCACAGACTGAGATTACATTTAAGTCATTTTTATTTATTTTATATGTAAGGTGTGATGTAAAAAGTTAATATTTTAAAATATGAATATGCAAATGTCTGTTTTGTGGAAAAGAATGCACAATTGTGTCAAAAATCATTTGACTACATTTGCATGGCTATATTTCTGGGCTTTCTCTTCCATTGTGTTGATCTTGGTTCTATCTATTCCCAAATTTACATACTTTTTTTACCACTGTTGCTTTATGGTAAGTCTGGAAATCTGGTCCTCCAACTTTTTTCTTCCTTTTTGAAGTTGTTTTTGACTATTCTACTTTATTTGACTTTGATATACATTTTAAATAAGTTGTCATTTTCTGCATAGAAATCCTGCTGAGACTTTGGGGTTAAGTTAAATCTGTAGTTCAACTATGGGAAAACTGACCCTGTTTTTTGAAAAGTTTAAGATTTTTTTTATTATGTTAGTCACCATACAGTACATCATTAGTTTTTGATGTAGTGTTCCATGATTCATCGTTTGCGTATAACACCCAGTGCTCCATGCAGAACGTGCCCTCTTTAATACCCATCAGAGAACTGACCTTATAACAATACACGTATTACCCACTTTCCGAAGTTCACATTATGCCATTTCACTTTTAGTAAACCCTATATTAATATCTGTTTTCACTAACTAAAGAAATATGAAGAAGATTTTTCCTTTTATGAAAAAAAAAGGCAAAAAGCAAAAATAGACGCAGTATGCCCCTGAGCAGTGAGAGTGACCCCACCCAGTTCCTTCCCTGGGAATTATACACAGCATCTCAGCACCAAGCCACCATAGCTTTGAACGGTCTCTATGAGCACCCATACTTGATCTTAATTTATTTTGTGCATCCATTAGCAAGATATGTCCTAAGGTATCAGAAAAGCCTTAAAAAGGTATTTTTGGGGTCTGGGAATACTAAAAAAAATGTTTCCAAATAAATTAATGGTACTTGTTTTTTTGCTTTATGCCATTCAGCTTACAAAAGTTTTCAAAAGAATGCTCTACTTTCAGATGGTGGGAGAAACCTTTATTGAGTCTGACAATCCAGGAACATGGTATAGCCACTCTCTTTATTAAGGTCTTTTATTTATGTCATCAATGTTTTATAGTTTTTATCATATAGATAATGCGCATATTTTGTTACAAAGTACACAAGTAGCTTTTCTTTGTAATATGACTGGTTCTTTTTAAAATTTTGAACTCTATTTTTCATTATTATTAAACAGAACTATAGTCTGTCTATATACATATAGATTATATATATATATGCTGCATTGTAAGATCTTGCTAAATAATTTATTAAGTCTAGAAGATTTTTTCTAGATTTTTTTGGATTTTCTATGCAATTATATCCTCTGCAAATAAAAAAAAACATGTTTATCTTTAAATCTGTATAACTTTTGCTTCTTTTCTTGCCCTATTACACTATCTAAGACTTCCATATGATGTCTAATAGGAGTGATGAGACGTATATTCTTTTCTTGTTCCGAGGGGATCAATTAGTCATTCACAATCAAGTATAATGTATAGCCTCCTCCATTATCAATATCCCCCACCAGTGCAGTACATTTGTTACAACTATGAACCTACACTGACTGGTCATAATCATACAAAGCCCTTAATTTATACTGTGGCTTACTCTTGGTGTGTAATTCTATGGTTTTTTTTTTAAAGATTTTTTTTTTTTAATTCATTTATTTGACAGAGAGAGACATAGCGAGAGCAGGAACACAAGCAGGGGGAGTGGGAGAGGGAGAAGCAGGCTTCCTGCTGAGCAGGGAGCCCAATGTGGGACTTGATCCCAGGACCCTGGGATCATGACCTGAGCCGAAGGCAGACGCTTAACGACTGAGCCACCCAGGCGCCCCATAATTCTATGGTTTTGAGAAATGTATACTGATGTGTATTTATCATTTTGAATACTTTCACTGCTCAAAAATCTTCTATGTTCTTCTAATTCATTACTCTCCACCACCAACAACCCTTGGAAACCACTGATCTTTATACTGTTTCCATAGTTTGGCCTTTTCCAGAATGCCATATAGTTGGAATCATACAGTATTTAGTTTTCTCAGTCTGGTTTCTTTAATTTTGAATAATGGTCCTGTCTTGCATTTCTGGGATAAAAACCAGTGGATACTGTAGTTTGTCAAATGCTCTTTCTGCATCTATCGAGAGGATCATATGGTTCTTATCTTTCCTTTTATTAATGTGGTATATCACATTGATTGACTTGTGAATATTGAACGACCCCTGCAGCCCAGTAATAAATCCCACTTGACTGTGGTGAATGGTTCCTTTAATGTAATATTGGATTTGATTGGTTAATATTTTGTTGAGAATTTTTACGTTCATGTTCATCAGGGAAATTAGCCTTTAAATTCTCTTTTTTTAGTGGTCTTTGGTTTTGGAATCAAGGTAATGCCGGCCTCATAGAATGAGTTTGGAAGTTTTCCTTCCATTTTTATTTTTTGGAAAAGTTTCAGAAGAATAGGTATTAACTCTTCTTTAAATGTTATGTACATCCCCCTGGGAAGCCATCTGGCCCTGGACTTTTGTTAGTTGGGAGATTTTTTATTACTAATTCAATTTCTTTGCTACCTATCAGTCTGTTCAAGTTTTCTATTTCTTCCTATTTCAGTTTTGGTAGTTTGTCTGTTTCTAGGAATTTATCTATTTCTTCCAAGTTGTCCAATTTTTTGGCATATAATTTTTCATAATATTCTCTTATAATCATTTGTATTTCTGTGATGTTGGTTGTGATCTCTCCACACTCATTCATGATTTTATTTATTTGGGTCCTTTCTCTTTTCTTTTTGATAAGTCTGGCTAGGGGTTTATCAATTTTATTAATTCTTTCAAAGTACTAGTTCCTGATTTCATTGATCTGTTTTTTGGTGGTGGTTGTTGTTTGTTTCTGTATCATTTATTTTTGCTCCAATCTTTATTATTTTCCTTCTTCTGCTCACTTTATGCTTCATTTGTTGTTCTTTTTCTAGCTCCTTTAGGTATAAGTATAGGTTGGATATTTGAGATTTTTTCTTGCTTCTTTACGTAGACCTGTATTATATATACTTCCCTTTTATGACTGCTTTTGCTGCATCCCAGAGGTTTTGGACTATTGTGTTTTCATTATCATTTGTTTCCCTGTATTTTTTTTTATTTCTTCTTTAATTTCCTGGTTGACCCATTCATTCTATAGTAAGATGTTCTTTAACCTTCCTGTACTTGTGGTCTTTCCAAACTTTTTCTTGTGGTTGACTTCAGGTTTCATAGCATTTTGGTCTGAAAATATGCATGGTGTGGTATCAATCTTTTTCTACTTGTTAAGGTCTGATTTGTGATCCAGCATGTGACCTATTCTGGAGAATGTCCCATGTGCACTTGAAAAGAATGTATTTTCCTGCTAATGAGTGAAATGTTCTTAATATATCTGTTAAGTCCATCTGGCCCAGTGTGTCATTCAAAGCCATTATTTCCTTGTTGATTTTCTGCTTAGATGATCTGCCCATTGATGTAAGTGGGGTGTTAAAGTCCCCTAATATTATTGTATTATTATTAATGAATCCCTTTATGCTTGCTATTAATTGTTTTATATATTTAGGTGCTCCCAAGTTGGGGCATAACTATTTATAATTGTTAGTGTTCTTGTTGGATAGACCCCTTTATTATTATATAGTGCCCTTCTTTATTCTTGTTACAGTCTTTGGTTTAAAATCTAGTTTGTCTGATATAAGTATGGCTACTCTGGCTTTTTTTTTTTTTTTTTTTACATCTGTTAGCATGATAAATGGTTCTCCATCCCCTCACTTTCAATCTACAGCTGTCTTTAGGTCTAAAATAAATCTCTTGTAGGCAACAGATAGATGTGTCATGTTTTCTTTAATCCATTCTGACACCCTGTGTCTTTTGATTGGAGCATTTAGTCCATTTACATTCAAAGTAATTCTTGATAGATATGAATTTAGTGCCATTGTATTACTTGTGAAGTCGTTGTTTCTTGATAACTGCAATATGTCTTGGTGTTGGCCTGCTTTTGTTGATTGTGATGGGATTTTTCTGTGCTCCTGGATTTGGATGTCTCTTTCCTTCCCCAGATTAGGGAAGTTTTCAGCTATAACTTCCTTGAGTAAACCTTCTGCACCCTTTCCCTCACTTCTTCTGGAACTCCAATGATACAAATGTTACTATGCTTTATAGAGTTGCTGAGTTCTCTAATTCTACATTCATAATCCAATATTTTTCTTTCCCTCTTCTTTTCAGCTTCATTATTTTCCATGATTTTATCTTCTATATCACTTATTTGTTCCTCTGCTTCTTCTATCCTTGTGCTCATTATATTCAGTCAGTCTCACATCTCAGTTATAGCATTTTTCATTTTGGCCTGACTGGTTTTTAGGTCTTTTATCTCTGTGGTAAGGCTCCCTGTTGTCTTCTGTGCTTTTCTCGAACCCATCTAGTATCCTTATGATTGTTGTTTTAAATTCTGGATCAAGCGTATTAGTTATATCTTTAGTTATATCTGTTTCAATTAGATCTCTGACTGTGACATTTTCTTATTCTTTCTTTTGGGATGAATTCCTCCATCTTGGCCTTTGGTCTAGGTCTCTGTCTTCTGAGTGTTAGGAAAGCCTGTTATGTTTCCTGCTTCTGAGAGTAATGGCTTTATTAAGAAGAGGTCACATACTGTCCAGGGCCTGGCATTTCACAAAGTGTCTCTGGTATATGCTGTGTGCACTCTGCTGCTGTGTTTTGGCTGCTCTTTCCCTCAGATCAGTCCCCTGCAGAGTTTCTCCTTGCCTATAGTGGGGAGTGTTTGGCCCTTGGCCAGAGTGTGGCGAGTTTTAACTAGGTGTGCTCTGCTCTGCTTGTTAAAAGAGACCTGACACTATTTCCACTAGAGCTAAAGCTCTGCAGAACTCAATGGTCAGTAGATGTGGTGTGTGTGTGTTGGGGGGGGTGGGTTGTGTTCATCTTCTGGGGGAAGGGCCTCCTGCCTTGGTTCTCAGGCACGCTTGCCCTAGAAAAGCAGCACTTACGGAGCATGGGGTCAGGGGCGGGGGGTTGTTGTAAGCAGTTTAGGCCACCACTGGTGCTGTGCTACTTACTGAAGTGAGTGTATGCTGAGGGATTGAGGAGAGAAATGGTGTCAGCCCTCTCCCTTGTCCCAGAGAGGGGAATTTGCATCCACTGCTCTCTGGGAATTCCCCCCAGAAAAGCAAACAATCTCCTCTTTTGTGTCCCAGGTGTCCCTCAGATCCCTGCCTTCACCTTGACTCTGTTCATGCCATTTGACTGTGCTGCAGTGCAGTGTACCTTGGGCTCTATCCCAGGCAAGCAGGCTGAGTTTTAAAACTCTAAACTTAGGGACCTGGTATGGTAAAGACCTGCACTGGTCCTCTGGGGGAGGGTCTTGCCATGCTGGGACTTATGCAGGTTTGTCCCAGAGAGGCAGTTGCACCAAATGGCAAGGGAGTGGGTTTTGGAGTAAAGTGCAGCAAAGAGCCAGTGTCGTGGTTAGCTGCATGCCACAGGTATCTCTGCACCTGTGTTGAGGGGCAGGGAGAAGGTAATGGCATCTGCCGGCTCTTTTCTCCCAGGAGAGGCAATGCCACCTCTCCCAGATGCACTCCAAGAAGGAGGAACTGTCTCTCCCAGTGTGTCCCAGGGATCCTCAGATCACACCGTCTGCCCCCCAGGTTACCTGCCCTCCTTCTGCACAGGAGCACTGCAATGCTTGGCCAACTCCACACTGGTTATGCTGAGAACCTCTAAAACTCCCGTCTTTTGAGCTCCGCTGGTCGTAAAAACTCATAAAAATTAGCCACTCCCATCTTCTCAGTCAATGTCCTCCAGATGTAGCCAAATGTCTCTGCGGATGGATTTATGTCTGGTAAGAACCACTGCTTTAAAGTGTTTTTTTAATTATTTTTTAAAAGATTTTATTTATTTATTTGAGAGAGAGAGAGAGCCAGGGGAGGGGCAGAGAAACAGACACCCCACTAAGCAGAGAGCCAGACACAGAACTTGATCCCAGAACCCTGGGATCATGACTTGAGCCAAAGGCAGATGCTTAACTGACTTAACCACCCAAGCAACCTGTAAAGTGGTTTAGTCTATATGCAAGATTAAAAGAAAACATTGAAATTATATGATTTAAGTTTATATTTAGTAAGTGCACAGTTTCTCAAACTCGATTATTTTTTCTCTGCATGATTACATAGGAATGAATGATTGAAAGGCTCAGGAGAGGGGCGCCTGGGTGGCTCAGTTGGTTAAGCGACTGCTTTCGGCTCAGGTCATGATCCTGGAGTCCCTGGATCGAGTCCCGCATCGGGCTCCCTGCTCGGCGTCTCCCTCTGACCCTCCCCCCTCTCATGTGCTCTCTCTCTCTCATTCTCTCTGTCTCAAATAAATAAATAAAAAAAAAAAAAAAGAAAGGCTCAGGAGATTCTTCAGAGTGCCCTCACAAAAGTCTTTGAGATATAGCGTATGATACAATAGGAGAAAGAAAGCAAGGCAAGCCTCAGGGGACAAAGGGACCTCCATTTGCAGTTCCCCAGGTATCTTTCTTCCTCAGAGAATGTGCTTTGTCTGTGGATTATGAATTCCCAGTGTGAAAAAGCAATCTTGGATTCAGGAACCCTCAGGCAAAAGTTTCTAAGAGGGTCTTTTATACCCAGTGGTCATGTAACCACAGCAAGCTGTGCAACCAGTCAAAGTAGATTTAAGGCATCGATCTTTACTTCTCTAGCTAATATAAGCCAGTTGTTCCAGTAAAGTTACTATCTTTAAAGAGCATATTCTAAATCCCTAGCTAACCCATCTTGTCCTTACATTAACTAAGTTCCAGTACCGACTTTGAGGCATTTAAGGAATAGGCATAGGGCTACCTCCAGGCAGTTATAGGAATACTCTATTTCACATTTCCCTTCAAAAAATAGGCAAAGAAAAACACTTTCCTCAAATTTTTCTGTCTCTCTGACTGGCTTTAAGCCATCTCTCTACAGCCATAGTTTATGATACAATTCTCCTTTCTTATTGTCTAAATTACCACACTACCCATTCATTTGTTCTTTGTTTGAAACTTCCAATATTTCAAAACACACTCATTTAAGAGTAGAAACTGATTAGATTTGGCAAACTTACACAGTTGTGCAACTATCAACATGATCCAGTTCTAGAACATTTCCATCCCCCAAAATGTTCTTCATGCCCATGTACAGTTGATCCCTATCCCTCTCTTGACACAGACAACAACTGATCTGCTTTCTTTTCACATTGTTTTTGCCTTTCCAAGAATTCCATATATGTAGAATCACATAATATGTTATTTTTTATGCACGACTCCTTTCATTTAGTATGATGTTTTTGAGATGCACCCATGATGTTGCATGTATTGGCTGCTCATTCTTTTCTTCTCTGAGTACTATTCCATTGCATAGATATACTTCACTTTGTATATCTTTTAACCAGTTGATGGATATTTGACTTGTTTCCAGTTTTTCCTTATCATGAATAATGTAACTATGAACATTTGTGTCTTTGTTTGGTCATGTTTTCATTTCCTTCAGTAGATATCTAGGTGTGGGGTTAGTGTTTTAATATAAATGTATGTTTAACTTATTAAGGAACTGTCCAAAAGTTTTCCAGTATTACTATATTAATTTACATCCCCACTAGCAATGTATGATATGAGAATTGCTGTTTTCTCACATCTTTGCTAACATTCAGTATTGTTAGTATTTTAATATTTTAGCCATTGTAGTGGGTATACAGTGATTTTGTTTCAATTTCTCTAATAACGAATGATGTTGAGCATACTTGTTGTTTTCCAGCTTTATTGAGATATGATTGACATACAACATTGTGTGAATTTAAATGTTGATTTCATACACCTATATATTAGAAAACCATTACTACCAAAGTGTTAGCTAACATCTCCGGCACCTCACATATTTACCATTCCTTATTTTATAGAGAGAACATTATGATCTAATCTCTTAGCAATTTATAAGTATATAATAAAGTATTGTTAATTATAATCAGCATGCTGTACATTAGATTCATGTGCTTAGTTGACGTTCTTTGGGAAAGCATCTATTCAAATTTTTGTACAATTTTTTTATTGGGATATATGTCATTCTAATTGACTTCAGAAATTTTTATATATTCTGGATATAACTCCTTTCTCGGTCCATCTTCAGAAAGTGCTTTCTTCTTGGCTGTGCCTTGTTTTTTTTTTTTTTTTTTTTAAAGATTTTATTTATTTGAGAGAGAGAGAATGAGAGACAGAGAGCATGAGAGGGAGGAGGGTCAGAGGGAGAAGCAGGCTCCCTGCCGAGCAGGGAGCCCGATGCGGGACTCGATCCAGGGACTCCAGGATCATGACCTGAGCCGAAGGCAGTCGCTTAACCAACTGAGCCACCCAGGCGCCCCGTGCCTTGTTTTTTTAATTTCCTTAATGGTATATTTTGAAAGGCAAATATTTGAAATTTTGATGAAGACAAATTAATCATTTTTATTTTATTGTCATATTGAAGAACTCCTTACCTAATCCAAGATTACAAAGATTTTTCACTAAGGTTTTCTTCTAGAGGCTTTATAGATTAAACCTTTACAATTGTGTAATCCATTTTGAGCTAATTTGTAAAATGATATTAACTAGATAATGAGGTTCTGGTTTTGTTTTATTTTACATATGGGTATCCAATTGTTCAAGTGCTGTTTGTTAAAAAGACCACCCATTCACCATTGAATTACTTTGGTATTATTTAAAATCAATCAACTATATATGTATGTTTATTTCTATATTCTATTCCATACATAGATCTACATGTTTATTATGTTGATACTACATTAACTTATTTACTGTAGCTTCATAACAAGTTTTGAAATCAGATAGTATAAACCTTCTAACATTGTTCTATTATTCGGAAACTGCTTTTTGTTTGTTTTGTTTTTGTTTTTGCTTAAACAGTTTATTTTTTTTACTCATGATACATACCCAGTGTTAGTTGACTTTGAGAACTCTTCTGGTTATTGTAGACACTGCTGTCATGCAATGGTTTCCTTACATATCAGCTTATTCGTTACCTATATACATACAGATATAAGCATACTGACACAATTATGATACAATGCTTTATAGCTAACCAAAAAAATTTCAGGATTTATGTAAGAAAAATGAAAATGTATATTCACAGAAAACCCTGTAAATGTAAAAAAAAAGTTAAAAAAACTGTAAATGAATGTTCATAACAGCTTTATTCTTTTTTTTTTTTAAAGATTTTATTTATTTATTTGAGAGAGAGAGAGAGAGCACATGAGAGAGAGCAGGGAGCCTGATGCGGGACTCGATCCCGGGACTCCAGGATCATGACCTGAGCCGAAGGCAGTCGCTTAACCAACTGAGCCACCCAGGCGCCCATAACAGCTTTATTCTTAGTAGCTAACAAATGATGGTTCAAGAAACTGTGATGCATACATACCAATCATCAATAAAAAGAGACAGACGGCTGATACATTAATGATTGAATGGTTTTTAAGGAAATTATTTTGAGTGGGGAAAAATATCTCAAAAGTTTACGTACTGTATGAGTCCATTTATATAACATTTATGAAATGACAAAATTACAGAAATAGAGAACATGCCGGTGGTTGCAGGAGACAAAGATGGCCGTGGCTATAAATAGGTCATATGATGGATCATCAGGATGGATCTGCTCTGTGTCTGGACTGTCTTGGTGGTCACATGAATCTACATATGTGATAAAACTACATAGAAATAAATACACGTGTGCATACACATGAGTGCATATAACACTGTGAAATCTTAATAAGGTCAATGGATTGCTTCAATGTCAATTTCTGATAATGGTAAGATAGAAAAAGAAATGCTAGTTTTGGGGGATATAACTGTGAAAAAAGTAAACCTGATCCATCTATTTAGGAAGAGTAATATAAAAATAATTAAAAGTTACTGAGTACTTACTAAGAGGCATCACTATTCTTTTATGGCAAGCCTACGAAGTAGGTACTAATATTATCCTTATTTTAAAAATAGATGATCTAAGGCATAGTGAGTAGAAAATCAATTTAAGATAGTTAGTAATGGGGGGCGCCTGGGTGGCTCAGTCGTTGGGCATCTGCCTTCGGCTCAGGTCATGATCCCAGGGTCCTGGGATCGAGTCCCACATCGGGCTCCCTGCTCTGCGGGAAGCCTGCTTCTCCCTCTCCCACTCCCCCTGCTTGTGTTCCTGCTCTTGCTATGTCTCTCTCTGTCAAATAAATAAATAAAATCTTTAAAAAAAAAAAAGTTAGTAATGGAAGAGCCAATGTTTAAATCTAGACATTGGTACAAGCATTCTTAGCTGCCTCTATCATAGCTTGCCTCTCAATGGTACCTAGTATAAGTCTCACAGAATTTAAAGATAAGCAAAACCAACGTGGGCCAGAGAAGCCCTAAAAATTGTTATGAGCTGCTTATGCAGTTATATTTAAAACAAAATGAGCAGATTGTGAGAACTGCAAGGTTGTAAGTTGAGATACATTATTATTCAAGAATCACATTCAAAATCAGTGAAGTACCTCTAGGATATAAGACAAATATTAAGAGGCAGCAACACCATTGGAAAAATTAAGTTTTCTTCTTGAGCTACCCATATATATTAAGGTAGTTCTTAAAAGTTGAAGAGAGAATGTACTCTAAGTGGGGCAGATAGGGAGAGTTCCTAATTAGTCACATAGGGATGGATGCTGGCAGCCAACATCCTTCACCTGTCAGCTCTCTTAGGGAGGTGCCAAGGCTAAAGAAGCTACTTTCTGTGTGGTTATGGACCTTTCTGGTGCAGCCCAAATCTATTGCCCAATGAATATAATGATAAAAGGATCACAGAAGTGCCAGAATGAGTGAAAACCTGGATTCTCTTGGCTTCAAAGATCCATGTATATCAGTGAAGGCTTATTAAAATTGCATCACATATTTTGGTCTCTGTCCAAATGCTCCTCCTTTCCTTTTCTTCCACAAGTCCCAAGCACACTCCCTAATGAAATTCTAGCAAATCAGTCTCTGTCATGCCGTCTACTTTCATGAGAAGTTAAACTTCAAGAGTTGGCATTTTTGAAAAACTGTAATTGACAAAGTGCTTACGCTTGGGGGGAATGACATTTTTGTTGAGTATTGAGTTCGTGGTAGTATATTGAGGTAAGTGTCTCATTAGCAATGTTGCTCTGACTCCGAATTTCTTGGACGCACCATCACTAGAGCAAACAGGTCAGTGATTTGGAAGACATCCTTGACTCCCCTCCGTCTTCTCATTGGCAAAAATCCCACCTACACTGTTTTGTAAAATTTCAATTACAAGTTTCTCCTCTCCATCCTTCTGCTATTGCTTGTGTTATTGCCTTGAGCATTCCTTTCCTAATTTACATCGCATTGTTTTCTAATCAGTTCTCCATTATTTAGCTAATGGCATGGTCATCCTAATATTCAAAATTCATCCTGACACTCCCAAACTTAGAATGCTTTTATGACTTTCCATTATTGACAGAAAAAAAAAAGAGAGAGAGAGAGAGAGAGCATTTATCATGGTCTGTAAGGGGTACTTAGGGATCATTCTCTCGCTTAAGTTGCTGGTTTGTCTCCTACAGTGGTATTTTCCCACCACAGCCTATTATTATAGAGCATTACTAACATTTGTGGCTTATTTGCTATTTACCAGGACAAGAATTGAACAAACTGCTTTACATGGGTTACTTCGTGTAATCCTCACAAACTCACAAGCTTAATAAACTATTTGCAATACCCTGAATATATCAAGCTAATGTATGCCTCAATTTCATACTGCTTCCTCCACATGGAGTGACCTTTCCTTACTTTTTTTCTCCCATACGAACACCTACTGATCCTTCAAGACTTCATTCATTTATTATTTCCCCTCTTAATACTTTCTATTGCCACTTCAGGTGTTAGTGTTCACCTACTCTCCACCATTAATCTTAGACAGTTCTATCACAAAAGTTCTAATGCTTTAGCAACACTTTATTTAAATCGTTCACCTCTCTACTGAATTGTTAAAAATTTGAAGAAATAAATCATGTCAAATATTTTCTATTCTGTGTCCACAGGTTTTTGTTTTGTTTTGTTTTGTTTTTGTTTTAAGATTTTATTTATTTGACAGAGAGACACATAGCGAGAGAGGGAACACAAGCAGGGGGAGTGGGAGAGGAAGAAGCAGGCTTCCGGCCGAGCAGGGAGCCCGATGTGGGGCTCGATCCCAGGACTCTGGGATCATGACCAGAGCCACCCAGGCGCCCCTGTCCACAGTTTTTAATAAGTAAAAAAACCACACAGATAATATCACTGTCTTATATTATTAACAAGGGCAACAATTAAGGTGATTTTCTCAAATGTATATACTTAACAACAGAACTTGCTTTGTGTTATAGCAGCCAAAGGATGGATTTTAAAACCAGTTAGACCTAGGTTCAGATCCTGGTTTTTGTCTCTTATTAATACATAAATTACCTTGGAATTCTTCACAGTAATATAATTTTCCTCTGTAACATAATTATAATGGCACTTTATTTTTTTGTGACATATCTGATCATTACATCATATTACACATGGTACACAGGAAAGCCACAGACCTCACAACTGAGTTTTAACTCTGCCTTTCACTATTTCAGATTGAGTTAAGTCAGAATGGGTGGCTGTACCTGAATGTCAATCTAAGATATGGTGTGAGGCAGGCTCCAGCTGGTCTTAGCTGTGGGCCAGGTTCTCAGAGGTGCCAATACTTGGCGCTGTTCCTTTTTGCAGTGGCCCAATGTTAAAGCTAAAGTAGGAAGTCTTTGTCCAGGCTGCACCGATGGTATATTCAAGTGTGTCTTTCAGATCCAGAAAAACAAGCCACTGTGGCTGCTGGAATTGAATCACCCCACTATCTACTGTCTCTTTCCTTTTCTTACACAATCTTCCCCATTCATCCATGTCCCCCTCCATCTGCACCTTTATCTCCTGCTTTTTATCACCAAATTCCACTCCAGTACCTGCTACCACTTGTAAAACATGGTTCTACATGATAGAAAATTAATTAATGCAGCAATACTTCATTGCACTTGTAAAAGGAACTGGCTTCCCAGAGAGGAAAATGAAGTGTCTGCAAATTCTTATACTTATAATAAAACTCAGCTACAAAAGAAGAAACTAATACATCGATTTAACAAACTTGTTTTTCACTTCATTTGGTACTCAGCTTAAGTGAAATTCAAAAAAATTTCTGATAGCAAACTTGCAAAGCATGAGAAGTTTGTATTAAAAATTATAAATGAATTATCGTTTTAGTAATAAATTTAATAAATAGTAATAGATAAAACTACCGTAATTTCAGACAATATTTCAATTAGATTTAGTGGTTTCCCCATTTTCAAAACATATTAACAATAGCAGATTAATTATGAACAATGACAAAAATACATTTCCTATGCATTCCTGAATCGTTGTTTAACTTAAAATCAAAGCATAAATTGATGTAACATTGAGCTTACTTGGTAGTTATTACCTTCACAAACTTTTATCCTTAACGCAGTTGCTTATAAAGAATGGCTTGGTTTATTTTATTTTATTTTATTTTATTTTATTTTATTATTTTTTATTTTATTTTATTTATTTTATTATTTTTATTTTATTTTATTATTTTTTACATTATATTAAATTTGTTTTTCAGTCTATAAAAAGTAAAACCAAAACTAGCTAAAGCCTACTCGCACTACGTTATTCATATTATTAATTTATATACAGTCATCATATATTCATTGTGATATATTTCTTTAAAACATTTTTTATAGAGAAGTAGTGTGAAATGTATTATTTCCCTTACATAAGCAATCAGGAGTATTCCAGAGGACAGAGAGGATGGATGCAGTTACTGTCTTGACACTAGATGGCATTCCTGTGTAATCAAGAAGACCAAAAGGCTAATACAGTTGTGGGTCTGTTTCCCTGAGACCTGTCATAAATTTAAAAAATGAATGGATTGCAGCTAGAGAAAGTTAAATACAAGCTTTTATTCAGATTATATGAATAAACCAATTTGACATGGTGTTATGTACAGTTTGTTGACTATTTTAAAATAAAAAATTGTTGTTCTGCCTTCCCTAAATTTGAAGTATAGATGCTAGCTACTAAAAGCTATTTTCTGCTTTTGTAAGCTATGATACTTACTTCCATGCAAGTATTTTTACGTCAATAATTCAGCAAACATATTTAATTCAACTTGCATAAAATAATGTCACAAATTTATTCCAATGAGTAAATAATTCCATGCATCAAAATTAAAGATTATCTTAGGTTCATTATTATTGTAAAAAGTTTAAACAAAGGATAAGAGTCTTTAAAATTATTGTAAAAAACTACACTTTTAAAAATATCTTACTGCTTGTCATTTGCATATGATGACAAAATAAACCACTGATTTAATATGATGTGTCTTTTCACATCATATTAAAGACATGCATGTTCTTATCAACATAGAAGCTCTCAAATTTTTTAAAACAAAGCAAAAACAGAAAATGTAACATTAGCATGACAAACTTGGAGAGAAGCAGTGGCTGTGGGAACCCGGAATTGAGGGGAGTGATGTGTCGGAAACCTGGATGTCATCTGTGACATACCAGTGGAGATTCAGTGTTAGACATAAACACACAGACATTAAAATTTTGATAAAATTAGATACTTTCTCCCAAAATTATGGTAAAAAAAATACATATTGTTGAATTCGCTTTTCCACAAAACAAGACGAACTTTAATTTTTGCAACAAGAGGACATATTTATTGACCTCTTATGTGTCTGGCACATCACAAATATTATCTCTAATTTTCAGAACAATCCATTTAATTCAATCCTACCCCCTCCCATTAGACATGAGTAAAATCTGGGTTAAGAATTCAATTTCTTATTACAGGCCACCAAATGCCAGAGCCAGAATATGAACTGCAGCCTATTGAACCATACACAGTGAATTTCTCACTACATAATTCAGCATGCTTGTTATGAGCTGAAATGCACTTTCCCCAAATTCATGTACTCATTACCTCAGAATATAACCATATTTGAAGATAAGGCCTTTAGAGAAGTAATTAATTTTGAATGAGGTCCTATGTGGTGGGGCTCTCTCCAATATGATGGGTATCTCATAAGACAAAAAGAGATACACACTTTGAGAGGAAAGTCCATTTGAAGACACAGCCAGAGACAGCCATCTGTAAACCAGAGACAGAGCAGCCCCAGGAGAAACCAAACCTGCCAACCCCTGATTCTTGGATTTCCAGTTTCTAGAACTGTGAGAAAATAAATTTCTGTTGTTTAAGCCACCATTCTGCAACACTTACTTATGGCAGTCCTACCAACAAATACAATGTTCAAAACAGTATTCTTAACATTTAATAGAATCCAGTTAATAACGACTTCCAATGCATTTAAAGCCATGAATATTTCTACAAACATATTTTTTTAAATACTATATATACAATGCCAGGTGTTTGTGTTTGTGTATGTGTGTGTCTATCTATCTATCATCTATCATCTATCTATCATCTATCTATCTATTGAGAGGACTATTATGCTACTATTTGTCACTGGACAAGAACTATAGATGATATCTTAAATTGTATTCATTGATTTTTAATGCTTTAGAAATAATTTTTTGGCATATATTCGGATATTAAAATTTAGTAACCAAGATTTGAAGTGAAATAGAAAATTTAAAAATTGAAACAATCTTAGTTACATAAAATGTCTGCAATGCTATACATTGGAAATTTGAAATATTACAATGAAGTCAATTTTTATCAATATTTATGTTATGTCTTTCTCCTAAAAATATTTAAAAACATTGACATCCCAGTAACAATGACCTAATCACAAGCTTTGGATTTCCCACTAAAATGTATGGATAATGGCTGATGCTACACCTGCCTCAAATAATGTAAAAGGTGAGCATAAACTTTATGATGCACCAGAAGTATAGAATTCTAAGATTAATAGATTCATTCATATGGATACAGAAGTCAGCCTGAAGATTCTAGTACTTTTTAAATTTGTGAAATTGGAGCATCAAAATATTAATGATTTTAATTGATTGGAACAGATTGAATAAACGAAAATCTTTACTCCATAGGTAGTCTTAAATTAAAAAAAAAGGACCAAAACTAAATTTAAAAAAATCACAATTGGATGTCATTGATACATCAGCTTCTTACTCTGAAAACTGGTGTTAAAAAAAGAGGCAAACTTATTCTATTTCATTAGAAAGTGTACTTCATTCAACAAGTATCTCCAGATGGTTAGGAAAAGAAATCATAGAATTTTAAAATGACCAATGACATCTAATGAAATCACTGATTCAGAGAAGAACCATTAGTCAGTGCAAATGTTGTTGGTTAACTGAACATTCACAGGTTTCAAAGTATCATGACATAGATTACATGTTATTTGTCAACAAAATATGGTAACAATGCAATGGAGAAACAAAATAACATTATGCGTTTCTTGAAGTTAAAATATTCCAACTGAATCTAACTTTTCTCCTTTGGAGCTAATTTCCAGTTTCAGAAACAGGAAATTAAAGGAACATATTAAATAACAATTTGGAAAAGATGAGGGAAGTCTAAAATATAGAACATTCTCCAGAGCATGTGTTCTTATCTCTCACATAGCCAATATGAGAAAAAAAAAAAAAAAAGATGAAGCAGGAACTGTACTAAATTATACTGATGTAACAAGAAAATGAAATGTATGGGCATTGGTTATATCATTTGTTTGGGGAAAAACAGCTGCTAAACGCACTTTGGGGCATTAGGAAAGGTAGAAATGGAATATACATGAGCTAGTATTAATTTCATCAACATGATCATTAAATTGTGGTTAAATATAAAAAATATTTCTCATGATTTGAGTATATTTGTAAGGCTAAAGTGTTACAACATCTGTAAATAACATTAGGTTTTAGTTCTTCAGTATTTGTTTTTGCATGTATGCTGATGAAGAAAATATAGCAAAATCTAACAATTAATAATTATTAAATCTAGACATTGGTATACCAGAGTGTTGCTGTATTATTCTTTATTTTATTATTATTTATTATTTTATTTTGTCTTTATTTTGAAAATTATTTTATAATAAAATTTAAAGTTTCTCAGATTGTTTTATGATATGCCTACAATATAGAACATGTGCAATATAAATATTTGATACATAGAATAAATAGTAGCTGTTTCATAGTAGTGAGATTCTTAAATCCAGTGTTCTGACATATATGTGACATGTAGTTTTCCAGTGTTACACATTCAATGGTTATTAGGAGAGAGAAAATGTGTTATTCTAGTACATGCACTCAGCTAGAGGACTTGTAGTTAAGAATTCCTTCTGAGTATTATAAAATACCAGTCTATCAATCATTTAAAGACTTTGAAAAAACAAGTGTCATTTAGTGTGGGTTTAAATGGCAGAAAACTAATTTAATGATTCGAAGCTACATTCTCTGTCATGTCAGCAGTGTACTGCTCAGAGTTCATTACCAGCCCTGCATGACCTGACGTAAAATCCAATACAATGCATGCCCCACGGTATTCAGTAGCAAGGGGCAAGGAGTCTCGTTTGCTTGGTTAGATGACAAAGTGGGAAAGATGGCAGGTGATTTGCTTTTGGTAACCTCTTTTCCATTATTTATTCTCTGATTACAAATGCACACTAGATGTGCCCTGATAAGGCAAATAAAAGTAAAATAACAACAACAACAAAATCGTGTTGGAGTCTTACGAAATCATGTCTTACTAGAAAAAAAAAAAAACACACTTCTAATGCAGCTTAATGAAAACAAATCAAGCCTTTGAAAAAATTGGTGGTATCAATTAGTCAACACAAAAATTAATTTCATAGTTATATATGGCCATTGGCTTTTGTTATACTTGATTTTCTTAACTATATTTTATAGAAAGCAATTAATGACTTCTAAAAATCTAACTCATTTTCCACAATGGTAAATTAATCCCTCATAAAAAAAGAAATACTTCTTTTATATTACCGAAACTTTCACTATCTGATTTTTTAAGAACTATACTTCTTTTCTACCCCACATATATTTCACTGTGAGGGAATAATTATTTTAAGTACTAAAATTTAACTAAACTGCAAGAAGGATCCTCTCAACTGCCATTAACAACTTATCAGGCCTTGAGGCCAAAACATATACATTTTCTGTCATATGAAACCTTATTGCATTTAGAAATTATTTGGGGGAACAATATTTAGAAATATTGTCCAATTCCTTGTGGGAAGAGGCCAAACAGATATACAAAATTCTAAGTAGTTATAAATAAGGAACCTTTCACTTCTTTCAGGTCCAACTGATTCATACACATTATTGTAAGATAATTATGATGTGGGGCTTGTTAAGACACAGCACTTCACGTTTTAAAAAATGCATGGACAACCACATAGATATCTACTTGTCACTCTAATCAGTCTTATTTCCATACGAATGAAACCAATTGATTTTCAACTTAATTGGGGTGATAGTATCGCAAACTGACTGTGTCTGAATGCAGGTTTGTAAGTAAAATATATTTTTCTCCTTCCAAACACATTCTTGCCTAAAGTATGTAATATGCTACATGGCTAAGTGTAAACAAATTCTATTAATTTTCAGCAAGTTATTGTTCAGTGAAATACAAGGAAACTCCAAACAGAACATATAAATCAGTATTATTGGCAGCTGGAAAAGATACATTGCCTAGATTACTGTTAGTGACTAGGGAAATAAATGACCATTTTAGAGGTTTTAGAAGCACTTGGAAGAGTAAATGAGGATAGCTTTTGAAAATTGCTGGTGGGAATTCATCATAATGGACGCCTGAGTTATATAAACAACATTTATTTCCCAGACTTGATCATTCTAAAATGGAATAAAGTTTGGGTGAAAAGAGATTTCTTTATATGAGAAAAATGCTGAAGCAGCATAAGAGAAGATTCAAGAGTTTTTTGGTTGATACTAACAGGTAGCAGGAAAAAATTAGTTTATATCATGTTGAATTTAAGAGTCTGGTATTTATCTAGATGCCTAACATGAGACTCCAGGTGTTTCCTTTTTAGAATATAATACATGGGATTTGGATAGGTGATATGTTAAGAACATCAGCTTGTCTTTGACACTAGATAAAGCTGCATTCAAATACAACTCTGTCAATCGTAATTTCAGGAAGACAAAAAGTGATTAGGTTTGCTGTATAGATGGAATAGTGTTTGAAGATATCTGGGACAGAAAATCTACCCAGAATATGGGTTCCAAGAGTATTTTTGACAAGGCAAACTATTTCTTTTTCTACATCTCTAAGATAATTTGTAAAATTCCATGTATTTTTAAAATATTTCTAATTCAGTAAACATGAAATCAATATTCACATATACATCTAGAATCTCTTAATATCTAAGAAAAATATATTTAGGAATGATCAAGTTGAGTGACTAACCTGAAAAACTTGTAAGATATTAAGCATTTAGTTTTATTGATTTGGTTTCATTTTTATTTTAATTTATGGGTTTGATCATTTAAAAGGATTCATCATTGCTGCTATGGATATTGGGGTTCATGTGCCCCTTCTTTTCACTACATCTGTATCTTTGGGGTAAATACCTAGTAGTGCAAATGCTGGGTTGTAAGGTAGCTCTGTTTTTAACATCTTGAGGAACCTCCATACTGTTTTCCAGAGTGGCTCTACCAGCTTGCATTCCCTTTCTCCACATCCTCGCCAAAATTTGTTGTTTCCTTTTTTGTTAATTTTTGCTGTTCTGACTGGTGTAAGATGGTATCTCATTGTGGTTTTGATTTGTATTTCTCTGATGGCTAGTGATGTTGAACATTTTTTCATGTGTTGAGATGCCCTTCAACAGATGAATGTATAAAGAAGATGTGGTACATATATACAATGGAATATTACTCAGCCATAAGAAAGGATGAATACCCACCATCTGCATCGACATGGATGGAACTGGAGGGGATTATGCTAAGTGAAATAAGTCAAGCAGAGAAAGACATATTATATGGTTTCACTTATATGTGGAACATAAGGAATAGCACGGAGGACCATAGGGGAAGGGAGGAAAAATGGAAGGGGGAGAAATCAGAGAGGGAAAGGAACTATGAGAGACTAGGGACTCTGGGAAACAATCTGAGGGTTTCAGAAGGAAGCAAGGTGGGTGTATGGGATAGCTGGGTGTTGGGTATTAAGGAGGGCACGTGTTGTGATGAGCACTGGGTGCTATATGCAAGTAATGAATCATTGAACAATAGCAAAAACTAATGATGTATTATATAGTGACTAACTGAACATAATAAAAAAATAAAAAGTAAAATGATTCATCATCAGGAAAAGTTATTTTATTCAAATATGTCCCTTTCTTTTGAAACAACAATTTTATATTTCAAGATACAATTATTTCATTTCTGATTGTTGAAAAATAAGAAACAGTATAAATTTTTTAATCCTTTATTTTCAGGAAGTTCAAATTCTAATAAATAATTATAATAAATATATAATGAATATATTCTCAAGAAGCACCTCTCATTAAGTAACTGAGAATTAATGATTTGTTATAATGTTTTATATATATTGCCCATTAAAAGCAAAATTATTTCATACTTATAATGTTTACAACTTTTTCTACCCGCAATATTCTCTTGGGATACTTTTTTTGTGAAAGTGACTAAAGTATGGGATCTACATGAATATTAAGCTCCACTCTTTCTCCTTATTTCATTTCTTCTTATTACTTAAAATGGATTTTTTTTTTTTTACAGAAAGATCTTTTCAGTGCAGTGCCCCATTCAGATCAGTTACAAAAGGTAAACTATAAGGCAAGGAATAGTGGAAGATGTGGCTGGAGCATCAGGTGGTAGTCATAATGGGTCTTATATATGATACTGTGTAGATTTCAGCTCTCATGGAAGCTGTACAAAACCACTGAAATTTTAATAAGCACATTGAAATAATAAGGTATACTTTTAGATAGATGCCACTATTTGCTCTATAAAAATAGACTGAAGTTATGAAAAACTAGAGTTCAAGTATCATTTAGAAGGGATTAAAGTAGGAAATAAATTGTGCAGAAAGGAGGTCTGGACATGTATTCTATACGAGGGGCATGTATTCTGTTTCCATGTTTTACTTAAGTGTAATATTTATCACTTCTTCAAATTTGAAGCATTAGATCACAGACAATATTCCTCCTGGAAAGTACTTATTTGCAGTAGAATGAAACCAATAAGTAAGATAACATGTTAGCACACTGTAATAATATGAATAAGCAATTGATAATAGTTGACATCTATATTACAACCGGTCAAAGAATACATAATAAATATAAGTTGAAATCTCTGCCTTTAGGTAGAAATGAAATTAATGCAAATTAAAAATGTTTATTTAAAGTTGAATGTGTTATCTATTTTGTATACAATTGATTATAAAATCAGATGAGACAATGTAGGTAGACATTCAAAAAAGATGAATAAGTGATTATTAGGGAAGAGGTAGAAAGTTTTCCTATGATCTATGTCATAAGCCTGGACTCAAAAATAGATATAATTTAAGTAAGGTAGCTAATCGCTTCTCGGCCTTTTGGCTAAGATCAAGTGTAAGTAAGGTAGCTAGATTTAGAAAAAAAAAAAAAGTTCAATTTGAATTTCAGATTAATGAGGGATAATTTATTAGTGTCAGTATGTCCCACACAATATTTGGTATATACTTATACTAAAATTTATCCACTATTCATCTAAAATTCAAATATAACTGAATAGCTTGATCTGGCAACCTCAGGTTTAAAAGGAAAATAGCAGCCAACAAGGGAAACTAGAACAGTAAAGTGAGATGTAATAAACATACCACCTAAATATTGGGCAAAGGTCTATGTTGTAAACAGAGAAATGTCATCTTAAAGAGATAGAAATCCAGATCTGAATTGCATTAAATGTTAGAGAAACATAACTTGTTAAAATTAGAAATATGGAACCATTTAAAGCTTTGATCAAAATATCAAAGTACATTTAAGAATAATCAATCTAGAAAGTGAATTCTTAATGGATCAGAAAGTTAAAGACTTTAGAGTCAGAGAAGGGATTCAAGAGATAATTTAAACTGGGTTTGTAGCATGCCCTTCTGCTAAATTATGGAAAACAAAGAGAAAGTCTGTGAACAAAGGGAAAGTGTAGTTTAAAATATTAAATGCAATTGCAAAGACAGAGTAATTGGAAAAAGTGTGATAAAAATACCAAATTTGTTACTGGGACTTTTTTTCTTTTTTTGGTTGTTAATAGAGAGTGGTTATCAAAGTTCAGTGAACAAGACCTTCTGTTTTCAGCCATAAAGGAAGTGATGGTACCAGAATAGCCCTCCCACTGTTAATAACTAGAAAACAGGGCAAGGTGTTAGAAAGAACTGTTTTCAGATATTAGACAACATGATACACAGAACTGTGAGGCCTGACTAAGGGCACTTTCTGTCTTTAGAGGGGCAAAACCCAAGTAGAATATGATGGTCATATTGAGTTAAGGAGTCACAGATGAGTACTTGGGGAACTGAGACAGATGGAATTTGGGAGTACAATAGTTGAGAGGCGTTGTCTGCAGTGAAAGTGGTTCAGCAATAGAGTCATTAGACTGGGGCAACTCTAGAAACTTTGATAGTTTAATGTGAACAAAGAAACCAGTTAGCTAGGTTTTTCTTCAATCTGAGAAAATGAAACTCAGGAATAACTAATCCTGAGTAGTCAGCCAGATTCTCTTGATTCTGAGAAACTGAAATGCAAGAACAACTATCATAGCAACCAAATAACTAATATTTTCTAAATAAGGCAAACATTTAAATTACAGCCAACTGAATAATTGCTTTGCTTCCCTGTCTTCTCTATACATACCTCTGCGCTAGCCCTTGCTCACAAAACACTGATAGCCATCTTTGGTTTGTGCTTTCTGATACAAATAGTTGTTTGCTCAAAAAACTTTATAAAAATTTTTTCAATGTGTCACAATTTTATGTTTTAACATCATGTAGAAAAAGAGCTCCAGGGGCGCCTGGGTGGCTCAGTTGGTTAAAGCAACTGCCTTCGGCTCAGGTCATGATCCTGGAGTCCCGGGATCGAGTCCCGCATCGGGCTCCCTGCTCAGCGAGGAGCCTGCTTCTCCCTGTGACCCTCCCCCCTCTCGTGTACTCTCTTTCAAATAAATAAATAAATCTTCAAAAAAAAAAAAAAAAAGAAAAAAGAAAAAGAGCTCCAGAAATCTCTGTAAGGAAACACCTGAGCCCTTGGCTGAATACTAAGTGTTCATATGTAGGCTGAGACATCACAAAGAGGAGTAAAAAACTAGCAGGGAATGAAGAACTTCGGGTAGCTCTGAACTAAGCAATGGCAGCAGCTTACAAAATAGAGGGGGATGTCTAATATCCAAATATCTAGAGTGTATTGACCTTATTGAGCCCCTAGGGATTTCAGTAGATATTTTAGAAAGACCATTTCTTAGGTCAGCAGGGAAATGAGCCCTAAAATAAAGGCTATTCCACTCCCACAAAAATTTACTTGATCTCCAAGTAAAGCAAATGCCTGCCAGAAGAACATTAGTATTGTTGAAAAGAAGACAATCCAACAATATCCAACAATCACTGTAACATACACAATTATCAACATACAATAAAAAATGTGGCACATTGCCAGGAGGAAAATCAATCAGTATAAACAGAAATGACAGAAATGATGGAATTAGTAGACAAAAATTTTAAGACAGATATTATAAATGTTTCAGAACTGAAAAACATATGAACATAATAATGAGAAAAATGGAAATCATAAAAAATTACCACACTGGTCTCTGAAAGGTAGATATTTAAATCTGAAATAAAATTTCAAAAGATTGTTTTAATTGCAGATTAGACATTGAAGAATAAAAGATCAGTAAACTTGAAGATAAGGGAAGAAAAACCACTCTACCTGGATCACTTAGAGAAGAAAGGTAGAAAACCATGAATAGAAACTCAGTTACGTGTGAAATTTCAAGCAATCTAAATATCAGCATATTGAAAATTCCAGAAGTGTAGGCTGCAGAGAGAAAGGACATATTAAATATAAGAGGGGAAGACAGTGAAAGAGAACATGGGAGGGAAAAAAAGGCATAGAGAAAAACAATGAAACAAAGATTTGAAAATATTAATAAAATTGACCAGCCTCTACCTAGAGATATAGGAAAAAGAAGAAAGATTAATTATATCAGGAATGAAAAAAGAGGTATCAATGATAATGATATGTGATATTGTGTGATAGTGATATTCAAATGAAAGTATTATGGAGTATTGTGAAGCCTTATGCCAATTAACTTGAGTGCTCTGATGAAATGACAACTCCTTAAATGATAAAATTAATCTAAGAAAAATAGAAATTCCAAATTCATTAAATAAATTGAATTTGTAATTAAAAGCCTCCCCATCCCCCCCCCCAAAAAAAATCAGGCCAAAATGGCTTCAGGGGTAGAATTCCATCAAACAGGTAAAAAACAATGAAGAGAACCTTTCCCAAAGAAGTCATGAAAATCATCAGAGAGGGAGAAAATCCATGAGAGACTCTTAACTATAGGAAACACACTGAGGGTTGCTGGAGGGGAAGTGGGTGGGGGGATGGGGTAATTGGGTGATGGACATTAAGGAGGGCACATGATGTGATGAACACTGGGTGTTATATGCAACTGATAAATTATTTAACACTACATCTGAAACTAAGTATGTACTATATGTTGGCTAATTGAATTTAAATAAAAAATAAAAATAAAAAATAAGTAAATGATATTTTAATTAAAAAACGTCATGAAAGAAGATAATAAAATTCATGAATGGAAGCTCAACAGCATTAGTCCTCAGTTGAACTAAAATTAAAGTCACGGGCGCCTGGGTGGCTCGGTTGGTTAAGCGACTGCCTTCGGCTAGGGTCATGATCCTGGAGTCCTGGGATCGAGTCCCGCATCGGGCTCCCTGCTCGACGGGGGGTCTGCTTCTCCCTCTGACCCTCTTCCCTCTCATGCTCTCTGTCTCTCATTCTCTCTCTCTCAAATAAATGAATAAAATCTTAAAAAAAAAAATTAAAGTCACAAAAATGTATGAATATGTTATGGGATGAATGTTTGTGTCCTCCCAAATTTTATATGTTTAAATGCAAACCCCAAATGTAATGGTATTAAGAGGTGATGCCTTTGGGAGGTGATTGGATCATGAGGGTGGAGCCCTCATGAATAGGTTCAGTGCCCTTATAAAAGAATCTCTAGAGAGCTCTCTTCCCCTTTTTCTGCTATGTAAGCGAGAAGAAGGCTGTCAAAGAGCCACAAAGCAGACTTTGACCAAACACGGAATGTGTCAGCACTTTGATTTTGGACTCCCATCCTCCAGAACTGTGACAAATAAATATAATACAGTAAAACAAAGTTATTTCTGGAAATTCTTTGGTAGTTCCTTATTAAGTTAGCATGCATTTACCATATGCTGCAACATTTCTATACCTAGGTATTGAACCAAAAGACATGAAAAGATACGTCTACACAAAAAACATATACTGATGCTCATCAAAGCTTGGTTCATAATAACTTCCGAATGATAACAATCCAACTGTCCATCACTGATGAATTTAGACCTAAAATGTGTACATCTTATTTCATGTAAATTGGTTTTTTATAATTTTGATTTAAAATTCTTTGAGCATATGAGTTACCTGTAAAGTTTATTAAAACACACATTCTTAGGCTATCTTGACAGAGATCCTGTTCAAATAGAGGTGAGTTAAGGATGAAGAACCTCCTAGGGGGCTGCAATATTTGAATTCGCTAACATGAATGTTTGCTTGTTCAAGGTGTTATATACTATGCAATATGTATTTTAAATATGATATGCAGCTGTCTACTAAGGTGTTTTAGCACCTAATTTCTCTGTTATTAAAATTTTCCTATATTTATTCTTCATGTTAAATTGACAGTTCTCTAGAGAAAGGAAGCAAGATGAATAATTATGAAAACTATCAAGTGAGAACGTGTATTATTTCTTTTTGACTCTTAAATAAATATAGAGATCCGTATTTCCATTTGGTGCAATGTAATCATAGGAACTAGGGCTTAGATATGGAGATATTTGCCATATTTTAAATTTTGTATCAGTTTACAGTTTATATCAGAAACAGATCTTGTTATGTAAAGCTTTGTTTCATGGATCTATCGCCCCAATCACTTAACAAAAGTCCTTACCCTAAAGGATATGTTGCAACATTTCACTGATTTCACTTATATTTAATCATTCAAAACCTCAAATCATAAATAGCATGCTTTGTTTTTTTTTTTAATAAATTCTCTGAGCTTGTGCATATGCACTGTATTCTTTACCTATTTAAGGAGAGGGAAGAATTAAAACAACCCTTTAAATTTTGATTGATTCAGTGAAGAAATATATGTCTATACAAATAAATTGAGCATTGACTGTACGTAGTTTTCTATGGCAACATAAGTGTAGTTCATTCTAGCAATATGTAAATAATATAAGAAAAATTATTATGATATTTAAATATGATTGGAATGGGGCGCCTGGGTGGCTCAGTAAGTTAAGTGACCAACTCTTGATTTCGGCTCAGGTCATTATCTCAGGGTCATGAGATGGAGGCCCACATCAGGCTCCATGCTGGGTGTGAAACCTGCTTAAGACTCTCTTTCTCCTTCTGACCCTCCCCACCTGCTCCCTCGCTCTCTCTCTAAAGAAAACATATTGCATGGAGCACTGGGTATTATACACAAACAATGAATCATGGAACACTACATCAAAAACTAATGATGTAGTGTATGGTGACTAACATAATAAAATAAAATTAAAAAAAACTAAATAAGTAGTATTTTAAAAATAATAGTAAAATACATATTTAAATAAAATTGGAGTATTCTGGTTATCATAAAGAGAGGTAAAAGTACAATGGAGATTCAGAGAAGAAGGTGATCAGAATATGTTTTCCAGAGGCACCTGGGTGGCTCAGTCATTAAGCATCTGCCTTCAGCTCAGGTCATGATCCCAGCATTGGGCTCTCTGCTAGGCGGGAAGCCTACTTCTCCCTCTCCTACTCCCCCTGCTTGTGTTCCCTCGCTCACTGTGTCTCTCTCTGTCAAATAAATAAATAAAATCTTTAAAAAGTAAAAGAATATGTTTTCCAAGAGGAAAAACAAAAATAATAAATTCAAGAATTAATAAGTAAAGGATGCCATAACTAATTAAATAAAGATATACTTCAATCTTAAAAATTAATAACTCATTTAATTTATTTTTCCTGTAAATAATTGGTTTATTAACTATATGTTTATGATAACCCCAAATTGGTAGCAAAACCTGAACTGCAATATTCCTCTAATTAATATTCTAGTTACTCAAAGGTTATGATCTCCTAATTTGGTTCCTTATTTATTTATATTTTTGCTAGTAGGTGGGTATGATGAAAAAATTGTGGTATTGACCACAGAGTTTAAAAATATGGAGAAATAGGAAGGATAAATGTGTCATTTTGCTTATAGAAGAAATCAAGATAATGTAATCTTAATATTTTCATTAAAAATATTTGTTCTATCAAATGTTATACTTGAATATGTTTGAAGCCAAAAGAAAAAGAGCCAGTAGAATCTTCAAGACTGATAGTTAAAGACACTGAAAGGAGACTGGTGATTGCTTTACAGTAAAGAAAAAATGTAAACCATGTTTTAAAATAAAGACTTTAGAAAGACATTGGACAATTAGCCCATTTTCTGATACAGAACAGGACTTCTAAAGAAAAAAATAATAGTTGTAAGACTAGAGATCTCTTGAAGCTAAACACCCCACCCCTATATTAGACTAAAAGAAGAGACAGAGGGAGCAGGTGTGAGTAAATTGGGTATAGGAGTGTGTGGTGTAGCTGTCAAATGGGGAATCCCAGAAAGATATATATGACTGTGAATATTGCGCCTTTCGCAACTTTAGGGGATGCCATTCCCATTGTAGTCATCCTAAATACATATAGCTATTAGAAATTTTTCCTTGCAAAACCAATAAACTGCTTTGAGGAAAGGCATATTTTCATAATTAACATGAAGTCACCATATTGGCTAACAGTGGAATGGTGAGAGCAGTAAATCACACATTGCAGTTCAGTGTGAAAGGCCTGAGTGACAGCAAGGACAGCAGGGCTAGGCAATAGCCACCAGGGGTAAGGAGATGGAAGCAGTTAAGTAAGTGTCGTCCACTATACAGTGATGTGTGACAGGTATTTTTGGGCTAAGCAATTTCTAATTCAAGTGGAATAAAATGGGAAATTTTAATAAACATTACAGAGAATGCATAATATATCTGAAGATATCTGGTTTTGATTAGAAAAATAGGGAACTTACAGAGTTGTTAGATGTTTGAAAGTGGTAGTGGAAAAAAAAAGTGTTAGTGGAGTGTTTGCATCATCAGAAACAAATGATTTGTCTAAATGTGATTTAACTTTCCAATATTGACTAATAATAACTGCTGGTCAAATAATGAAAACTTAAAAAGTGTTCTGATTTTTCCCCCTGATTAATGTTTTATGTTTTATTATCTAATCTGTTTGCAAAGATTTAATGAGGATAAATAATTATGGCTGTAAAATGGTAAATTAAGTCTGATCGTAAAGTGATTTTAACTATATGCTATATTTAATTTAAACTGTGATGTGCTTTATCACATTGTTGATTTTTACTATCTTAAATTTAGCTTTACTGGCAGTGGTAGTTTTAGCAGATTTTTACATTTTTACAATCTGATTCTAATTCATTTGATGGACTAGTTTGCTCGTGGCAAAGCATAGTCTCAGGGTATATTAACCAGCTCTATGTGTGGAGTTAAAAAAAAGGATAAAAAAGCCTAATTAACATTATGTGACATTCACAATTATTGAAGATGCTATATCCTACATTTAAAATGCATTTAGGTCCAAAATTGTTGTTATTAACCAATTATATATTTTCATTTATTTATTTCATATATCAGATTATGAAATCCTGGGTGGAAATTTAAACTGCTCTCTGAAGTAGTGTGCGCAAGTGGTCTAGAGCCAAACATCATGGGTTCAAATCTCTACCCCATCACTTAGTAGAAATAAACATTTGGATAAATTACTTAAGCAATCTGTACAGAGTTCTCTTATCTGGAAAATTGGGGCAATAACAATATAAAAAAAGTTATAGGACCGTTAGGAGGAACAAAAGTGTCATCAAATAAAATGTTTATAAACATGTATCTGGCACAGAGACTATAGGGCTAAGTCATCCTACAGAGATTTGTCATATCGCCTTTTTTCCCCCATTTTTTAGAGGAAAGTTTTGTAGTCTGTTTTAATGTGTGTGTCATCCTCTTAAATGATATTTCTACAATGTTTTGTTTATTTTGGATATGAATACAGTAAAACAGTAGCCATGAAATACCTTTTTGAAAGTTTGCCAAGTATATAAAAAAAATCACCTTATGTTTCAGGATTCCAGAACTCCCAATCATACCCCTCAACACAGGCCCTGATTCTGTATGAATTTGAATCTTTGGCAGGGGAACCTGGGTATGTTTAATTTATTAAAAGCTCAGCAGGCAAGTCAAATATGCACATCTGGTTAAGAACCACAATTAGGGCTCTCCTATATAAGGTTTCCTCACACTGAAATGTTTAGGGTCACTTCCTTATTTCCCTTGGTTTCAACACATCAGTTGGGGTACACTTGAATCAATGAATCAGTCTCCTTGGACCATTCTTTCCTTAAATATTAGAATGCTTTCTGATCTTCATAACTATATCTTCTTAGATATCCAGTCTTCACAGTTTTTTGTGCCAGCACCAGAATTCAACAAATAATGACTTCTGAAATTTGAATAACAAATTATGTTTGTTCATCGAAAATATTTAAAATTTTCTGTTATTATCTATTACATCCCATGGTAGAAAGTTATTTACAATATATCTTATATCTGCTAACTCAGTTCCCACCTTCCTCCAAAGATAAGGTGATTCAGGTGATATTTAAAGCATGAATAAATTAGTCTTCATAAATACTTCATTACAAGGGGCTACTGAGAAAGATATTTCAACATTCTCTTTCTACCCTTTAAATTTATTTATCTGGGATAAATCTGCTTTTATTAAACTGGCAGACATCTACTAAATTTAACCCCAAATTGGGAACATGATTTTCTCTTATTTTATATTCTCAACTATAATTGTTAAGTCAAACTCCTAGAAACAGAATAGAATATTGGTTATTAGGGACCGGAAGGGAGGGAGATGGACAGAAGCTGGACAAATGGTGCAAGTCTTCAGTTATAAGATGAATAAGGTCTAGAGATCTAATGTAAAGCACCATGACTATTGTTAATAATACTGTTCTGTGTACTTTAAATTTGCTAAAAGAGTAGACCTTAAGCATTCTCACCCCACACAAAAAGATAACTGTGTGAGGTGATACATGTGTTAATTAGTAGGATGGTGAAAATCATTTCACAAAATATATGTATGTCAAATCGTTACACTGTATACCTTAAATACACAGTTTTATTTATCAATTATACCTCCATAAATCTGAAGAAAAAGACAAAAAAATTGTAAATCTTCATTAGCAAAAAACCACCAGGGAAACATTGTAGTTGAAGAAAGTTCAGCTTTTCAGTACTTGCTGCAAAAGAAAAATAAACCACAAAGCATGTAGAATCATGGAGTTTCTAAGAAAGAGTGTGTTAAGAGTGGCTTATGATAGTGCTTAGCAACCATTAGGTGATTTTAAAGAGGGTTCAAGAAAGCAAAAGTTTGTTTGGGATAGGAAGTTGTCAGAAGCAGGGACAATTTTTTTTTTTTTTTAAGATTGTATTATTTATTTGACAGAGACAGCGAGAGAGGGAATACAAGCAGGGGAGTGGGAGAGGGAGAAGCAGGCCTCCTGCTGAGCAGGGAGCCCCCTATGCAGCCGGATCCCAGGACCCTGGGATCATGACCTGAGCCAAAGGCAGATGCTTAACGACTGAGCCTCCCAGGCCCCCCTTGTGATATGTTTTTTAATATATTAAAATAATTAATGTAATTTAATAGATTTATTTTAATCTAGATGGTGGGAGGAAGAAAGTGAAACTAATTTCTAATTGACAAAGAGGCACTGATCAATCAAGAGATCCAGGGAAGAAGAGAGTTTGAATATATCTGTTATTTGGACAGTGCTTTTGTTTCTGTCTCTCCCTAGACCTGATTACAAAGTGATCTTGTTTGTTTCTTTCCATCATGCTCACAAAGTGAGCTTGTCTGATGTTGATATTCTGTGACACTGGCCAAGCTGTTAGTGCCAGCCAGCTCAGAAAACTCAGTAAGACACTAAAAATTTGTGTTAAATAAGAAGTCTCAAGATAGGTTTAGGAGGACATCTACTCTAGGAAAACGTATTGTAAGCTAGGTCTCAGGGAAAAATGAAATTGACTGGTGCAGTTAGGATCTGAGGTACAATTTGGGAAAAGGACTAGTGTACAAACACGTTCTGAGGAATCTGTTACGTCATCTGTGACCTGAACACATAGGGCTACGTAAGCACACTGGGCCTTCTTTGTTACCGTAATCCTCCAGTTTCATCAATTTCAAGTGCAACCCAAAGAAGGTAAGTAGCAATAACCGGCCCTGCATGATCGGAGTCTGAGATAAAGTAGCTTTAATCCAAACCCCAAAGCACAGTGCTGATGGAATTATGATATATTGCTAAGCGATGGCAGAAGCAATTCAATTAATTGCTTGAGATTCTTTTTCAAAAGTGGGACAAATTTGTGCATTCAGGAAGAAAGTTCAGAAGAAGAAACACAGTGAAAACAAGGGAAGAGCTGATATTGTTGAGTTACCTTCCTCAGAAAATGAAGAAAGGAAATTATGGGAATGGACACTCTACCTATGTTCATTTACCAGATACAACATTTACAATGATCAATTAGACTTTCTTTCACTGCTTTATAGATGATGAAACAGGCTCAGATGACTGAAACAATATGTCTAAAGAAACACACCTTGTAAGTAGTAAAACCAGGATAACCCTAATTTTTTCTAGTCTTCAAAATCATGGTCTACATTAACTCTGCTGATGTCCCCCCTCCATTTTACCCCCATGCATAAAAAAGTTATTGGTAAACTCCTTATAAATAATTCAAATTTACATTTTGATCCTAGTTTTCATTGACATTTTGTCAGCATGACACTGTTGCACACGTTTACACACCTTCTGGAACACTCTTTTCTATTGATTTCATTAGACTACTTCATTTTCTTCCAAATATATTGCTATTCCTTTTTTTTATTATGTTAATCACCATACATTACATCATTAGTTTTTGATGTAGTGTTCCATGAGTCATTGTTTGTGTTTAACACCCAGTGCTCCATGCAGAACGTGCCCTCTTTAATACCCATCACCAGGGTAACCCATCCCCCCAACCCCTCCCCTCTAGAACCTTCAGTTTGTTTTTCAGAGTCCATAGTCTCTCATGGTTCATCTCCCCCTCTGATTTCCCCCCCTTCATTCTTCCCCTCCTGCTATCTTCTTCTTTTTTTTTTTTTTTAATATAATGT
>NC_138375.1:17235534-17281488 GCF_054177405.1 Leptonychotes weddellii | reverse complement strand
GGGAGGGGACAAATAATGAACAAGGTGAACCCAGATTATTTTCACAGAAGCTATAATCCAATGGATGAAAGAGCTTATTAAAAAAATTGTGTACGGGGCACCTGGGTGGCTCAGTCATTAAGCGTCTGCCTTCGGCTCAGGTCATGATCCCAGGGTACTGGGATCGAGCCCCGCATCGGGCTCCCTGCTCCGCGGGAAGTCTGCTTCTCCCTCTCCCACTCCCCCTGCTTGTGTTCCCTCTCTCGCTGTGTCTCTCTCTGTCAAATAAATAAATAAAATCTTTAAAAAAAAAAAAATTGTGTAAAATGTGGAAAGACCATTGTGGAGACAGTACCTAGTCTGGGTATTTGTTGTTGCAAAACAAACTCTCCCAAGCTTAGTGGTTAAAAAACAATATTGTTGTTGCTGTTATTATTTGCTTGTTTGTCAGACTTGGTTCAAGTAAGTGGTTCTCTCGTGCAATTGCCATCAGATGTTGCTGGGGCTGAGTCATCTGAAGGCCCAACTGGGTTGGAAGACCAAATGACTGAGTGTTTGTTGGGTTGATTCACTGGAGCTGTTGACAAGCATACAAATGTGCGCCTCTCTATGTAGGTTGGCCTTCTCCCAGCATTGGATGCTGGGTTCTGAGAATGAGCATTCCAAGAACCAGGAAGCAGAAACTTTGGGTAAAAGTGGTGTCATGAACTGCCTAGATTCGAAGGGATTAAGAAATATCTACTTTTAGAAAGTGATATCTGCTCCATTAATCCTATAATTTACTTCCAAATGAGATTACTTTTGGTAAGGAAAGAGGGCACAGTTTTCCATCCATTTCTAGTTTTATACCTAACTTATAATTCCTCATGTTTCTGACTGCCTGGCCATTTAGTGCCTTAGTGGTTCCTTGGATCCCATCAGATGTGTCAAGGGCCACAAATGCAGGCTGATATATCAAGAGGCCCAAAACAAAATAGACCCTCCCTTTCTGCAAGGTAGAAGATGTCCTTAACCATTTGTAACTGAGTTTTGCTTTAGTCTTATGCTCTACATACTGACCTTGAAAGGGAAGTGTTAGTTATGTTGCTTTTAGAATAGGTTCAGAAAAGAGTTCTGTCATGAGTCATATTCCAATAATAATTAGTTTAGGGCGCCTGGGTGGCTCAGTTGGTTAAGCGACTGCCTTCGGCTCAGGTCATGATTCTGGAGTCCCGGGATCGAGTCCCGCATCGGGCTCCCTGCTCAGCAGGGAGTCTGCTTCTCCCTCTGACCCTCCTCCCTCTCATGCTCTCTGTCTCTCATTCTCTCTCTCTCAAATAAATAAATAAAATCTTTAAAAAAAAAAAAAAATAATAATAATTAGTTTATTGAACATGTATTTCAGTCACTACTAACCAAATACCTGGAAGAAACTGAAAATAAAATTTAAATGTTTTTAAAACCCACCCAGGCTATTTTAATAAAAATACAAAAATAATACTTTATTTAAAAAAAAAAAGAATAAATTTGAGAAAATGTTAAGCCAGACAGGAAGCTGGGAAAACAGGCATAGGCTAGGCCATCCTGCGCAATCCAGAATATGGTCACCCTAAATGATACACCTAGGGCTAAAAGAATACACAGAGAAAAAGCTATTGCAATTTAACGGAGGATATAGAACGATTTTCTGGTGAGCTAAGCATTTTTTTAACTTTATCCTCAGGCTATGTACAATTCAAGTTTGAAAATACAAAATCAGATCGGCATTTCAGAATCATAACCATATAAATATAAGGAAGGTATTGGAGTGAGTATATCCAGTCATAAAAGAAAAATGAGAAAGCTATAACTGTAAATATTTTCAATATTATTAGAAGGAGGGAAAATAAAATGGTAGCTATGAGGATGGATCAATAGAATTTTATTTGACCAAAATCTAGAATGAGGAATTATACAGACATAATTACCAAACTTTTAGTGTGACATTATCATATCACCTTTAAAATAATTTAGTTTTAAGGTAACTTTCAATTTAATGAACAGTAACAGAAAATTCCAGCTTTTCTTGATCAGAGAATTAAGATCCAACTTTTTTGCAAAGCCTTTTTACTAACTTAAAATTTGAGATAATTCAACAACAACAAAACTTTTTTATCAAAGCTATTTCTGAAAAGTTAAATATAATAATTTCAGCAAGAAGTTCTGGACAGTTTTGTACCAGAGGGACTGTCTAAGATAAGATGGAGTAGTGTGCTTTAAGGACTTTCATACAGAAAACAGCCTAAGACATTAGAAAGGCTGATGGTTCCACATTACTCTTTTATGGCAATCATTCTCTATTGGAGGTAGGGTGATTTTAATTTGCTTATTTTTTTAACTTGATATTTTTGAGTATCACATATAAGGAAATCTAAACCTTGCCTTCTTGAGGTTGGTGTATAAATGCACATACATTGTGTCTTTACAATCTATAAGAGAGAACATATGGTAGTTTGGAGAAAAGCTAAAATAACAAGAATGGGCAGCAAGGAACAGATGTCAAAAAATTTATAAATAGTAAAGTCATTATCTTACCTGTATCTATAATTATGCCAGGTTGTAATCTGCAATGTTTCTCTAATAATTTTGTCATGCGATATCATAGGCTTTTTACCTATAAGTTTGCCTACTTAAAATTGAAATCATGGCATTCAATCCTTATCTCCACTATTCCTTAGCCTAGAATCTGAACCATGTGTATGTACTATAAACGGAAATTATCCTCCAGCTCCTCTCTTTTGCTCATATTTCCTTATCCAAGAGAAATCTACTAAATGTTTTCTTTTCTACTGTGTGATATAAATATATTGATCCATTTTATCTCTGGCTATTTCTATTCACTTTCATCTACAATTTCTGGTCTGGATTACTAGTTATAGCCTCCCTAAGTGATCACTACTCCCAACATATGTTATCAATGTAAATTTTATCTTTAAAATAAAGATATGTCTCTAGCTTTAACTTTGGTCTTTTTTATATATCACTGCCTATTTAATATATTGGTCTTTTCTACATATCACTCCCTCTTTGGTAATCTCAAATATATTGAAAGGCCAGAAAAAATTCTAAATAGAGTACTCTTCTGTTTGCTGAATCAAATTTCTTTACAATCTACAGAAATGTTTGAAATTTTAATGCAATATCGGGGTTGGCCTAAGAATAGATTCAAAATCCTTACAAAAAATGTCAAGCCCCTACTCTCTGGCTATAAGTTGCTGACTTCAATCTCCTTGTTTATTACTCCAGCTTCATGGTTTTAATTCATTTGCTCAAATGGGGCAATTCCATTCCTGCCTCAGGACATTCACGTGTACTCTCCTCTCTACATGAAATGAACTTGTGGACCATCTAGCCATGCCCAGGAAACTTCATTCACTTTTAGGTCTCAGATTAAATGTCATTTCCTCAGAAAATTCTTTTGTCAATCATTGAACAGTTTAGAAACAATACTACTACTACTATATCAGTCAATTATGAAATAGAAAAGGTCTCTGATGAAAATATTTTCAGTAAAATTAAGGAATCAAATTTAGTGAGACTAATAAAAATGTGTTGATGCTTGCCTTCTGTATTTGGAATAGGGGGCTGTGTTGAGCAACAGAGATATTCTTGTTATCTTTTCTTTTTAATAAAGATATACAAAAGTTAGTAAAAAATGAGAATGAGGGATAAAAAAGTTGAACATATGGAAGTCCTAGTTCAGATATGGTGGTATAAAGTGTTTAGTCGCTTTGTGACAATTGGTTTGGGAATAGCGTTCATTGTTATCCACAAAGTTATGGTGTTTGCTTAGGTGAAAGTGCCGCCCAAAGCAGCCATCCTGAGTAAAGCTTGGCTTCTAACACCATACAGATGTCTCTTCATTGGTTTTGCTGCACCTCATGATGGATGTTTTGTCAACCAGAGAAGCAATGAGTATGCTAACATCAGATTAAGGTAAAGTCTAAACTTCTTTCTCCTTCTCTCTATGTAGTTATTCATATGTGTTAATGTAATAGTGAATGAATATCCAATGGTTGTATATGAATAGCCAAAACCAATCCCAATATTGCATTAAAATTTCAAACATTTCTGCAGAATGTAAAGAAATTTAATTCAGCAAACAGAGGAGTACTCTATTCAGAATTTTTTTTCCTGGTTTTTCAGTATATTTGAGATTACTAAATAGGCCTGATATATAGAAAAGACAAACCACCTGATATTATTAGTAAATTTTTAACAATATTTTCATCATTTGTTCTTGATTAGACTAATTTCATTATTTAAATATAGCAGAATGATTCTGCTTTTCAAGTTGGACAGGAAATGGATCCTTTGTTTAATTAAATATTCATCAAACACTCAACTAATGCAGACTATAGTATGAGCCATACATAGGTCATATGTCCACAAATGTTTAGAATTTCATAAAATATATGACAAGATTATGGTTGTTATTTTTTAATATTTCAAATGTACTGTAGAAGAGGTTTGCATATATAAACAAAATCACTGAAATACAATTACCATGCTTAACAAAAGGAAGTCAATGTAAAAGTGCTTCTACAAAGATTTCTTATAATACTGTGTTTTACTAGAATTAAAAAGAAAAAAAATAACACATAAACATTTACTATGCTGTATTACCGTGAGATACCAAGGAAAATGATAGAATCAATGTTTATCATTTGGTAAAGTAGAATTTCTGAATATATATGCAGATCATAGGCCTGATAGTCAGGATTGAGACAGTAAAAAGGACTTGAATTTTTTTTTTTCTTTTTTAAGATTTTATTTATTTGACAGAGAGAGACACAACAAGAGAGGGAACACAAGCAGGGGGAGTGGGAGAGGGAGAAGCAGGCTCCCCGCAGAGCAGGGAGCCCAATGTGGGGCTCAATCCCAGGACCCTGAGGATTATGACCTGAGCTGAAGGCAGACGCTTAACGGACTGAGCCACCCAGGCGCCCCAAGGACTTGAATTTCCAATCAATACTGAAGGCCTGGATAACTGGATTAGTGAGATGTCTTACCAGTCATGGTAAGGAAGCAGTTTTCATAAAAAGGAAAAAGACTTCCTCAAGGCAAATATGGAAAATTCATTTTGTTTTTTAGTGTGATTAAGTTGGAAACACATAAGAAGAGACAGAACATGTGACAGTTTTTAAGGTGACCCCCGTAGTCCCCACCTCTTGAGAGTCACTAACCTGTATCATGCACTTCCACTGAGTGTGGGTGTGATTTGTGATTTTCTTTTAATCAGCGGAATATGGCAAAGATGGTGAGATGTCATTCTTGTGATGGTGTTACCATACATAACAGGTAGCCGACAACTCATTTGAGAAACTTCCCTTTCAGGATAATTAAGTGGCTATGTTCGCAAATCCTATTTGACAAGGAACGGCAAGAAGCCTCTAGGAATGTCACTCTAACATCTGAGGGTGGATCCAGCCAAAAGCTAACAAGAAGCTGAGACCTTCACTCATAGGCCTGAGAAAATGAGTTCTGCCAGCAACTTAGATAAGCTTGAAGTGGATTCTTCCCAAGTTGAGCCTCTACATATGAATGAATTCCAGTTGAAAGCTTGATGGAAGACCTGTGAGACCCCAAGCAGACAGAGCACCCAGCTAGGCTTTGCCCAGGCTATTGACCCACAGAAAACAAAGGACAATAAACCTGTGTTATTTTAAGCCACTGCATCTGTGGCAATCTGTTATACTGCAATAGAAAACTAAAATCATAGAGAAAGATGGAAAAAGTAAGTTTGAAATCCTTCTGGATGGATTATCTTGATCATGTATAAACTGGAGAAAGTCTGTCCCCAAGGGGAATGTTAAGCTCCTTTAAGACAGAGTACATAGTCAAGAGCTAAAGATGAATTATCTGTGTCCTGTTAAGCCAAGAACATAAAGCACACAAGTAGATTTCACCAGCTGACACTGGCTCAGATACCAGACTGGAGATCAGAGAAAATACAGAGGGCAGTAGGTAGAATTAAAGGTCTGTATCTTCATCATCTTTATGTGGTTAGTCTACTCCCTTTTCTAAAATAATTCAAAATTTCTTTTGATTGCATTGGCATTACATATCAATACCTGGATAATGTCCATAAAACACTTTGATCATCATTATGTATGATTTATGACCAAGGACTCTGGTGTTACACAGCCTGAATTTGAATGCTAGGTCCTCTATGTTCCAAAAGTATAAATGAGCTGACTTCTCTAACTCAACTTGCTTATTTTTCAGCCAGTGATACCAATAGTCTCTACTACTAAAGGATCTGTTAAGAATTAAGTGAGTTGATAAACATTAAAAAAAAAAAAAAGAACACAGAATGGTTTAGAGATACAGAAGGGAGATAGATTATCTAATTGTTATCCAGACTGGGACACCTTGAGAAAGACAGGTGATGGTATTCATAATTATCCTGGTCCAATGAGAACTGAGACTGTTCTAGCCAAAAAGATACAAATATTCACCTATTAAGAGTTATTATGTGTGTTTTGTAGTATTAATCTCTGTGAGTCATCCTTTATTTCATATATACATTCAACTAACTGAGGGCTCCTTTGTACCAGACACTGCTATTGTTAGTGATGCAGCAGTCTTCAAAAACACTGCTTTTGTCAGTGATAGACTTCAACAACTGCACAGATTATTTATTTATAATTGTAAGAATTTTATAAATAAATTTTGGAAATTAGGAGGTTATTTTCATTTTGTCTTCTCTACTCTTTTCCAGTTTTCTAGAAAAAGAAAGTATTTTTATTATTTATAGTAAGGCATTTTTTTTCCACATGATTCATATAAGGTATTTAAAGTAATTTGCTTGTTATTAACTATGGCAAGAGGAAATAAGATCATGCACAATGATTAGGAACACAAAACAAAAATTGCACATATGACATAAATGAAGTAAAATGAAATTAATAAACTAATTTGCATTAACAATTTAAAGCTCTGAGTTTTAGTAATCAAGAATTTTAATCTGTTTTTAAGTATTGTGTGCCTAATGTACTATAGGAAATAAAATGTTAATTAAATGGGAAAATGTGTGCTTTGTTTCACAAAATAGAACTTCAAAAATTATTATAATTAATTTCTTTACTTTTAAGTCATGAAATGTACTGTATTGATTTCAGCATGTGGTAAAAAAAATCTATTTGAATATTTGAATGAAAGGCAGGTTAGTTATTAGTCCTGATAAGATATTGAACCATTTATATGGACATGCATCTAGATTTTTAAAATATTTTAATTGTAATTAATATAATGAATTCAGATTGCACTAACAACATTTGAATTAGACTAATATAAATGCGTAGTAGTCTTAAGGAACTTAAGAATTATAGAACAACACAGTCTTTTGTCAATCAAATTGGGGAATGCAAAAACAAACACAAAACAATCTGAATTGTTTTACTTGCTTTTTTTAAACAGTTGGTACATTGCACAACTGCTAATCATACAACTGGAAAAACTTTCATATTATTGAACTTGTAATAGAAACATTTCTTGTGTCAGTCTTGAAGGGAACTTCATAGATAAATAGTAGATGGTAGAAAATCTAGAAGCCTAACATTAACTCCAGGCCTTAAATGGCTTGTTCTTAGCCATCTTATATATATCTTAATTGAGAGGGAGAGAATTACTAGCTCTATGATAGGAAATGTGTGCACATGTGTGAGTGTGTGTGTTGAGAGAGGAGCATGAAATAGAATGGTTAAGGGATGAAACTAAGCAGTAATCTAGGAAATTATTTATTCTTTTTATTCTGAAGCCTTATTGGGAGTGGTTAAGCAATGAGCAATGACATCCAAGGAATGAACAAGGTAAAGATTAGTGTGCAAAAGTCAATGGGATTTTTTTTTTTCAGGAAGGAATGAGTGGAATCTACCATGACTGTATTCTTACATTGGCTCCTATCCATCAAGAATAGAACAAGAACAGTGCTGTTGATTACATTGAAAGTTCTGCTGTTGGGGCGCCTGGTGGCTCAGTCGTTAAGAGTCTGCCTTCGGCTCAGGTCATGATCCCGGGGTCCTTGGATCAAGCCCCGCATCGGGCTCCCTGCTCAGTGGGAAGCCTGCTTCTCCCTCTTCCTCTCCCTGTTTGTTTTGTTCCCTCTCTCACTGTATCTCTCTTTGCCAAATACATAAACAAAAATCTTAAAAAAAAAAAAAAAGTTCTGCTGCCAAAGTTTTGGGCCAGTAATAGGCATTCCTTTCCTAAGATTGTTCAGGTTATAACCCTTATTAAATAAAAAAACAGTAACTTATTCTTGAAACTATTTTCATACCTCCATTTTCATCAAGAAATATAACAGCATTTCATTGTCCTTAATTTATCGAGAACATAAATTTAAGAATTTTCCCTAGGCTGTATTTCTGACTTCCTAGAAGGAATTGGAAAAGTCATTTACTTTTCTGTGCGCTTCAACCACACTATTTGTCAGGAGGAGGAATATTCATCTTTCTCTCCCAGGTACTTGGCTTAATTTATATTAGTAGAGAACTTTTCATTTTATATCATACTTCATATAAAAATATCAGGCTTTTAGTTCATCTTCATGTACTTCCTGTCAATCGCTTCCCTGTTTTATTTCATAGTAACATTTTTAGGATCAGTGCCATTGTGATCTCTGAAAAAATAGCTTTCAAGACTGTATATCAATAAAGGAGCTTTATTTGTTTTGCTTTACAGTCAGGAAATGTGAATTAAATATATATATTTCAGACATTACATATATTATAACATTTCAGATGTCTCTAAACCTTGTTAAAAGGGGTGAAAAGATTATATGTAGATTTAAAAAATATTTTCAAATAACTAGGCTCAGATACTATTGTTTGACATTCCTGCAGATCTTACAATTTTCTTCAACAAACTTCAAAGAGCAGTACCTTAGAATATATTCTAGTAAAGATTAATGCACTTTTTAAATTTCTAAGTGGAATAAATATGACATATATATTTGCTATCTCATTTTAATCTTGGATAAACAATAAATGATAACAATTTTGGATACTACTAGTATTCCATAATTTGTAAAAAAATTATAAGCAAGTGTGCTTATAAGCTAGAGTAATCATACATTGACACAAACACACAATCCAAGACATCATTTTACCTCAGGTTATAAAAGTACAAATAGGTAAATTTCCTTTCTACCACAAAGATATTTTGTATATTATTTATGGCATAGGGTAACACAGTAACAACTTTTGTTTATTAACAAGATAACATAGCTAACAAGATAATAACATAGCATTAACTGTTAACTCAAAAGTAGACTATAAATCATAGTATTCATACCTTCTGCCTACCTTCATTAAAGTTAAGACTTTCCATAAAATATGTACAATTCCAAATTGAGGGAGAAATGTATACATTAGGAGTTTAATATAGCATGCATTATGTTAATGATAAAAGAGCATAGTTTTCTGTTCATAGTTACATTTCAAAATAATGCTTATTAAAAACAAAGATGACAGTATGATAAAAAACAATGTTTAAAAACACATGATCTAGTTCTTAGCTCTAAAACAAATTTCAAAACATAACTAACAAATTATAGAGAAGAAAATCACCTTAGCTTCTTGCATCTGATATAGACTGATACATTATCTAGTATTGATAATAAGGAAGGCTAAATAGATCCAATGTCTAAAAAAAAAAATTACCAAATGAATTGCAGAATATTTTTGACTAGGGTAAATAGACTCACCCTTAGTAGGACTGTAATGCTTCAGTCTACATTCAGTATTTGCATCCTATGTATAATGATTCATAACCGAATCCACAGTTTTTTGTTTGTTTTAGGTCAAGGGGTCATACATAGGTTGCTCCCCATGAAGCCATAGGTGTGGGCTGAGGGCCTGGTGACAGGGAAGTACAAGTAAGTGTTACGGGAGTTTGGACCACTTGCTTGTACAATTTGATGGAGTCTTAGGACCTGCTAGAGCCTGATTTCATACATACCATTTCTAGCCAATTATGCAGTCCAGAGGCAGAACTTGATTTTATGACTTATTGGACCAGATAATACCCAGTTCATTAAGAAGAGTTGAGAGGAAATGCCTGTTTACATGGTTCCCCATCATCAGATATTTACACCCTACAAGGACAAAATTTGAAATCATTTTTCTTCCAATCCTTAGAGACAAGACAATGATTTTCCTACTGGGCTTATCAGAGATCCTATACTACATTTGTGACTTTCAAAGCTGTTTGAGCACAATAGGATCAGAGAGGTTATAAGGCACAATTGGTGGAGTGACTTGCCCTGCGGACTGTACTATCAGCGAGTACTTATGGGTCTGATCCCTGCTTAAAAGCAGTAGCTTATGGACTTTCTAAGTAAGTGGTTCAAAGCAACATACACATGATAAATGTTACCTCTATAAATCTAAGAAGCTCAACAATTATTGAGCTTCTTTCTGAGGTACTGGATTCCTAAATTTTCTCTGGGATTTTTTTTCCCACCTTTTGGCAGACATATTGTCTTAACAAGTTACATAGATATTTGCTACTTCTTGCTTACAAGCCCAAATCAGCATGACATCACCAACTGAAAGGAGCAGCATGATATCTTGTGCAATATCAAAAGATTAAGGTAACAGTGAACCTGATTATGACAAGGAGTTGTAGAACAAAATAGCCCTGAGCATAGACAGTTGTACTGATGCCTTTATAATGTAAGAATTCATAGCTTTTGCTGGCATTTTCTATTTGATAAAGAAAAAAAAAGGCGTTTTTATCCCAGGAGACAAAGGTTTGGTTGACTGAGTACACTAAAGATAAAATAACTAGCACAGCAACTAGAACTGAAGTCAACATCTGATAAAAATAACAATAAAGCATGCTCATTTATCAATATCTGTTTTTCTTTAAAAGTCAAATAGAGAAATACAGAGAAAGTAAAAGGAGGACACTTTTACATTTTTCATGTATTGCAGTGTAGTAATGATAATTGCAATCTGTCAATTATGTTATATTGCTTTTGGTTTATTATTTTGTAGGACAGAAAAATTCCAAGATCTCCCACTTTTCCATTTTTGCTGTAATAAATCCCTATCTTTGGTTCAGGGGACTGGTATAAGAACTGTTTCCCAACTATTTGTTTAAGAACAGGCAAATATAATGCATGTTTGTGGGCACTGATTGAGACAGATTCAGGTAAAACTCTTCATTTGTAATTTGACCACCTGTGCTATTTATTAATTCATTTCTTCTCAGCTCCAAATTTACCTGTCAATACACACATGCTCTGCAATAATCGATAGAGTTTCTTTAGGGATCACTCTTTCCGTTACATGAAGTATAGTGGTAAACCCTCTCAGTAAAGGGCACTGGAAGGATATTTCAGGTAGAAGACATTGTTTAGAACTTTTGACTATTTAAATCCATTCAAACATTTCTATCTCTCTGAGTGTTAATCCTTCAATGCTGTAAAGAAGAAATTCTAAATCTATCTTTATAACAAGCTATTGCTTAATCTAGGTTCATGCTATTCAATCAGGTTGACTATTAGAGACACCTCTGTGATAGCAATAAACTCAGTGAATTCAAACAATCTGATAGGTGTATCTCTGTCAAACTACATGCCTTCTTCCATTAGAATTTTTCCTCACCAATATCACTTAGGTTCTGTTAACATGAATCGTAAAAACCTTGTAGTTCCTTTAATAGCTATGCTGTCTCCTTCCAGGGAAGGTTTTGTCCTTTCTTTGGATGATTTAGTTATTTCACTCTAATTATGCAGATCTAGTTGGGTATAGATGCAATGAGAGGTAGTGGGGTGGGTCTTGACAAAAGTTGGCATCTGCGTGCAAGTCAATGTCCCTTTTTGGGATTTTACAGGTTCTAGAGGTAAGAGGAGTCTAGTTTCCTCAGAAGAGAAGAGGATGGTATTGGTTAGGGAGGTAGGCACAATGGGATAAGGAGATTTAATATAGGAAAAGGGAATGTTAATTTCCTAACTCCTTACCTTCCATAGGAATGCCATCGTGCTAATTGAAAGTTACAGATATTTTGCTATTGCATTCTTTTTGCCTATCCAAATCCAAATTACTACTGATAATAAGAGTCTTGGGATGCTTGGGTGGCTCAGATGGTTGAGTGTCTGCCTTTGGCTCAGGTCGTGATCTCAGGGACCAGGGATCCAGCCCTACACAGGGCTCCCTGCTCAGCAGTAAGTCTGCTTCTCCTTCTTCCTCTGACCCTCCCCACAACTTGTGCTCTTTCTCTCTCTCTTTCTCTCAAATATATAAATAAATTTTTTTAAGATTTATTTATTTATTTGGCAGAGAGAGCACAAGTAGGCAGAGCGGCAGGCAGAGGGAGAAGGAGAAGCTGGCTCTCTGCTGAGCAGGGAGCCCGATGCGGGGCTCGATCCCACGACCCTGGGATCATGACCTGAGCCGAAGGCAGCTGCTTGGGAGGCTGAGCCACCCAGGAGCCCCATAAATAAAAATCTTTAAAAAAAAGACTCTTACTAACTTGAAATTAAACCAAGTCATATATGGAATTCTAAATTTCCTTTTATGATGCCTGTTCCGTGAAAATATTTCAAACACTTAATCCTCTATTAGGAAGGACTCAAATAGGAAAACCTTAAGTTTATATTATGTATTTCAAATAAGAAGGATTCAATACAGGGATTTAGATGATTCAAACTACTGGAAAGAGTGGGCAGAGAGGGTATTTCTAATTTCAGCTTTTGGACACTGTAGAGATCACAGGGAAACAGTGATTAATGATGTCAGTTGCTTCCAACACCAAAGTAGATGATTATTAGAAAGATGCCTTTATAAAAGCCACTGGCAAGCCCCCAACATTTGCTTTATTGCCTGTCCACAGTACCCATAAGACAGATAGTTTTTCATCCCCTTTACTTTCAAAATTTAATATGAGTGCTTTTTATTAGCAACATTTAACATGAAGCTTGATTTTTAAGGGAGTCTAAGAAATAAAGGTTAAGGGATTTCAGTCCTTGTAGTACAAAGTAAAGCATATATGGACAGAAGGATAATATCTGGCACAGAAAGACATTGATTATTTTCAGCAGATGATGTCTTAGTCAGCTTGGGCTGCTACAATAGAATACCATAGACTGGGTGGCTTATAAGCAACCAAAATTTATTTCCCACAGTTCTGGAGGCTGAGAAGTTCAAAATTAAGGCACAGGAAGATTTGGTATTTAGTGAGAAACAAGTTCCTAGTTCATTGATATCCATCTTCTTGCTGAGTCCTCCCATGGTAGAAGGAATGAAGGGCTTCTCTGGGGTCTCTTTTATAAGGGCAGTAAGCCCATTTATGACAGCTCCTCATGACCAGTCACGTCGCAAAAGTTCCAACTTCAAAGGCCCTCACACTGAGAACTAGGTTTCAACATAGGAATTTTGGAAGGACACAAGCATTCTGTCTGTAGCGGATGAGTTCTAAATTCTAAATAATCTAAATTCTAAAATAGTCTATTCGTTGTGATAAAAGTAGATTAGAGGAGCATATGTGAAGAATCAGCGAAGACAGAAAATTTCTTCATGAATCAAGAAAAGAGATAATGGCAGTCTGTTTCAGAATGGCAGTGGGGAGGCTGGTGAGAAGTAGTCAAATTCTAGAAATATTTTGAAGATAGAACCAAAAGTATCTGTAGGTGGACAAGATATAGAATGTAAGGGGAAAATTGGAGCCAAAGAACATTGTTTGCCTGAGCACCAAAGGATTGAGTTGCCATTAATGTAGATGGCAAAGATTGTGAAAAGAGTATGTCAAGGAAGATGACAACAATTTTAGTTTGCACATATTAAGTTTGAGAATTTTATTAGTTAAGTAAGCATATTGAGCAAAACTCCAGTTAAGTCTGGAGTTTTGAGTGTGTAATTTGGAAGTGATTGGCATATAGATGTATTTAAAATCATGAGACAGATAAGATAGCACAAATAGTGGATCCATTTAGGGAAGAGAAAAGAAGACTGAGGCTCAGAATATAGCAACATTAAAAAGCTAGGCAAAGAAGAGAATCCAGCAAATGAAGCTAAAAAGAAATAATCAGTGAGGTAGGAATGCACTCTTAAATCCAAGTGAAAAAAAAAGGTGACAGTGAGGCTGGAGAGAAACTGTGTCAAACACTGCTAATAGGGCAGGTCAGATAAGGACTGAAAATTTGACTATTCAACTTAGCAAAGAAGGATGAATATTCAGTTTGACACAACAACAAACTGGATGCATTGTCATGAATCACTGAATGTAATTTTGTGGGGTCAAATCACTGATATCAGTGGGACTAATGCAGTACTAACTTTGTACAAGAAAACAAAGGAAAAAACCTGGGATTTTTTTGATAGTCATAATGGGTAGAAATTACAAGCTAATATTTACTTCCTCCAAAAGGATGGTTACCTAATCAGCATGGAGAAATAAACAAATATATTGATGAAACAGCCAAAACTAGTAAGAGTCTTCCTAAAATTGCTTTTTCTGGTAAATTGCAGAGGGTAGGAGAAATACTAGTACTTACTACGGTGGTTCTCAGTGATCTTAGAAATATCAATGGAAAAAAAGAAAGAAAGAAATATCAATGGAAGATCTCTTTAAGAAAAACAAAATTAAAGAAACCCTTTAGGGTGGAATCAAACTTGAACAAACACAGAATACGAGGTGGTCAAGAGAAGTCTGTACAGCGCTAGAGGCAGGAGTAGAGACAAAGGGACAGAGCTCAGAAGGACTGGGTGGGTCACAAAGGGAGTATATAAATAAGGGTGACAAGAGTTGATGAATATTTGGATGGACATAATATATGAATATGTAAATATAATTTAGTTTATAAATACTAGTAAGGTACCCAATATTTTAATCTCCTGAATTCTAACATGGAGATTTAACCATTTCTACTCTGTATGTCTAGTATTACATTTTTGCATATTAAGGAAATATATTAAATGAGTATTTGGCACTGTACCATTTTCATTATTATTAAGTATAATTTTGCTTCTCTCTAAAGCCATTGACGTTAAAACTAAAAATCCATTGTCAACTATGTGTGATGAAGTCCCAGACTGTTCCTACAGTGACCACGTTCTTAAGATTCTAAACATAAAGACAGAAAAATGTTTTCTCACATCATCAAAAGATAATGGATGGACCCAAATACAAAATTTTACAACTTTAAGCCCTTAACTGAATTCCTTTGTAATAAAGATACAATCTTTTATAATATGGAAAGTGTAGAAGGGGCTGCTTCTATTTCCAGCTCTGTAATGTATGAATTGCAAATAAATGAGAAAATTTAAACAGTGACTCTACCATTGATTACTATCAAGAAAGCATTTTGCAATTCATAAATCCTAGTGAAATCTATTTTGCAACTTGTCATCTTTTGTAAATCACCATTTTCTTTGCAAAAATAGACGTTGGAAATACAAAACAGCAAAGCATATTTTAACCTATCTAAATGTGGGATAAATTGTGCTTTTCTATTTGAAGTAGATAAAAAGAACATTTATCAGAAATATAACTTACTTGTAGCTACAGGACATTCAAGCATATTTATTTTCATTCGATCTGTCCAAATAAGGCTACCATTGATTTGGACAGATCAAATGAAAATAAATCATGACTAAATGTAATTATCTATCTAGTCTTTGGCATGATTAAATACTTCTGGGTTGTGATTTATTTAGCTTACTTACCTAGGTATTTTCCTTTGTAAACAGATGTTGGTGATCTCAATTTAACTGGAAAAATTTACTCTCTCTCTCTCTTTGCCAAGAGAAAATGAAGGAAAACTAATTTGATTCCATACTACAGGGGAAACCCTCCCCTGGAAAGTGCCGGGGATAGGAGTGAAAGACTTTGTAATAAGTGAAGAGATATTTAACAGTGTAACATTCTGATTTTCTCTTCATAAGGAAAAAAAGAGAGAGAGAGAGAGTGAGGCTGATCTCTGTGTAGTGGAGACAGGGTCTGACATACGGGTAACATATTTCACCACGGAGGTACGTAAAGAGAATAATTAGAGCCAATGTCGTAGCCCACCACAGCATACCCTTTTTGTCAGGAGGAATTATGCCCCTCCCACACACAAAATGTGCTCACCCGCAGGATTCCCAGTCCACTCAATTATCAAGTCATGAGACTCAAAGTCCAAGATGTTCCCAACTCTATCAGATTCAAGTATCACTCTTCTTAATCAGATGACCTATGGATAAGCAACTTATCTATCCTCCTTTATCATATACCCCACAAAAAAATGTTAAAACTTGGACAGGAAAACTGCAACAAACTCTTATTCAACAAGAAGAAGAATGGTAGACGTATAACAGTCACTGATTCTTAGCAATTCTGAAATCATTCTAACTAAACATTGGCAGGTTCCCCTACATGGGAATAAGGGATGTTTCTTAATTAGACCCTGGTTCTGCTCAGTTGTCTCTGTCTGTTGTTCTCTAAGGGTTTTTCTGCTATTATCTTTGGTCACCTATAAAGAGAACATTAAACAATATTACCTGTTTGATGGCAGATAAATATTTTAAGCCTACTTTCTTCCTCTAGAGCATTCAGTTTCCAAAGAACATATCATATCTAAAAAAATTCAGTTACCTGTTAGGTCAGATGTAGATAATGTAACCAACAAAGCTTTCCCAAAGCAGTATGGGCTTGTTGTTTGTTTGTTTTTAAGCAGTATTTTTTAAGAAGTATGAATTTTTTATATATTTGATTTTAGTTAGTCCATTACACAAAAACTATATCTAATATTCTTTTATACATATGCCTCTTTCTACACATAACACTAAAAAATTAGACTACTATAGAATGATGCCCTACACTTATTAGAGTCTTTTTTTTTTTTTCTAGTTTAAGGAGACCACTAAAGACTCTTTTGTGGTGTCACAGATTTTATCTGGAAACCATATAATACTGGGTAACACCTTGGATTTGGTCTAGGACCACACACTGTAAATAAATTTGAAGGCTCTTTACTCAGTAAATAGTCTGGGTGTGAGAGGTAGTTTAATTTTCTTGTTTGAAAATAATATTGTTATCATTGTATTTTATCATATGAAGCTACAAGGAAACAATTCATTCTCAAATATCCTACCTAAAAGCCATGCCCCGGTTGACATTATATTAGATACATGTTCAGTCTTTCAAGTTATTGTAAGTTCAATTTTACCAAATGTTTCACAACTAAATAATAAAAGCCAACATTTTTTAGTCTCCTTAAACAGTGTCTTCACCATTTCTCCAGCATCCTTTCATTATGTGATTCCAATGACAATGATATGTTACAGATTTTTTGTTATAGCTATACCCCAACTTCCAGTGTATATTTTATTTATTTTTTTTAAAGATTTTATTTATTTATTTGACAGGGAGAGACACAGCGAGAGAGGAAACACAAGCAGGGGGAACGGGAGAGAGAGAAGCAGGCTTCCTGCGGAGCAGGGAGCCTGATGCGGGGCTCGATCCCAGGACACTGGGATCATGACCTGAGCCGAAGGCAGACGCTTAACGACTGAGCCACCCAGGTGCCCCTCCAGTGTATATTTTAAATCATCAACAATTTCTGTGTATCAAATAACTCCTAAATTAAGTGGCTGAAAATAACAATATTTATTTTCACTTATTCATTCATAGCTCGGCACAAACTCAACTGCTGGAGATTGTGGTCAGGTGGACAGCTCTAGACTCACAGATAGGTCCACACACAGCTTGGAGAAAGCTGTTCTTAGTCTTGGCTGAGGTGACTTATCTGGAGCTTCTTTGCTCTATGTGTGTCTTATTCTCCTCCTGAGATCCACAGCATTGCCCAAGTGTATAGTCCTAATGGCATGCCATAAATAAGTACAAGCCAAGTGAAAACAAGTCAAGTATAGGAAGTAAAGTCAAGAAAATACTGAACATCCTGGGGCGCCTGGGTGGCTCAGTCGTTAAGCGTCTGCCTTCGGCTCAGGTCATGATCCCGGGGTCCTGGGATCGAGCCCTGCATCGGGCTCCCTGCTCAGCGGGAAGCCTGCTTCTTCCTCTCCCACTCCCCCTGCTTGTGTTCCTGCTCTCGCTATCTCTCTCTGTGTGTCAAATAAATAATTAAAATCTTAAAAAAAAAAAAATACTGAACATCTTAAAGAATTTCAGAGTCATACGCATGGCATAGGGTGTAGATGCAAGGGCTGCTGAACAATGAGGCCAAATCACAATCTACTGAACACAGGTTTACATAACTCTCTTGAGTTTTCTTTTCTCTAAAATATTGCTCACACATATTTCTGCTTGGAGTTTCTGTTTCTCTATATTGTATTGTAACTTAGTATTAACATCAGAATTTTTTAAGTGCAGTACACATCCTTTTTTCAGGGAAGTTTTTCTGACTTCCCCATTTAGAAATTACATTTTGTCCTATTAATCTTTATAGCATTTTATTCTAATCACTAATATGAATATATTCTTTACAGCTTTGCACTACAACCATTCATATTAATTTCTTCAAATTCAGCCTTATTTCAAGTTGTTAAGAAAGAAATATCATAACCATTCTTGTATCATCTCAAGAGTGTTGCATATAATCTTTTCCATTATGGCTATTCAATATACTTAATTTAATTACTAATGACACCAGTTAATGAGTCAATAATATCTCTGTTCTTAAACTATTAATATGTTTCAAGTCTTCAGATTTAGGTTGCATAGATATTAAATATTTCTTACATAAATATTATATTTGTATAAATTTATGTATGTTGAAAAAGACTGAGTGTTGAAAACTTATTTAAATAGTGAATCTTATTAATATTATTCTGATAAAAAGTTTACATGACTTTGAAACTTCACCTCTGAAGTGCTTTACATGACTTGGAGAAAAAGATTTCTAAAAACCATTACACAATTCATTGCCTTATAGCTAACATGACATTTATAAACCAATTCAAATGAAGTATTACTATTGTAAGAATTTCATTTTGGTATCTAACTGTGTAAAAAATCATTTTAATCATAGAGTCTACTTTTTACATATCTAGTAACCACATTATATTTAATCTATTAATAATTTTAAATGTCTGATGTTTGACTCATGGGCTAGAGCAGACAAATAATTGTTAGCAAATATATGCTGAGTGATCAAAAATATACAGTTTTAGATAATAAGAGGTGCAACACAGTACATTAACATAAGTGTCTGTTGGCAACCACTAACGAATGCGTATCACTGCTCAATATAGAAGTGCTAGTAATTTGTCTGGCAGCCATACTCTTCCTTTAGATTGCATGCTATTAAATGTGATGTTTTTTGAGCTGAAAGGATTTGCTTTTTTTATTACCAAGTTTATATTATGTGTCATTATTTTATATTCTGATAACATGATTATCTCATCTTAGATTAAGTTTCAACAGCAATTTAAAATAACTAATAAACACTGGAGTAGATTACTATTAAAGAAAAAAGGAAAAACACAGTGCCATTTGATGCTGAGTTTAATTTAAAGAATCCATTTAATCAGCAAGAAATATTTACTGAGTGGTGCATTTTTTTTATGTCAAAAGTAATCTTTATCATATTGGATTAGTAGCCATTAAAACAAACTTGAAATATTCATCTTCCCAACATAGTTGTTTATGCAGATTATATTACAAAGTCATATTAAATTGCTTGGTTATACATAATTTTGCATTCTCTATCCAATCACTTGTTACTCAGCCTTGACTCAATCAATAATTACAAATATTTTTGAATTATTGCTACATATTGGATTATGTGCCTCTATGAAGTTTATATATAAGACATGGTTTCTGCTGTCAAATTTCTTATTATTATAAACACGTGAACCTTATTCTATCGGGAAATGAGGAAAATTATAAATAGTATCTTAAAAATGTAGATGGCAGGGAGACATTTTTCTCCTACAAGGTATGTAGTTTTTCTTCTCTTAGTGGGGCTAGACAGATAATAGGTTAAAATGTCATATAAAGTTCTTATTTTTATTTAAATGTCAAATTGTCAAATGATTGCTTGCAACAATAACTTTTTTTAATTTTATTATGTTATGTTAATCACCATACATTACATCATTAGTTTTTGATGTAGTCTTGTTTTTTGTTTTTGTTTTTTTTTTAAGATTTTGTTTATTTATGTGAAAGAGAGAGAGAGCATTAGCACTAGCAGGGGGAGGGGTAGAGGGAGAGGGATAATCCCAAGCAGACTCCAAGACTCCAAGCATGGAGCCCGACATGGGGCCAGATCCCAGGACCCTGAGATCATGACCTGAGCCAAAGTCAGAAGCTTAATTGACTGAGCCACTCAGGCACCCCACAACAATAACTTTCTTAATAAATCTGAGATTATACTGGTCAGAGGATACTTTCTGAAGATAAAGGTGAGGATATATTAACATAGATGGAAAAGTCAAAAAATAAAATATTGGGATAAACATGTGTTAAGTCCATAGCCAACGCAATTCTTGGTTTATATAAAGGTGGCTGTGGTAGACAGACCCTGGAGTGGTTCCTTTGAAACCCAACTCCTTGTATTTATGTCCTTGTAATATTCTGTCCCCTTGGGTGTGGATGGAACCTGAGACTTGCTTCTACTCAATAGCACATAGCAAATGTGATAGGATGTACACATTGATTAACTGCACATAGTTATTTTGCATAAAAGTGTCAAGCATATTGTTAGAAAATCTATTTTCCTTGCTGGCTCTAACTCTCAAGCTGCCATGTTTTGTACGGCCTATGGAAAAAAACCACAAGGCAAGATGCCGAGGGTAGTTTCCAGTCAACAGCTAGAAAGAAATGTGTCTTCAGCACAGTATCCTGCAAGGAGCTGAATGTTGCCAAAAACCATGTGAGCTTCCCTAGTTGAGCCTCATATGAGACTGCTACCCTACTCAACACTTGGAGATCAGCCTTGTTAGACCTTGAAGCAGAGGACCTAATTAAGCTATGCACTGACTCTGGACTTAGAAACTGTGAGATAAACAAGTGTTGGTTATTTTAAGCCACTAAGTTTGTGGTAATATTTGCACACAGTAATAGATAATTAATTCAGTAACTTAACACTTGGGTCTTTTTAATGGCAAGTTTATGGGAGAAATATGAGAAAAAAATGATAGACTATTTGCTATTTAGAATGCTCTTAAAATGTGGAGGACTATAAACACCAGTATTGGGCGCCTGGGTGGCTCAGTCGTTAAGCGTCTGCCTTCAGCTCAGGTCATGATCCCAGGGTCCTGGGATCGAGTCCCACATCGGGCTCCCTGCTCGGCAGGAAGCCTGCTTCTCCCTCTCCCACTCCCCCTGCTTGTGTTCCTGTTCTCGCTATCTCTCTCTCTGTCAAATAAATAAATAAAATCTTTTTAAAAAATAAATAAATAAATAAACACCAGTATTGTTTGAACATTTTCCCATAAGCAGTGTGAGTCAAGGACATGGGTGGCATGGTCATTAAATATTATGTTAAAAATAGGAATCAGATAAAATAATTGAGAACAGGGTTAGCATGAATATGATAAAGAAATCAGAATTTAAGAAACTGCTAAAGAGGCTTGTAAAGGGATTGAAGGATGAAGTATAATAGCCTGTGCTAGGCTAGAGGCAACAATAAAAATAAATAAGAAGAAATAAGTTGCTATAGTACAATTTAGAGGCTGCTTGTATAAATGGGAAAAAAGAAGGATACAATACAAATTATGACACTATACTTGAAAATCTGCTTTTAGATTTAGATATTTCTTTAAAGATTTTATTTATTTTTTTATTTAGAGAGTGTGTGAGTGGAGGCAGGGGCGGAGGGAGAGGGAGAGAGAGAATCTCAAGCAGACTCCCCAGTAAGCATGGAGATTGATGACATGGGGCTTGATCCCACCACCCTGAAACCATGACCTGAACCAAAATCAGGAGTGGGATGCTCACCAGACTGAGTCACCTAGGCACTCCAAGACTTGGATATTTTTTAAAAAGGAGGGCAAAACATACATATTAGCTATATATGCTAAATTCTGATCTTGGCCTTTGATGCTGCTAATATGTTGTCACATGATTCTTAATTTGATTTCTGTAATGTCAGCTTTTTTTTTTGAAAACTAATGCTGTAAAAGCATAGTCTCTTTAACATGCATGCTAAAAGTTAACTTTCTAATAATCTTGAAAACACATTAACAACTGATGTTTTGTCTCATAATGTATATACAAGACAGAGAAATTCATAACATGAATATCTGACAGAAACTGATGAGATGAATGATAAGAATGTCTTTAAAAATAACTCCTGTGGATTCTGATTAAGTCAAATTATCTATTGCCTATATTTAAATCTGTGAATGTAGAATCCATCACTCCAACCTTGTATCCTCATGGGAAATACATCTATTTGTGTAAATGCTTCCAAAGATCTTTAGAAAAAGTTATCTTGAGAATCTATGCCTCTGTATTTTCATATACTTTTAAGAAGAAACAATCTAAATTTTAAACATATATGTTATAAACTTTAATTAGGTATTTCTAATGAAAAAGGCACAGTGGCATTTGTTATATTAAAATAAGATGGTATTTATAACTTCCATATTATAACAGTAGCCATGTAATACTATGGCTCTTACATGCTTGAAGTTGAATTCTAATTCTGCTACTTCTTTTTTTTCTTTTTTTAAAGATTTTATTTATTTATCTGAGACAGAGAGAATGAGAGAGACAGAGAGCACATGAGAGGGGGGAGGGTCAGAGGGAGAAGCAGGCTCCCTGCCGAGCAGGGAGCCCAATGCGGGACTCGATCCAGGGACTCCAGGATCATGACCTGAGCTGAAGGCAGGCGCTTAACCAACTGAGCCACCCAGGCGCCCTCTGCTACTTCTTATTTATTCAGAGATACTTGGGTAAAATTTTATTGCCTTGGTTTTCTCATCTTTAAAATGGAGATCATAAAAGTAATTGCTTCATATGAATTTTATGACAATTAAATAAGATCATGCCAATCAAGCATGTAGAAGAGCCTGAAACAATATAAATATACAACAAACAGAAGTACTACTGTTCATAGGTTTTTATCATTATGTGTCTTTGCTTCAGATTTCCATAATCCTCCTCCAGACAGAACTGTTTTAGAGTATATTGAAAGTTAGCCATGTTAATCATGATCCTATGTTTCCACTATGAATTAATGTGAAAGAATATTTTTTTTTTCAGCAGAGAAACCAGGTTGGCTTGGAAAAAAACTGCCTCCTACTTATTAAAATGTCATGCATCTGGGTACAATGCATTTCTTTAGTAGCACTGTCCTAGATGATGATGAGAATAATGATGATGATGATGACTCACAAATTAACTACTCATGGATGATAATATTATACCTCCTTGCTTTTTGTTATATGACTCTGTGGTACATTCCAGTAGAGTAGAGAAAATGTGCATTCCCACTCCATCAACTCTGGTCTTGCCCACATGAATGGCTTTGACCAACAGACTGTGTGAAGAAGAACAGTGTGCTCAGCCCAAGTCAAGTCCTTAAGATTCATACCTTACGCTCACCCCTCTTGAGTTCTCTTCAGTAACAATCTCCTGTCCACAGAGCAGATATTTCCTCAGCCTGAGTCTTAGAATGCAAAAGCTTGTGGAGTCCAGCTGAGCCCAACAGATGCAGAATCAGAAGAAGAAATAAACATTTGTTTTTGTAAGCCACTGAGATTGGGGATTATCCATCACCCCAGGAAAAGCTGATTAAACATGTGATAAAGGCATTTATATAAAAAGAAGAAATATAGTTTAATTTCACTACCCCACTGAGAAATGAAAAAAGAATGCAAGTAGAATTTAAATACTAATTAAAATTTATTTTTCCCTGAAAAAATAGTCACATGGCTGACATGTAAAACCTCTTGAAATAAAAATGCATTTGGTATATAATGACAAACACACAATTTTAGGCTGCATGCTAATAATATAGAGGAGGATGGTTAATTTTATGGGTCAGCTTGTCTGGGCCGTGATGCCTAAATACTTTGTCAAACATTATTCTGGATGTTCCTGCAAAGGTGTTTTGAATGAGATTAAATTTAAATCAATGGATTTTGAGTAAAGCACATTGCCCTCCATAGTGTCAGTTGATCTCATCCAATCAGTTAAAGGCCTGAACCAAAAAACAAAAGACTGACTTCCCCCAGGTGAGAAGGAATTCTGCCAGAAGATGACCTTCAGATTTGAACTGTTCAAACTTGAACTGCAACATTGGCCCTAGCCTGACTGACTACCTTTGAACTTGAACTGCAACACTAAATTTCAACTTGCTGCCCAACTTTTCATATTTCTGACTTGGGAAGCTCTATAATCGTGTGAGCCAATTTACCAAAATAAATATATCTCTGTCTCTTTCTCTCTCTTTCTTTACACTCACACACACAGACACACACAACACACAGACAGACAGACACACCCTATTGGTTCTGTTTCTCTGGAGAACCCTGATATGGTGATAAAACAGATATAGTGATATGATACTGGTAGTGAGGAATACGATCTTAAGAATGAGTGTTCTGAATTCGTTTTGCAATTTCTAGAATCGGCTCTCTATTCTGATTAGATTTAAGATACTCACAACTCTAGAAGAGAGCACTGATAGTCCATCTTGTGATGTGGCTACAAAGATACACAAAATATCAACACTGGATGCTCCTAATAAAGTACTTATGAAGCAAGGGATTGATGAACCAGGTATATGATACCTTTGAATATTTTAGTTAAACAAATGAATAGTTTGCTTTCAGCTAGAAGGCAAGTAATATACCCTAATTATACTACCTCAGGGATATAGCAACTCTGCCGCCCTATGTCATAATTTAATGTTCTATGTTACAGTGAGAGCATTGATTGGGAAAGTATGGGACACTGAAAATTGGAATATGGAGGTATGGAAAGACCTTAACGAAACTGGACTCACGGAGCCTCTAAATTCTGATGAGTCTTCTTTGCCAGCGCCAGTAACCTCTCCATCCATATCTGAGGAGATTAACGCTACATTGTCTGAAGAAAATGTAATGGTCTACTGTGAGGAACTTGTCCTGCAAGACACTATGACCCACTTCCACAAACTCTCTTTGCAACCCCTAAAACTAGACTCAAGTCTCAGGAAACTCTTAAAAGAGGGATACAAAGTGTGACACACGAGTAACTGTGCTACACTCCAAAAGAACTACTTGATTTTTCTAATTTATGCAAACAGAAATTTGGGGAATATCTGTGGGAATACATATTAAGGTTGTGGGATACTGATAACAAAAACCATAAAATTGGGTCAGGCCAAATTTATTGATACAGACCCACTAAGTAGAGATTTCTGCATTTAAAATTGCAACTTGGGGAGTTCAAAAGAGCTCTATCAGATTGTTTGCTTGGTTGGCTAAAACATGGACAAAAAGGTGACCCACATTAAGTGAACTTGAAATGCCAGACCTGCTTTGGTTTATGGTAGGGGAAAAAAATTCAAAGGCTTAGGAACATTGGAAGTTACAGAGGATTTATCATTTCAGAACCACTGAGCTAGCCTAGGAGCTTCCAGAAGACTCAAAATTCAACATTACTGTGAGAAATTAATTGCTCTGTGATTTGCTCTTCTCTGTACAATTTCTACCACAACCCCATCCAAATTATCTTTTTTTTTTTTCTTAGAGAACAGATGGATCTTGGAGAACGACAGTAGATTATCATAAACATAACGAAGTGATGACTCCAACTACAGCAACTTTACCAGATATGACTTCCTTGAACAAATTAACATATTCATTCATACAAGGTAAGCCACCACTGAGCTGGCAAATGCCTTTTTTCTACATCCTTGTTGATAAAGATCACCAGAATTAGTTTGCTTTCAGCTAGAAGGTCAGTAATATACCCTAATTATCCTACCTCAGGGATATAGCAACTCTGCCGCCCTATGTCATAATTTAATTTGGAGGGATCTTGATCACCTTTCCCTTCAATAAGGTATCACGCTAATCCATTACACGAAAGACATTATCCTTATCAGACTGGGTAAGCAAGAAGCAGCAACTACTCTAGACTTATTATTGATAAGACATTTGTGTGTCAAAAGTAGAAAATAAACCCAACAAAAATTCAGAGCCTTCAACCTCAGTGAAATTTCCAAATGACCAGGGTGTGAGACATGTTGAGATACCCCTTCTAAGGCTGAGAATAAGTAGGTACTCAGTGGGTTCTCCTACAGTGAAAAATGAGGCACACCACCTAGTGGGCCTCTTTGTATTTTAGAGACAACATAGTCTATTTGGGTATGTAATTCTATCCCTTTTACTCAGTGACCCAAGAACTGCTAATTTTGAGTGTGGCCCAAAACAAAAGGAGGCTCTCCAACAAGTCTAGACTGCTGTGTGAGTTGCTCTGCTGCTTTGACCATATGATCCAGCAGATCCAATGGTGCTTGGAAGGTCAGTGGCCAATAGGAATGCTATTTGGAGCCTGTGACAGCCTCCTACAGGTGAATTACAGTGTAATCCCTCAGGGTTTAAAGGCAATGCCCTGCCAGGGGGAGCCTCCTACACTCTTGGTAGGAATGCAAGCTGGTGCAGCCACTCTGGAAAACAGTTTGGAATTTCCTCAATAAGTTGAAAACAGAGCAACCCAGCAGTTGCACTATTGGGTATTTACCCCAAAGATACAAATGTAGTAATCCTAAGGAGCACCTGCACCCCAATATTTATAGCAGCAATGTCCACAATAGCCAAAATATGGAAAGAGCCCAGATGTCCATCGACAGATGAATGGATAAAGAAGATGTGGTATACATACAGTGGAATATTATGCAGCCATCAAAAAATGAAATCTTGCCATTTGCAATGACGTGGATAGAACTAGAGGGAATTATGTTAAGCCAAATAAGTCAATCAGAGAAAGACAATTATATGATCTCACTGATATGTGGAATTTAAGAAACAAGGCAGAGGATCATAGGGGAAGGGAGGAAAAAATGAAATCAGATGAAACCAGAGAGGGAGATAAACCATAAGACACTCTTAATCATAGGGAACAAACTGAGGGTTGCTGGAGGGGAAGGGGGTGGGAAGGATGGCGTAACTGGGTGATGGACACTGGGGAGGGTATGTGTTGTAATGAGCACTGGGTATTATATAAGACTGATGAATCACAGACCTGTACCCCTGAAACAATACATTATATGTTAATTAATTGAATTTAAATTAAAAAAAAGCCATGTCCTGCCATCCTCTGTGAATAACTACTGTACTTTTGAGAAACAGGCCTTAGTAGAGACTGAATGATTAATTATGGGCCACCAAGTTACCATGTAACCTAGGCTGCCAATCATGAACTAGGTGTTATCTGACTCACCTAGACGTTACGTTGGGCAAGCACAGCCACACTCCATCATCAAATGGAAGTAGTATATACAGTATCAACCTGAGCAGGCCCTGAAGGCACAAGTAAACTATATGAAGAAGTAACCCAAAAGCCCATGATTCCCCTGGTCCACTACATTCTCTCTCCTAGCCTGCAACTATGCCTCAGGGGGTGTTCCCTTTGACCATCCGACAGGAGAAGAGAAGGCGCAGGCCTGGTTTACACTAGTTCTGAATGAGATGTGGGCACCACCAAAAGTGGACAGCTGAGGCACGACAGCTCCTTTCTAGGATACCCCTTAAGGACAGTCATGAAGGGAAATCTTCCCAGTGAGCAGAGCTTTGAGAAGTGTACCTGGATGCTTATTCTGTTTGGAAGGAAAAATGGCCAGTATATACTGAATCATGAGTTGTGGACATGAATTAGTGACAAGGAAGTCTGGGAAGGAGCTCTCTGAATGCACAAAAAAAAAAAAAGCAAAGATACTTGTGTCCCATGTGAATGTTCACCAAAAGGTTACTTCAAAAGAGAAAAATTTTAAAAAATCAAATGGATAGAACGACTCTTTCTATGGATGCCAGTCAGCCTCTTTCCCCAGCAACCAGGATCATCACCGAGGGTGGCATTTGGTTGTAGTAGTCCAAGCAGACTAATGTGCCATCCTGAAGCAGCTGGCTTGATAGGGTGTGGGATGGCTTCTGGAATACTCAGGAACAGCACAAGCTGGGTGGCAACATCTTGCTGGGCGGGGGCACTGTTCCCCGGGAGGCTGTGTACGCTCTGAATCAGCACCCGATATATACTGCTGTTTCTCCCACAGCCAAGATTCATGGATCCAGGAATCAAAGGGTGGAAATAGCAGTGGCACCGCTCACTTATTACTTCTAGAGACACAACAATGATCCCACTGAACTGGAAGCTAAGACTGCCACTTGGTCATGTTGAGCTTCTCAGGCCTCTGAATCAAGAGGCAAAGGAGAGTTACTGTGCCGGCTGAGCTGATTAATATTGATCACCAAATGAAAGGTGTAATACCACTCCACAATAGAGGTACGGAAGAGTATGTATGGAATACAGGAGACCCCTTAGGGCAGCTCTTAGTATCACCATGCCCTGTGATTAAAATCGATGGGAAATTGTAACAACACAGTCCCAGTAGGACTATGAATGGCTCAGTCCTTTTGAGAACGAAGATTTGAGTCACCTCACCAGATAGAGCCATGAATGGCTGAGGTCCTTACTGAGGGGGCAAAGGGAATATGGAATGAAGAGGTGAAGAAAGTAAGAAACTAATAAATAACAGCCACCACCACAAGACCAGTAGTTAGTCTGTTCCTCTGGAAATCCCTGGCTAATATTGAAGGGCATGGAAAACATGGCAAAAAGTTACCATCAGCATTTTCATAAAAGAGGAAACAAACTTGGCAATGTGATCATTAACAAAAGACTCTTCAATTATTTTACTATTTAGAAACAGCAAAAAAGGAGTTTATATGTACACTCTCATTTACATATTCATTTATTAAACATAAATATTTCAAAGTATCATTTTGCATTTTTCAATAAGTACCTCAAAATTGGGGTGCCTGGGGGTTGCCTGGGTGGCTCAGTTGGTTAAGCATCTGCCTTAGGCTCAGGTCATGATCTCAGGGTCCTGGAATCTAGCCCCACATTGGGCTCCCTGCCCAGCGGGGAGTCTGATTCTCCCTCTCCCTCTGCCCCCCCAACTTGTGCTTGCTGTCTCTAAAATAAATAAATCTTTAAAAAAAAAGTTTCTCAAAATTGTCACATATTACGTCTTGAGTTTTTCTTATTTTTTTATTTAAATCTAGAGGATTTTATTATTTTATTTATTTTTCATATTTTATTTATTTATTTGACAGAGAGAGACAAAGCGAGAGAGGAGACACAAGCAGGGGGAGTGGGAGAGGGAGAAGCAGGCCTCCTGCAGAGCAGGGAGCCCAATATGGGGCTCGAGCCCAGGACCCTGGGATCATAATCTGAGCCGAAGGCAGATGCTTAACGACTGAGTCACCCAGGTGCCTCTAAATCCAGAGGATTTTAGACAAAGATCATAGTAAATAAGTTTTCTTTTTATCCATAAAATATGATAAATTCTTTGCAACACTTGACAGTAAATACTTTTATTTTCTCGCATCCACATTTTGTTGATTTGAGTAGATAGCACAGACATGTGGCTAAAAAAGAAGGGAAAAAATGAGATTATTAAAAGGAGTAAACTGTGCAGAATAAATTACCCTTTCACTTCAGTTCCAGAATTTTTCAGAACTCTTCCTCAGAGGAGTCACTATTTACACTGTGACTCGTTGAGAATTCATGTAAGTGAAAAGTTCTTGTGTGCCTTGCATGTTTTTTTATTTTTTAAATGGTATGATAGACATTCTTCTGCACCATGATTTTTTCTTAAAATTATTCACTGTCATTGTGTTTCATTTATATAGCACTTCAAATTAGATGCACTGATGATAATTTTCTCAATCTTCTACTAATAAAATTTACATAGTGTGTATGTGTGTGTATTCCCATTACACACAATATTGCGATTGCCCATCTTATATATGCTTCCTCAACAGCCCTCTAATAAGATTTTGGCAGACATTTTAAGAAGTGAAACGGAGATATACTCAGTCATAACAACATAGTTGGAAAAAAGTTACAGAATCAAAATTGAAACATACACATATTTAGTATGCATGCCCCCCAAAATGTAACCCGAGGGTGTTTGCAAGTGACCAACTCCTTAAATAAATGGCTTTTGCCCTATTCCATTTCTGTTGGAAATCGCTGCTTTATCTTCAGAGATTTTTAGGACACAGTTACGTTTTTAACCCCTAAGCAATTCTAGCTCTGACATATTGCTTCCTCTGTGTTTGTAATCTGTGTTCTGGAACTCACCTCTTGTTCTATTTGTACTTTTTTCTTGCCTAGTTATCCAAATCTTGAATCTTTCTTATTCTATAGGATGTCAACCAAACCTGTGTGAAGCAGATTTTAATGAATGTCCTAGAGATGAGAAAGTGAGACTTGAGAAGTTTTATGACAAAGTACCACATTGAAAGTTACTTTAAAATTATATTAATACGTCTTTATTATTTCATGGATCTCGATAGTTTTCATCAATCATCTCTTCCCAAAGCTTTCAATTTCCCACTTTGTCACTGAATATATTCTATGTTTTTTTTTTTTTCTCTTTATCCCTCTGTGGAAGTCATATGCTTATAGCAATGTTTATCCAATCTGCTCAAAATATAACTTTTACACCCAGCTTCTTGTTTAGAAATAGGCTATGAATACAGTTTTTCAGTTCTTGCTTTAAACAAGTTTATGTATATATATTTTTTCTCTTTTGACTACATAGAAAAAAGTTGAAACAGAAACATTAATGTTAAAGGGCAATAGAAAAATAAAGGGGTGAAAACTAAATTCTGATGGTACGATCATGTGATTAAATCTCTCAATCTGCCACTGATGCTTCATATTCAACTGGTGATCCCATCAAGAGCGTATGTATTAATTTTTACTGTTTCCATAAAGACCACAAAGCTAGAAATTTTATTTTTTCATTTAAACACATGTGTAAGCCCAATTACTTATTTTTTTTTCCAATTGGTAAAGAGTGGGACATGTTATAATAACAAAGCCATTGCTAATGTGTTAGCAGATATTATATAATAATTATGATTGTGGAATTTAAAGATGACATCTTCCAAGCTCTAGACATAGATCGCTGTGTGGCTATGAAGAAGTTACTTAACTTCTCTAATTCTTAGTTTCCTCATATGTAAAATGAGAACTAAAACAGTACTTATCTCATTTGATTGATGAAATTATAAACTGTTTAACAAATGTACAATATTTACAATAGTACTCAGATTACGCTAAGCCAAAAGAAAGTTATAATGTATATAAGACAACATTCAAATTTATTCTCCAATTAAAAGTAAATAGTTCCATGGGAGGATTAAGTACCAGAGAAACAGAAATACAAAATGTATACACCAAACTGAGAAGAAATGCAGGGGAGTATGGGCTCCAAAAAACCCAAAGTATTAGAATTTGGAAGAACAGTGATCATGCAAGTATATTGAATGTAAAATAAATCATTGTCATCCTTATATTTTCACATTCCTAAATATATGCTGAAAAAACACATTACAGGGAATTCAGACAAAAAATAAGTCTGTATTTAGCATTTGAATTTAATATGAAATGTATATAGTTGTAATTAAATGTGAAAGCATCTAAAATTGTAGTTTAGACTTGATATTTAGAGTTATTCATACTTCTGAGTTATTTAAATTCTGCTTACCAGAACAACAAAGTTGTGTATTTGAAAGATACCAAAAATATGAGTACCATCTAGTGGTAAAACTGGAGGTAAGCAGCAGGCTGTGAGAAAAGGGGGTTAAAATAGGTCAGAGGAACAGACAGCAGGAAGAAGATTTTAAGGAGGAATGAGGTTATGGCCAGAATCAGTAAATATGAACAAAGAGCCCAGGTCCTTATTATAGTGTATATGGGTGATTGGATGGTAAAACACCTGAGCTGTAACAAACAGGGAAACAATGTACATCTGTCCAAACCATGCTCCTGAACACATTTCTGTATATTGAAGACACAACTAAATTTTAGAACCTAAGTGTTGGAGTGACTGGAATTTAAACCTCTCATATCAATGCAGAACAACAGTAACACTGCACAGCTGTGATCAAGGCCTGAGACGGTGGAGGGGTCGTGAGGGGCATGCAGATTGCTGTATAATATACAGAAGTAAGCATTTTGAAAACTCTTGTAACAGAGTAATGGAGTTTCCATTAAGTATAACAGTAATAATTATAGGAACAACAATTTGTTTTGGAAGATACTGTTTCAATTATCTTAAAAATCCAGGTAAGAAAAACTAAAGCTTGGCCAAGAACTCAAACTTAGTAAGACACTAAGCAAGAATACAAATTCAAGACTGGTTGCAGAATCCAAACTCAAAAAATAAAAGATGCTTTCTCGAAGTATATAGCAACAAAAAATATTTAATATGAATGTTGTTCTAGTGCCTAAGGAAATAACAAGTGTAAATATCCTGATAAAGTTATAAAATCCCAACCTGTCTCAAAGAAATCAAAATCCACAGAAGATGAAAACTATCTGTGTTATTTGGATATTATAGGCAAACAACAAAAGGAGGGAAGGAAGGAAGGAAAGAAGGAAGAAAGGAAGGAAGGAAGGAAGGGAGGGAGGGAGGGAAGGAAGGGAAGGAGGGAGAAAGGAAAAGAAATCCACACATCACAGAAAGATGTGTTTGTCATTTTAATAAATTTGAGATTTTAATCTGTTTACATTGATGAAGGTTCATAAAAGTTCAGTAGAGTTTTACCACATGAAATTAAGCAATAATGAAGATGGATTGAAAAAAAATAGAATTACAAAGAAAAACAATGTTAAAAGATACAAAATAGGTATAAGGAGTTTAAGGCTAACCACAAAGTTGAAGGGCACATAGTACTCCATGAGACCGCCCTTACTTCTTTTTATTTTTATGTTATGTTAATCACTATACAGCACATCATCAGTTTTTGATGTAGTGTTCCATGATTCATTGTTTGCATATAACACCCAGTGCTCCATTCAATACATGCCCTCCTTAATACCCATCACTGGGCTAACCCATCCCCCCACCCCACTCCCCTCTAAAATCCTCAGTTTGTCAGAGTTCATAGTCTCTCATGGTTCATCTCCCCCTCTGATTCCCCCCCCTTCATTCTTCCCTTCCTACTATCTTCTTTTTTTTTTTTAACATATAATGTATTGTTTGTTTCAGAGGTACAGGTCTGTGATTCAACAGTCTTACACAATTCACAGGGTTCACCATAGCACATACCCTCCCCAATGTCTATCACCCAGCCACCCCATCCCTCCCACCCGCCACCACTCTAGACTGCCCTTCTGACACTAACACCAAATTCAGGAGGGTCTTCAAACCACACTTACTTTCAACAGTTTGCCAGAAGGATTTTCAGAATTCACTGAGGGCTATATTTCTCATAGTTATAGTTTATTACAGGGAAAGGATACAGATTAAAATCAGCCAAAGGAAAAGGCACACAGGAGAGAGTTCAGAAGGAGTCCCAAACAGGGATTTTATTGTCCCTTCTCTGCAGAATCAGGAATGCTGGAGGGGGTTGTTGTGATAAGCATTAGCAGGTCCTACTTTAATGCACTGCTTAAATTCCATAGTGGTTCCCACAGGGCCATGTCCCATACGGACGTCCCTGTAAGAAGCAATTTTTGGTTGCCCTTCTGCCTGACCATATGACTAATCCACTGGCCACCACCCTTAAGCAAGTAAAATACAAACAAGAACAAACAGCCTATAATTTAACCCATTGAACTGATTTGTTTTCACCTTTTCCAATCAGAATGACATCCTTCTGAATAGGATGCTGTCCATTTGTTACGGAACCTGGACTGGATCACCCAACGAAGAACCAAGCAACACTCGGAGATCCTGGAGGATAGGAGGTTTATTTAATGCTGGCAGGCTCAGAGGAGAGTGATCTCCAAAGGTCTGAGCCCCGAGCACAAAGGGAGTGACTTATGCACGTCTACTTCCGCATACTGGGCACTCTTGGCATGAGCACGAAGTGGGGCAGGGAGAGGAATCCAGACTGGTGCACGCGGAAAGTAGAGCAGAGAGAAGAACGCAGAAGAGCCCTTGGGGCTGAGGCTTCCTCGCTGGCTCTGTTGGCCATCTTAGGACACAGATTTTTCCTTATCATTCCCCCCTTTGATGTCCCTTTAAAAACCTAGTTTAGAGGGCATCATTTTCATTCTCTAAGGGGCAGTAGTGAGTAAGGAGCAACTGGAGTCTGATCTTAGCAATTTGAGCAGTGATAAACCTAGTAAGGGCATTAAGAATACAAGAACCAAATGCTGCTGTGAAGAGGAGCATTAGGAGGGGGCCAGTGAAGGGGAGGAACCAAGGGAACCACTGTGAGAGGGAATCCCACCAAGTTGTCTGCTGGAGTGCTTCACACGGTGATTCACTTGTTCTTGTAATTGGGTCATTTCTTGGGCAACACCCAACTCATTAGCATAGAAACAACATTCCTCCTGTAAGAAGAGGCAGAGTCCCCTTTGCACAGCCATGAGCAAGTCGAGCCTGCACCTGTTTTGGAGGACCACTGAGGCCAGTGAATCGAGTTGGTGCTGCAGGGCCAGGGCTGATTGAGTGTTGAGTTAGCCCCTGGTACTGTACTTGAGACATCCCAATGCCAGTGGCACTGAGGGCAACACCTGACACGGCCAGTAGGCTCATGATAAGAGGGATGACCATGGGGGATCATCGTGGGTGGCTAGGAGGTCTCCATATAAGTGGGGTGTCGCTCCCGGGGAGGACTGAAAGATCGGCTACGAGATTGACAAGCGTGCATGATTAATTGTGCAGGGTGATGCAGATATATACACTTTGATCGCAAGCCAGAAAAGTGTTGTTAGGCGCACAGACCCAGCTGTGGCCCATGACGGGAGAAGAAGAGTTTCCATACAGCAGTACTGGAGCCAGAAAGGGATAATCTGAGGTCCCCCATGCTGACGTGGGAGGTGACATGGTGGACTGGTTGAGGATGACACCTAGGTATTGGATGGGACCAGGCTTCATACAGATCCAGCAGTCAGATGCTAGGGATGGATTTGAGTGATTAAGTGCTTGGTGGGAGACATTAATCATACCTAACAGTTGCGCTATAGATGCTTGCTGTGTATGGATGGGGGACCCAAGGATACCTCAGGGCGAGTTATTTTCTGTCTGACTCTGAGGGCTGACTGCAAGGCTTGGGTAAATCATAAACTTGGCCATGGGGTCAGTCCCTATAGAGTGATATTGGCCAACAGGAGAGTGATTCCTGTGGCCCATGATGTGGCACTGGGTTCTAGGACTGAGAGTGTGAGTGGTATACAGAGATTATTAGGGCAAGAGGATGGGATGGCGTTGTGTAACAAGGAAATCCAGGATGTCACTGTGCTGTTTGAGGCTCCACCACCCATTGGATCATTGTTCCATTCTGGCCAAGTTGCCTCCCAGGACTCACATCCCCAGGCTTGTGAGCAGAACTGGGGGCAGGTGTTTGGCTGTTGAGGCGTAGGGCCCCCACAGATGTAGATATCTACCAGCTGGTAACCTGAGTGAGGGCCATGGTAGGAACACCATCTATGATGTTCCCAGCAGGAATCAAGAAGTTGGCATCCATCAAAGTGGAGGTCAACCTTCGGTGTGTCCATCCCAGGTGGAAGAAGTCAGTGGGGGCGCTGGTGGGTGATTGAGGGGTATAAGCTGGAAATGGTGATATGAGAGTTTGCCCACCTGGCCAGGCCAGGCAAGCTAGTGAGGAGGAACAGCACACCAGGCAGCAGAAGACCAGGACCGACTGGGGCCAGGAAGACCATGGTGAAATTCACTTAGGATTAGACAGCTGAGGGCCAGTAAAAATGGGGTCTATGACCTCAGTTAGAAGGAGCCATCATGGCTAACCTGACAGCAGATGAAACCTGTGGACAAGTAAGTGCAGTAATACACCCTAGGGTCACCCAATAAGCAATGACAATAGTAAGCCTTTGGGAGAAAGTCCAGGCAGGAGGGGCAACGGTGTAGAGTCCGACTCCCAAGATGAGGGAAATCGCGCCTATGATAGCCAGGGACCATGGAGAGCAGGTGTCCATCAGTCAGTGGGGTCTCGTCGAAGGTGAAGCCAGAGAGGGTTCGCAAGGTCTGGCTGGACTCTCCACTGGCATGGCTCCTCTTCCAGATGATGAGCTTTCTTCACTCTTGAGTGCTGGACCCGCCGGGTGACATCTGAGACCTTGACCGCAGTAGGGGTGGTTAGAACAACAGTGTGGCGCCCTGTCCACTGTGGTTTGAAGGGGTCTTTCTTCCAATCTTTGACCCAAACTGAGTCCCCTGTCTGGAAGAAGTACACCTGAGACCCTAAGGAGATTGGGGACCTCTCAGTGGTGTACTTTTGTAATTTATTTAGGGTGGCCCCCCAGGCCCTGAAGTTGCTCCTTTATTTTTTTATCTCCAACCTGATGTAAGTTTCCTGAAATTCTCTCCAGGCATGGGGGAGGCTGTCCATATATTAACTCAAATGGGGAGAAACCTAATGTCCCAGGTGTTTACCTGGAGGCGTTTACCATCTGTTGGCTTTCCCGTGCCCCAGGGTCAAATGGAGTGTAAATCCTGTAGGCTTCACATAGTCTTTTGTAGTAGTCCCCGGGGAACTCTCCTAGTTGTTGAGTGACTGAGGATACCTTAGTCATGTTCATGGGTTTCTTAGCTCCTGCTCGGATTACCCAGAGGAGGGTCTCCTGGTACCGACGGATGTGGGCCTGTCCCTTGGTTGTGGTGAAGTCCCATGCTGGGTGCTCCTTGGGTGCAGCTGTATTAGCCCAGGCAGCAGGGTCAATGACTCCCACTGATGCATGCTCTTCTAGGTACTGCCATGCACCTTTCATTATTCTCCTCCTTTCCTCTGTGTTAAACAGGGTGTGGAGTAACTGTTGGCAGTCTTCCTAGGTTGGCCAAGGAGTCTGGAAGAGGGATTCTATGAGGTGATCCCGAATCCATGCACCCTCCTTGGCCAAATTCCAGGGTCAGCCAGATGGTTCACTTGCCTAGATTTGACGGATGCCTTCTTCTGCCTCCACTTAGCTCCACAGAGCCAGCCACTATTTACCTTTGAATTGTCTGAACCGGATACAGGGCGCCAGATGCAACTGACTTGGACGCGCCTCCTGCAGGGGTTTAAAAACTCGCCAATGCTCCTTGGGGAAGCACTGGCCGTGGACCTTGCCAGCTTCCCAAGAGAGGCCACATTATGCACCCTCCTCCAGTATGTGGATGACCTCCTCCTCACCAGTGACACACAAGAAGACTGCACAAAAGGCACAAAGGCCCTCCTACAGTTCATGTCAGACTCGAGGCACTGAGGAGGCCCTCGCCAGTACCAGGAGGCCCTCCTCCGGGTATGTGGTAACCCCAGTCTCATGGAAGAAGGCAAAAATCTGCCAATAATAGGTCCGATACCTTGGTTTCCTCCTCACCCAAGGGAAGAGAGAACTAGGGCCGGAGAGGAAAAGGGTCATCATCTTCCTGCCATAGCCCCAGACAAAAATGGGCCTACAAGAATTCCTGGGCGCTGCAGGATTCTGCCGCATCTGGATCCCTGGGTTCTCGGTAATAATAAGATCCCTTTATGATCTCTTAGGGGGATCAGATTGAGAACTCCCTCCTGGACTGAGGAAGCAGAAGTCGCCTTCACGGAGATAAAGACCACCCTGGGGCAGGCTCCAGCCCTGGGCCTACCAGATGTAGAAAAACCCTTCAATCTCTTTGTGCATGAAAAGGAAAAAATAGCGCTCGGGGTACTCACCCAGACTGTTGGACCCTGGCAATGGCCAGTTGCTTACCTGTCAAAGAAGCTGGACCCCGTGGCAGGAGGATGGTCACCGTGCCTCAGGGCACTGGCAGCCACAGTCCTACTCATCAAGGAGGTGGACAAACTTACCCAGGAGCAAGAACATAATGTCAAGGTCCCTCATGCAGTTGTGTCCCTCATGAATGCACAGGGACACTGCTTCCTTTCCTACTCTTGGCTAGCACAATACCAAGGGCTCCTCTTAGAAAACCCACTGGTTACCCCAAAACAGTAAAGACATTAAGTCCAGCAACTTTTCTCCCCACCAAAGAGGGGGACCAGACCATGACCGCTCCGAGGTGACTGATGAAGTCTACGTGAGCCGTCCAGGTCTGTGGGATCAAGCCATAAAGAATCCAGAGCTCACGCTGTTCAGCGATGGCAGCAGTTACCTACAGGAGGGTGCCCGGAAAGCAGGTTATGCAGTAACCACAACCACTAAAGTCCTAGAAGCTAAAGCATTACCAGCTGGATGGTCATCTCAACAGGCTGAACTGTATGCCTTAATCCGAGCCCTCACCCTCAGTGAAGGCAAGCAAGTCAACATCTATACAGACTCTTGGTATGCCTTCACTACTGTACATATACATGGGGCCATCTACAAGGAAAGGGGCCTCCTAACTGCCACAGAAAAGGCTATCAAAAACAAGGAGGAGATATGGAGACTCCTCGAAGCCATCTGGATTCCAAAGGGAGTAGCAATCGTTCACTGTAAGGGACACCAGAAAGGAGACGATCCCATAGCGTGGGGAAATCATCTGGCAGATGAGGCAGCCAAGACCACAGCCAGTGAGGCCATGAACAGAGCCCCTTCCCTCACCATGTCCCTGACACTCCCGGAAGAAGTCCCTCCTCCCAGTTACACTGAAAAGGAGAAAGAATGGGCCATGGCTGATGGGGCCACCCTGACTGAAAAGGGGCGGTGGATGATGCCAGATGGGTGCATCTTCATTCCAACAGCAACTGGAGTGCATCTAGTCAAGGAACACCATCAACTCACTTATCTGGGAAAAACTACATTAGAGGCCCTTCTCAAGAAGCACTACTACATCAGTCAGGTGCCGGCACTATGCTGAGCAGAGTGAATGATGCGTAACATGTGCTAAAAATAATGCTCAGATGGCACCCAGTCTCCACCAGGTGTCCAGAGGATGGGAGCAACCCCCTTAGAAGATCTAGAGGTAGACTTCACAGATGTGCAGCCGAGCAGGTTCAACTATCTCCTAGTAATAGTATGCACATACTTTGGGTGGGTAGAAGCCTTTCTGACCAGGACAGAGCAAAGCCGGGAGGTAGCTAACGTCCTCTTGTGGGAGATCGTGCCCCAGTTTGGCCTGCCATTAACAATCCATGGTGACAATGGATCCGCATTTGTAGCAGACATTGTACAAGTCTTGACCAAATCTATCAACATCACCTGGAGACTCCACACCGCTTACTGGCCCCAAAGCTCAGGGAAAGTAGAGCGAATGAATCGCACCTCAAGGGAATCTTAGCAAAGTTTTGCCTGGAGACTAACCTCCCATGGCCAGATCTGCTACCCATAGCTCTCCTACGTGCTTGCTGCACGCCTGGAACATTAGGTTTCTCCCCATTTGAGTTACCATATGGACAGCCTCCCCCGTGCCTGGAGAGAATTTCAGGAAACTTATAAAAAAATAAAGGAGCAACTTCAGGGCCTGGGGGGCCACCCTAAATAAATTACAAAAGTACACCATTGAGAGGTCCCCAATCTCCTTAGGGTCTCAGGTACACTCCTCCCAGACAGGCGACTCAGTTTGGGTCAAAGATTGGAAGAAAGACCCCTTCAAACCACAGTGGACAGGGTGCCACACTGTTGTTCTAACCACCCCTACTGCGGTCAAGGTCTCAGGTGTCAACTGTGGGTCCATCACTCAAGAGTGAAGAAAGCTCATCATTCGGATGAGGAAATGCACCATTGGAGGATCAGCTGTGTTCCCTGGCTCTCATCAGCGTGATTTCCTTCATCTTGGGAGTCGGACTCTACACTGTTGCCCCTCCTGACTGGACTTTCCCCCAGAGCCTTCTACTTAAGGTCATAGATCCCACTTTTATTGGCCCTCCACTGTCTACTCCTGAGCATATTTCACCACAGTTTTCCTGGCCCCAGTAAGTCCTTATTTTCTGCTACCTGGTGTGCCATTAAGTTTATGATTAAGTCCGTGATTATGATTAGCCCCAAGCCTTGCAGTCAACCCTCAGAGTCAAACAGAATGATGCCCTCTAAACTAGGTGTTTAAAGGGGCATCAAAGGGGGGAATGATAAGGAAAATCTGTATCCTAAGATGGTGGACCGAGGCAGTGGGAGAGTCCCAGTCCTTGTCCTGGGGCTCTTCCAGGTTCTTCTCCCTGCTCTGCTTCCCATGCATACCAATCCAGGTTCTTCTCCCTGCCCCACTTCACACACACGCCAAAAGTGCCAAGTATGCAGAAGTAGAGTGTATAAATTGCCCCCTTTGTTTGTGCTTGGGGCTCAGACCTTTGGAGACCACTCTCCTCTGAGCCCACCAGCGTTAAATAAACCTCTATCCTCTGAGATCTCCGAGTGCTGCTTTGTTCTTCTGTCGGATGATCCAGTCCAGGTTCCGTAACACTAACACCTCTTCAGGAGGTTCCAAAGTCATCCCTGAGGGAAAACAGGCTATCTGCTTGTGAGGATCTCCTTTCCCCTAGTAGCATGTTCCTGCATAAACCATTTCCATTTCATTATGGAACTCTTACAGGCACTATCTTCTCCATTAGAGTTTCTTTGACATCAGCCAAGAAAATATAGACTTTATAGGTTTCAGAATTAATTTATGTCTCTCAGTCATTGAGACAGTTTTAATGATTTCTCATAGCAAACTAGTAATTGTCTCCTCAATGGAAAATTTCTAATTCAAACCCCAGTGGTTGCTGCCGGGTAGCACTCACAAGCTTTTGCCTTAAGCTCTGGTCTACATGCCACACAAGAGTACGTTTAGCAGATTAACAACCTGTGTATGATTTCAGGCAATCTTATGGGTTTCCATTTAGTATGTCCGATCGGCATTGGGGAAAGAGTGGCTTCACATGCTTTCTGTTTTACAATACTAGGTCTATCCTCATAGTACATTCAGGTAAAGGAAACACAACCACAGTACTTAAAATTTGTTCAAACACATACAGTTTCATCTGAACTTTTACCTTAATCTCATCAACCTTTATGTCCCTATATCCTCCTAATCTAACTGTGCCTCCCATTATAATTCCACCAACAGATTTTGGAACCATAATGCATGAGATCGCCATTTCAACAAATCCCAAAATTTCTTCACCTCCCTGACCATTTTACCCACTCATGCATATGACCTGGAATCCACAGCTAGGGGTTGGGACAAAGGACTCAGGCCTACTTCTCAGCATGTATCTTGATTAGATTACTGGACCAATGTCCTAGGCATTTGGGCATTGGGGTTCTCATTGTCATCTTTGCCAGTGGCCCTCTACATTTCTTCAAACTAAGATTACTAAGCAGATTTATTTAGTATTCATCAATGTTGGAGCACCATCAGTCTACCCAGCTTCCCAGAATATTATATTAAGACCCTACTGACATCCACTGTAATCATCTCATTTCTTTTTTTTTTTTTTAAGATTTTATTTATTTATTTGAGAGAGAGAGAATGAGAGACAGAGAGCATGAGAGGGAGGAGGGTCAGAGGGAGAAGCAGACTCCCTGCCAAACAGGGAGCCTGATGCAGGACTCGATCCTGGGACTCCAGGACCATGACCTGAGCCGAAGGCAGTTGCTTAACCAACTGAGCCACCCAGGCGCCCTCATCTCATTTCTTAGTAACTGTTTAAGAATCTTCACCTTGTTGGGGCACCTAGGTGGCTCAGTCAGTTACCCATGTGTTTCAGCTCAAGTCGTGATCCCAGGGTCCTGAGATTGAGCCCACATTGAGCTTTTTGCTCAGTGGAGAGTCTGTTTCTCCCTCCCCCTCTGCCCCCTACCACCCCTCATGCTCTCTCTTTCTCTTTCAAATAAATAAATAAAATCTTAAAAAAAAATCTTCATCTTGCTGTGATGAAACTCCAAGTCCTTTCTTTTTTCTATTCTCTTGCAAATCATCCTAATTTTATACACTATCTGTTGTTTTAGCTCAATTTTCCCCTCTGGTTGTGGCTCTGATGCCAGAAACTGATACTCTGACTAGGATCCAAGCATGGCCCACCATCAGGATTAATCCCAACACTGTCTTATTTGCATTTTAGCTATTAGAGATAACAATTAACCAGGGGATTACATATTTCACTTGTTTTTTTGTTATTTGCATTTCCTTATGCATCCAAGGAGTCAACTCAACAGAAATTAGATCCATGATTCCTTAATTCACTTGGTACCTTCTACTTCCAGTAACTGCCTGCAGCACAGCTTCAAATCTATAAAATGGCCATGCCAAGAATTAGGGCTTTGTTCATCCCCCACCATCTCATCTTTTTTTCACAAACCACATATTCCCATGAATCAGGCCATTTTAGCAAATCCCACTTCTCAAACCAAATGTCCAGTTACCCAAACTGCAGAGTTTGAGGGCACACGGTCCTCCACAAGACTGTCTTCACTTCTAACACCAACTGCAAGTTTGACGAATTTCAAATCTACCCTCAGGTTTGATAATTCTCTAGAGGGACATGCAGAACTTACTGAAAGATATTATTCCAATAGTTAAGGTCAAATACATAGGAAAAGGATACAGATTAAACTCAGCCAAAGAAAGGGACACTCAGGCAAACTCCAGGAAGATTCCAAATATGAGTCTTTTGTTTTTCTCTCTACATAGAGTCAGGGCACCTTACTTTTGGGGTATCAGTATGTAAAAATGCAGAGTAATGCCAAGCACTCACCCTAGGCTCACCTTGGTCCAGTGTCAGAGTTTTCCATCAGGGCTCCATTAGGTACTCATGATTGATTTATTGTTTTCCCATCAACACTGCATGACCGAAAGCCTCCGCCTTGTGTCCCATCATGGGTCTTTCCATCATGATCAGCCCAGGAGATAGCCTAATCACGTTAGGGACAATAAATCAGTGGTAAAACTCCCAGTGCTGATTCAAAAGTAAAGATTGATCCGATGCACATCCTTGAGTTATCTTTGCAAGATTGAAACCCCTTTGAGCATTCAAATACCAGGCCAAGTGGAGCCAGAGAGTCGGTGATGCTGACTATTGTCAGCCCTCATGATTTCAATCATATAAGACCTGGACTTTGTCACCTTAAGATGATTTTTGCCCCAGTTCCAAGCTGAATTTCCCATTGCACAAGCCTCTTCGTGAATATGGATGCACCATTAGCTTAAAACTTCCCCAGTTTTGTTGATTTGAGGAGAAACTGCTTTGGGAAATATCCCTGGTGTCCTTCTCTACTTGTTTTAGGTAAAACCCTTCCTTTTATACATTCTTTGGCTTGGTTGTGTCTTTTGGCTGAATACACATGAAGAAGTGAGCCCAGTTTGAGGCAACACAGGGGCACAGACAGAAACCTGGGAAAGGATCAGCTTTTCTAGAGGCTGTGACAAGAAAGTGCTGTTTAGAAATAAGAAAAACAGAGGTCCCTGGGTGGCACAGTCGGTGAGCGTCCAACTCTTGGTTTCAGCTCAGGTCGTGATCTCAGGGTTGTGAGATCCGGCCCTGCATCCAGCTCTGCACTCAACAACAGAGTCTATTTGAGATTCTCTCTCCCTCTCCATCTTCCACCTGTGTTTCTCTCTCTCATATAAAATAAATAAATCTTTAAAAAAAAAAAAAAAGAAAGAAAGCCAATATCTGTCCAGGATTCTACACTAACCACTTGTGGTAAAGTAAATAATGCCCTCAACCCTATATTTGCAGGAGTGATTAAATTATAATCCCTTATTTGTATTTTCAATTTGAGATTGACTCATTTTGAAGTGAGGTCATCCTGGATTATCCAGGTAGGCCCTGATGATCTTGAACTTTACCTGTGATCCTAGAGGACAATCAGTGATGGTTACAGAAATCCTCCACCCTTCTGTTTACCTACACTAGGACCAGGCACACTTTCCATATTCCCATTATTTACCTCATAAATGATTAATTAAACTACTTTGTCCTTACTCATCAATTGTAACAAATTCCTATTAACTAAACTTCAGTTAAGATTCTCTCCTGCCCAAGGACCTGAAATTTGGCCCCCTACAGCCAAATCCAGCGCACAGCCCTTCCTTAGAGCCCCTATAGGAAAAGAGGCTGGCCTCAGGATAAAACATCCTCTGATCTACTATCCAGTCAGACCAACCTTTTATCTCACTTCCCTACATTATATTCTTTCTACTTGTTTGCTCCTCTCTATAAAAGAAAAATCTTGTTTTGCCTGTTTTCTGAAATACTTACAGATCTTGAGTTCAGAGCTTTCTTCCTATCCCAATAGTATTTTCAAATACAGTTTCTCCTCAACCCTGGACTTGTCTTTAATTTGACAGCTCAGTGTAATCAAAGGATCCTTGTAGGAGGGAGACAGTGCAGTTGGAGTGGATTACAGAGGCAGAGTTTGAAATGATACCACTGCAATGTTTTACAATCACAACAATGCAAAACAATCAGGAAACGCAAGCTCCCTCTAATAGCTGAACAAGGCAAAAAATAGATGCTCCCCTACAGCCTCCAGAGGAAGCAGACCAGCTGACACCTGACTAAAGCCCAGTGAGACTTATTTTGACCTACAGACTATAAAATAATAAGTTTGTATTATTTTAAGTCACTAAATTTCTGGAAGGTAATTTGTTAGAGCAACGTTAGGAAATCAATACCCTACTTGTGTAAATTTGGCCAAATCATTTCTTAATTTCCCCACATGTAAAATGACTCCGTTGAATAGGTTCTTTTTCAAGGATATGTTTAGGTTTAACCTTCTGTTATAATATTATCCTCAAGGCTATGTGTCCAGAGTATTAAGCCAAACAGCACAATTTTGCAGGTTTTGAAATTAGACGCTAGAAATTAGGTATCAAATACTGGAATAGGAAGACGTTTTGGTCTAAATAGGTAGGCGGTATGAATATGCTAGGGGACAATGAGAGCCTCCCAAAGCTCAGGTGTAGTGAAATTAGAATTAAATCAGAAAAAGACTAGTCAATCATGAAAGAATACAAACATGAGATTATAAAGGACCAGAAGCAAAACCCAATTACCAAGTGAAAAAACAACCAACCCAAGAGAAGAGTTCAGCCACCCAAGGCTGGGCAAGAGGTATAAGTGGAAGCAATAGACAGAATAACTCTCATAAAAAGCCGTCTCCATTCTTCTCATGGTGAGAATTAGGTTCATCCCAGGGTTATCGCAAACGCATTGAATAAGATCAATCTGGGCCTAAAAAATGTTGACCTCAGACATGGGACTCACAGAGTTCAGGAGACAAAGCAATTCCAGAACCATGGTAGGTAAATGCAGAGCTTTGACAGCACGACGGCGTCACAGTGTCATAACCTTTTGTGTCAATTTCTGATAAAGCTGCAGTAATTACCATAAATTACCACTGAAAGGTTTCAAAAATGTGCAAGAAAATTAGTGATATTTTTAGGATTCCTGAGAGTCCTAGGAGCTTGACACACACACATTCTTATGAGTAAAATACCTCCTAGAATACTAATATTTTCAATTATATACAGTTATATGTGTGTCTGTGTGTGTGCACATGTGTGTGTGTGTGTACTGTGAAGAGCTATGAGATATTTATGAAGTGATAAGATTGTATTAGTCAGTTTGGGCTATAACAAAATACCACAGACTGGGTGGCTTAAACAACAGAAATGTATTTTTTCACAGTTCTGGAGGCAAGAAGTCGGAGATCGGGGTGCTAGCATGGCAGTGTTCTGGTGTTGGGTTCTTCCCAGCTTTGACAGCCTCCTTCTAGCTAAGTCTTCACAAGGCAGCGAGCACTCTGGTATCCTCCCTCTTCTCATAAGAGCTCCCATTCTATCAGATCAAGGTTCCCCCTTAGGATCTTTTTTTTTTTTTTAAAGATTTTATTTATTTATTTGACAGAGAGAGACACAGCGAGAGAGGGAACACAAGCAGGGGGAGTGGGAGAGGGAGAAGCAGGCTCCCCGCAGAGCAGGGAGCCTGATGC
>NC_138375.1:17177641-17235034 GCF_054177405.1 Leptonychotes weddellii | reverse complement strand
CCTGGGTGGCTCAGTTGGTTAAGCGACTGCCTTCGGCTCAGGTCATGATCCTGGAGTCCCTGGATCGAGTCCCGCATCGGGCTCCCTGCTCGGCAGGGAGCCTGCTTCTCCCTCTGACCCTCCCCCCTCTCATGTGCTCTCTGTCTCTCTCATTCTCTCTGTCTCAAATAAATAAATAAAATCTTTAAAAAAAAAAAATCATCTCATTATTTTCAAAATGTACTACTTCGGTCATTGGAGACTAAAAAAAAACAAAAAACAAAAAACTGCAGCATGTATAGACCATCATTAGGGGTCCTTTTTAATGAATGTGACACAAGCTAGTCGGATAAGAGATTTCATAATGAAAATAACAAACACTCAGGTCTTCAGTTTTTGGAAGAGTTGTTTATTTATGCCGTTACTGGAAAGGTCCCTAAGGATATTCCCCTAAAACAAATATGTACTAGTCAATGTGGCTGTATTCTCTGCACTTAGATATTCCCTATTAGTGTTTTATTCCTATGGCTATGTTAAAAAAAATATTAATGTTCTGTTTTGTTGAAATCACTAAAGTTTATTAAATAAATCAAACAGGGGCACCTGGGTAGCTCAGATAGTTAAGCATCTGCCTTTGGCTTGGGTCCTGATCTCCAGTTCCTGGGATCCAGCCCCCATGTCAGGCTTCCAGCTCAGTGGGGAGCCTACTTCTCCCTGTCCCTCTGTCTCTCCCCCTGCTTGTGCTCTCTCTGTCTCTGTCTCTCTCAAATGAATAAATAAAATCTTTAAAAAATAAATTAATTAAATCAAACAACTAGACATTAAATTAATGTACAATGTGTACATGTCCTATATTTTTGAAACCATGTATCAGATAATAAGAATTTTATGAAATATTTAAATAAAATAAAACCTGAAAAATCTGCTTATTATCAGATAATCAGTGTCTCCCATAAATGCTCTCTCATTATGTCAGCCTCTCATTGTCAAAATGTATTTTTATTTTATTATTTTATATTCTATTTTTAGAACACTTCAATGGTAACTTTATATAAAGAAATTTAAAAATACATTTTTGAAAATAGTGTTTTTTAAATTTTGGTGAATATTTTGATATTTTAATGAAGAAGAGATCTTTTGTGAATATTAGGATCTTGATTCACTTATACAAACCAACTAATTTGAACATGATATTCATATATACATAAAATACATTAATACTAAATTAAAACTAAAACATTTAGATCAGTAAAAACATTTTTTACAAATACTTGAAGTGTGTGCTGTCATCTATAAAGTAAACAGAAATAAAAATTCAGAGAGACAAGTACATGAGACAAATCAATTTCTCTCTCTGAATGCGACTTCATCCTAAATCAAGAACACACTTATAGGGCGCCTGGGTGGCTCAGTTGGTTAAGCGGCTGCCTTCAGCTCAGGTCATGATCCCGGGATCCTGGGATCGGGTCCCGCATCGGGTTCCCTGCTCTGCGGGGAGCCTGCTTCTCCCTCTCCCACTCCCCCTGCTTGTGTTCCCTCTCTCGCTGTGTCTCTCTCTGTCAAATAAATAAATAAAATCTTTAAAAAAAAAAAAACAACACACTTACATCCTTGGATACTGCTTATTGACACTGAGAATATGCTTATCGTATTCCATTTCACAATTATGAATAAAATATGGGCTTATTAGATTGTCTAAATGGATGAGGTAAATTGAGCAAACTGTATTTGATTATGGTCCTTTATTCCAAATTCAAACACAATTAATGAATGAACTATATTGACTATAAATTATGTTGGCTTTAATATAGAGAAATTGATGATATTCTAACAAAATTCCACTTAAGTGGTTTTGTAAGAGTCTTCTTAATATGCATATTCAAACACTAGTATTTCCAATGAATAGTATAAACTTTCAGCCTTGCAATATAATTTCTTTTCTTTCTTTCTTTTTTTTTTTTTAAAGATTTTATTTATTTGACAGAGAGAGACACACCGAGAGAGAGAACACAAGCAGGGGGAGTGGGAGAGGGAGAAGCAGGCTTCCCGCAGAGCAGGGAGTCCGATGCGGGGCTCGATCCCAGGACCCTGAGATCATGACCTGAGCCGAAGGCAAACGCTCAACGACTGAGCCACCCAGGCGCCCCGCAATATAATTTCTTAACCAGGAAAAATAATTAACATTATTACACTGAGTAACTAGCTTTACTGATCAGTGTGTTTCAGAAAATGTAGTACACAACATAAAATGTATTGATAGAATTATATTTTCTTTTTTTAAAACACTTTTTTTAGATTTATTTATTTATTTTGGAGGGGCAGAGGGAGAGAGAGAGAGAATCCTGAAGCAGATTCCCCACTGAGCGCCGAGTGGGACCTGGGTCTCAATACCAGGACCCTGAGATCATGACCTGAGCTGAAATCAAGAGTGAGACACTCAACTGACTGAGCCATCCAGGTGCCCCTAGAATTATATTTTCTTTAAATATTTAATTTCTCACAATGATTGAAAAAATCAATTTTCCCATGATAAAATATGTGTGTGAAAACATGCAATCATAACACATGCATTAACCCAGAGAATCCATCTGTGAGCATTCTGGTTTTTGTAATATTTAGGGTGTGAAGATAAAATTATTCCATTCGGTTTTGTTAAGAAAATTTATTCAAAGACCTATTAATTTGCAAAAGTGAGTATATTTTAAATACCATGTAATAAAAGTAAACAGGGAGTTCTGCAGAATGTTTTTAATATTTGTTGTTTGAATAATTCTAGAAACAATACTATGTGTTTCCTTAGGAGTACATTCATAGTTAATCACTGAGTGCAATTTGATTTTACTGTTACTTACTTACTCTTTGATCTTTTCACTCCTTTTTCTTAATATTTCTCTAGATGCAAGTGTTCTTCATCTAGTATCATGATTGTTTGACTCATTTTCCTTAAGTGTCTTTTTTTGTTCAATTATAAAACAGGTTTATTCATAATGTAAAAAAATTGTCTTGATACAAATTGAGATGAGATGTTTTACAGACTATGACTAGAATTTATTTGTCCTAAATATTTTTCAATTGTATTTTGTTAATAAGAGTTTAGACTCTAGCCCTAGAGCACATATTTTAATTTTTATCAGCTTCTGTTAAAGCCAAAATAGAGTGGGAAATTGCAAATTGTTGCATTATTGTTGCAAATTGTTCATTACACACAGGTTACAAATAAGCAATTATAAACACAACTTCTATTGAGACACTGTCACAAACATTCTTTTACTTGCATGTCAGTAGTATAAATACAAACTTTTTTTTTTGTAGTGTAACTTTATAGTTTATTTGTGAAGAATTTGGAGTTATTTAGACTTATTTCATCACTTTCACCAGGTTGCTGAATTTCTTTATGCCAAACTTTTCTTATTGTTAAAGTGGAGAATGTAATAGAAGTTATTTACCTATGTGTGTTGTTGTGAGGTTATTCAATATCATTCTATTATTTTAGAACATTTTATTCAGTGGTTAGTTTCAAATCTGTGTTGATGAGTAATAAGAACTATTTAGTCATATCTACCACTTATTTAAAAACTATATAAAATTCTGAGTAGATAACAGTATGGGTAGGATATAAGAGGGGAGACATATTTATTATCTAACAATAAAATTTAGTTTAGAATGACTGTCTTCTATAGACATGACCTTAATTTACCTGACGTTTTATTAGGATCAAATTAACATCCATCATTTAAATGCCTATAATTAACTATTATCTGTCTTTGAAATTTAACATTTGTTAAACTGCTCCTATGAAAAGGCACTTTGAAAAAAACAGGCAAGCAATAAATGCAACCCTGAAATAGCAGGTTTATAAATGGATAGTGACAGGGTTTATTAATCACCGCAATGAAATTAACAATGCATAGTTAAGATGAAATCATTCTGTTCATGGGCTAGAAGACTATCACAGAGACCTTTAAATGTATTAATGTGATTTAATATAAATCCAGTTAAAAAAAAATTTTTTTTAATTTATTTATTTGAGACAGAGAGAACGAGAGAGAGAGAGCACATGAGAGGGGGGAGGGTCAGAGGGAGAAGCAGGTTCCCTGCCGAGCAGGGAGCCCGATGCGGGACTCGATCCCGGGACTCCAGGATCATGACCTGAGCCGAAGGCAGTCGCTTAACCAACTGAGCCACCCAGGCGCCCTAAATCCAGTTTTAAACTTTAAAAATAATTATGAGGTTCAGTAAATTTCACCCTTAGCTAAAAATACACTTAAAATATAGGGTTTATTCTTTTTTTGTCTAACAAATTAAATAATGCCTTTGAAAAACTTCAGGATGAACATCTCAAAATCAACTATGGTTTTGAGGACAAACAAGTGGAATGTACATGAAAATATCAGATGACGTTTCAGAATGGTTAGAGATGTTGGTTCTTTTCCCTCCTCATGTTTTTAAAACAAATTACCTACAAGGGAGGTTTGCTTTCTTTCTTTCTTTTTTTTTTTTTTTAAGATTTTATTTATTTATTCATGAGAGAGAGAGAGAGGCAGAGCGAGAAGCAGGCTCCCAAGGAGCAGGGAGCCCGATGCGGGACTCGATCCCAGGACCCTGAGATCATGACCTGAGCCGAAGGCAGACGCTTAACCATCTGAGCCACCCAGGCGACCATAGGAGGCTTGCTTTCATAAAACTTTCAGAATTGTAACTTTTATATAAACAAGATATCATAATAGGTTTAGTTTTCAAGGGCTAGGAGCATGGCAGTGATTGTTATTATTTATCCTGTGTCACTTCTCCATAGTCACTGGTTAGGAAAGCAGTTTCCAAAGTAACTATTTTTCCTAGCATATATTAAAGTTCATTTCAAACTTTTAAAATATTACCTCACTAATATTAGTAAGTTTATTTAACTCCAAAAAGAGCTTAAATGCACCACTAACATTTAAGTGTATAACTTATGCTAGTTATATTAAAAATAAAGTCCTATGCTCTGTATTTTGTTTTATTTCTGACAAATTGTGAAGAATTTGGATTTGGATAAACTCTTTTTAATGACTTTTTTTCTTTTCCAAACATTAAAATAAAATCCTTCAAGCAGAAGATTTGTTTCTTAAAGTAGTTCTATACATGCACTTTCAGCCTTCCCTCCCTAAATATTCTCTAATTTCCCAAAAGATGGTATGAAATTTTAATATAAAAAATAGAAAATAAAGTTAAATTACTTTCAGAAGGGTACATTTATATCCATTTTGGTATTTATATATGTGTATATGATAAAATAAACAATAATTCCTAATGACCTCTCCCACTTGCATCCAGTCCATAGAATTCATTGTTGTCTGCCCCTCTTACTTTGTAATCTCTTTTTCTGACTTTAGGAAATACGACTGCCATTATCCACAATTCAGTACTAATTTGTTCAACCCTAGTATACATGTAAATTCATAATTGCTAATCCAGACCCTTATGAGAAATACAAATTGTCAACTAAATCACAGTGTGATTTCCTTCCTTCCTTCCTTCCTTCCCTCCTTCCTTCCTCCCTCCCCTTCCCTCTTTCTTTCCTTTCTTCTTTCACCTTACAGAGCTCAGGCAGAGGGATATTCTCTGATGTTCATCACTTGAGTTTCAGGGATGGCCTTCATTATTATTCATCCTGAAGTAGTACTGGGCGTAGCAAATGCTCTTGCCCCAACACAGAGATAGAATGTTTTCCCTGTTTTTGTCCCTCAGTTGCAATAACTTCAAGTGGTATTTTCATCACCTTTCACCTGAAGATCAAGGCTTTTGTTCCTTAGGAGAGATAAGGAGATGCTCATGGGTGAGCTTTGATAGTGACCTTCATCCTCCTCTCCAAGCAGCAGTAATTTCTACCAGTGCCCAAGAACTACTGGAATTGATGAACTTCCCCCTGAAAATTCAGCTGAGTGTGGGTGATATTTTACTGGTGGCAGCTATTCCATTTCCAGCCAGTATCTTAAGGGAGGCTTTGTAAGGATCCTCCCTGATCTTCCCTATGAGTCATTTAAGAAAAAAAAAAATGCAGTTTGTTAGAAACAGCAAAGTAGACTTTATTCAAAACTATCACAATAGGAGGAGATTAAACCTCACTGAAACAAAAGGCAGATTTTTAAATGTTGAGATGAGCTAGTGAAAAAATACTGACAGACATTAGAAGGAAGGCTGGTTGATGTGATTAAGTTATCTGTGTCTGCTAATCATTGCTTATCAAAGTTAGGTACCTACCCTCCCATAGCAAGTAAAATGGGCATTATTATTATTATCAATTATTATTAGTAGTAGTATTAATGTTTACATTTCAAAGGCATGGCTCCCACATCCTTGAGAAAGACATTCCTGGGTTGTAGAAGATACATATCCCAAAGAACAGAAAAGAAATTTACATTTGCAAATGTTCTAAAGTAAATGTTCTAAGGAAAGGAAGCTCAGGGTTCTATAGTCAGGAAGAAGCCTGTCCAAAATCTTGATCAGAGTGCAGGAATTTCTGGATGAAAAGCCTGTAAGAGGAACATGCATATGTCTGGATTCCCCTAGGGCTGTCCCCCTCACACTAACTACCTCACACTTGGCCTTCAGCAATTCATTAAAATATCTAGCTTATTATTATATGGCATATGCCACACAAGCCGAGAGGTGCATTTCTTTCTAGACTTTGGTTTAGTTGTTTTCCTATAATGTAAAAGCTCTTGGATGGGTTCAAGAGTCTTAAATCTACAGTAGTCCAGCTTATTTTCCTAGTTGTAAGGGCAGGAAAGATGTTCTTTTGAGCTCCCTACATCTCTGAGATGAACCTGGAAGTAGCTTATGCTCTTAATTATAACATCTGAATATACTAAGTTGAATATTGAGTCTCTCTATCATACAAGAAGACATTGTAGTATGAATGTTTAGATGTATTTGTTAAATTGATTTATTTATATACAAGAACATCAGTTGTAATAGACTTTGTAAAAAAAAAAAAAAAACCTGAGTGCATGCTCCTCATCATATAAATATAAATATACATACTGAGGCAGAGAAGTTGTAAGTGCTTTCTTAAGCATCATATGTCTAACTTATGACTACAGCTTCTTGCTCCCAAGTGCAAGATTCTTTCCTCTACATCATCCACTTACTTATATTAATAATTTCTTTTTTTCAAAATGTGTTTCTCTATCCTATTTATTATTTTGAGGCTTGCATTCATTCAATAAAGTGATGGAAAAGCACACTGAGTTAGTAATAAACATAGATAACTATGCTGGTATAATAACAATATGTCATTTAATATGGAAAACATTTTTCAGTCTTTCCATCCCTAAGGAATATTGACTTTCTTTTGTATCTAGTTAAAAACCAAATTGTTTCTGATCTTTTGAGTTTCTTTTTCAAATTATGGACTAAAATTATTTGGCATGCCAGCCATCTTTAAATATTTAAATCCTAAAGGCATTTTTTCCAAAACCTTATATATACATATATATATATATATATTTATAAATACTTTGTAAAAATAGTCAAGCCATTTTCAATCTAACTCTGTAAACTACAAAGAAGATGCAAAACAAACAATAAAATTCATGAAGACAGAAATGCAGGAAGGCAGTATTTTTGTTTTCGTTATATATGACTCAAGCTAAAGAAGCATATGTGACTCATTAATGAATTTGCTATCTGATTTCATATGTAGTCCAAGCTGAATCTTTTACTGAAACCTCTAGCAATCTATAATACATAATCTACTAATGAGTTTAAAATATCTTCATGTAATTAAAATAAAGTTTTAGGTTACAATAATCAGACAGTATAAAGAGGAGAAGCATCTAGTGCCATTGTTACAAGGAGTGCATGGTAGAGAACCGTTTTATTATTATGCTATATTTCTCTAATTTACAGATATTTATGCAAAGTTGTATGAATTACTTTCCAAACAATACACAATTTATTAATCCAGGATTTGGCAACTATGCTAATCCCTGAGGAAAATTAAAAGACTTATAGTCATTGTGATGAAAAAAAATAGTAATGGGGATGATATTTAAAAATCATAATTCCTAAAATGAAAGAATGGACACAATGCTATAGATTATAAATGATAGAAAGATTACGTACTTTGAATTGAAATAGAAATGTGCTAGTTTTATGACCTTGAAAAAATTCTGAAACTATCTGAGATCCATTTTTTTTTTAATCTGCAGAAAATGAGTAAATGCCTGACCTGTCAAATTATTGTGAGATTTGAATTATATGATGCATGGTCATACATGAAGTGTCAGCCAAATTACAGGGGGTTCTATTTATACTTGTTTAATCTCACAACATTGACATGAGGGAAATATCATGCCTATTTTATAAAAAGTAAAGAAATAAAATTGCATTTTATACTTTTCCTATGACTGAGAGTATGCTGAATACTATACAAAAGAAATATGGTCATATTTATCATGGCTCATGTCCTATTATAGGAAGAAGGCATTTAAAAATTTATAATGTTAATTATTTCATTACGATGGTGCCAGTTATCTGATTGAGAAGTAAAAGTGACATGAAAGCATCTAACAGGAAACTTAATCTAGTCTAGTATGTCCAGAAAGACTGTTTCATTTCCAACTTGATGTATGATAGATAAATTGGAGTTAGACCATAACAAAAAAATTTATAGCAGTGATAACAGTATGTGAATTTTTGGACAGGTAAGTGGGCTGAATTTCTTCTAAGAACTGAAATTTGATCAGTTCACTTGGACATTGGTAAGCAATGGGGAGAAAAACTTAGGATGGGTTTGGAAATTTAGTAAGGGACCTGTTCATGCTAAGCTAATATAAGGATGTAGACCTCTAAAAGGCAAGAAGAAGCCATAGAAAGATCTTCAGTGGGAAAAGGGCATGATCAGAATTGGATTGCAGAGTGTTAATTCTTACATGAGTTTTGGCAACAAGAATGTCCTTTGGGTGAGGGGCAGCAGTGATCGTTCTAAGCGCTCAATCACCACGACCTCTAGATGCATCTTCCCATTTAGTGATTACCTCTGACAAGAAAGAGGAGGTAATTTCATACATTATTTATAACCACTGAAACCACATTCATGGGAAAATGACCAAGCATGTTCAATGTCGGATGCAATTTCAGTTATACAGCTGTGTAAATTCTATACCATCTATAAATTTAATTTTTTCTGTATGATCTCAGCTCCATTTTCTGAAAGAAGGCCCTTCAAGCTGACCAGCAGTTCTCTCCTGTCTTCTTGTTAAAAACAGTCTTTTCTTCCATAGAGCTCCTGAATGATTTCTTAAGCTTTAAAGTTTTTATTAACTATAATATTCAATAAATTTTATTTTTCCAACATGTAAACCATATGGAATACGTCTTATTTTTAACAGCATATATGCCATACACAAAATATTCCCCAGCACTGCTGACGACATAGAGAGACTCTTATAGGGTACATTTTCCATATGTATTATGATCTAAAAACTTTTTTTATGTTCTAACTCCATTCATTCCCCTCCTGACTGCATCCATGAAATTTTTTCATAGAGAGACTGTAAGTGTTTTAGAAAATAGAAGTAAGTAGCTGTTGGCGTACACAGCTGGTCACGGTCTATTAATTCCTTTGACAAATTTTTTAATGAGGCATCTCTAAGTGTTGAGAAAGATACAATACTTGAGCTGACACCTGAGAAAAATACACATTTTCCTGATATATTAAAGGATGGTTATTAACCAAGCAGAGAAAAGAGAGTGCATGAAGACAATGATGTAAAAGAAAACCAAGTTAATAAATGTTAATTATCCAAGTCTATAAAGAAGCACTACTACCAGGACTTAATAGTAAACATAGGAAGACTGATTAATATCACAGAATTGCAATTAATTACACTGAAGGACTGAAAACTCTGAAACAGTGCTTCTTTTTCTTTCCTTATCAACAAACCAACCACAAACAGGTATTAATTAACAGGTTGTATTTACACAGAGTGGCCTTCCTTTGTCCTGCACATTAATTACTTTGGGAAGCTTTCCAGACATTTGAATTTTTATTGCTCTAGTGAAAGCAATAAAGAACTAAAGGTAATTTTTCAATTTTTGAAATACGAATTGCAGAGAATACACAGCTCCTAAGACTGTTCAGATCTTCCCAGTACTGAATAAAGTTGTCTCTCATTTTATTCTTCTCAAGATCTATTAAAGCAAAGAGCATAATAAATATGAATGCAAAGCAACCCAACTTTAATGACCATGACATTTGTAATCCGTAACAGCATTCAATGACGATGGAATTCCAAATTCAGTGAAGGGGGTCAAAGTATGAAGAGACAATTTAGAGAGTCTGTAGCTACAAATTTGGCACAATGTATTTTTTTCTTTTTTATTTAATTTAAAAAATTAATGGATGTTTATTTTGGAAAATATAAAAAAGCTTTTGGGAGAAACTATTAGTTTTTTTTTTTTTGCCACAGAGATGAGCACTTCCAATATTTTTATATTTTTACAAATATGGTTTTGCTTAATTCTTTTTTCTTTTCTTTTATTATGTTACGTTAATCACCATACTATACATCATTAGTTTTTGATGTGGTGATACACGATCCATTGTTTTCATATAACACCCTGGGCTCCATGCAGTACGTGACCTCCTTAACACCCATCACCAGGCTAACCCATCCTCCCACTCCCCTCCCCTCTAAAACCCTGTTTGTTTCTGGGCACAATGCATTTCTTAAATATGAGATTCAACCCAAGGGAAAAAAAAAAACCTCATAATTGTTTATTAGAAAAACACAAATAGACCATGCAGACAAGAGAAGGAGCTTCATTGAGTCTTGTCATCACAGAATAGGAGAAGAATCAGAACTGAGAGAGAACACATATAAACATACTACTTTTGCAAGGTGCATTGGGTCTTTTAACTGGTTTAATCTCTTTACGTGATTGTTATTAATATACATAGGTTTATTTCTAACAGTATTGTGAGTTATGTATAGCATGCCTTTTTCCGTTTATTTTTTTCTCCTTTCCTGCCTTTTATTTATCTGATTTTCTACATTTTGTGTCTCAATTCATTCTTTTAATGGTATCCTTATAAACTGAGTGCACTTTCAAGCTAATATCTATCCACTCAACAATCAGAAATAAAGTATTTTAACTTAAATTCCATTCATCTTCATTTTCCATATTGTTGCTGCTGAAAATAGCCATTTCCAAAATGTACTTGTATTATTCAGTTATTTCTTTAATGATTATCCATTCTCAATAATTTATTTTCATTCCTTCCTTTAATTTCTTTTTTTTTAAAGATTTTATTTATTTATTTGACAGAAAGAGACACAGCGAGAGAGGGAACACAAGCAGGGGGATGGGAGAGGGAGAAGCAGGCTCCCCGCTGAGCAGGGAGCCCGATGCGGAGCTCGATCCCAGGACCCTGAGATCATGACCTGAGCCAAAGGCAGACGCTTAACGACTGAGCCACCCAGGCGCCCCTTTTTTTTTTTTTAAGATTTTATTTATTTATTTGACAGAGAGAGACAGAGCGAGAGAGGGAACACAAGCAGGGGGATGGGAGAGGGAGAAGCAGGCTCCTGCTTCCTTTAATTTCTTTCTCTCTCAAATCTATCCTTGCTAATTCTTTCAGTAAGGAACTATTAGTAAATGTTCTCAGTTTGTCTGTCTTAGTTTTTTCCCCATACTATTGGAGATAGTTGACCTAGATACAAAACTGCAATATGACCCTTGTTTATCTCATTTTTTAAAGAAGCAGTTCTATTGGTGTTGGCTTTTTGTTGTTACTAATGAAAAGCCTTTTTCATTCTAATATTTTGTCTTTTATAGGTAATCCTTTTTCTCTCTCTGTCTCTCTTTCATTACTTTTAAAATCTTACAATCTCTTTTCCACTAATAATTTCTATTTTCAGTATTTGTATGTATGATTTTACTTTTATGGATTTTTATTGTTCTCAGTATTTAGTTTCAACTAGGACATTTATTCATTCCAAAAAATGTTAGTCATTATCTATTTAAATATTGTTTCTTCCCATTCTTCCCTTTTTCCCCCCTGAGTCTCCTAAAAAGACTTTATTAGATTTTCTTATTTTATCATGTTCTTTAATCTCCCCATAAAAAAAAATTCTGTATGTATCTGAGTGATTTCCATAAATATTTTTCCAATGACAATTCCATCCAGGTCTAATTAACTCTTTGAGTACCAGTTGGATTTTATTTTTAAGTTAGCTATTTGGATATATCTATGTTAGGTTTTACTATTTCATGCTGAAGTAAAATCTGAAATTTAGAATAATAATTTAAAATAATTTCAAATCTATTTTAAATTACATATATAACATGATTATAAAATTTCAAATTTTAATTTTTGGACTTTTGCCTCTGTACATGTTAGGACTATTTGTTTTTCTCCATATTTTATGTGTGAAATTAATGTTATAGAGATTGCTTTCTCTTTTTAGTTTATTTTGTTACATATTGCTCCACAACAAATTCTGAATTGCAATAGATTTAAAGCACTTTTAGAAATACATTTTCTTTTCATTTTCTTTCTTTCTTTTATTCTCTCATTCTTTCTTTCTTCCCACTGCTATGTGTGGTTGGGGTTTTAACAGCCTGGAATTGGCTGCTGAAATAATTACTCAGCCTGGGAATTCTTGATCTTTAAGTTTAAAAAACTATTGGACTACATGCCAATATGTGATACACGTTTTGGTTAATTCCTACCAAGCTTTTAATACGTTTGTGTGTGTGTGTGTGTGTGTGCACGTGAGAGAAAAAGAGAGAGAATTTTCTGTCCTCTGTTGCATGCTATGACCGACTTACTTTAGCTTTTAAGGAACCTATGCTAATTAATTAATTAATTTACTAATCTTTTTTTTTTTAAAAGATTTTATTTATTTATTTGACAGAGAAAGACACAGCGAGAGAGGGAACACAAACGGGGAGTGGGAGAGGGAGAAGCAGACTCCCCACCGAGCAAGGAGCCCGATGCGGGACTCGATCCCGGGACTCCAGGACCATGACCTGAGCCGAAGGCAGTCGCTTAACCAACTGAGCCACCCAGGCGCCCCTAATTTACTAATCTTTAATTTCTTTGTCAATTCATGGAAAGCTTCCAGAGCCTTGACTTTATACTGTAGTCTGAATCCTGACTGTTGAGTTTGCCCAAGCCTAAGTACAATTCTCCTGACTTCCTATCTACCTCAAATTCCAATGGCCATTGGTCATTCATATGGAATCGAAGCCATCACACTGCCATAAATCATGGCCTGCTGTCTCTTAATAAAATTGTCTTCACCAAACCAAATTTTGCAATGCATTTATGATTACTTTAGTAACTAATGAGCTAGTATACTCATATTATTTGCAAGTTGGGAATGAATATCATTTTGATCAGGCTCTCATGTTTCCAAAATTGGAAGCACTGCTTATATTTTACTAACTGCGTAAATATTTTTTAAAAATATAAAATAATGTTTAATTAAACTTTGCAATCTTGTGGGTTAACATTTGCCATATATGATATTTCTTTTGTCTTTTATTTTTCTGTTTATAGTTATGAATTGAATTGGAAGTTTCTCTATTAAAAGGTGTCTAGGGGCACCTGGGTGGCTCAGTTGTTGAGCGTCTGCCTTCGGCTCGGGACATGGTCCCGGGGTCCTGGGATCGAGCCCCGCATCGGGCTCCCTGCTCTGTGGGAAGCCTGCTTCTCCCTCTCCCACTCCCCCTGCTTGCGTTCCCTCTTTCGCTGTGTCTCTCTCTGTCAAATAAATAAATAAAATCTTTAAAAAAAAAAAAAGGTGTCTAAAACTTTCTACACAGGCTGGTTTATAAGCTTATCAGTTTTCAGTTTTAGCTGAGTTTATACTTAGAATTTGAATATTATGTTTAAATGGCAAAAAAAAAATGATTAGTGAACTCTATCAGGTCTGTAAGAATTTAGTCAAGCTTTCAAAGATTTATCTTTTTTTTTAAATTAATTAATTAATTAATTAATTTGAGAGAGAGAGAGAAACAGCATGAGAGGGGAGAGGGTCAGAGGGAGAAGCAGACTCCCCGCCGAGCAGGGAGCCCGATGCGGGACTCGATCCCAGGACTCCGGGACCATGACCTGAGCCGAAGGCAGTCGCTTAACCAACTGAGCCACCCAGGCGCCCTCAAAGATTTATCTTATATGTAAATGCTACACAAAATCCTGCCTAAGGTAGGATTAAAATTAAGTAAATATAGGAGATTTTAAGATGATATTCATAGAAAATTGACACATGTATCTTAAATTTTTCAGTTCTGCAAAAGTATTAGTCCAGTTATAGAAAACTCAGAGGGAAATTGTTTATCATAAAAGCAGTGACAATCTTAGCAAGTTTGAATTTCTTAAATGAAAATTTTAAAAAATTCTATCTCCATCATTATATTTTCTATCAATCTAGACAGCACATGTAAAAATATCATGAAAATTTGTGATTCTCCAGGGGCTATCTGAACTGCAGGGATTTTGGAGAGTGTACTGTTTTTTTCCTTGAGATTTTCTTGGCATAAAAGATACCAAAGTCATTTTATTCTTTTCAACAATATTACTCCATTTCTACTTATAGCACAGCACATTAGCTTGTCAGGAAAAATCATCACCTAGCAGATCCAAATATGTTTATAACATTTTTATGGGCTCCTTCTAATGGATGCATGTCATCAAGAAAAACTATTTTGATATAATTTTTATGCAGCACAATGATGTTTCATAGTCTATATGTGATTTTCCATTTACAAGGGTTAGAGAAATTTACATATAAAGTGGGATAGTCCAAAAGTGCCACATCATTAAGTTAAAGCATAGCATAACATACCCATTAGTTTAAGATTCTGTTGCATTTCTTTAGTTAAGCAATTTCTGTATGCTATCATATTTCCAAAGATAGGCACAGGAAAACAAGGAGCCATAAAACATTATTTGAGATACACTGGTTTGTTTTTTAAGGTATTGTTTAGTTTTCATTAATGTTCTTAGGGCTTTTATTGGCCATTCCTAAAAGCTTCTGGGCTCTCAGTGCTTTCATGCCATGTTAGCAATGGGAATAGCACCTTGTTGGAACATATGGCATTCTGGGAAAGATATATTCTTCTCTGATGAGTAAGTCATCACCTTGAATGTTCACTAGAGAATTTTGTGATCTTTCACTTTATCCAGAATATAAAAAATGTTCATGTGAGAATTGACCTGGGGATGACATTAGACTCTGTCTTCTTACTGCTTCAGCACAATAATTAACCTGGATAACAGGGAATCCATGTATTCTTTCCCCATTACTCACAAAATATTTGCATCTTGAAATGACCACTTGGAATAATTTACTCAATCATGTTTTTCACATTACAGTTCCTTTAAGAGCTCAAGAGAGCCAGTAGGAAATGTCCATGGTGTTTGTATTAAACAATATGAAACCCAAGATTCTCAGTTTGGTCTCCAGAGTGTCACAGTCTCTGCTCCTGAGATCAATCTGATCACTTTCATTCCTCATGCTCTCTCCAAAGGAACCAGTTCCTGGAGGAAATGTCATTCTATGTAGATGGACCCTTCAGTTTTCCTGGTTCACTTAAACCATTACTTTCCTAAATTACTGTCATATGTGCTTTATATTGTTGAATTCCTTTGTCTAAAGGTTTTATACAATGTTTTCCTGACTACTAATGGGTCATATCTTATTTCTTACCCCCTTGTTCATCATTCCTTATTCCCCATCTTCCTTCTCCCCCTCCTGCCTTTTTAACTCTTTCCCTTCTTTCCATCCCCATCCCACAGAGACTTTATTTCATAGAACTTCGAAGGTGTCATGGGTGACCCACATTTTATTTATATCTAATTTTTATATGCGATTAGATCCTCAGTGTGAAAGTCTTCTGTCTAAATAGCTGGATAGTGAGGATAGGGTCAGACTCAGGACCCCTGAATGATTTATTTACTCCACTAATTGTAATGCACTTTTTCATATGTAACAATAAAGCTGATTAAAAGTGGTTTAAATTACAATGTTTATCTTTTCAAATATAAAGTTCAATGATGGGAACTTTCTGCTTCAACATCCTTCAGTATGTGGCTTTTTTTCCTCATGATTTTAGTTGGATACTGCAGCTCTAGACACTGCATCCATTTTTGAGGCAGGGAGAACAGGGGAGAAGAACTGAGGAGGATAAAACACAAAGTCACACCTGTATGAGGAAAGGAAACATATTTTTCAGAAATCTCTAGCAGTATGTGGCTTATGCTTTATTGTGAAAGACTATGCCATAAAGTCACTGTGGCTGCAAGGAATGAGATGAGACATTAAAACATGACTGTTTGGAAAATATTCAATGACTGTTATTGAAAATGAATGCATTGGCAACTAGTACTAACGGCCATTGGACTGGCCACTTAGTAGTATATGGATCATAGCAAGAACACATAAACGTTATGTCAGTAAAACATAAATCTTATTATCACTCCCATATCAAATGATCCTAGCCTATGTCTTCAGCATGTCTGTTCATTCAGAATATATGAACAGTTTACCTTGAAATTTCTCATTTTTCTTTATCTTAATCATGTAATCTATTTTTTTAAAATTCCTTACTCAGAAATTTAGAGATTGCCAAATAGAAGACAACTAATGAAAGTTTTATTGAATATGTGAGTGAATGTAAAAATGAATGGGTAAGGGAATAGAGAGTAAATTAATGAAATAATAGGATTCACCTATATCTATATAAGTTTTTATTCACACCACAACAATTAAAATAGTGGAATGCGGCATGGCAATGGGAATCAATAAAACACGACACAGTAGGTGAGTGTTATTTATGGAAAAGCAGAGAATTTCCACTAGACTTCTATGACTGTGTTCTATAAGAAAAGGAAAACAAATATGAACTCAGTGCCATTTTTCCCACTCTCCTTATCTTAGCAGTGTGTACATAAATTTAATTACTCTCTCATACTGCTGATATTGCATGTTCCCATAATGGATATTCTACGCTGGTGTCTATGCACAACAGTCTCCATTTCCCTTCCTATTATAATTCCCTTCTACACAAGAGAAGAGGAGCAGAAAGCTTAAAAGACTTGTCCAAGGCATCCAGCTGGTTAAGTTATTTAACTGAAATCTAAAGCAGGCTATCTGGCTCTGAATATCTATTCTCAAAAACTACCTTACTTTGTCAACTTCTCTTTTTAACTCTATGTTCTGTGAAATCGTAAGAGATGACTATGGGAGAAATATTTCTTTGAAACAGTGGAAAAATACATATTTGCATCTAGGAAGGAAAGCAAGAGTTCAAGAAACATACTCAGGAGCCATCAGAACATAAGTGTCTGTGAAAATCACTATTAACAGAGGAGAATCCTGAGAGAATAAACACAAAGGAACACACAAGAAAAACCAAGCTTCATCAACTAAAGAGGAGACAGACACAGAATAGACAGCAATTGAACTGAGATAAATGGAAATAGAAAAAGAGAGGAGAGTAGCACTCTGTATTTCAAGATATGAGAGTGTTTCAAGTAGAGGTGATGAATATTCAAGAAGCAAATATTAAAGCTTAAACAATTATTTTTAAAAATGGAGAATACTACACAGAGTAGACAAATATTAAACAAATCATAGAAAGCAATAATCATAAAAGAAAAATGGATCATTAGCACATCACTAAAATAGATAACACTTCTTGAATAAAAATTGCATGAAGATAAGGAACAAGGCATAAACAGAAAGTATTTGCAGTACAAATATCTGAGTGAAATATTCTACCTAGACCTTTATCTCATAACTAAATAAGATACTGAACAAATAACTTAATTTTTTTTTGATGTTTGGGAAGGAGGTTTTATTTTTAATTTGTAATGGTCTAGTATATTTTTATTTTTAAACATGTTTAATGATCTAGTATATTTTAAATGGATTTTTAAAAGGACAGCATATTCATATCATTAACTTTTTCTTTAATTTTATTATGTTATGTTAGTCACCATACATCATTAGTTTTTGATGTAGTGATCCACAATCCATTGTTTTCGTATAACACCCGGTGCTCCATGTAATATGTGCTCTCCTTAATACCCATTACCGGGCTAACCAATCCCCCCTCCCCCCTCCCCTCTAAAACCCTGTTTGTTTCTCAGAGTCCATAGTCTCTCATGGTTCATCTCTCCCTCCGATTCCACTCCCCCTTCATTTTTGCCTTCCTTCTCCTAATGTCCTCCATACTATTCCTTATGTTCCACAAATAAGTGAAACCATATGATAATTGACTTTCTCTGCTTGACTTCTTTCACTTCGCATAATCTCCTCCAGTCCCATCCATGTTGATGTAAAAGTTGGGTATTCATCCTTTCTGATGGCTGAGTAATATTCCATTGTATATATGGACCACATCCTCTTTATCCATTCATCTGTTGAAGGGCATCTCAGCTCTTCCCACAGTTTGGCTATTGCGGATGTTGCTGCTATGAACATTGAGGTGTATATGGCCCTTCTTTTCACTACATCTGTGTCTTTGGGGTAAATACCCAGGAGTGCAATTGCTGGGTCATAGGGTAGCTCTATTTTTAAATTTTTGAGGAACCTCCACACTGTTTTCCAAAGTGGCTGTACCAACTTGCATTCCTAACAAATAACCTAATTTAAATAAAATGAGTTAATGAGGATGTCAAATGGCCTGCAAGAGTAAGAAAAAGTTATTCCAGAGAGGTACTTATTCAATAAGTATTTATCAAAGCAAAAGAATGAACATACACACTGGAATTATAATTAAACACTGGTAAAACCATGTGTTGGATAGAATATGAAGCCACAAGAACTCCTATAATTTTCTTGATAGAAGTAAAAATCCATACCATAGCTTTGGAAAATTCTTTGGCACTACCTGTTAAAACTAAATATATGCCTATTTTATGATCCAGCGTTTATACTCATAGGTATGTACACAAAAAATGAGTGCCGATGTCCATAAAAAAGTGAAATTATTTTCCTAGCATCTTATTCATAACAATCAAAAAGCAAAGACCGCCCAAATGTCCATTAGTGGTAGAACGTGTCATTAAATTATTGTATATTCATACAAAGCAATACCTTACAAAGACAATTAAACAAAAGAAGAAATTTAAAAAAATGAACTGTTTTTACATAAACAACATTGAAAAAAGAAGTAGGCACATATATATTCTATGATATCATTAATAAGACATTCAAGAATAGCCAAAATTAATTTATGGTGTTAGGATCTACTCTGTTGGGAACCGACTGAGAAAAACTTAGAAGGTGCTGGAAATATCTTGAGATGGGTGATGGTAAAATAGGTGTATATTAATGTAAAAAGTCATCTAGCTATACAATTATATTAATGCATTTTATTGTCTCTATCTCTCAAACATTTTAATAAATAGGTCATAGATCATTAGTTATCAGTTTTTCTTCTTTCTAATATACTTATCTAATGACAAAAAATTTATGTTATTTACAGTAAATGGTGCAAAACCAGCAGCTGTTACTGACACTTCAAGTTACAATTCCTAATTAAGGCTACTACTCTCTTAGGTCAATTTTAAAACAATATTTAATATATTCCTTTGCAAAGACATTTATAAGGGTTCAAAATTTAGCTTTTCTTTCTTTGCATTATCAAGTGCATACACTATACTTGAAGAAACCTGAAAAAATGTAGAAAAATAAATCTACTTTTCAAATACCATATGTTGTTTAATATGGTTAAAAATAGCAGTGACTAGTGAGTTAACAGTTAAAACCTAGGGAGAAAAAAAGTGGTTTGAAAACAAGCCTATTTTGCAATCATTTTAAATACCAATGTCAGTATTTGATTCTAATTTTAAAACACTTGCAGTGCATATATTTGCATAAGGTGGATACTTTTTCCCTAGTAGCAATTTCAATTGTTTTTGCATGTATCCATGATTTAAATACTTGAAGAAAAATACACATATCATTTTCAATTCAGCAAATATCTAAAATCAACAAAATGATCTAACAGTAAAGATGCTAATATTTCATAAACAGAGCATAAGGTCCCAAAAACATGACTGAAACTTTGGTACTATATAAGAAGAAATTAGATGAACAGCAGTTCTAGTATGTCAGGACATGCCAAGATGGGACTGCCTAAAATCCTACATAATACTCCCAGCTCAAATATTTTTAACACTTTATATTTGCTATAACTGCTTAAAGAAGATGTTTAAATTGTAGAGGATACTCAACCATTAGCAAGACTAAAAACATACCCCAAATAACCACACACTCTTATAATTTATTTTTCTCAACAAATAAAAACAAATATCTTTATTTGGTTTATACCTAACAGACTCTCCACGTCTTTAGTTCAGTCTATGACATAAAAATGGTATAGGGGATGGGTCATGACAAATGCTTAAGTAAAGGGCATTGTTTTAGGATGATCAATAATAGGATATTATTAGAATATGGGTGAGTAGCTAAATGATTAGAGATAAAATAGACTTTATCTAAATCAAACAATCACTCATGTGAAAAACTGCCATTAGCAGTCAGGTTAAACTGGCAGAATTTTAACTTAAACCGTAAGGTATATTAAACTAGCACTGAGAAATGATTTTCAAAACTGCACATGGAATATAAACCAAAATAGCAGTTATTTCTGGGTGGCGTAATTATGGGGAATTTTAAGTTTTCTTGCTTTTAATATATGTTTCCCAGTTGTTTACATTGAACATAAATGCCTCCAAGACAAAGAGCACCATGACCACGTGGGCAGCCACCACAGCAAAAAATGGCAGCACAGAAGTATGTCCCTGTGGGAAATCCCAAAGACTCTTTTAAATTTATAGGATTTAGTAGTAAAATATAACCTATTAGAACAGTGATTATTAAAGCAGTGAGAAGCAAGTCTTCAGGCAGATGCTATCATTTGTGAAGTCTCTATAGCCTGATCTTACCAGGAGTAAGTGGGTCAGAAGTACCCATGGGCCTGTAAGACACACTTTTGATTCAGGACTGAGTGTTACACATGAAACATTATTAAGATATTGAGATGTGGGTGATGCTGGAGGGCAAGAATATCTTGTCCCATTAAAGGTCCTTCTAGCAGCTGGACTAAGAATCAAATTGACATGAGACAGGTTAACAGGATTAAATCCAAATTTAATTTCACATGTACAGACATGGAAATTCCAAAGACAGTCCAGGCAAAATGATGTATAAATGTAATTTTGAACTAAGAAGAAGGGGGTAGAGGCCTGGGACTTCAAAGGGAAGGAATGCAATTCATAGGAAGATGAAAACAATATTGAAAAACAAATATTTGCTGGGTCCCTCAGAAACAATGGGGCATAGAGGACTTTGTCAAACAGGCCTCACTAGGTTCCTCCCTGTCTACCACACATAGCTTGTCAAATAACATAGTTATCTATGGTGATAACCTTCTTCCTGGGGCAGGTACTCTATTTAAACTGTTTTTTAGGCAGTTGTGAGGAAGGTAAAGAGCTTTTCCTGAATCTGTTGGGGTTTGATTGCTTTTTATCTCAAAATTATCTTTATGCCAAGGTGGTCCATCTTGGAGTGGCCTGCCCTCGGCCCCTACAGTAATTTACCTTCTTCTAGAGATAATTCAGTTTTCTTATGTGCTGAAGACATAATAGAGATTTGTACCAGAATATTTGATTCTCTAAAAGGGATTTAAATGGAAATTTTAGAATTTATTAAATGAAATTAAGAGTCCAACATGTCACTTTAAGAGCAGGCTAGACCCAGCAGAAGACAACTTCAATGCACTGGATACACAGAAACAAAGGGAAATGAGAATTGATAATGCAGAAAAGAAGTGTGTGTGTGCACACACATGTGGCAGTGGTAAGGAACATGTGAGAAGCTGAAAAAAAAAGAGGCTAAAATGCGTATAATTTAAGTGAAAATACTTGAAGAATCACTAGCTGAACATTTTCTGAAACTCATGATAGACATTAACCTCCAGACTCCTGAAGCACAATAAACTCCTGTAAGAATTGATTAAAAAAAAAAAATTATACCCAAACACATCATAATCAAGCTGCTGAAATCCAAAGAAATGAAAAAAAAAATACTGTGCATAAAAAACACTTAGTTTTTAGTTGGGACACAGAAAACGTGAGAATAGAAAGATATAAAATATATATTGTGAAAATAACAGCCAAAATAAAGCTTTGTATATGTACTACTATTTGACAAAGCAGGCTTTGGGTTAAGAAAAATACTAGTGCTACAGGCGATTGGAGTGTATACTTAATTTTATAATATAACGTACCTACAATGATTCCAAATATGTTCAAGATGTTCAATATTTTCTGTATCTATGTCTGAGTCCATAAACTAAAGTAAAAATTGTCTAGCTTGTGGGCCTGCTCACTTTCTTTATTTAATTGAAAAAGTAGAAAGTTCTACTGTTAATAGTAATCTAAAGTAATCTACTGCACCAAGGACACAGATATACACTTACATATATACTGAAATAGTATTTATAATTGCCCCTAAAACCAAAGCCCTAGAAACAAAATGACTACTAATATAGGTTGAAGTAAGTAAATTCTGTAGCTTTAATATAGCCTACAAATGGAGAACTATAAAGCAATATAAAGGATTGTGTTAGATCTATATATACTGATGTTAAAAATGAAATGTATAGGGACGCCTGGGTGGCTCAGTTGTTAAGTGTCTGCCTTCGGCTCAGGTCATGATCCCAGGGTCCTGGGATCAAGTCCCACATCGGGATCCTTGCTCAGTGAGGAGCCTGCTTCTCTCTCTCCCTCTGCTGCTCCCCCTGCTTGTGCTCTCTCTCTCTGACAAATAAATAAAAATCTTAAAAAAAATGAAATGTATATTAGATAAATTAGACACAGTTGCAGAGAAATATTCTGTGTAATATCTTGCTTATCTAAAACACATTTGCAATTTTTTATGTATGGGTCTGCCTCTGTATATAGTTTGTATAATGTTGCATTATACCTCTCAGGAGTTGGACTGGGTAACTGCTTAGGAGTAGTGAAAAAAGAATCTTTATTTTTCTCCTTATTCCCTTTGAACCTTTGTGTAATTCTGGTTTGCTTTGGGGGTGTGTGTGTGTGTGTGTGTGTTTCAAAGAGCATTTTTACTTTCATAGAAAAATACAAATGTGTTCACTTTTAAAGGATTACCAATGCACACACACACATACACACAATGAAACAGTGTTCCACAGCATTTGCATTACCAGGATTAGTAGAATTCCAGAATTACAATGAATTGGTTTATCCATTTTGGATAGACTGCTACACCAAACATATGTTACTATTTCCTAGAGCATTATGAAATTAGGACTGTATTTTGCCAAAAAATGCCAGATGGCCATGAAATGCCCGTTGCTCATAGTGACTATTGTGCCACATTTCAAGCTTGGAATAAGGCTGAAATATGGCACAAAATACCACAAATGCCCCAGAGCAGATTGTTAAAAGACACTGGCCAATGTGAATTTCTAGGCATCTCCACCATCCGGATTTCACTGGTTGTTTAAAATAATAAAGCAATTCTATGCCTTACAAGGAATAAGCATCATTTAACATTTATTCTATAGCTTCAATGAAGGGTGTAGAATTGTCTCTTAGATGACATTTGAATTTTCATAACACTTTGTGGGTGCTTATGAAATCTGCAGTGATCTTCCATAAGAAAGCTTATTTATTTGATCTATTTGGATTTTAGTTCTCACCCTTAGAAGTATCATCCCAACTTAAATTTAAAAATTAATGTAAAATCATTTTTAAATGTTCAGCTTCCTACTCCCATATGAAATAAACAAATCATTAACTTATAAAAAATTAAAAGCTATTTAATGATTAAAATACACAAAAACGTAGGAGAAATAATTTTTCTTAACACCCACCTGCCGCTTCTTAGATATCTAGTCCAAGAACTACTTGTAAGAAAGTGACTTTCTCCCTCAAGATGCCCCTGAAACAGGACATCATTCTTGACATCAACTTACATTTTCAACTGTATGTTTTACATGGTAGTCATAGGGACGCAAAAATTGCAAAGCATCAACTGAAAAAACAAAATCCAAGGTGGCACAATACATTTCTGCATCTTACCATTCACTCATTTTATATCCAGAGTTCTTCTAAGACTCTACTTATGGCATCCTAAACCTCAAAACTGTACCAGTGAAGTTTTCTTGCATGTTCCCTACATTTATGTATTGGTAGTAAGGTGTATCTCTTTTAGATTTTTGATCCTGCAAATTTTGAGTTTACTGAATATCGCTTGGCTACTTTTGTTTGCTTTACATATATTCAAACAGTATAATTTTAATACTTACACTTCATTAATTTAACCCAATTTTAGTACACCCATATTTTGCTAAAAATACATGACTAAATTTAAAATATTATTTAATAACTTCTAAATTTTGTTCTTCTGTTTTGAAGGTAATGTCTAATACTAGCTTAATCTTTATAAATAGAGAAATAGAGAAAGAACAGTCTCCCCAAACCTCACCATACAGACGAAAAGATCCTTTTTTTCATATTCTCTCTCTACACTAGATGGTTAAATTTTGCTTTTGGTATTAATATCAGTTTTGACATGATAATACACTATCATTAAAGAACGATGATTTTAAAATAGTTTTTGAAAACATTATTTGTAAATACTTTTTAAAGCATATCAATTGGTTTCAACATTTTCTCTACTTTTTAATTATTAATGTAACTTTAGGCATGTTTTTTTCCTAAGAGTTTTATTTTAAAATTCTAATACCATGAATTTAGATTAATTGGTAAATGTAGATATAAGCCTCTGAAATATTGTAAAATTGCTAGACTAAGAAACAAAAATTCTTACTTGAATTATTTAAAAAATTAATTCAGAAAAATTACATGTGAAAAATATAAAATGTGAAAAATATAAAAGTAACATCAGTAAAATAAAGAAGTTTCATTAGAATAAAATATAAAATATCATGTATGCAATTAAAAGTAATACTTAAAAGTACTAGTTCAGCATCAAAAATCTGTATTTCAAACTTCACTCCTCCATTTACCAGGTTGTGGGCAAGCTGCTTACTATTCTTTATGCCTTTTTTTCTTATATGAAATAGGAAAAAATAATTTTATATTACTCAAGGTATTAATTTAAGAAGTTATAAAATTAATAAACATTCTAGTTATATTGCTGACATGTATTATGTTCTGAAATACTGTGTTTTATTTTCAATGGCAATTTCCTAAATGCCATTTAAAAATAAGGTATTATTTTTCAAACTAATATTTAAAAATATGATTTCTAAGATTTAGTCTTAAGCCTTTGCTTGAAAATGCAAATTCCAGAAAGGTTCATTCAGAGAATCTGTAACATTGAAAATGGAATTTGTAAAACTAGTTTATTGGTTGGGTTAATTGAATTGTGTATGGATTTTGGCTAATGGCATGTGTATTTCAGCAAAAATTTCAACTGTGACCATGCAAGCTGAGTAATCAACAAACCCTACATTCAAAGAAGTCTATCCAGTATCTATCTCAAGGTCTATCCTCAAGGCACCCAGAGGACCAAAGATGAAAAAGAGATTATGGGCAATATGTAGATACAAAAGTAAGACAATTCACAAAGCTTGTGAAAGTGCGTGAAGGCTTCATGGAGGAAACGAAGTCTGAGTTCATTCTGAAAAGAGCCACCATAGAACAACAGATAGTGAACATATGAGTATGTAGCATTATGAAATGTATGGAAAGAAACTGAAAGAGGTATACACATGAAATCACGAGTCCGTTTGTGTTTTGGGGTACAAAGACAAGTATAAGAAAAATGCTTAATGACACTGCAGAAATAGAAGCAAAGTCATGTAAAGGAGACTATATAAATTACTGTATTTTAAAAGGAAGCTCTTTGATTTTAAAATAGAAGATAACATTTGTTTTAAATAAAACAGTGGAACAGCAGTTTAGATAATTAATTTATGTTGAATATGATTGCGATTGGGGCACTTTATTAGTATTCCAGGTGGCCAAATAATGAGGGTCAAAAGTTTTGGTACTGTTTAATGTAAAGTGAAAAAAAAAATGTTTTCACACCTTTTTTTAATGGGAATTCAGCATTATGTGTTTTTTTGTAAAAGAAGGTAATTAGGACCTGGGATGCAGTCACAGGCAACTACCCAAATTCTTGCTTTAATGACTGGTTCAATTGAATTAATATAAATAAAAGAATGGAGGGAGAGAGTAGGCTTTGAAAGAAGCAGATGAGTTCACATTCTATCATTGTATATCAATATATCTTTACAAGATTCTAATGAAGAAACAGAGAGATAACTCTAAAACATGTAGAGAAAGAGATAGGTTAGCTCTTGAATTTGCAAACTACCAACACATAAGTGTAGCTGAACTCATTAGAGAAGATAAAACTGCAGAAGATAAACATATGATGAGAAGTGTGTTACACATTTCTGAGGAAATACAGGATTATTTGCACATTAAAAGTGCTTAATGGCAATTCAATCATAATTAATACAGAGAAACTACAGGAAAGTTGGGGATTTTTGTGATTCCACATTAAGATGTTAATTGTTTTTTTGTGTGTGTGTGATGTTGTAAAATCCAAGTACTACTTTATTAAATGAGTTCTTTTACACAATATGAACATCAATATAATTACAATTGTAAAAAAAATTTTTATAACAAGAATGGACTGATTTTCAGATTTCCAAATCAGAGTCTACTGTACATTTACACAGAATTGTCTTTGCATGAAGCCCAAAAGGGAACAGCATAAAAATGAGTGTTTCTGTAGCCCCTTTATTTTTGCTGATCAACAGTTTGTTAGAAAAGCAGCTGCAGGTTTGTTACCTAAGGTCTGAGACAGTAGAAGAGTCAAAGGTGTCATGAATTCACCTGTAAACAACTTTATGCCTGAACAACAGCCAATTCTGGAGGAAGTGGAGTCTTAGGATGCTTGCTTTCAAAATGCTGCTTGAAGGTCTTAGGGTCTGGCATTTGTGTCCTACAAACAGTGCAGGTCTATATTAAGGCAGCTTTGGCAGCAGCCTTTTGGTCATGTCCTTGTTTCTTCTTTTGTCCAGCTTGCTTTTTGGCATTTTCCTGCTGAGACTGAATCTTCTGCTGCCCACGAGCCATATCCGGGCCGGGACAGTCTTGCGTCGGAGAGACCGCGCAGCACGAAAGGGCCAGGGGAGGCGGCTGGAGGGAGAGGAAGGGGAAGATGTTAATTGTTTTTGAAGGCATCCAATGTACAATGGTATTTATGTTTAACCATGTAAATTTCAGTACTGAGAGGCAGCCAGTAGAGGGGGCCACATCTCAGTGTAAACCAGGGACATCTGGCTTTATATAAACATTCACATGTATTCAACTCTTCCAGAAGTAAGACTAGGTAATGCAGTTTTTACTAAAACATAACTCATTAATACAATGTCCTGGGTGTTACTAAACATTTGGAATCTTGGTTAGTTTAAAAAAAAAGGCACTTTTGATCCAAGAAAATATTCAAATTAGAAATCATTTAACTTTTGATATGGAAGACTTGCAGAGTAAATACAATTCTTCAGAACATAAAAAATCACTCTGGTTTTGTAACAATCAACTTGGTTTCTGTTCCTTGAATATATTCAGTGTGAGACAAGTCATGGTGTTAGTGTTTCAGGGCAGATCCCAGCAGACTGTAAGAAACTCCAGAGCTCTTGTCAATCTCTTCATAATAAATATTTCAAGTCAGAATAATGTACAACTAATGTTTTTGGCCTAAAAGGTACATATTCATCTCCCACAACAAAAGAGGGCCACGTTTATTTTACTGGAAGTGAGGAGAGTTCTTATTCCAGCAAATTCAGTGTCTTACCTGTTCGCTCTCAGTTTGGAGTTACGCAGGAGAATTCTTTGGCATGAAAATTTGCCCAAGCCCTAAACACTCCTACTCAACAATATTGCGTATTTCTTTTTGGAAAAATTTTATAGAACCAGCATAATTAAGCAAAAGAAAAAAAGTAAAAATTAAAGATACAAAAGCACTTCTTAAAACTTATTTTCTTCTCTATCATAGTCTCCTTTCATCGGTCAAGTGTTTCACATAATAAAATATTTTAAGGAAAATAGAGACATTGACATAGGGTGAGAACAATATTTTTGAGATATTAAAACAAATAAAGGAACTTGATACTTCTTTCTAAAATATTTGACATACCCAAGAGGGGAAAATTAAAGATACTAGATTCTATCAAAAATACAGATTTTATCATTGCAGCTCAAATGATTAAATAGATCATGTACTCTGATCTATTTGAGGTCAGCAGAGATTCCTCTGAAACCAAGCTGAAATCTGTCTCCGGTAGCGTTTACTCTATCATCCTTATTCTACTTTTTGAAGCTACTTCATGTTACCCATTCAAATACTTTATTTCTTCCGAATAAAGTAATAATATTTCTTTTTAAGCACAGAAATATTTGTTACATTTTCTCAAGCTTAGATGAAGAAATGGTATCATAATGCTCAGACTCATGTACCATTTGCCAATAAGCAAAATGACTATCATTCAGTTGTTTGCCACAAATTGCATGTTTTTCCTTCAACAATGTGAATTCCTTTGCAATCTGGAAAAGGGCTGTGCCCAAGTAGCGTGGACATGGTTTCCTCTTGGAGTAAGAATGACATCAAAAATCATTTTGGCTTGCTTTACTATTTTTGTGTGAAAGTGAAAGATTTTTCTTCTTTTAGAATGATATTTATTTTCACAATGAGAGACTTGAAATAATTAAAACTGGATTTCATTTTGGTTTGTTTTTAATGTTTATCACACTTTGAAAAAATCCTTAAATACCAAGATTCTGCTCTATACATATATGGGGGGGGGGCTTTGAGTACAGGTTTGGTTTATTTTTTTCCATGTATATAACTCATTTGTGTGTGTTTGTGCATTTTAGATTTTCTCTCTAGGTAATTAGAAATAAAGCCCACGCTCTCATTCTGTACTCAAAAATAGAAATCATCATTTCAAGCTAGAGATTTGTTAATATTATTATTACCCATCTATTTAAAAATCATATTTCTTTTACAGCTCTGGTTACAAAAGGGAAAAGGAGAATGTTTACATAAGGAGTCATAAAATCTGAGAGTCATTGCTATCTCATAATGTATTTCAACAAAGAGATTTAAAATATTGAATAGAAATAATTTAGCTGTGTCAAAAAAGAGTTTGAGACCTGATAAGAAACACACACACATATTTGAAAAAATGTCCTCCCTCCCTATATACTTTACATACAGTGAAATGCACATATTTTTCCTTTATAGAGCTTTTTATGGGTGAGAAATTAAAAATGTATGTTATGTATTTTTACTATCTACCTTCTTCCCCCCAACTTAATGTTTTGAGATTCGTCTATTTTACTATGGATATCAGTAGTCTATTCAATTCTTATTCTGCACATCATTCAATTGTATGAGGACCACTCTGATTAAATCTGCTATAAGCATTCATTTACAAATCTTTTTGTAGGACTATGTTTTTATTTCTCTTGGGTAAATACCCAAATGTGTACTTGCTGGGTTACATGTTAACTGCATGTTTAATTTATAAATAACGGACATCTAGTTAGTCTACATCGTCAGAAATACTTATCTCAGTCTTTTGCAATTTTATCCACTCAAGTGGATAAATTTTTATCTAGTTCTGTTTTTAATTGCATTTCCCTAATGATTTTGAACATATTTGCACGGGTTAACCATTGGCCGTGTGTGTGTTTGTGTGTGTGTGTGTGTGTGTGTACGGCTGGAAGCAAGAGGCACTATTGCTGACACTTGATCCAGGGACTTTATTTTGTGTGTTTCATTCCTTGGTCTCAGGTCATTACCTCACACCCACGTGTTACTCAATACTCAGCTCAACACTCACGTGACTGTAGCTCTCTCTCATTCTATTTATGTGTAGGCGTTTCCTCTCAGTACTCCATCTTGCACAAATCTCACTGCCTTCATCTCCTTAGACTCCCAGCTTTGTTTCAAGTTAGGGAGTCCACAGGTTCTGCCTAGGTTCACCCCTCCTGAGCCAGGATCGGAAATCCTCTCCAGGCAGGAATTTGGGGCAACTGGAGGGCTACTGTTTGTTGTTCGTTTCCAGTCTCTCAGGATGTCCAATGTACTGTTTCTTGTTTGTTTGTTTGTTTTAATTTTTTTATTTATTTATTTGAGAGAGAGAGAGAGCAAACATGAGTGGGGGCCGAGGGAGGAACAGAGAGAGAGGAACAAGCAAACTTCCTGCTGAGCACAGAGCCTGACCTGGGGCTTGATTCCAGGACCTTGAGATCATGACCTGAGCCAAAGTCATGTCACCCACTCACCCTACTGAGCCACCAAGGTGCTCCCAATGTAGTGTTTTGTATCCTAAAAATTGTTGTTTCATTTATTTCATTTGTTTTGTGGGTTGCTACATGTGAGTGAGTAAATCTGGTCATTGTTACTTCATCTCGGCATGGAAGTGTCTGAATTTTAATTTTAATAGTTTTAATTAATTTGTACTTAAATTCATATAGTCCTGTAACTAGTGTCAACAGAACTTCACATACAGCACATCTCTACGTGCTATTGAGAGTACTCTATAGCCTACTCAGTCTCACCACACAGCACTTTTTATATTCCTACTGGAAAGTCACAGGGTAGAAGTCCTGCAGTCAAGAAGACAGCTTAAATCAGCACTCACCATACTTTCTTTGGCTCTAGAAACATTTCATCGTGTGATAGCTATTGATATCCTGTGGATGTTGTGTTCTACTGAACAGTTTTGGGAGATGTTACTTAGAGAAATTATTTTATATTTAACACACTTGTCTTTAGTGTGAAGAAAGGATTTCCCTTCAGTGTAGTTAAGATCGGAATTCCTAATTTTACTTGTTTTGTGTGATCAGGATTCCCTCAGAATCTTCCTCATTGCAGGAGTAGCTTTCCTGATAGTAATTTCCTAAAACTGATAAAGACTCCATATTTTGGGGCCTTGAACCCATATTGTACATCTTCTGTACTTTATGTGTTATCTGATGAAAAATGAATGAATATGTCATTTTCTCATTAAAAATATTTCCTAGATATGTCCACTGAAGGATTTAAAATGTTGCCTAAACTTGTGTCAGTGGGCTACCCCAGTATTCATACTATGGTATTCAAATTATAATTTTCACTAAAAGGAACCAGGATAAGCTGAGTCACAGATCCACAAAAGCAATTTAGAACTCAAGCATGAAGTATCTTGTTATCCAATACCGTTCTCCTCTGACTCAACTCTGCATCTTGTGACGTCTATGCACAATTTCCAAGTTTCTTTGTAAATTGTGATTTCAAAAATAGTAAAGAAAAATAAGTACTGAAGAAAAAAATAATTGCCCAAACCATTAGCAGTGTTGAGTTGTAACAACAGCCTTCAAACATGTATCTTTGGTACTTCATATTAGTTATTTTAGCCTATAGAGCATTAGCAGGCTGCACTTCTGCTCCTTAATTATCTTATTAATTTTTCTTGTGACTATGCCACCATACTTCTTTCCAAAACATTAAATTAAGTGGATGTTGGTTTGAAAAACAAAGAAAAGCCACAGGCATATGTATAGATGTAGAATATTTTTATGCTAACATAGAAGAACATGAAATAGGGGCACCTGGGTGGCTCAGTCGTTAAGCGTCTGCCTTCGGCTCAGGTCATGGTCCCAGGGTCCTGGGATCGAGCCCCACATCGGGCTCCCTGCTCAGCGGGAAGCCTGCTTCTCCCTCTCCCACTCCCCCTGCTTGTGTTCCCTCTCTCACTGTCTCTCTCTGTCAAATAAATAAATAAATAAATAAAATCTTTAAAAAAAGAGAACATGCAATATTAACACAAAAGTCTTAAAAAATATTTTTCCTAATAACTAAGTTTATTGAAACAGCAATAAAAAGGGTTATGGAAATATATTTATATATCTAATCATTATTAATAACATTTTCCAAGTAGCATAGAAATCAGACTGAGAACTAGGAAAAAACAAAAAAAGCCCCCACAGAAACTATTGTTCTGATAAGATCACTTAATAAACATTTAAGTGATTTAGAAAGACTAATGTTTTTAAACATTGATTAGTACAAGTTTTAGTCTAAGATACAGTGGTTACCATTGAAGACAAATTTTAATACTAGTAATATGCACCGTAACAATAATAAACTTCCATATGATAGATGTCAGGCAATCAATTAAGTACTTAACATGAACTACCTAATGTCTTAAGTAAGGAAGTATATTTAAGTAAGTACGTCCATTTTAGAGATAAAGAATTTGAAGCATAGACAGTTAAGCAATTTGATTCAAAAAGCTCAACTCATAAAGGGCAGAATGACTACTCCCTGTTTACTGGATCATCTTTTTCTTTCCTGTCACATGACTTCTATACATAAATGAAAAAATAGAGATAAAAATTTTTAGATAACCATGTGACTATAAAGTGATTTAAATTAAATTTTCTCATGCCTTTCTTCACTTTACTGTCTGAAACACCCTCATTATCTGATACAGATTTCATTAATCTCATCACCATGGTAATTAAAAAATTAATAAGTCAAGATAATCTCCATTGTGGACAGAAAGTTTCAGTACAGGTATCCCTCACTTTCCAAAATTTTGCCTTAAGCCACTTCTTCTCTTATCAAAGACCTACAGTAGTACCTATTTTCACTAAAGGAAATAAATGTGAATAGGAGTTTTGCTTTTACAAAAAAAAAAAAAAAAAGTCATTACCATGCTCATGTAAATCTTTCCTAAAAGCAAACTTTCAGAAAGCAGAAATATTCTTTGTCTTATGCCATTTAAGCTTACTAAAGATTTCTCAGGAAAATTCTACTTTCAGATAACAGGGGAAACGTGTTTTTTGTTTGTTTGTTTTACTTTGGTGCTGTATGTATCCACATGATGTGCAAAACTGAAAAAAGCAAAAAACAAAGAAAAAAAACAGCCAGACATGAAAAAAAAATTAATATTATCAGTGATCATTATTCCATTAACGTAATAATTTTAGTAAAGCTTACTCATGCATAAATTACATTAATTTATTTTTTACAATTTATCATTTATAGACAAGTTTATTTTGTCTCATCCATTCTTTTTTGTTTTCCAAGAATTTCTATTACTTATTACATGTATGTCTAGAATTATCATTACATTATCTTATTGTTAGGAACAGAAAAAAAAAAAACCCAAACTAAATAAAATAAAACTAAAACTTCCAACAAATAAACAAGGCAAGGAGCAAAACAAATTTAAAAACTAAAAATCATGGGCGCCTGGGTGGCTCAGTTGGTTAAGCGACTGCCTTCGGCTCAGGTCATGATCCTGGAGTCCCGGGATCGAGTCCCGCATCAGGCTCCCTGCTCGGCAGGGAGTCTGCTTCTCCCTCTGACCCTCCCCCCTCTCATGCTCTCTCTCTCTATCTCATTCTCTCTCAAATAAAAAAAAAAAAAAAAAACTAAAAATCATGTGTAAATAGTAAAATTATTAACTTTCAGAAGCAGCCATTACTCCATTACTTGCCTTTGCAGATCACTAGATTTGATTTCTATATGTATTTAACTGTTCAATTATATACAATCCTAACATTTCAGATAAGATTAATAAGGGTAATAACATGAATAGATTTCTCTCTAAATATTACAGAAGATTTAAAAAAAGGAAAAAAGGGACAGAAAAAGGAAAAGAGGGAGGGAGGAAGAGTGGGAGAGAGGGAAGGAAAAAAGAGAAGGGGCAAAAGGTGGAAGACAAGAGAGAGGGAAGGAACAGGAGCAGGGAAGAGAGAAAGAAAAAAAGAGTGGGAAAAAGGAAGAAGAAGAGGAAAAAGGGAAGAAAGGGGATGTTACATGAGTGAATCAGATATATTTTAAGCATTAGGAAAAATGTGGAAAGATAAACTACAAAGAGTATCGGCTACATTAAAGGTTTTAGATTAGAATGGGAACAGATTGTCCTTTGCTTTATTTTCATTTTTTTATCTATTTTGTCATGTTGCATTAAAAACTATTTGCCCAGATTTTGTTGATTACTCTTTAATTGGATGTTATTTTCTTCGAGTTACCTTGCATTACACATGTATTCTATAGTCTCAAAAATGTACAAACAAGATTTACAGAAAACTAAGTAATAAACAATTGTGTAAATATAATTTATTTAGCCTTTTTGATATTTAGTAAGATTTTTATTGCATTTGTCCTATTTACTCATTATAGACAAATAATGTTGAAGTTTTTTTTTTTATGTAACTGTATTTCTCTGACTTTCTTTTATTTTTGTAATTACTTATAGTCCTATATTTTGGTGTTAGTTTATCTGGTACATACATAATCTTGACTTGTATATTTCTGTACTTTACATAAAATGCCTCATGTAATATTTATGTTCCTAAATTTTATTTGATATAATATTAATATTTATTGAGCTTATTTTTGTGCTTCATGATTTTCTCATTCACTCTTGCTTCCCTTTCCTTATGATACACTTTTAGATTCTAAGTCCTGTAGCACAACTTTGATATTTATTAAAGAAATTATGAGTAAAATTTCTTAAGACTGTATTTCATCCATATATAACACCTTACTATGCAAAGATGGGCTCTTATTTCATCTACCCCAAGAGGACAAAAACACTGCCAGTATAACTATAAGAAAAGAATTTCTCATTACAGTACTTTCCTCAAACAACATTGTCTTCTGGACTATCACAAGTATCTGTAATACATCATTTTTTTCCCCTTCAGTTTTATTGAGGTATAATTGTCAAATAAAATTATATATATTTAAGGTATACAAGTTTATGTTTTGATATACATATACATTTGTGAAGTAATTATCACTAACTAATATATCCATTACCTTATGTAGTTAATGTGTTTTCTTTTTTTCTTTCTTTCTTTCTTTCTTTCTTTCTTTCTTTTCTTTCTTCTTTCTTTCCTTCTTTCTTTCTCTCTCTCTTTCTTTCTTTCTTTCTTTTCTTTCTTCTTTCTTTCTTTCTTTCTTTCTTTCTTTCTTTCTTTCTTTCTTTCTTTCTTTCTCTCTCTCTCTCTCTCTTTCTCTCTTTCTGGGAGAACACTTAAGACCTACCCCCTTAGCAAATTTCAAGTAAAATATGGTGCCAATTTCAATGCAGTATTTTTAATTATAGTGACATTACTGTATATTATGACTCCAGACCTTATTCATCTTGCTTAACTGAAGCTTGGAACCCCTTGAACCCCATATTCATTTTTGCATAAAAATGACACTGCACTCCTGTTTCCCTACTCCTCAGCTCCTGGCAACCAACATTCTAATCTCTGTTTCCAGGAGTTTGACAGTTTTAGACTCTACATATAAGTGAGATCACACAGTATTTCTCTTTCTTTGTTGAGCTTATTTCACTTAGCATAATGTCCTCCACTTGACTGTCCTCCTAATGACCATAACGTCATCTATGTTGCTGCAAATAGCAGGACTACGTTCATTTTTAACCCTAAATAATATTCCATTTTATGTATATGCCACTTTTTTTTTTAAAGATTTTATTTATTTATTTGAGAGAGAGAATGAGATAGAGCATGAGAGGGGGAAGGGTCAGAGGGAGAAGCAGACTCCCCGCCGAGCAGGGAGCCCGATGCGGGACTCGATCCCGGGACTCCAGGATCATGACCTGAGCCGAAGGCAGTCGCTCAACCAACTGAGCCACCCAGGCGCCCCTGTATATGCCACATTTTTAATACACTTTTTCACTGATAGACATTTAGGTTGCTCCCAAAGCTTGAGTATTGTGAATATTGCTGCAATGAACATGAAGTGGAGATACCTGTTTGAGATACTGATTTTGTTTCCTTCAATATATACCCAGAAGTGTAATTGCTGAATCACATGAATAGTTTTATGTATTAAATTTTTGAGGACCCTCCGTACTGTTTTCCATGATGTCTGGACCAATTTATATTTCCACCAACAGTATGAAAGGTTACACTTTCTCCTTATCCTTGCCAACACTTGTTATCCCCTCTTTGGTTTTGTTCTTGTTTTTTGATAGAAGCCATCTTAACAGGTGTAAGATGAAATCTAATTGTGGTTTTGATTTGCATTCCTCTGATGATTGGTGATGTTGGCTCTTTTTCAGGTGTCTGTTGGCCATTTGTATATGTTTTTTTTTGATAAATGCTTATTCAGGTCCTTTGCTCATTTTGTAATTGGTTTACTTCGATTTTGCTATGGAGTTGTATGAGTTCCTTATATACCTTGGATATTAATTCCTTACCAGATATATAGTTAGCAAATATTTTCTCCCACTCCATAGGATGCCTTTTCACTTGCTGATTGTTTCTTTTGTTCTGCAGAAACTCTTTGGTTTAATGCAATACTACTTATTTATTCTTGCTTTTGGTGCCTATGATTTCGGTGTCATATCCAAAAAGATTAATGACTAGAGACTAATGTCAGGAGTCTTTTTCCCATGTTTTCTAGTAATTTTATGATTTCATGTTTTATGTTTAAGTCTTTAATGCATTTTGGGTTGATTTTTGTATATAATAGAAGGGTCCAGTTTCATTCTTCTGCATTTGAATATGCAGTTTTCCCAAGACCATTCAAAGAGGCTATTCTTTCCCTATTATATGTTCTTGCCAGTTAATCATAAATGCATGGATTTATTTCTGGCATCTCTATTCTGTTACATTGATCTATGGGTCTGTTTTTCTGTCAGTACCATACTGTTTTGATTGCTATAACTTTGCAATATATTTTGAAATCAGGAAGCATGATGCCTCCAGCTTTGTACTTCTTAAACTTAAAATTGGTTTGACTATTTGAGGTCTTTAGTATTTCCAGGTGCATTATTAGATTGTCTTTTCTATTTTTGTAAAAAAATCCATTGGGATTTTGATAGGAAATGCTTGAAACTATAGATATTTTGGGGCAGTATGAATATTTTGACATTATTAATCCTTCCATGAACACAGGATATCTTTTCATTTATCTTCGTCTTACTTACTTTCATCAATGTTTTATACATTTCAGTGAAGAGGTCTTTCACCACTATGGTTATTTTTCTTCCTAAATATCTTATTTTTTGCTGTTGCTGTTTTGAATGGGACTGTTTTCTATTTTCCTTTTCAGACTTTGTTGTTTGCACATAGACAAATGACTGCTTTTGTACGTTGATTTTGTATCATGAAATTTTACTACACTGATCAGTTCTAGCAGTTATTTTTCTTAGTCTTTAGGGTTTTCTCCAGAGGTAATTTTGCCTCTTCCTTTCCAATCTGGATGTCTTTTATTCTTTTTCTTGTCCAATTGCTTTGGCTAGAATGTTTAGTACTAGGTTAAATATAAGTGGCAGGAGTGGGCATGCTTACCTTATACTGGCTCTTAGGGGAAAAAAAGCTTTCAGTTTTTACTCATTGATTATGATGTTAACCATGCAGTTTTCATATATAGACTTATTGTGCTAAGGTATATTCCTTCTATATCTAATTTGTTGAGAACTTTTTTTTTTTTTTTACTCATGAATGGATGTTGAATTTTGTCAGTGCATTTTCTGCATCTATTCAGATGAACGTGTTTTTTTCTTTACTTTCATTCTGTTAAGGTGGTATATGTGACTCATTGTTTCTTAAGAGTGCTTCAGTATTGTTCCAAACATTTCCTTCCAATCTTGACAACCCTTGCCCAGGTGTTAAGGCTAGTGATAATAATATGAAACAAAAATTAAACAAGAATTTACTTAAATGTAAGTGGAATTATTGATGCACATATTTCAATTGAGGCAAGGAAATAGGAATAGTCATAAGCTATTTCATAGATATTTAGATAATCTCAACAAAAATGTCTCAACCTGGCCATCAGTGGTCATTAAACTTGGCTTGGTTTGGGAAGTGTTACAATGAGAACAAAATGAAGGTCTTAAAACTAATAAAATATAGAACATGAAGCGCATCATTAAATGATTACCCTCTATCCACACCAATTGTACACATAAAGTTAATGTTTTTTGTGTATGTTAGCCTATATACTGACTGGATCCATTGGTCTTTTATATCATTTTTAAGCAGACTTCTTTCAAATTGTAAACAAGGGTAATTTCAAAACCATGATGTGAGTTTCTTAGCTTTCTCTTTCTGTCTCAAAAATAATAATAATGATAATAATAATAATAATATTGCAATGGATGCTATGGTGTGCTTCCCAGATCCCCCAACAAGACTGAGGGTCCCATTCTTCCAGCTTCTATGAATGTTGATGGATGACAATTTTGCTCTAAATCCTTCTTCAGGAACTGTCCTCAGGTCCCTAACCAGGGCAGCCTGCAGCCCATAATTGCTTGAGCATAATGTTTGTTTTATCACAAAATATAAAGCACAATTTATCTTCCCCCAACCACATTGGATGAATTTTAAAACTGATAATAGCCAAGAACAAAATAACTCTTGAAACAGTAGAGCCAGAAATCCATATAAGATACAGAAGCCAAAGTTGGATTCAATTATACTATTAGGGAGACATAAAAATACCCATTTTAGAAATGGCATATATAGAAGAACAGATGTTTTGGTAATAGTTATCAAACAGACTTCATGTTTATAGTACACAAAAGTGTTAGCTGCTCCTGCATTAAAAAAAAAAAGACAAAATATGCCATAGCACTTGAATAAAAATAAATACAGACACATTTATTGTCTTTTAAGCTTAAAATCTGAATATTACATGCTGTCTGCTCTAATGGGTTATATATAACTCAAATCTGTTGACAGAGCTATTCAGTACTTTCACCCCCCCATCAAAGAACTATGAGAATCTGTAAAACTTAATTACAGGACATTTCTAATCAAAGTCGGAGGTAACACACAATTAAATATAAAGTTATCATACTTACTGAAGCTAACTGTGTTTATAATGACAATATAAAGAAATTTTAGTAACATAAATCACATCATTAATTCCTCACTTTAATAATTATTTGTCATTAGCATTATTCCGAGGGAGGACTGAGAAGCACATGTATATTTCAAAGATCAAATTGAAATATTATCTTTAGGTTTATACAAGGAAACACAGTGTTGCACATCACTTGAAATAATTATAACCTATTTACCTTATATTCTTTATAGCATGAAGCCAATGTCTGTTTAGTTCCCTATATAGCTCAGGTATTTAACAGTATTTAATAGTTTTATTTCCCTGATTTCCCCAATACCAGTTTACCTATAAGCTTTGGGGGAATTATTATGAAATTAAATATGAACTATGTTTATTAATGAGGTAGTGATTAGCCTCAGGGGTTAATTAACAATGAATGTTTCAGTAATGTTCCAGATTTGCCTGTACATTAAATGAAGTATAATAAAACTGCATCAGTTAACTATTATTGCGTAAAACCATCAAACACCCTATAATTATTACACACATAATTATTACTCATGCATCTGCTTGTTACCGGGGTTTGTTGTTCTAGGAAAATGTTGGCGGGGCAGCTCAGTTGTGATAGTTCTGCTGGCCAGACTCTTCTCTTCCACCTGGGTCCATGATTCTCTCATGGTGATGTCAAAAGTGCAAGCAAGCCACTGAAACCACATGATAATTTTTCAGGCCTCAGTTTGGGTTTAGTGCACTGGGAATCCAATTGCTTTCATATACCATTGTCTTTAGCAAGTCATATGGCCAAGCCCAAAGTGTAGAGACTCTGCCCACAATGAGGCAACACAAGGCTATAGAGATGCAGGGATGGGTAAAGAATCAGAGTCACAAATTCAACCCAACACACATACACTCCACCACCATCAACAGAACAAACTATCCTTATCCCACTATTATGGTTTTTGTTTGCTTGTTTTTTTAATGCTACAAAGAATAGAGAGGATTTTTACTGGACTGGTGTTAGTGATATATTTTACAATGTTAGGAATGTAAATCTCTTAATGAATTTGTCCCTTCTTTTCTTTCTTTTTTTTTTTTTTAAAGATTTTATTTATTTATTTGACAAGGAGAGACATAGCGAGAGAGGGAACACAAGCGGGGGCAGTGGGAGAGGGAGAAGCAGGCTTCCCGCGGAGCAGGGAGTCCGATGCGGGGCTCGATCCCAGGACCCTGGGATCATGACCTGAGCTGAAGGTAGATGCTTAATGAGCCACCCAGGTTCCCCGAACATGTTCCTTCTTTTCCCTAAGAATATGAGGCACTTGAAAACTAGATAATAGTTTATTTATCTTATTTTTATCTTATTTTTAATGGCCAAAGGAGAGATTGCCAATATTTTCTTGTATAAAAACGTACTAGAGTTCATTATTACTTAAATAAACATTGTTAGAATCTCTTATACGATCATTTACTAGGACAGGGGAATGCAAAGGTTTACAGAGTAGATATTCTTGCTGCCACACATAGGAGAGTCTAGGGAAGTTCATATGGCATAAGAAATATGGGGAGTGCAAATTTGGAGAGTAAGGACAACTATGTCCTTGTGTAAGCATGAAGTAGAAAAGACAAGTCAGATGTTTCATATTCTGGCTTAAGAAATAGAATATTCCAATATTTCTAATATTTCAATATAAATTTAAAGGAAGATAGAAAATATAGGTGCCTACAATAAGCAAGGTGAGAGTTGATAATGATGTGCTTTACAGCAGTAATATCAGAAGAAGAGAGAAATGGACAGTTTGAAGATAACATAAGAGGCAGAACCAATATGAGTTTGTAACTGATTAGGAAAGAAGGATGGGGTGGAGGAATAAAAATCACACACACACACACACACACACACATATACATGCACACACACACACAAATATATATCTAACTTTTTTTTTGTCCTCTCTCTGCCATATCAATTTTTTATACATTCATCTGGTGGCAGATACTTAGGTTGTTGCAATATATTAGTTACTGCAAATAATGCTGCAATACACATTGAGTGCTGATATTTCTGCAACGTACTGATTTCATTTTCTTCAGATTATTTCCAGAAGTGTGATTGCTAGATCATATGGTAGTTCTCTATTTTTAATATTTTTAGGAACCTCCATACTATTTTCCAGTGGTTGGAATATACCAATATCCGTTTCCACCAACAATGTACAAGAATTCCCTTTTATCTACATCCCTGCCAACACTTGTTTTTTCTTGTGTTTTGATTATAGCTCTCCCAATAGGTTTGAGGTAATATCTTGTAGTTTGATTTGTATTTCTCTGAGGATTAGTAACATTGAGCACGTTTTCATGTACCTGTTGGCCATTTATATGTCTTCTTTCAAGAAATATCTATTCAAGTCCTTTGCCCATTTTTAATTGGGTTATTTATTTCTTTTGCTATTGAATTTCATGAGTTTCTTATATATTTTGGATACTAACTTCTCATCAGATATATGGTTTGCAAATATTTACTTTCTTTCCCTAAGTTACTTTTCACTCTGTTGATTATTTCATTTGCTATGCAAAAACTTTTTAGTTTAATATAGTCTAGTTGTTCAGTTTTGCTTTTGTTGCCATATTTGAAATAACCATTGAAGGGCCAATGTCAAGGAGGTTTTCCATGTGTTTTCTTCTAAGAATTTTATGTTTTTAGGTCTTATGTTTAAGTCTTCAATTCACTTTGAGTTAATTTCTGTGAGTGGTATAAATTGAGGCCTAATTATATATTTTTTTTCACATATGGGTACCCAGTTTTCTCAACACTATTTATTGAAAAGACTGTCCTTTCTCTATTGTTTGTTTGTGCCCCTCTTGTCAAAGATTAGTTGACAATATTTGTGTGAACTTATTTCTGGGTTCTCTATTCTATTTATGGATTGGAAGAATTAATATTGTTAAAATGTTCATAAAACCCAAAATATTTACAGATTCCATGCAACCCCTGTCAAAAACTCAATAGCATTTTTTCACTGAAATAGAAAAAAGAATCCTATAGTTTGCACCCAAATTTGCACACAAAAGACTCTGAATAGCCAAAGCAATCTTGAGATAGAATAAAGCTGGATGCATTTCTGATGAGATGCTTAGGGCAAATTCTAAGCTTCGAAAGACAATAGATTTTCACAGAAAGTTTGGGAGACTAGAAAACTAAAATATAATAATAATTACTATAGAAGTCATATATCTCTAAAATCTTCCTGTTTGTATTTCTTTCAGCCATCTAGCTATATTTAGGGTATGCTCTATTGATTCTAGCTAAATTCCATATTATATTTCATTTTGGTAAATAATGGGATTTGTTTGGGGGATTCACATTCACCTCATTCTGAACATATCCTGTAGAGATATCATTATATCCAAGAGTCCAAACAGCTATATGCCAAACCCTAATACTGAAGGTGGAATTATATCTGTTGACCAGTCCTTCATTACAGGGGAAATAAGTAGCTAAACTATGTCCAAAACCAGTTTAACCACTTAGCAATAAATTGGCTTTGGTTTTGTAAAAAGATAATAATAGTAACACTATTTCTTCCAAATAATGTGAATTTTCTTTATGGTCAAATCTAATGGGTTTCCTAACTGATTTAGATTGTTGATGGTTGTACCTGGTTTGTCTTACCTTCACTGCCACAGTGCATCCTGTCTCCTGAGTCTCATTGTCAAGTCTAGAAAAAAGAATGTGTTAAGTATCAGTATCTTCTAGTTCTAGATTCAAGTTACCATAGATGTATATTGCACTACCACTCCAGGGAGCTCTGTCCAGGTCTGATTTCATGCCCACTTTTCCACACACTCAAGAACCCAACCACACAGAATGGGAGCCGGCTTATTAAAGTCTCGCAAGTAAAAACATTTTTAAACTTCATTTTTCCTTGCCGTGTTTTTTCTACCTACATGGTTGAGTTTTACTTTTTCATTTCATATCACACAAATTTTCCCTTTCTTTTTTTTTTTTAAAGATTTTATTTATTTATTTGACAGAGAGAGAGATAGCTAGAGCAGGAACACAAGCAGGGGGAGTGGGAGAGGGAGAGGCAGGCTTCCTGCCGAGCAGGGAGCCCGATGCGGGACTCGATCCCAGGACCCCAGGATCATGACCTGAGCCGAAGGCAGACGCTTAACGACTGAGCCACCCAGGCGCCCACAAATTTTCTCTTTCTTAACCAGTATGCCTGATGCATCAACTTGGTATTAGAGGAATTTTTTCAAAGCTCCTTCCAAACATCTTCCCAAGGGATGAAGCTGTATCTTGCTTCTTATTCACAGAACTAATAGAAAGAAAGATTATCTGGTCTGCTGCAGATTTCAGTCATTACTTGAATTTCCTAACAATAAGTAATATTTATGAGAGCTTTCTATTTTTCAGGCACTGTTCTTATTATTTTACGTGAACTATATAATTAAGTTCACACAATAGCTCTATATATTTGGCACTGTCTTTTCTCCAATTTTATAGAAGTACCTGAGGCACATAAAGTTAAATCACTTGCTAAATGTAATGAAGTTAATAGTCAGTGGATCCAGAATTTAAAATAGATTTCACCATCATAAATAAATATGTAATGGTGCCTTTTCCAATATTTAAACAAAAATATTTTTGGCAAAAATTACTTCAAGATCTTAAAAAATTTACACCTCTCAGACTGTGGGTCGATGTCTCCTCTTTGTCACTTTAAATTGGGTCACTACTCAGTTTTAATTCATGTTTTCTATATCCCTTTTATGTTTTTGAATTTTTACCAAATAATTGAGATATATTTTTGATATTTTTCTCAAGCTAATTTCGTTTTAGCAAATTTTTCAAATGGAGGTTACGAAGCCCTTTAATCAATTCAGGATCCTGCCACATGCACATAATACATTCACTTATACAAAATATTAAAAGCATGTAGATAAATATCACTTTTTGGATTTCTAATTTAACTAATGCAAAAACTACTGTTTTGTTTATCAGTGCTATTGATAAGATGTTTTTAAAAATCACATGACAAAGAGCTATGAAGAACTATTATTGAAGCTCTTAAGAATGGCTAATAGAAATGTCAGAAAAGTTAGTTTTGCATTGCTAGACAATGATTTACTTAATTTACCAAATATGCACCGAATGCTTACTCTATCTGACTGACTCTGTGCTTCAGTGGGCAAGCAGGGAGTGATGACATCATCATATGGTGATAATCAAGATGCCATTATACTTTGTTCCCACAGGAGGAGCCGATTTACCACGAATTATGTTTGCTAAATGTTTGCTAATACAGATTTGCATTGGTTTTCTTCTTAACTTATAAGAAAGTCAAAAGGAATAGATATATAAAGTTTCAGAGGTAAAAATTCATTTTCAGTTCAAATATCTTTCCTTATTAAAGTGCACTGCATTTTCTTCTTACATGTTTTATTTCCAAGGTTTGTAGTGTCATAATGGAGTATTTCCCCTAGTTACATATTCCCATCGTTATGTTCCAATGTTTTGAAAGCAATATGACCTATTTTGTAAAACAAACAGGACAAAGTTGAAGAATTAGATAATTATATTATACGTTTTTTGTTTGTTTTGTTTTTGTTTTTTGGATAAATACCCAGGAAGATGGAATTGCTGGATTATATGGTAGTTCTTTTTTTTTTTAGAGAGAGAGAGAGAGAGCATGCACGAAAGCAAGTGTTTGGGGAGGGGGGAGAGGGGGAAGAGCAGAGGGAGAGGGAGAGAGAAATCTTAAGCAGGCTCCACACTCAGCACAGAGCCCAATGGGGGACTCCATCTCACAACCCTGAGATCATGACCTGAGCCAAAATCAAGAGTCAGACACTTAACTGACTGAGCCACCCAGGTGCCCTCGATTGTACGGCAACTCTATTTTTAATTTTTCTGAGACCCCTCCATATTGTCATCCATAGAGTCTGAAGCATTTTGCATCCTACCAGCAAACCAACAGTACAGGAGAGCAGGAGAGCAGATCTTATTACTGACACATATGTCATGAAAAATTCTCATAAGCTATTTTTAATATTACTTTTCTTAACATAGGATGTCCTCAAATACTTATTTTCTCCAACTCACAGGTTTATCCAGCATCTGTAAGAATAATTCCTTCAATTTTAATTATTTCTTCCTATCACCAAATCCTATATGCCCATTGATACACTTTTGACTGCTTTAATATATATTATTATTTGTTAAAGATTTTATTTGTCAGAGCGAGAGAGCACCAGAGGGAGTGGCAGGCAGAGAGAGAAGCAGGCTCCCTGCTGAGCAAGGAGCCTGATGTAGGACTCAATCCAAGGACACTGGGATCATGACCTGACCCACAGGCAGACACTTAACTGACTGAGCCACCCAGGCATCCCTATATTATCATTTTTAATTAAAGGAAAGTTTAGCAAAAATGACAGTTTCACGTTCTCATCAAGAGTAAAATATTCCAAATTATATTACCATCACATCAAAAATATTTCCAGGACTCATCTATGTATTTGTATTTATAACATATCATATATGTGTGTGTGTGTGTGTGTATTTACTAATCAAGCTCATTTCATGCCATAGTGATGTTTATATACTTAATAATAAATCCTTTAATCTTTAATATCAACAAATATCATAGTATATTTTGTATTAAGTCAAATCATGAGGTAGCTTCCTTTAGCTGAGGACAATTGCTGGAGAGAACTCAGCTGGAATCATCGGCAACTCACAGCTGGGAAAATGAGTGCCTTGTCTTGAAAGAGGGTCTGAATAATCCATCAAAGTATTTGCTACAGTCTACTTTTAGGACTTCTTTGATGCTCTAGCTTCATAGAATCAGTTCATCCCATTTGTGAATCACTCCTTCAGGAATTTGGGTAGTCTATTTTTTCTGGGGACACTTATAAAATGAAAGATAAAAAAAAAAACCTCCTCCAGCCCCTACAGTGAGGTTTGTCTTGAGCCTCAACTAATACATGAGTATTATTGTCTCCCTCTTCTACTATCCCTTCTGGATCCCCTCATTTTCAGTTAGCGCCTTTACCAATCTAGGTGACTTACTTCACAGAATGACCCGTACTTCTAATTCTGCAGGGTCTGCTCTCCTGGTCACTATGCCCTTCTTGCCTGTGACTGCCAAAATAGGGTAGAGGAATATCAAGAGACCTCTTAATTGACAAGTTTGTGTCAAACACACTCTACTTTGCCATCTTTGTGTTAACAGCGCCTTACCTCCTTCGTTATCATTACCTATACATGCTAAAATATTCCCTTTTCTGAGACTTTCAATATACTCTTCCAGTATCTGTCATGGAAGTTTGGCATATAAACATCACTTATGATGGACCATGAGGTCCAGTGTTTTTAAATGATTTGGAGACCTAGAGCCTAGGAGGATGAAGATGATAGATGATTGTCCTTTTTTTCTTTTTCTTTTCTTTTTTTTTTTGAGAAGACCAATTTTTTTTTTAATTTTTATTTTTTAAAGATTTTTATTTATTTATTTGTCAGAGAGAGAGAGCACAAGCAGGGCAGCAGGCAGAGGGAGAAGCAGACTCCCCACTGAGCAAGGAGGCTGATGTGGGACTCAATCCCAGGACTCTGGGATCACGACCCGAGACAAAGGCAGACACTCAACCCACTGAGCCACCCAGGTGCCCCCTGATTGTCCTATCTTATCCCTGTGATAGTAAAAAGAGTATTTTGTTTCTGTTTCTGTTTTTTTTTTTAGTTTAGCATGTCAATAGAGGTATAGCTCAAGAGGGAATATTTAAAGAGTAACCTGATTGATTTTACATATAATTATTGCTAAATCAATATTAATATACCCTTAGATAAAGTTAATAAAAGATTATTAGAACTTTATCTTACCCTGCATACATTCATACCAGTATAAGACTATACCTTGAAATAGTCTTTTTTTTGAAAATTGAAAATATTATAAAATTAATCTGTTAATTAATTTAAAAAATTTTTCTTGTTATTTGAGAGATTAAGCTATCATCTTTTTTTTATTATAGGAATTTACTGACCATTTGCACTTTGTAGAACTATATCCTCATTGAGCTTACAGTAATAACTTTTTCAAAATGCTTTTCTATTTTGTTTTATGGAGAAATAAAATTTCTTGAATCAACTTCAGAATATAATGATTTCTGGGTGCGTTACTGCATTGTGTGAGCATGCTAGAGAATCACTGAACACTGACAGTGATTGTGAGTTCAGTCCAAATACTATAATTTTCATAGAACTGATACATTGAAAAATTACTGTGTTTCAGGAACCCTGTATTACACTGAAGATACAGATGTGAAAAACCCAAAGCCAGCCCTGAATTCATAAAACATTTTAATTTTAGGTTTTTGTTTTTGCTTTTAATGTAGCATGAACACCATTTTCCCCGAAGTCAAGGTGAGAATACTACTATTTCTCAAATAATAATATGTAACCACTCAGAAGTTATGTATTCTGCCTAAAGTTCTGATCTACAAGCCACTGAGAAACTGTGCTCAAGATAGCTAAATTTCCTCTGTCTGATGCAATAAGAATGCTATCTGAAATAATGTGCCACTCCTGAGATGTAAAGAAAATTGAAATTTTACAAGTTTGCCTCTCTGACCCCTCTTTACAGGACTTGAAGAAGGGTATTGACTTTGTATTCCTACACTTTCTATATTTATTTTTGCTGCTATGAAAGAGAGGAAGAAAGAATGGAAGGGGAAAAAAAGAAACAAGGCAGGGAGGAAGAGAGGGAAGAAAGGACCCATTACTTAATTGTTTAGCAATATACTCAAAATAAAGTAACTAATCCAGTAGTTAAATAAAACAAATAAAGAAAGACCTGAGTTGTCTAGAAAAATAATATTGAATATAGGAATAAACTAGCAAGGAATCTGAGAAGGGGGCTTTGTATATATATGTACAAAGCCTAATTTCACAACTAGTGGTCCCAGAGAAAAATATACTTAGTTACCACAGCATATTAATTTTCACAACAATAATTAAAACTATAGTAATATGGCCCAGGTAACCTCAATGATGTAGTTTTGAAGCATGAAGGGAGTTGCTATAAGCATGTTACTCACTGCACTGTTTCCAGGGCATTTGAAGCAACCATTTTCTACGGTTATATTTCTAGCACACAGCAGGGGGCTCTAGTAGTATTGTTAATAGAATCAACTGCTGTGTTAGTAACGTGAACAGAATATAGAAACAGACATTTATTAAACACAATATTGGAAAATCAAAATAAAATGGAAAAGGACAATGGTAGTTATCATTTGAATTGCTGAGTTTGTTCAAATGCAGTTCAGTGTTTTTTTTCTCTCTCTCTCTCTTTTTTTTTTTAAGAATTGCATTAAACCTGCTCAGGTTTGCTTCTTTGCCAGTATTATTATAAGAACATTATATAGATCTTCAAAGTAATGATGAGAGAGCCTACTGCTTCCTTCATAAATCATTTTAGCAATAAGACCATTAGAGCATCGTTATCATAAAAATAATAAACAGTCTTGCTTTTAAAGCAAATGGGATTATAGTTCATAAATAAAACACGATTATTGAAAAATTGATATGTATAAGGCACTGAAGCGAGACAATTGTGAATAAAATACAGTGTCTTCTCTCATTGAGCATAAATAATATAAAAAGATAAATAATTATCTAAGACAGGATAGAGCAAATATCATGAAAGAGGTAAAACTAAAGCAAGGTGCTGACACAGCTCAAGTGAGAAGAGTCATGTAAATCGATTACTTAGGTGGGTGACTGGGGAGAATGAGGGCAACGAGTTTTGTAGGCAGAATCTACAGCTTTACCAGGCACAGCATTAGGGCAAACGGGGAATATCTGAGTTATAGATGCTCGATTTGACAGAAGAGTAGGGTTCACAAAGGTAGTAAGAGATAGGCTCTGTGAGTTACAATGGACTGACTTCATCAAGAACCTTTAAATGCCTTGATGAATAGTTTTACTTAAAATTAGGTAGGCTTCACTGTGGCCCTTACTAAACCAGAAGAAGACTCAAAATTCTACACAGGCCAACTACGTTAAAGTCTTCAAGTGCATCCATGGATTCAAATATCCACATAATCTAATTACGTTCAATAAATATTGATGACATTATATGTGTAAGAATCTCTGCTGGAATAAACAGAAATCATTTGTATTGGACTTTATAAAACTTGACAATTTTTAAAATATTTTTGCTTTGCTACAACATCATAGTTTTATATAATAAACCTCATGTACATTCAAGAAGTTTCCATTCTGTTTTTCCCTAAAACATATGATTGATTTCTGGTAGAGAAAGCAAAACAAATAGCCTTCTATACACAGTATTGGCTAAGTTTTGACAAGAAAATTCCATGGAATCTTTAGTCCATTTAAATTTATTATGATTACAAATATATTTTATAAAATTAATTGCACTATAAAAACATACAAAAAGAAAACAAAACAAAAAAAACAAAAACTAAATCGCACTGTGCTTTCAGCCAATCAAGTTCATTATCTATCACTTCAGATGAGTTTTTCAAATTAGTGTCCCTGAATACCCATGAGACAGAATGTCTTATATATTTTAATTAAAACCACACTTCCCAAGAAGATGTGTTTTTTGTTTGTTTTGTAGCTTAGGCTTACTGTAGGGTTCTTATAAATGAATTGTCTACTCCTACCCCAAACGGGGCCTCTAGGACTTCTGCCCAGTTTCTAAGATTCTATAGTGATATAAATCTTTAATACTCCTTCCTGAGTGAGAATAAAGGTCTCCAGCGCTATTGTTAATGACTGGGGTGTCCTTTCATGCTCTGAAGCAAGTCCCATCCACTCAAGAGACTTGGCATAAACTTTTACAAACTCTTAGAAAAATATTCCCTCTAGTGACCCTATTTGGTCTTTTTTATCCAGGAACAGCACTTTGGGTCAATTTAGTAAGCCAAATACAGCTCCTAAATCTGGGAACTAATTTTGGGGCCAGTGTTGATTAAACCTCAATGTGTCCTCCGTTATTAAGTACAGCATATCTATACAGTAAGAACACCCATCTTGGTGTTCTCCATGAACACTAATGTTGGATGCTCCATGAGCAATTTAACAGGGCACATTCTCTGATAAAGACAGCTCAGTCTGGGCATTCTATAGGACTCCCATTTTAATGGCCTATAGAAAACAGCAGAGGATAATCGCCAATGATATTTGGCCTTTATCATCGATATGCCCACTCTCTTCAAAGTGATATGGGTCCCAATATCTCTTTTATTAAAGGCATTATGTCCACATTCAGATTTAGTAGAGGTGAAAGAGTGAAGCTGTCACAAACTGGGCAGGTGGCTAAATCTGCTTCTCATCATATAAAGTCATCTTGGCAATGTGTCATTTAATTCAGAATGACAGAGTGGGCAGATGCTCAGCTATCCAACAGCCTTTGCCCTGTGTGATTCAAAGGTAATATTTCTCTCTAGATACCTAAAAAGGAAAATATAATTATAATGCCATGAACAAAGTGGTAGCTCCAACAAGGCAATGGTGAGTCATGGAGTGGTGCTTAACATCTTAAACCCACACTATCCAGATGGTGTCTTTAGGCAGACAATGTGAGTAAACTGTGGTCCAATTTTCCTTTTCTGGAAAAAGGAGTTTAGGCAGCTTTGGTTTTTTTTTGTTGTTGTTGTTGTTTTGTTTTTTCGTTTTTGGATTTTTTTTTTTAGCATCAGCCATTTGTCAGCACCAAACCTGAAAATAGTCATTCAGAGAATTGTTCTCTTTCTCTGTGAAAGTCTTGTGAATGTTCTTCCCATTTGCCACATCTCCATCAGATTCGATTTATTACTTTATTTAACCTATCCTGGGAGAACAACCTTCATTTGGCAGTATTGCTTCCCCACAGAGCAAGGGGTGAAAACACACTGACATGGTTTCTCTTTCACCTCCTCCCCTGGAAGATGTCACAGGATTTGACAAGTAAAGGATTGCACAACTGTCCTTCCACTTTTTATTGTAGTCACAAATAACTCCATTTTAACTACGTGGGAGGACATTATGATCCAGCCCCCGCTGTCATTCACGATGCACAAGCCAAATTTAATGGTATGGATTCATGTCTACTGCAGTGACATCTTTTCCAACTGGCCCGCTTTAGCTGCTACCCGTAGACTATCAAGTCAGTCAAAACAAAATAAAATTTTTTTGAGAAATTTTAAAGACAATAGCGCTGCATAATTACAGCATTTTCGTTAATTATTTCTATACTCCAATCCTTGAAATCTTTTCAATACCCTCTCCCCCTCTGTCCTCCTAGGACACATTTGCATTGTCACTTTCAAGACTTTCTCCCCTTCTGAATCAAACAATCTATGTGTTTTTTTTTTTTAAGATTTTATTTATTTATTTGAGAGAGAGAGAATGAGAGACAGAGAGCATGAGAGGGAAGAGGATTAGAGGGAGAAGCAGACCCTCCGCTGAGCAGGGAGCCCCATGCGGGACTCAATCCCGGGACTCCAGGATCATGACCTGAGCCGAAGGCAGTCGCTTAACCAACTGAGCCACCCAGGCGCCCCTCAAACAATCTATGTTTTAATACTTGCTAAAACTTCATGAGACCACTGCATTGACGGTGATAAGGAATACTATGTCCATGTAGTATGTTCCTTAGTCCATTTCTGTATGTTGGTAGTAGTGACATTCGTAGCCTGATAGGAAGAAATATATTTAAGTGGGCCAAACTTATAGATTATTCTCAGTGTTGGCAGTTTGTTCTCCTGTAGGATAAGCAAAGCCTAGAATAGAATAATTGTTAATTCCAACATACTCATGGGTACAGCCCTAGAACATTTTTTTTTTAAGATTTTATTTATTTATTTGACAGAGAGAGACACAGCGAGAGAGGGAATACAGCAGGGGGAGTGGGAGAGGGAGAAGCAGGCTTCCCGCCAAGCAGGGAGCCCGATGCAGGGCTCGATCCTAGGACGTGGTATCATGACCTGAGCTGAAGGCAGACACGCTCAACGACTGAGCCACCTGGGCACCCCAGCCCTAGAACTTTTGATACTCCCCTAGAACTATAGGATAAGCAAAGCCTAGAATAGAATAATCATTAATTTCAGCGTACCCATGGACACTCCCCTAGAACTCCTTTTAAACTATATTCTACTGGCGAGCTCTTCTCAGATTCACAGTACTATTGAAAATTTTTTTTTATTTTATTATGCTATATTAATCACCATCATTAGTTTTTGATGTAGTGTTCCATGATTCGTTGTTTGCATATAACACCCAGTGCTCCATTCAATACGTAGTATTGAAATCTTATAAGTTTAATAAAAATACTAGATATATTGCTCATGCCCAAATAATTTATCTTTTATGTTTTATTGACATATAATTGACATATAGCATTATATTAGTTTTAGGTGTATAGCATAATGATTTAATATTTGTATATATTGTGAAATGATCACTACAATTAGTTTACTCTACTTATTTTAAAATACCATTCACTGCAATAAGTTATTCTGGAATAATAGATGGACTGCCATTCTAATGATCCACAGTGGGCAAAATGATAATATTATGAGTTGTTTTTACATGAGGTTAATCATTCATATAGCTGTGTGATCTAAGTGTATTATTTTATACCAAATTCAAACTAACAATTTTTTAAACTAATAACAAGTTAGTAATAAGGCTTCTGATAGCATGCTGTACATGCTACTTGGTCTTCCCAACCACTTCTGAGCTGGCTCATATTACTCCACCCATTTTGAAAATGAGAAAATATTTTGAAAATGAGAGCGTCATCTCACTCATGGTCACTAAATTGGAAATTTGTAGAGTTGACATCTAAATGCAGGTAGCCTAGCTCATTTACCTGCTGGAATATTATAGTATGTCATTTTAGTTTTACTAATGTAGAACAAGCAAGCAGCAATTTCAGTCATAGGTGGGAGATTTTGCAAATACTCCCATTTTCATCCTTCTCACATCACCTACAATGTTTTTTTAATACAAGTATTTTTATTAATTTTATTTAAATTATTATTTATATCTCTTAACTGTGCTATTGACAAAGAAAATAATTGCAGTGTAACATACTAGTTAACAATATAGGATTTTTGATACAACCTTCTTAAGAAAAATAGTATAAGACAAGAATAACCCAAACCACTTCTGAGATTTGGTGTACTAAATATGAAGTTTTCCTGATGACTGCTTAAGTTGCAAGATTAGAGTCATAGTGATAAACACACTAATATTTTAATAGTTTGATTGAATTATATTTCCCAATCTGATATATTTGAGATGTGCAGAGAAAAGAAAGGGAGATAAAGAGCTAGCCTTGGAATTTTCCATGCTTATTTCTTTGTTCCACTTTTAAAATGATTTAGAAACATCTGTGCAAGGATTTGTGGTCTGTGAATATACATTATGACAGATGAATAAGCATAGATTTTGTAGTTGGCATGACTGCTACTTTAATAAGCTTTCTCAGTGACAGGATTTTATAACCTTGGGTGAAGTAAAACATTGCAAGGCACTGTCTTATGCAGTGCATTAAAACCTGTAATAAGGCTCTATCATTAGGGAAGGTGATACTGACTGATGAAATACAGTAAGATCAATTTGTAATGGCCATGAAAATTTGTCACTTAGATCTTCACATAACTGATTGATGGCCCTAGTTGTTGGCTCTGTAGATCCTCACTATGCTCTGCACACTTTCCTGAAGATGCTACCCGGGGGGAAATACATATTCTTACTGGGAATCATGGAATCAAGAGTACAAACAGTAGGACAGATTTACATGCTAGCAATAAAATTAGAAAATTATTAAGAAGAGGAAGGAGTTTCTTAAAACTTAATGTATTCTCTGTAAGTACATACTTTTCTTATATTCAAAAATTTAAAAAAATATGGGAGACTACACATTTGTTTTTATAAAATTCAGTGATTATTAAGATGAAATAACAAAAGATCTTGTATTTGCACTGTTAAGAGTTCTAAACAAAATGAAAAAAATGTTATTACTTTCCAAAAGTTTTTAAAGAGTACTAATGAATAGAGGTAAACAGAATTGTTACAAATTAACACTTTTATTTATCTGCTACAAAATAAACAATACCCAGAAATTTACGTTTATAAATCAAATATGTACCATATGATGTCAAGATGACTAAAACTGGATACGTTTCCTAGATTGATCACATATATGGGACTTGGGTCTCATAAGCATAGGTGGCAGGATCAGCGGGTCCCAGAATATTCGCCAGTGAACACAACCTGCTTTGCTGTCAGCACATATATGTCACTGGAGGAGGCTTCAGGTTCCTCCCAGGGCTCCTGCCTTGAACAGGACTATAGAGATCACTGCCTCCCACAAAGTCTAGAGAATCAGTTTAGTTTTCTATGCATGTTTTCCCAGAGGTTTCCCTGAGCCCTGACAAATTATGCATCCATTCTGACAGAATTGAGCGGCAGTCAAAAGTAGGAAAATATCTTTCATATATTGTTGCACTGAAGTTCTCCCATCTTTGGTCTCTTTTTTGTCCTGGAATCATATTAAAATCTCTGGTGATCAAGTGAGGAGAGAGGCCTCAATATCCCAAAATATTAGAGTATGAAAAGAAGGAAACAGGAGCGCCTGGGTGGCTCAGTTGGTTAAGCGACTGCCTTCGGCTCAGGCCATGATCCTTGAGTCCCAGGATCGAGTCCCGCATCGGGCTCCCTGCTCGGCAGGGAGTCTGCTTCTCCCTCTGACCCTCCCCCTCTCATGCTCTCTCTCATTATCTCATTCTCTCTCTCAAATAAATAAAGTCTTAAAAAAAAAAAAGAAAAAAAGGAAACGTAATCTACGATAATTACAGATAAACTTAGTATACTAATCTTAGTTTCATTCTTTGGGACAAAACAACAACAAAACAACAAAGTTCGTCTTTAGAATTTAAACACCCTAATGCCATTAATAAATACGTTTAATTTTATTTGGTTTGTTTTGAATATGTAACCCCTTTATATATTTAAAAAATCTAATCAATTACAATGTATACATTGAAATTTCTTCACCTACTTCCGTTTCCACCCACTCTATTGTCTAATATTGTTTTACAGACAACCACTGCCTTTATTTAGTCTTAAAGTTTCTTTTTTTTTTAATTAGGATATAATCAATCATATATACATGAAATTATTTGTATATATAATTTTCTACATTTTGATTATAAAAGATAACAAAAATATTACAGATTATATGGTGTCCTAGCTGGCATCCACTAGGGAACATGCTGCCACAGTATGATTGAGAGAGTTTAACGGAGGGAGTGTTCTAGAGATTTACTTTAGGAATTGGCTTACATGGTTATGGAGGCCAAGGAGTCCCGTTGTCTATGGTCTGCAAGCTGGAGAATCAAACCAAAGAATGTTGTGTCATTCAGTTCGATTTGGAAGGCCTAAGAAGGGGGGTGGGGGTGTTAATGGTGTTAGCCTTGATCTCAGTTCAAGAACCAGGAGTACCAATATCTGAGGGCAGGAGAAGAGGGATGTCTCAGTTCAGGCAGAAGGGGAAAGGGAGAAAGAGAGAGAATTTGCCTTCCTTCTGCCTTTTTGTTCTATTTAGGTCTTTTATGGGTTGGATGATGCCTTTCTGTATTAATGAGGATAGATCTTCACTTGGTGTACTGTTTCAAATGCTATTTCTTTCCAAAACACCCTCACAGATATACCCAGCAATAATACTTCACCAGCTATCTGGGTATCCATTATCCCAGTCAGACTGACACATAAAATTCACCATCACACAGGTATTGACAGGGTTAAGGGGAACCACAGGGAAGGAAAAATACCTAAAACAAGAAACACTGGCAAGTTGTTACCACTGTTCAGTCTCAGGGGCTAAGAGGAGAAAGCAGTTTCTAGAACCCAGGTGTGGGAGCCCTAGTGTTTGGTAGGAAGCCAGGCACTGGGAAACATGGGACCAGAAGAGAGGGATTCAGGATAGTATGTTTCTCTACTTACCTTTTCTCCCACTGCCCAATAGTCTTCATGTACTTCCAATGAGAAAAACTCAGAGAGAAGCCAAAGGAGAAAAGACCAAACTTAGATTCTGTTCTCCTGAAAACAAACTTGTAAGATTTTATCATTGGCTAGCCTTTCATTGCATGAATTTCAGTAGCTATAGACTGGCAGAGATGATAAGTTTTGGAGACAGAAAAAACTTGGTTCAAATCTCAGCTCTCCCACTTATAAATTATGTGATTTGGGGCAGGTTATTTAATCTCTACAATATTTGACATTCTCTAATTAAAATAAGATGTATCTACCTTATGGTTGTTTTAATGAAAATGTTAGATGAAGCTCAAATATTAGTCTGGAATATGTAAGCTTCAAGAAACATCTAAATGATTATAAAAATGACTCTCTCGGGGCACCTGGGTGGCTCAGTCATTAATTGTCTGCCTTTGGCTTGGGTCATGATCCTGGGGTCCTGGTATTGAGTCCTGCATCGGGCTCTGGGATGGAGCCTGCTTCTCTCTCTCCCTCTCCCTGCTGCCCCCCGCTGCTTGTGCTCTCTCTAATAAATAAAAATTAAAAAATGACTATATGTTGTGTATATATACATATATGTCTATATGTAAATACATATATTCACATTATACAAAAAGTTAAGAGGTACAGTTTGCTAATTTGCTGATACGGGTTTTGCAGTTTGATCGTAGGGCCTATTTAATATCTCCGTGATTCCCTTGGCCTTTCCCCCATGGTCTTAAGGTGGCTGACACAATTCTAGCTGTCATAGCTACACTTAGTTCAGGAAAAGAATGAAGGGGAAAAGGGGTGACTACAGCAGATTCTGCTTTTATCTCATTGTCTGAATTGCATCATAAGGACTGTTCTGCTATCTAGGAGTGCTCGGATAAAGCAGTCTTCCAGCTGATTTGGGGTCTATAGTAGGGGCAGAGAAGGTAGTAGAAAGTCACAAATGGAGGTTGGCTGAGCAAAATTGGAGTGTATATTTCAATATAAAATTTATTAGCTCACTGTATAATATATACCTGGGCATGGTATTTGCCAGCTAAATCTATTATCATTATTATCTTGCATGAATACTTCATAATTAATTTTAGTAACACTCTCTTTTTGACATTTGGTCTTTTTAATTCTAAAAATACCTCACAGATAAAAAAAATGTACATTGTATATGTTTATGTTTAATTCACTAGAACAAATTCTTACAAATAAAAAGTAATACAATCTGGGATATATATATATATAGATATCTAGATATCTATATCTCTACATAGAGGGATATATAGCCATACAGATAGATATCTATCTATATATATCTACAGGTATTGACAGGCTTAAGGGGAACCACAGGGAAGGAAAAATATCTAAAACATATATATATGTTTTATGTATATCTATATATGTACATCTATATATGTTTATATATGTTTATATGTAGGAACATATGTTCCTACAGATGTAGGAACCATAGCATTTGGTAAGAAC
>NC_138375.1:17172097-17177541 GCF_054177405.1 Leptonychotes weddellii | reverse complement strand
TGCATAAAATTCCATTGTATATATATACCACATCTTCTTTATCCATTCATCTGGTGGGGGTGGGAGGGATGGGGTGGCTGGGTGATAGACATTGGGGAGGGTATGTGTTATGGTGAGTGCTGTGAATTGTGCAAGACTGTTGAATCACAGATCTGTACCTCTGAAACAAATAATACAATATATGTTAAAAAAAAGAAGAAGAGGAAGATAACAGGAGGGGAAGAATGAAGGGGGGGAAATCGGAGGGGGAGACAAACCATGAAAGACGATGGACTCTGAAAAACAAACTAAGGGTTCTAGAGGGGAGGGGGCTGGGAGGATGGGTTAGCCTGGTGATGGGTATTAAAGAGGGCACGTATTGCATGGAGCACTGGGTGTTATACACAATGAATCATGGAACGCTACATCAAAAACTAATGATGTAATGTATGGTGATTAACATAACAATAAAGATTTTTAAAAAGAATATATATTTTTACTTTATACCTACTGCTGAATTTACATACATAAATATTTACCTCCTGGAAATATCATCAATAATATATATATATCAATAAATATATTATTTCATCTCATTAAGGAAATCTTTGCACTCTGATTTTGTTTTATTCCAACTTCTTCTATTTATTTCTTCAGATATTTTTTGTTTTATTCTAAGTTATTTGAACTTCTATTTTAATTCTATGCAAGTCTGCCTACTTCACCCAGTTGCTGTGAATAAGTGCATGTATTTGATGTAAGACTAAAACATCTTGAACAGAGGCTTACAGTAATCCAAATATATGTAATAATTCCTCACCTCTTTCTACCCGTCTCTGAGGACAAGGAAAACTTAAAGAGGTTCTATCTAATGTTGTAAGTATATGAAAAGTCATCCTGATTGGATTAATGTTAAAAAATTAATGCATCTGTCACCCCAAATGAAAGACAGGAAAACTTAATTTTTAATTAGATTCAAAAGAAGTTCCAGTTTGAAGCAAAAATTTTCTATTGGTGAACCTAAGTTCCTCCTGAGAACAACTTCATCTTTGGATAAGAAAAAGTTTGAGTTTGTTTCAGTGTCTCAACATTGGCTAAGGGAACTATTTTTACATATCTGATTCTTTTGGTCAGGGATTGGTGTCTAAGTTCTGGGAGACTACTTTTCCACTTTTTTTGTAGCTCTGGAATGTATAGAAAATTGTAATATATTACAGCATATTTTGGAAATAATTTGGGGGATGTGGAAGCATCTATAATATATTTGGTAAAATTTACTTTTTTGCATTACCTATGATGGAAACAAAAATAAAATACAGTATTAACAGATATACTAAATATTGAATATTAATAGGATTTGAATTATTAATAGTTTTAAAACAGCTTGCTTCCACTGACATACATTTTTTATATCAGCTTTTATGCTGTAAATGGCCACATGTAATTTTTGACAGTGAATTTTAATAACGGCTTTTTCAAATTTTAGATATGGACACAACTATATCATTTTTACATAATAAATTAAAAACGTTGGGGCGCCTGGGTGGCTCAGTTGGTTTAAGTGACTGCCTTCGGCTCAGGCCATGATCCTGGAGTCCCGGGATCGAGTCCCGCATCGGGCTCCCTGCTCGGCAGGGAGTCTGCTTCGTCCTCTGACCCTATCCCCTCTCATGTGTCCCATCTCTCTCTCATTCTCTCTCTCAAATAAATAAATAAAATCTTTAAAAAAAAAAAAAAACGTTGTCTGTTCTTTAACCATCTTTTCAAAATTTACAACAGATGAAATTAAAAGATTTAATACCTTCATTTTCTTTCCATGAACAATCATAGTATTTTAATTTACTTGAACTTCTAAATGAATTTGAATCCATTCAATGCATTCATTAAATTCATTTGCATGTATTAATATCAAAAATTTCAAAATAATTAGAAGCCTCAATTTTCAGCACACCTGTCTTGGCAGAGTAGTAACACTGGAAGTTTGTTTGAATAAAATTAAAAGTTACTTCAGCTACAAAAAGACAGGACTGCTGCCTGAAATTGAACAAGGGAGGAGACCGCACCAGTGACCACATTTCTTGGACAATGTGTCATTCTCCCTGGCTCCTGGAACATAAACCCATCTGTTAACTCCAGGGGTCATTTGTCTAAAATATTCTTGAAATAAATGTTCTTGGGGTGGAAGTGTCTTTGGCTATAGTCAGTATATATTGACAAAGCCCTGAGTGCCAAATCTAGCTCACACGCTTTCTAATTTCTGGGCTGGAGACACAGCGTCAGACCATATTCTTTTTTTTTTTTATTTATTTGACAGAGAGAGACACAGCGAGAGAGGGAACACAAGCAGGGGGAGTGGGAGAGGGAGAAGCAGGCTTCCCGTGGAGCAGGGAGCCCGATGTGGGGCTCGATCCCAGGACCCTGAGATCATGACCTGAGCCGAAGGCAAACGCTTAACGGCTGAGCCACCCAGGCGCCCCTGTCAGACCATATTCTGATAGCGCCAAGATCAAGGATCCTCCACAAGGTTGCGTGTACCAGAAAGCAACATACCTAGAGAATACCTGTTACCCAAGAGCCTGCCAGGCTTTCTGAGATAGCTTGGATTTATAGTCTATGTAAAATATGTCATGTCAGTAAAAATGATGGGTAGTTTTTAATTGAATAATTGTTGTTATTTTGAAGAGACAAAATAGCATTTTTAAAAGTATACTTCTTGCTTGGAATGGTTATGTTATATTTTAATAGAAGTTTATTTAATATCCCCACAAATTACTATAAATTGGGTACTTTTATTAGCTCCATTTTACAAAGTATGAAACTGAGGCACAGAAAACTTAAGGAACTTGCCCAAGACACCAGACTCAGGCTCATGGAGTCTTAATTCTACTTCCTCTCTATTTTAACCAAAAAGCAAAGGGAGAAAACCTGTTTAAGGAGAGCTGAAGGAATCCAGATACTTCACACTGACAGGAGGGCAAATATATACCACACATTTCTGGCTCTAATCACAGCCCAATCCCACCCTGAGTTTCATAAGCAGTGTACACAGCAGTAAATACTCACAGTTTGCCTCATTTCCCTTAAAAATACTTATCATCATTCTCTCACCTTGCCTTGCCATTAAGACTAAGATTCCCAAATCTTTGTCCTCCTAGAGCCAAACCAGGTTGCTCCTTTCCCAATGTCAACTGGCAGTCCAATTATGGCACTTTTTATCTAATTATGTCTGTAAGCCTTGATCAGCCTCTTTGAGTACTTACACATGTGTCATCCACAGAGTCTTACTGAATAGAGACTGAATGAATCATTAGCAAGGAGCTCTTTACCTCTCATGTACTACATAACAAAGAGGCACAGGCCTACAGCTGATTATCTGTGGCCATATGTTAATAACTTACTGCATGATCCATCTGGAGTTTCTTCTCCATTCTTCATTATTACTGGGAGTTTAGTGATTTAGTTCAAGAAGTTTTAGAGTTGACAAGTTAAGTAAATGATATATTAAATGAAACTTTCTTATAGCTCAAATGATCTGCTAAATGTGCAAACACACAGTGTTTCCTCGACTAGGTATTAATCCTACTTAATCTATCAAAATTACATGTTTAGCATTCTGTTCTGATTTACTGTCTCTTTTCTAACAAGGAGATTAAAGATTTTTCTTACGCTATCTATTGAATAATGTCATAGTTATAAATGGGAAGAACATCCCTGCCTTCTGGATTCTTATTTCACTTGCAAGATAACATCAGAAAGATAAAAATATATTGATTATATAAGAAACTTCTCTTGAAAATGTAAGCAGATTACATGAGTAGATGTAACTATTCCTTAATTTCAAATCTCAAAATTAAAAAAAAAGAAGACTCCTCACTAATGAGATGTTTATATAACAATGTCAGGAATGAAAAAAAATTTAAATTTAAATTTCAGAGATATATTGTAAAAGTAATAAAATTATGAGATATTACCAAATATCCAATTACCTAATACATATGTATTGCTTAAATATCAGTTTCTTGAGTACACTATAGAAAACAGTTAAAAAATCAAACTATTGATGAAAAAATGGGTATTCTTATCTTCATTAACATGATAGGAATCACTATGAACAGAAATCAAATTTATCATTCTAATGAGAAGTCAACAATCTAGAAAATACACACTGAGTGGATACATTGTGTGAAAGTCAAGTAAGTTTTTTTTTTCTTTAATTGTGGTAAGAACACATAACATGAAATCTGCCCTCTAACAACTTTTCAGGGCACAATACAGTATTGTTAACTATAGGCATAAGGTTGTACAGCAGATCTCTAGAACTTATTCATCTTACACAACTGAAACATTATACCCTTTGAAGGGCAATTCCCCATTTCCCCCTCACGTTGGCCCCTGGCAACCACCATTCTTGTCTCTGCTTCTATGAGTTTGACTCTCTTAAATTCCTCGAAAAAGTGGAATCATGTACTACTATTTGTCCTGTGACTAACTTTTTTTATTTAGCTTAATGCCCTCCAGGTTCATCCAAGTTGTCACACATATAACAGATTTCCTTTGCTTTTTTTTTTTTTAAGTCTGAAAAATATTCCATTGTATATATTTTTAATGATTTTATTTATTTATTTGTCAGAGAGAGAGAATGAGCACAAGCAGGGGGAGTGGCAGGCAGAAGGAGAAGCAGGCTCCCTGCTGAGCAAGGAGCCCGATGGGGAACTTGATCCCAGGACCCTAAGAACTTGATCTCGGGACCCTGAGCTGAAGGCAGACGCTTACCCAGCTGAGCCACCCACGCATCCCTCCATTGTATATTTTAAAGGAGGCTTACAAAATCGAGATATAATGGAATATAGAAGCACTGATATAGAAATATTTCCTATTTTGTTTTTATCATTAGTATTTTGTTTTGGATGCAGTTGGATACATTTGACATATCTTCAAATAAATGAATTAGAAATCTGGTGTCCTCACTAAGCGGAATTAAGAGCCCTCTTGTGGCCATGGTCATGTATTCACATTAGATCAGTCAACACTTCTGTGTGAATGTGTGTTTTTTCTCCAGCCACTTTCAGCTGAATGGGTTCTAGCAAAAGAGTTGGATTTAATCAAGGTTAAGAGTTTTCCAAGAAAGAGTAAAAAACAAGTAAGGGGCACAAGAGGTGACAGAATATTAAAGAGAGAGCTCCTATGGTTTCCATGATATTTGATCTCAAAAGAATAGAAGTCAATACATAAGGGAAAGATTATAAATAGGAGTCGAAAGCCAGAGAGGAGAAAGATTGCAACCTGCTCACAAATCAAATGTGAAGTCTTCCTGGACAACCAATAGGAAATTGAAATCCATTCCCAGAAAACTTTATTCTGCCATCTGATTTATTTTTCTCCATAGCATTTACCAGTTTAATATAGTAAATAATACCTATTTTTCATTAACTCTATATCCATCCCCTCATTCTTGAGAGATAGAC